>NW_027666704.1:1564737-2164737 GCF_963455335.1 Martes martes | reverse complement strand
CACAGTATGCTGCCTTTCTAGAGCACCTTTATTTAACAGAGATTTAGAAAATAATCCCCCAGACAGCAGAGGTAATCTCTTTTAGGAGAGGCTGCTGTCCTCTCCTCCTCACTTCTGAGGGGATGCCAAGAGGAAGTTTGTTCGTGCTGCCTGAATTTTGCTTTTATGCTGGTAGCTTGGGGCGTGGGAGAGGGTTTGAGCAGTGCCAGCCTGGGGGTGGTAAACTCCCTGGACAGAGGCCAACTGTTCTGGACTTGAAATCCCAATCGACTATAGGAACCAAATGGGCTGGCTGGGTGGGCAGTGAACAGGAGTGTAATTACAGGGAACAGCTGCCCCTCGGCCCACTATTATCACCAGGAAGCGGATATGCCTAGTGTTGCCAAATCTTTGTTTTCCAAGAGAACTTGGAAGTCTGGATTTTTGTGGGGAATCCCCTGACTTTGAAATGTTGGCAGCTCATGAAAAATTTTGGAGCCAGCCAAACCAAACACATCCGCTAGCTGCCAGTGGGTGGGCTCTGCAGGAAGTAGGTGGCCTGGCAGGGCTGCTGGCCATGGTGCTGACCACGTGCTCCTGCCCTGTCCTCACTGACTCTTCTCAACACCCCATAACCAGGCAGCGATGGAAAACCACCTGGAGCAGCGCCTGTACCAGCCCCAGAAGCTGCTAGAAGACCTGAGGGAAACAGACGCTCAGCGCTTCTGCACCGCCATGAAGTGCCTCTTAGAAGACAAGAAGGACCTCTTGGTGAGGCGTTCTTGGCCCTCGGGGAGTAGGGGAAATCCTGGGCCAGTTGGTATTTGTTGAGTTGAATCCAACTGAGCCTGACTCAGGTCTTCTTTATGTTTTCCTCCCATCTTCTTCCTTCACAGCCCCCCCCCCCCACCCCCGGAGTTTGCAGACCTTGGTTTTCTCACTTACTTTTACCAAAGTTCAAGTGAAGAGCCTTACGGGATATATTCTTATAGGAACTAGGAGATGAGGGGGTACTGAGGAGCTTCTAATGGTTTGGCCCAGTAAACATCCATGGGTGATTACAGTGCATCAGTGGGCACTGGGTTCAAGGATGAAAGTCTACCCCGGCCCTCAAGGAGTTTACAGTCTGGGGGTAGGAAAAAAACAAAACAAAACCAAAAACCAAAACAGAAATAGACAAATTTGCCCAAAACAAAGTTGATGATCAAAGAGCATCACAAAGCAAGGTCTGTGAGACCCAGAAAAACCTTGAGACCCAGAACAGTGAGGTTTAGAGACACTTTAATGTGGGGAACAGTGTTTCCTAGAAGGAGTTGAACCATGTAAATATTTTAATAGTCACAGACTTACTTTAATGTCTGTTATTCAAATAAAATGGATATATCCAACCTGTGAATTTGGTAGAGATGTGATGTTTCCCTTTGAAATGAACTTAAGTTAAAAAAAAAAAAAGTCGGTTTAAATAAAAACAAATGAGGGGCGTCTGGGTGGCTCAGTGGGTTAAAGCCTCTGCCTTCTGCTCAGGTCGAGATCCTGGTGTCCTGGGATCGAGCCCTGCATTGGTCTCTCTGCTCGGCCAGGAGCCTGCTACCCCCCCCCCCCCGCCTGCCTCTCTGCCTACTTGTAATCTCTATCTGTCAAATAAATAAATAAATTTAAAAAAATAAATAAAAACATATGAAGTAAATAACAGTAAAGATAGTGCAGAGATATGGCAAAAACGAGGATGCTGGTCTGTGAAAATGATATTGGTTAATGTTTATTGAGGGTTTGCTATGTATCAGGTGTTATTCTAAGGGAACGGTCAGCAAGCCATTTCTGTAAAGGACCTGATACTAAATATTTTAGGCTTTGCAGGCCATGTGTTCTCTGTCACAACTACTCAACTCTGCTCTTGTAGCAGGAAAGCAAACATAGGTGGCAGGTAAATGAAGGGGTATGGATATGTTCCAATAAAACTTTATTCACAAAAACGGGCACTGGGTCAGATATGGTCTGTGAATCATAGTTTGCCAACACTGTATTAAGGGTTTAACATGCATGGACCGATTGAATCCTTTCCAGGACTTCTGAGATAAGGACAATAATAATATCGGCATTTCAATGTTCAGGTAGGGAAATGGCTTGGAGAGGTTGAATGGATGACCTTGCATCATGCAGCTCGAGAATGGCAGGTATGAGTTTGGAACCTGGGCTCCCGACTCTAGCTGTGAGTCCTTCTGGTATCTCGTGAAGCCCATTGGCCTCTTCTCAGAATAACTTGTGAAAAATCTATAAAATAAAACATGGAGGATTATAAAAGAAGCCAATTCTATTGAAAGACATTTATCAAAATATATAAAACAGATGCATTGGGAGTATAGTGATTGATGTGCTTCCTACATCCAATAACAAGATTTAGCTGTGAGTCAAATAGCTTCTGTAATTTTGAGGAGGTATGGATTATAAAGGAGATTTCAAGATATCTGTGACAACTGTAATGTGTTATGAAAGTGTCTGATTTCTGCCAATGATAACTCCAAGGTCCTGCTGGTGCCTTGGTGGCTTATTTTCTACTATTCATTCCTGAAGGAAATGCTGGAAGTGAGTTCTGTGGCAGTAAAAGGAAGGTAGCAGTTTCCTCCAGTGTTCACAGATGCCCTAAATTCTATCCACAGACCTCTGCTGCAGAACTCCTAGCTGCATTGTTTGTTTGTTTTTAAGAATTTATTTATTTATTTATTTGAGAGAGAGACAGAGCATGAGAGGAGAGAGGTCAGCGGGACAAGCAGACTCCCCGCCGAGCAGGGAGCCCGATGTGGGACTCGATCCTGGGACTCCAGGATCATGATCTGAGCCAAAGGCAGTTGCCCAGCCAACTGAGCCACGCAGGCACCCTCCTCGCTTCATTCTTAACCACAACCCTGTTTAGCTCTGAGAGTAAATGACTGAAGTTAGGAAATGCTCGGTCATGGTTAGAAATGTGGGCTTGGATACAGATGCACCTGTTTCAGATCCTAGCTCTGTGTAAGTCTGGGCAGGTGGCTTATTCTATCTTTTGTTTTCATCACCTGTGATCTTGAGATAATAACAGCATAGTATAACCTTTGTTGAGTGTGTGGTCCTTGCTAGGTCAGTGATGGTTACTATGTTTGCAGGCTGTGCTGGGTGAAAGACTGAGGTGCCAATCAAATTATGACTAAGCCTTGTCAGCATTCCTGGTAGTTCTGTGGTTCAAAAGAATCATTTGTCTGTTCGTTTGTTTATTCATTCCTTCATTCATTCATCCTAACAGGCTTTCTCAATATTTTCTGGATTCCAGGCATTCCACTAAGGCATATGGCTTGGGCATCAAGGACTTTTCCGGCTCAACCCCTGCTGCACACCACAGTCACCTGCCTGGGGTCCACTGAAGGGCAGTTACATCAGACTCTGTGTGGTGGCACTGGGACGCTCCCCAGTGATTCTGGTGGGCAGTCAGGGTTGAGAACCATTGGCAAGGAGGAAAGACAGGCCCATAAGCATCTCTAATGCATCGTGGAGTTTGGCTCAAGGTGCTCTTGGGAGCACTTAGTGGAGGGAGAATTTGATTTGACCAAGGTAGGAGAGCATTTGAGAAGACTTCACCAAGAGGCTAAAGACAGTTGAGCTTATCCATGAGGGATGAGCTGGATTTCACTAGAGGAAGGAGGTGAGGAGGGAATTCCAGCTCAAGCATGCACCTGAGGTGTGAGTCATGTGGTAAACTTGAAGACTGAGAAGTTGCCTAGTGTGGGAGAGGCCCGTGAAAGCCTCAACTTGGTTCTGTAATAAATGGAAAGTTTTAGAAGGTTTTACAGGGCAGCATGGTGTTAAACTGAATGTCCCCACTGCTAAGTGTGGTTCCTCCCAGGGTTTCCAAATCTAGAGGCCTCTCACAAGACAACCCTACCTTCTTTTTTACTTCAGGAGCTGGAAGACATTGTTATTGACTTGGGAGAGATCCGGAAACAAGCCTTGCAGAGCCCTGGTGTGAACCGCAGCCTGTTTCTCATCACACTGGAGAGGTGTTTCCAGGTGCTGAACTCCCTGGAGTGTGTGGAGATCCTGGGCAGGGTGCTGAGGGGCTCCTCGGGCAGCCTTCTGCAGCCAGAAATCACAGAGAAGCTCCCCCGGGACCTGCGTGAGGACGCTTTCAAGAACCTGTGAGCATTTCCCCCAGCTCATGAGCCCCATTCCCCATTTCTTAGAAGTAATACACGGCAGAGGGGAGAAAGCAAGGGGAGCAGGTTAACATGTGAGACCTGACGCAGAGCTTAACATCTGTGGAGTTTAGAAATGGTTTGATTAAAATGGTGCTGCCCAAATGTCGGTCATTCTGGTACCATCCTCACAATTTTTGCCATATCTATACACGACTGGTACTATTCTTTACTTTTTTTTTTCTTTATAGTGACTCATTATTTTTATTTATTTATTTTTAAAAGATTTTATTTATTTATTTGAGAGAGAGAGAGAGAGAAAGCACAAGCATGGGGAACAGGAGAGGGAGAAACAGTCTCCCCACTGAGCAGGGAGCCTGATGCAGTGCTCAGTCCCAGAACCCTGGGATCATGACTCCAGCTGAAAGCAGATGCTTAACTGACTGAGTCACCCAGGAGCCCCATGACTCATTCTTTTTAATTAACATTTAAAAAGTAACTTTCAAATCATTACTGTAAGGTCAAGTCATATTTGGACTAAGTGGGACTGCTGCATATGGCAACAATGAGGCCATTTGGTGACTGGGGCCACGAGGAGAGGTGTGGTGGGAAGGGTCCCAGGCCATAGTGGTTAAAGGTGACCAAGACACTTCATACCCAGTGGTGTGTCTATAATCAAAATGTCAGATAAATATTTGCAAATGACCTATCTGATAAAGGGTTAGTATCCAAAATATATGAAGAACTTTTAAAACTCAACACCCCCAAACCAAATAATCCAATTAAAAAATGGGCAGAGGACATGAATAGATATTTTTTCCAAAGAAGACATACAGATAATAGACACATGGGAAGGTGCTCCACATCACTCAGCATCAGGGAAATGTGAATCAAAACCACAATGAGATACCACCTCACACCAGTCAGAATGGCTAAAACTAACAAGTCAGGAAACCACAGATGTTGGCGAGAATGCAGAGAAAGGGGAACCCTCCTACACTGTGGGTGGGAATGCAAGCTGGTGCAGCTACTCTGGAAAACAACATGGAGGTTCCTCAAAAAGTTAAAAATAGAGCTACCCTATGACCCAGGATTGCACTGCTAAGTATTTACCCAAAGGATACAAAAGTGCTAATTTGAGGAGAAACATGCATCCGAACGTTGATAGCAGCTGTGTCTACAATAGCCAAATTGTAGAAACTACCGAAGTGCCCATCGATGGGTGAGTGGATAAAGAAGGTGAGATCATATACACATCACAGATAGTACTCAGCCATAAAAGGAATGAAATGTCACCATTTGCAATGACATGGCTGGAACTGGAGAGTATGACACTAAGTGAAATAAATCAGGCAGAGAAAGACAAATACCATATGATTTCACTAATATGTGGAATTTAAGAAACAAAACAAATGAGAAAAGGGTAAAAAGAGAGAGGCAGGGACGCCTGGGTGGCTCAGTTGGTTAAGCGGCTGCCTTTGGCTCAGGTCATGATCCCAGCGTCCTGGGATCAAGTCCCACATTGGGCTCCTTGCTCGGCAGGGAGCCTGCTTCGCCCTCTGCCTCTGCCTGCCACTCTGTCTGCCTGTGCTCTCTCTCTCTCTCTCTCTAATAAATAAATAAAAAATCTTTAAAAAAATAGAGAGAGAGAGAGAGGCAAACCAAGAAACAGACTCTTTTTTTTTTTTTTTTTTTTTTTTTAATTTGAAACAGACTCTCTGCAGAGAACAAACTGATGGTTACCAGAGGGGAGGTGGACAGGGGATGGGTTAAATAGGTGATGGGGATTAAGGCATGCCCTTGTGATGAGCACCGGGTGGTGTATGGAATTGTTGAATCACTATATTGTACACTTGAAGCTAATATTACACTGTACATTAGCTAACTGAAATTTAAAACTAAAACTTAAAAAAAAAAACCCAAACCCAGAATGTTAGATACTAATCAGGGTTGGGGAGGATATGGAGAAATCAGCCACCCTCATGTGGTGAGAATGTGAAATTGTGAAATTGGACAACAATCTGGCAGTTCCTCCAAAGGCCAAGGGCAGAGTGGTCATTCTAACCCAGCAATTCTGCTCCTGGGTGTCTACCCAAGAGAAATGAAAATGTCTGTCTGCACAAAAACTGGCACATGAATGTTTATAGCAGCATTATTCATAATAAGCCAAAGGTGGAAACCACCCAGAGGTCCATCAACTGGGGGATAGATAAACAAAATGTGGTGGGTACAGGCCATGCAATAGTATTCGGCTCTGAAAAGGCAGCGAATGAGGTGCTGATGCCTTGTCCAGCATGCGTGATCATTGGAGACATCATGCCAAGTGAGAGAAGCCAGTCACAAAGATGACATATCGCACGCTTCCATTTATCTGCAATGTCCGGAAGAGGCAAATCTATGGAGACAGAAAGTAAATCAATAGTTTCTAGAGGTTGGGGTGACTAGTAGGTGGGGGGTGGTAGGTAAAGTGTATGGTGTTTCTTTTTGAGATGTTTCAAGTGTTTGAAAATTGAATGTGGTGATGGTTGTACAACTCTGGGAACACCACTGAATGGTACATTTTCAATGGGTGAATTGTATGGTGTGGGAATTAGATCTCCATAAAGCTGTTACAAAAAAAAAAGAAGAATAGGGACACGTGGCTCAGATGGTTAAGCGTCTGCCTTCGGCTCAGGTCATGTTCCCAGGGTGTTGGGATTGAGCTCGGAATTGGTCTCCGTGCTCAGCAGGAAGCCTGCTTCTCCCTCTCCCTCTGCCCCTCCCCCCCGACTCGTGCTTTCTCTCTCAAATAAATAAAAATCGTAAAAAATAAAACAAAACAAAACAAAAAAAAATAAGTGACCAAGAAGAGAGGAAGTGGAGAGTACTCTTTGGAAGGTATTTAGAGGTAAAGGACAAAGGAGAAATGGGACGATAGCTGTATGTAGCAAGGAAGGGGGAAGGCTTTTTAACACAGGACAGCTTTGGGTCCATTGGCTGTTTTGACCCTGTCTCTAGTCCTCCAGCTGTTTGTTCCTTAAGTGACACCCGTGTTCGTCATTTAGATCTGCAGTGTTCAAAGATCTCTACGACCAAACCTCGGCTCATTCCCAGAGAGCTCTCTACTCCTGGATGACTGGGATTTTGCAGATGTCCTCCAACGCTAGTGGTGAGCCTGGCCTTCAAGGTAGGGTCACTTTTCAGGGGGTGTCTCTCCTTAAAGGTGGTGCTTCCTCTCCGAAGATGGGAATTTGATTTCATTGCCATTTCTGATTTTTACCTGTCCTTCCCACCTTCCGAAAAAGGTTTGATGTAGCTTATGGAATAAAACACCCCTGGGGTGCCTGGATAATTCAGTTGGTTCAGTGTCTGCCTTTGGCTCAGGTCATGATCCCAGGGTCCTGGGATATAGTCCTACATTGGGCTCCCTGCTCAGTGGGTAGTCTCCCTCTCCCTCTGCCCTGGCTCATGCTCTCTCTCACTCTAGTTTTCTCTCTCTCAAATAAATAAATAAAATGTATTTTTAAAAAAGATTTTATTTATTTATTTTAGAGAGAGTACCAGTGGGGGTGGTGGGGAGGAGCAAAGGGAGAGGGAGAAGCAGGCTCCCCACAAGCAGGGAGCCCGATGCAGGACTTGATCCCAGGACCCTGAGATCATAACCTCAGATCATGGACCCTGAGCCAAAGACAGATGCTTGATCCCAGGACCCTGAGATCATAACCTGAGATCATGGACCCTGAGTCAAAGACAGGTACTTAACCGACAGATGCTTAACCGACTGAGCCACCCAGGTGCCTCAAATAAATAAAATCTTTTTAAAAAACCTCAAACCACAAACCCCATTCCATCCATACACTTTCCACACGTTCAAGTCTTCAAAATAAGGATGCCGGTGCATCTTAACATCAGTGGGCTGTCCTGGTTTGTAAGTGGAACGTAAGTAATGACAGCATCCTGGATTCAAAGAGAACTTTCTGGAGTGAGGTTTCAGGTTAAAAAATCTGTATCATAAATCTGGATTAAAGTGGGACGCGGTAAACTTTTAAAAGGAAATCTAGGCAATAAAGCACAGAAATCTAGTGCGAAGTTTCCTGGCAGCCGAGGCAGAAATAGGTCAAGACTCATTTATTTTACAGATGTGTATTAGAGGAGTCAAATTCATGGAGCCAGAAAGGAGGAAGGCTGGTTGCCAGGGGCTGGGAGGCAGGAGAATCGGGGAGTTGCTGTTTCTTGGAGACTGTTTTGGTTTTGCGAGATGAAAATGTTCTGGAGGTGGATGGTGTTGATGGTTGCACAGCGAGGTGAATGTACTTAATACCATGGAACCATCCACTTACAAATGGTTAGTTAGTAAACTTTATGTTAGGTTTACTACAACTGCAAAAAAAAAAAAAAAAAAAAAAAAGGAAAGAATGTGTAGAGGAGCAATGCAGACAGTGTCGCAGATGGCTTCAATTTGTTGAGTTTTTAATGTGAGTCGTGTAAAGGGAATAAACATTTTATTTATTTTTTAGAGGTTTTATGTATTTATTTGGGAGAGAGAGAGAGAGAGCACAGAAGGAAAGTGAGAGGGGGAAGCAGGCTCCCCACAGAGCAGAGAGCCCAGATGTGGGGCTCGATCCCAAGACCCTGGGATCATGACCTGAGCCCAAGGCAGACCTTAACCCACTGAGCCACCCAGGTGCCCCCAGAATAAACTTGTTAAACACTTGCCAAATCCTACAGTGCATCAGCTACTGGAGAGACAGAGGAAAGGAAGACAAAGTCTCTGCTCTGATAGAGCTCCTATTGTATTGGGGGAGGGTAGGTGGAGAGAAGTTTTAAACCAGCAAATTAGAGGGGGGGCACACAGAGACTCAGGGACCAGTAGGTGCTATGAAGAAAATAAAATAAAATGCATAAATGCTATGGAAAGGCTTAGCGCTTTTGACCAGAACAGGGCTGGGCCCTCGTTTTTTTTGTTTGTTTGTTTTTTGTTTTTTAATTTATTTTTTTGACAGAGACCACAAGTAGGCAGAGAGGCAGGCAGAGAGAGAGAGGGGGAAGCAGGCTTCCCGTTGAGCAGAGAGCCCGATGCAGGGCTCGATCCCAGGACCCTGGGATCATGACCTGAGCTGAAGGCAGAGGCTTTAACCCACTGAGACCCCCAGGCGCCCTGGCCCTCGTTTTCTATAAAGGGTCAGAGTGGATGTCTCAGGCTCTGTGAGCCTATAGTGTGGCTCAACGAGGCAACGCTGTTATCCTGGTGCTAAAGAGGATAATGCCAATAGGTGAGCAGGCGTGGCTGTGTCCCATGGAGACTTATTTACTGGCCCCGACACTGGAATTTCATAATTGTCACATGCCACAGTCGTCGTCTTTTGATGTTACTTCCAACCATGTAGAAGTATAAAAACCAAGTTCATGGCTTCTGCAAAAGTTTGAATTGAGACCAAAATGGGAAATGGAATGGGTCCTCTGAGGCTCTGGGGGAAGGGTGTTGCAGGCCGGGGGAACAGCAAGCACAAAGGCCCTGGGGTGGGAATGAGCTTAGTGTTCTGGGGAAACTAAAGGAAGCCTGTGAGATTGGAGCATAGTGAGGGCCAATCAGTCCTTTTCCTGGAATTAAGCTTTGAGATTTGTGTATAAGGAGCGTTCAGCAACAGAATAATCAATGCCTTCAGTGTGTAGCACACTTCCCTCTGCCTGACACATATTTACGGCCTCCAGAAATCTGCGTCTCCCAGTGCGTAACCCCGAGAAGAGCTGCTCAGCCTCTAGACCTCCTGAGCCCTCATTGCCAGAATTTAATGAGAGACAGGCTTTCCTTCTAAAATTCCTCTATGCTATGTTTCGTTATTATTCTAAAGTGAATTAAAACAAATTCTTCTTGGACTTTAAGCTTTTTATTTTTCATGGAGTTCCTCGAGGTAACTGGGAATACTTTGGGTGTTAAAAATATCCCGGCCTTCCGGATCCTTGGTCTGCCGAAATACGGTTTATGCTCTATAGTTAATTTAACTCTAACAACTCAGCTTGGTTCCTGATGAATTGAGTGGTTCTCTCCCAGCCCCCACCCGCCCAGTTCTCTAGCCCTCTGGGACCAGCCCTTCTAATAACCAAGTCAAACGTCATCTAGGGGGTCCTAGGGTGTTGACCTGTGCTCACCCCAATGGTTCTGACTCTTGGGCTGGGAGGCATCTTGTTCTTTTTTAAAATTTTATTTAATTTAATTTATTTTATTTTTTTAAAGATTTTATTTATTCATTTGACAGACAGAGATCACAAGTAGGCAGAGAAGCAGGCAGAGAGAGGAGGAAGCAGGCTTCCTGCTGAGCAGAGAGCCCGATGTGGGGCTCGATCCCAGGACCCTGGGATCATGACCTGAGCCGAAGGCAGAGGCTTTAACCCACTGAACCGCCCAGGCGCCCCACATCTTGTTCTTGTGACCCAGCCCACACAGCAGCTGACTTCACCATCTCATCTGGGCACGAGAGTCATTGCCCCTGGCTTTTTGCAACAGCTCTTGGTGATGGAGTCACTGTGCCCTGTAAACACTTCCCTGTTTCTTCCTTTTCCCCGAAATGCCACCCACACAATGCCAAGGTTTAGTGTAATGTCTTAAAGGTAAGAGTCTGCCCATGAATGGTTGTTGAATAAATGAATGGACACAAGAAGGAGGTCCTGACGTCAAAGATATTTTTGACTATGACATATCAGGCAGAGGCATTTATTTATTTATTTATTTATACATTTCTCCATTTATTTATTTTTTTTGCAGATGACTCTGTTTCATGGGTCAGCGCAGAAAACTTATGGATTTTGGGCAGATATATGGTTCACCTATCATTTGAAGAAATTGCAAAAATCAGTCCTGTAGAAGTAAGTGGGAAATGTACATTTCCACATCCCCATCTCCAAGCCATCCCGGGAAGGGTGTATTCTGAACCTCTCGTGTTCAGCCAGCCAGTCAAAGTGCTCTGGAAAATTGGATACCCACCTCAGCCAATATATCTAGAATCTCTGAAGAAAACTCTTGGGATGAGGCCTCAAGTGGCCTGTCATCAGATTGTGTTTAGTGTAGACGAGCCAAGAAAAGAACAAGAATTGTAGACGACCAAGATAGTGCTGGTGTGAACAAACACGGTATAAAGAAAATGTTGGCTGTGAACCAAGAATCATTTTAGGGTATTTTTGTATTCAAGAAAGGCCAAGGATTACTAGAGACTTCTATTTATAACTACGCCTGTGGATAGCCATTTCAGCATGAGCACTGGTTGGGTTTTAACAGTAGAGTCTATAGTTGAGAAATGTACAAATACTAAGGTTACTTTCACTCACGGGTCAGCCTGTCTCTGTCCTCCTGATGTTGACCCAGTGACACCAGAGTTCCTTGAGCATCATGATACTGGAATGCAGCCTCCAAAGCATGCTTCCAACAGGGAGGCATTCATAAAGACTTTGGGGCTTGCCTTTAGTTTTTATCATGTGTGTCTTGACTTTCTTCTGGCCAGTGAGAGAAGTGTTTGTATCACAAGACTGGCTTGCTCAAGGGCAAGTTGATCCAACAATGTCTTCTTATTGTGAAACCGGATGCAGAACCAAGTTGTTCTTTTTCTTTTTTAAAGATTTTATTTATTTATTTCAGACAGACAGAGAGAGATCATGCACAAGTGGAGGGGGAGGGGCAGAGAGAGAAGCAGGCTCCTATCCGAGCAGGGACCCCAATTCAGGACTCGATCCCAGGACCCTGGGATCATGACCTGAGCCAAAGGCAGACGCTTAACCAACTGAGCCGTGCAGGCCCCCCCAGGTTCTTCTTTTTAACAAAAATTTTTAAAATTTTCAATTGAAATACAGTTGACTTATCTAGGTTCCTCTTTTTACCTAGGAGGCTGAGACTATTTCAAACGTCTTTCAGTTTTATCATCCTCAGTTATCAAGTGGATTAAACCTCAGTTTCACTCTCCCAATACTGAGTGAACTTCTGGAAGTTAGATGGAGATTAAATTGTTAGGAAGCTGGACCCCTGGGGAGGAATTTCTAAGGTCAGGAGGTCATTTGCAGCTTTTCTTCATTTTCTAAAGGTGTAAACAAGGGAATTAAAGCCACAGGATGCCAACACTAAGGGGGAATTTTATGGGGACAAAGAGTAGAATCCACAAGAGAGAGACAACTTCATGAGCACAGAATAACAGTGCGTAGAAAGATAGGAGACTGCGGCTTGACATCCTTGGACACCTAGGTGGAAAATGAACAAGAGAAGAAAGAATCTGAATGGTACATTTAACACAGTTCAATACAGTATTATTATTATTAAATATAATCCTTTAATACAGTTGAATCTATATATCTCTATCTTTCTCTATATTTGTATCTTACCAAGGGAGCACACACTCTTTTTCATCACCCAAGGCCCATTTGTAAACTCATTCATCTACTTAAAAAAAACCCCGATGCCCCAAAGTGCAGCATTTGGGGACCGCCGTCTCTGACCTCCACTTAACAAATCTACAAAGAAATGTGCAAACATTAGCTTTCAAAGAGTTCAATGGCTCAGACACTAAAATAGAACACTTTCCTAAGTGTTGGGTTGAGGAGGAAGCCCAAACAGTTTTTTTTCCTAAAGATTTTATTTATTTATCTGATAGACAGAAATCGCAAGTAGGCAGAGAGGCAGGCAGAGAGAGAGGAAGAAGCAGGCTCCCTGCCGAGCAGAGAACCCGATGTGGGGCTCCGTGTGGGGCTTGATCCCAGGACCCTGGGATCATGACCTGAGCCAAAGGCAGAGGCTTTAACCCACTGAGCCACCCAGGCACCCCTGCCAAAACAGTTGTTACAAAGCATTGAGAAATTAGTGACAAGGGGAACTGAGCATCTCTGAGTCTCTGAGATGGGGCACAGCTCGGACCACCAGGGCGGGGCTGCTTGGGGCCACATCGGCCCTCCCCACCGGGCTTCCTGTCCTTGTCCACCAGATTGGGCTGTTCATCAGCTATGACAATGCCACCAAGCAGCTGGACACGGTTTATGACATCACGCCCGAACTGGCCCAGGCGTTTCTGGAGAGGATCAGCTCCTCCAGCTTTGACATGAGGAACACCTCCACCATCCACAGGCAAGGGGGCAGGGGCTCTGGGTCCTCTGAGTTGTTTCCCCAAATGTGATCGAAGCACCAGCTCCCTCGGAGCAGCAGAGGACCCTGGGAGGGAAGGGAGGCGGCTGGTCCTTCTCTTTAAATACCTCCATGTCTCTGTGCACGTGAGGGGAGATATTTCCCCCAAAAAACACCCTTGGAAGGGGTTATGAAGTGGGCTGAACTTTCTGAACCTCTCCTGTGCCAGGCATTTGAGGCAACCAGCTCTGAGCATGGAAAGAGAAGAACTTAAATACTCCGTACTCTATCCATTCCAGGGTCAATGTGTAGCTTCCATTAGGGTGGGTCGAGGATTGCAAAGAGCTTTTGGGTGCCCATATTTGTGAACCTCTTGTTGTCCAGATTCTCGGGTGGGGGACCATAGATGACGTCAGCTCTAGCATTTAGTGTGTGTAACACGATACTCCAGGAATGATTTCCTGCAGGGGAGGGCTGGGAGCTGTGGGCTTGATGACCCCAGAAAGGTTTTGGATGTTAGCAGGGAGGGATCGTGCAGTGGTGAGGGGTGGTGAGCATTGTCTCACCATCTCTCTGTCTCTCAGGGCCACGTGTCACCCTGTTTGTTACCTTAAATTTCATCAAAGAGTCACTTGTAGAGAATGTTCTTGCAGGAAACTATCAAACCTTCTTCCCCGCACCCCTAGTAATCTTTACCCATAAGCATGGGTTTCCTTTTTCTATGGTCATACAAAAATAGCTTGGTGGTTAAGAACACAGGACCTGGGGCCAGACTTCCTGGGTATAATCCCGGCTCTGCCACTTATAAGTTGTGTGATTTTGGCTGCGTCAGTTCACCTCTCTGTGCCTCCGTTTCCCCATCTGTAAAATGGGAGATAATAATCTGCCTGCCTCACTCAGGTCCTTGTAAGGATTGTGCATGCCTGCCACATAGTAAGTGCTCAAGAAATATTAGTTATTCTTAACATGGTTATAAATATTCAGTCTTCACGTCCACTGAGTCTTTTCTCATCTGACAGATTTTCAGATCCTTCTGCTGACCTGATTGCTCTCCTGTGGACACGTCTGAGCATGTCAGTGTCTTTCTGAGAGGGTCGATCCAGGTGGAGCATGGTCAACCAGGTGGTCTACTCATGCTAAATTGAATAGATTTCATACTGACTCCAAGAGCATCCATTAATGAAGTAGTGTCTGGTGTCTACCAGCAAGTGTACTCATTAAACTCTCACGGTACTCCTGATTCCTCCGTTCATCATATTTATTGTGATGTGCTATGATGAACAAAGCCAACCTCCCTTTTATTAAAGGTCCAGAGAGACAGGGTCACCCTGTACAGTAGTACATAATGTGGACTGATCAACTATGCATGCAGCAGCCTTGTGGAGAAATTAAGTAGCTTATTGGATCAAACATCCCAGGCGGCTGGGCTTCAATCTTGTTGGCCTAAGCTATGTTCTTAACCACCAAGTACAGTGCTCCCAGCTAGACCAGGGTTCAGATCCTACCTCTGCCCTTACACTATCCCACTTCCTGTCTTTTTCTTTCCTTTTGAGGTCATCATCATCTGGGGTGTAAGTTGTAAACCATGCTGGAAATAATCTGTCTCAGAGATTGCTCTGAGGTGAGCAAACCTTATATCTCCGTGTGGAAAATGGGGAGTTTCCTGTGGCTGACTCAGCATCCCACTTTCCTTATGTCCTTGAGTGCCCTGGGAAGAGAGATGGTGTGGTTGGATGGGTCTAGATTTAAGTCCTGGCTCCACTACTTGTCTTGGGCAACTAACTTAACTGCTCTGACTCTATTTGCCCTTCTGTGAAATGGGCTAATCAGGCCATCTACCTCGTAGGGCTGCTGTGATGGGGTGATCCGGGCACAGGGCTCAGCATAATCCCGGAACGCAGTAGCTGCTCTGACCACGACTCTCGGTTCTGCGTGGGACAGGGCTGTGGTTGTGGCCCCCAGCTCTGAGCCCCCCGCCAGCACCCTTATCTTCCCACACAGGCTGGGGCTGCTGGTCTGTTTCTACGATGACCTGGATTTGCTGGACGCCGCCGTGGCCCAAGTCCTCCTGCACCAGATGATCAAGTGTAGCCGCCTGAGGGGCTTCCAGGCTGGGGTTCAGCAGGTGCAATGGGGGCCCAGGGCCCTGGGGAAATGGCTGGAGAAATGGGACTCGGAGTCTTGCCTGGCCTTTGAGAAAAAACACATCAGCTGAATCAGGATCTAGGTCCAGCCACAGCAGATGGCTTCCCAAATCCTGGGATGAGCTTAAAATGGGAAGAAATGACATAAAGCAGTAGAAGGGAAAACCTGGGACAGATAAAAATTCAGAGTGGCCGCCTTGAACTCAGCTGTGCTTACGAATTGCTTGGGATCATCAGTGTGGATTCTCATTCAGTGGGTCCGAGCACAGCCCTGAGTGGAGATTGTACTTCTTTCTTTGAGTAAAGGTTTTATTTGTTTATTTGAGGGAGGGCACAAGTGGCAAGGGGGGCCGAGGGAGAGGGAAAAGTAGCCTCCCCGCTGAGCAGGGAGCCTGACGCGGGGCTCAATCCCAGAACCCTGGGATCAGGACCTGAGCTGCAGGCAGACGCTTAACCAACTGAGCCACCCAGGCGTCCCCAGACGCTGTGCTTCTAGCAAGCTTCCAAGCGGTGCTGAAGCAGCTGCTCCGGTGACTGTGCCTGGAACCGAAGGAGATAACGCAGGGTTCTCAGACCTGGGTCTGCCCTGGTAGCACCCCACCAGCTCCATCCCCGGGGACTCTCTAGGTGTTGGTCCGTGCTATGGCCTGGGGAGGGTATGTTTCAAAAGGTCCTCACGTGATTCCAGTGCAGCCAAGGTTGTGTATTTATGGAGTTCTTAAACCGAAGTTCTGGCACAGACATTCTCGCTTCCCCTCTCTCTCCATCTCTCTCTCCTTTCTTCCCTTCAAGTGTCAATTCTGCCTGGCTTCTCTTATGTTTTTAGCCCTTTTCTTTTTCTTTTTTTTTTTTAATTGAAAAGATGATATGAAAACAATATTAAACGTTTGGGGCACCTGGCTGGCTCAGACAGTAGAACATGCAACCCTTAATTTCAGGGTCGTGAGTTCAAGTCCCAGGGTGGGAATGTAGCCTACTTAAAATTAAAAAAAAAAAAATTGGTAATGCCATCAGTAATTCCATAGTAGTTTTTCACACGCAACTATAAAATCCCCAGTCCCGTCTGACATTGGAAATAGTCATTATGATCTTGACCAGTGCATGTTTTTATTTTCAAGGGGAAGGATCCCTCCCAAGCCAACTCAAACCAAACATCAAAAAATGAATGTGATTTTAAGGGGCGCCTGGGTGGCTCAGTGGGTTAAGCCTCTGCCTTCGGCTCGGGTCATGATCCCAGGTCCTGGGATGGAGCCCCGCATCGGGCTCTCTGCTCGGCGGGGAGCCTGCTTCCCTCTCTCTCTGCCTGCCCCTCTGCCTCCTTGTGATCTCTGTCCGTCAAGTAAATAAATAAAATCTTAAAAAAAAAAAAAAAGAATGTGATTTTAAAGCCACAGACCTAAGCGGTAGCCGCCCTGACCAAGAAAGTCCAACACAATTAAGATATAAGATTACCCTTTGGGATCACCTAGCTCAGTACTACCCAGACCAGAGGGTGCATCAGAGTCACCTGGAGGGTTAAAATACTGGTTGCCGGGCCTCCTGGGTAGGGCCTGAGAATCTGCATTTCTAAGAAGGTTCCGGGTCATGGTGCTGGTCTAGGACCACAGTGCTTTGAGAAGCCCTGCTCAAGAGCATGCCTTGGTCTTACAGATGTGGGGAGCTGAGCCGCTGGGAAGGAGAGCTGCTGAATTTGGAGAACCCAGGGTCTATGACAGCTTTCTTTCACTTCACTCTGCTGCCCCCCAGTGGCCATTTTCGTATTGCCTGGTACATTCGCGTGCACACTTCTGATAGGAATATAGCCTTCCTACAACTTCAGGTGTTAAAACATGAACCGTTCTCATTTTTTGGAACAGAGGTCATGTTACAAGAGGTGACTTTATCACCTTCTTTACTGGAAGTGGTTAGGAAACATACTTAACTAGATAGGCATAGTGTAATAAAATCATTGTTAAGGCAATCCCAGAAGCGTGAAAATCTGTGTAAGACCTAAGTAAAAAATACAGAAAATTGTGTTTCTGTTCATATTACAACCATGTGAAAGCTACATGCTGTAGTTTACTTTTTTTAAAAAGGTAAGTATTTATTTGAGAGAGAGAGGATGAGCATGAGTGAGGGGTCGGGGTTGGGGGTGGGAGAGGCAGAGGGAGAAGCAGATTCCCTGCTGAGCAGGGATCCTGAAACCGGGCTCCGTCCCAGGACCTTGAGGTCATGACCTGAACCAAAAGCAAGAGTCAACTTCTTAACAAACTGAGCCACCCAGGCACCCCTAATCATGATTATTTTTATGAAGTTTCAGGAGACTTTTACTTTCTTGTCACTGTTGAAAATTATTTTTACACGATTATATAATATATATAATATATATTATCTGTATTTTATATATAATATATATTTATATATATAATATATATTATACAATCTGTATATGATATATACAGATAGTATACAGATAGTATAATATATAATATATAATTATATAATTATATAATGTTGGATGTTTCATGAAAGAAAACCAGCCATGTAAATGGATGCAGAGTTAAAGGTCACAGAAGGACAATAGATGCTATGAGAGGGTGGTAGACTTATACAGACAAAGTGAACAAAATTTCCTTCTGCCATGTTTCAAGGTTGATTTAATAGCAAAATAATATTTAAATGAACTACAAAGTGAATTTGCAGCATATTAAGGTCAAGGCCAGAGGAGGTGGTGCTCTCACTGGGGCGACTCACTGTCTTGCCAGAGCTCCACTGGGCAGGGTGGGGCAGGATGTTGTCACTACCCCAGGGCGTAGGCAGAGGGCGCCACTGTCCTGCTTGTTATCCACCCTCATGCCAGCTTACTCCCCTTCTAGCTCAAAGCCGACCTCCTGGACATCGCCACAGAGAACCAGACCCTCAATGAGACTCTGGGCTCTTTGTCGGATGCGGTTGTGGGCTTGACCCACAGTCAGCTGGAATCCCTCTCCCCCGAGGCTGTGCATGGCGCCATCTCTACCCTCAGCCAGGTCTCAGGCTGGGCCAAGAGCCAGGCCATCATCTTGTCTGCCAAATACTTGGCCCATGAGAAGGTCAGTTGGAGCTTTGAACTCCTTTTATAATGCTCTGAGGCCCACGGGCCAGTGACACACAGCAAGGACAGCCCGTCAGTACGAAGACGGTGCCAAAGAGGACCCACTCTGCCGTGTACTAGCTGTGAGACACTGGACAGTGGGCTTACCTTATTTTTGCCTCAGTTTCCCTCTTTGTAGGATGGGGATAATGATAGCACCTCTTCTTAGGATGGCTGCGAGGATTCCGTGGGTCGGCCCACAGGAAGAGGTTGGAGCATGTGACCTGAAGTATGAGCTCAATGAGTGGTAGCTCCTGTGTTGTTTGCACAGCTTGGGACTCATCCCACGATTTCCTTGCTTGTTGTCGAGGCTGCGAACATATCCCTCGTCCTGAGATGAAAGATAATGCTATTTTATTCATCTTGGGTGGCAGGGAGGGAGGTCCTGTTTGGAGGTGACGGGAGCCTTCGTCCATGTTCTGATGTTCCTGGGGAGGGAAATGAGTCTTTTTTGCTGGGGAAATCATCTTTCTGCCCTGGGCTCAGTAGAAGGGGCTCCAGAGCCCCAAGCCCCTAAAAATTTTGGATGTCCTGCTCTTTATATCCATAGCCATGTCCTGGGATGCAGACTAGTTCATGAGGACTGGACTGGGGACCAATTCCAAAATGACAATAATAACAGATACTCATTAAGTGCTTCTTGTGTCCCAGGTTCGGGTCTAAGCGAGTTAATTGTTCAATGTTCTCAACAACCGTTTGAGGTTAGTAGTGTGTTATAACCTTCATTCTCCATGTCATTCACAGGAGGCACAGAATGTATAAGGGGATTGCCAGGGTCCCATAAAGAGGACACAGCTTGGATTGAACCCAGGATGTCTGGCTTCAGAGTCTGCTTGCTTAAGTCCCATGCTAACTGCCTTTCTGATTCAAGGCCACAGCTAGCCCATTCTTCTTGTCCCTTCTAGCCTCATGGCAATTTAGTTCGAAGGCTTTGCAGCCCTTCTCTGTTTTGACTGGGGCCCCGTGAGTTTACTTGCACAGTTCAACGGGGACTTGATTCCAGGGAGCTGAGGGAGCCTGTCTTGCTCCTCCCAGCCTTGGACAAAATGTCTTGTCTCTTTCCTAGTGTTCAAATTTTACTGCAGAGAGGTGAGGCTATCGTCATGAAGAAGCCAAGAGCTCGAAAGCTCGTGCCTTCCTTGAGGACGGTAGAGACTGTCCATTCTACAGAGCACAACAGCAAACCATTCCACTGGCTTTTTGTAGAGCTAAGGAATGAATGGCCCTGATTATATGGAAAACCATCTAGCATCTTTACTCTAAAGGAAGGAGACAAAACAAGTAGAGTTTCTGATGGGGCAGACACCCATAATCATATTTGTCATAAAATATCAGACACATATCCTGAAACATTTTTTCCAACTCAAAGCTTCTACGTGGAGATAGATGAGCACGGGGCTTTGCTATGTCAGGAGACATCATGAGAAAAGTGAGCTGCCTGGGGGTCATGTATGAGGGGTGAGGCTGGGTAAACTGAGAGCCCCACAACCTACCTCAGGGGGCAGCTGCTGGTCAGTTCTTGCCAACTGTTGCCAGTGTGGGCCTGGTATTGCCTGGTGTTCAGATTTTTTTTTAAACCTGGATTTTGTTGGAAATTTCCCCAATTTTTAAATGTAGTCAGCTCGTCCAAGTTCAACACACACACACAAAAGCCCATTGCCTGGCCAGGTGTAGTACATGGTCATGACTTTCTGATATTTGCACTGTGGCCTCGGACAGCATAGTACGCCCCAAGCAGGGCACTTGCCTCATGTGTTGTGTCATGATATTGACTCTCTTTCCTGAGGGAAGGAAGGACGATCTGGGAGGGCAGCATGTGTCTTGCCCCCCGTCGTGCCCCTGGCGCCCATCCAGATACCCGGCACGCTGTGGAGAGTCTCCCAGGGGAGAAACCAGAGCAGAACCTCATTGTCCTTGCGGCCGGTCTTCCCAGGTACCGTCTTTCTACAACGTCAGCCAGATGGGAGTGCTGCTGGCTGGGCTGGGCACCCAGGCCTTCCACGCCATGGAGCGCAGGGACCTCTTGCAGGTCCTGAGAAGCACTGTCTCCTTGCACGTTTCCGACTTGTCGCCTGCCCAGAAACAAGGTGTCCTCAGCAAGGTGAGGGAAGACGTGTAGTTCTCAGCCATGTGGTTCGCATGTGGTTTGGGGCTTTTGGGCTGTAACTTTGGGCCATTGACTCAGGGCTGGGGTTAGCCCAGCCTTTGGTGAGGGTGCCTTGTGAACCTACCCCTCATGGGGCCACCTTCCTTCCTTTCCAGAAAGAGACCCTTGGGTCCTCGTACATCTTTCCTTCCTTCCTTCCTTCCTTCCTTCCTTCCTTCCTTCCCTCCCTCCCTCCCTCCCTTCCTTCTTTCCTCCCTAGCTTTACATATTTATTTTAGAGAGAGAACATGAGTGGGAGGGGCAGAGGGAAAGGGGGAGAGAATCTCAGACTCTGAGCTGAGCCTGATGCAGGGATTGAGATCATGACCCTGAACCAAGAGTCGGACACTTACCCAACTGCACCACCAGACACCCCAAGGGTCATGCTATATTTCTTCCCAGACCCTAGTGCTTTCCGTAGCCAGTTGACTCTGGAAGACTTCTTTTCTTTTCTTTTCTTTTTTTTTTTTTTTGAGATTTTATTTATTTATTTGTCAGAGAGAGAAAGAGAGAGGGAGGGAGACCACAAGCAGGGAAAGCCATCAGCAGAGGGAGAAGCAGACTCCTGGCTGAGCAGGGAGCCTGATGCAGAACTTGATCCCAGGACCCTGGGATCATGACCTGAGCTGAAGGCAGATGTTTAACTGACTGAGCCACCCAGGTGTCCCTGGAAGACTTTTCTTAAATTAGGTTTCTTGATATAATAATGTTTTGAAAGTTTATTTTTCAAATTTCAAAATGAGCCCTGAGGTTTGCAGAGTGCTTCTGAAAGCCCCTTCCTGATCTGAGGTCACACCTATGTTCTCCTTTCTCACTTGGCGGTGGGTCTTTGGGGATCCTATTCTCTTGGACCTGCTGCGTCCAGTTGCAAAATCTGTTAAGAAACCAAACCCAAGAATTTTGGCTTAAAATACCAACAGCTTGCAGATAGCAATAGCATGGCTGGTTAAAACAAAGGGTGTGGGTTCTGGAATAAGACAGACTTGTGCTTGAATCTTACTTGTCAGTTTACAACCAGTTGCTTATTAAGCCTCAGTTTTCTCACCTGCAAAATGGGGTAATGATAGTCCCCCACCCACCTCCTAGGGTTGCTGAGTGGAGATGGTGGGTTTCATGGTGTCTGAGACCACTGACACAGTGCCTGGCCCTCACCCAGAGCTCAGCACACTTTCTACAAGGTGGTTATTATGCTCATCCTCACTCTTGGCAGATGATCGAAACAGGAGATGCTGCCTCGAACATTGTGGAAATACCAGGGGCTTTCTTTAAGGAAGTATCTCTTTTTGATATACGGAGGGAAGCCGGATTTAACACTACAGTCCTAAAGGAAAAGGAGCTTCGAAGGAGCCAGGTATGACCACTAAGGATTCTGATACCAATTTGGATGTGTGTATGTTGGGGGGAGTGGGTTCCCCACACCAACAAGGAATTCTCCGACATCAGTTGGGTGTCCTGTGATTCAACTCAGTTCTGACTCCATCTACCTGGTGATGGCATCAGATCCCACAGGGTAAGGGTTCAGCCCTACCATCCTACACCCCCAACCCCTCAGCGTCAGATCCCAGGCACAAGTCCTTGTCGTCATCCCCCGGGCTTCTGACCTACCAACTGTAGATCGAAGGTTCCAGTAACTGCGCTGCTCTCACTTTGGCTTGATTAACTTGATCGAGGAGCTCACAGAACTCAGAGAAACATTTTCCTTACTAGATCAGTGTTTTATTGTAAAAGGATGTAACTCAGGAACAGCCAGAGGGAAGAGATACACAGGGCAAGGTGTGGGGAATGGGCACAGAGCTTCTACGGCCTCTCCAGACGGACACCCCTCCCAGCACCGACCCCTCTTCGCCAACTTGAAGCTCTCAGAACCGGTGCTTTTGGGTTTTTATGGAGGCTTCATCACTTAGGAATGCTTGATGAAATCATTGGTGTTTGGTGACTGATTCAGCATCCAGCCCGTCTCCCCTCCCTGAAAGTGCCAACCCTCCAGTCTTGTGTTTGGTTCTGCCAGCAACATCCCTCCCCCATCAGGTGATTTCAAAAAGTCATCATTAGCATGAGAAGAGAGGCCTTGCTTGCTCTCCTCACTTAGGAAATTCCCAGGGTTTTAGGGACTGGTGCCAGGAAAGGGGATAAGACCAAATACAGATTTCTTCTATAAATCACAATGTCACAACCACAATGCCCAGATCGCTCCTGGATTTCTGACTCCCTGCCTTGTGGGAGAGCTCTGTTTTATGGTTAATTTGGTAAAAGAAATTTATTTCTGTGTGATTACACTCAGGGGACAGAACAGTGTAGTGTTAAGAAGTTGGAAAAGACCTGAGCATGAATCTGGGTGCTGCCATTTATTATCTCTGGGGGAGCTACTTCTCGCTCAGCCTCAGTTTTCTCGGTGTGAAATGGGCATAGTTTCTTTCTTTCTTTCTTTCTTTCTTTCTTTCTTTCTTTCTTTCTTTTTTTTAAGGTTTTATTTATTTACCTGACAGTGAGAGAGGGAACACAAGCAGGGGGAGCAGGAGAGGGAGAAGCAGGCTCTCCACTGAGCAGGAAGCCTGATGCAGGGCTCGATCCCAGGACCCCGGGATCATGACCCAAGCTGAAGGCAGACGCCCAATGAATGAGCCACCTAGGCGCCCCTTTCTTTCTTTTTTTTAATGATTTATTTATTTTAGAGAGAGAGCATGTGTGCACATGCTGGGAGGTGGGGTCGGGTGGGGAGGAGCAGAGGGAGAGAGAGAATCTTAGTGATGGCAAGACTGGGGTGGGAGGGGTCCCAGAACTCAATCCTGCACCTGAGGAAATGTCTGGGGCCACACACAGAGCTTTGGGAACTTACCTCCCTAGCTGTTGCTTTCTCCTGGGCCTGGCTGCCACGTCACAGATGCCTCTGTCTAATGCTGGCTCATAATTTATTCTGTTTGGGGAATTATGCTCAAAGTTTCAGAGTCTATAAAATAGATGGATGTCATACTTGATCGCATCTGCAAGTTAGGTGTTCTGTAAAATTATGTTCCTTCAAACAAATGGCTCCCCTGCCTACCAAGTATTGTTCTTGTAGAGTGCCCGTCTGGGAGGGCTGGAGGGGAGCGTGTGCTGCAAGCAGGAGTTGCTTTATTGATGGTACCTTCTAGCCCGTCCTGGTCTATTCATCCCTGCCTCCTGCTTTTGCTTCCCGGGCCCTGGCAGCGGGGGCATGGACACAGGCGCTGTCCAGCACCTTCACAGCTAATCAGCTGTGGACACATGGACACAGCGGATCGGCACCATTGCAGAGCATTGGAAATAAACCTCCAGCCCCGCAGCCTGACGGCTTTGCTCCTCATTCATGTTCTGGAGATGGGGTCCTCCAGGTGGGGGAGCGAGAGCACGCGTCCTGCAGTCGCCAGTTCAGATCCCAGCTCTACCACCCAGCAACTGTATGGGCCTGGGTAAATAACATAGCCTGTTCAGCTTCCATTTCCCCATCTGTAAAATGGGATCATAGTGTGCCTTCCCCACAAGGCCTCACGGTGCTGAGCACACACTGCGTTCATCACGGTGGGTGAGTGAGTGAGGGAGGGCTCCTTCCACGCAGTAACCCTTCTCTTCCCTCAGGCCTTGTTCCTGTATGAGCTTCTGTCAAAGTCGACCAGAAGGCCGGAGGAGCTCCTGAGGTAGGCAAGTGTACTCAGCCTGGGGGCTGATGAGCCCTTTGGAGGCTAATTTCCGGGGAAGGAGAGTTGGACCGCCCAGTCCGGAGCCTGTGCCCCAGCAGACCTGCCTTCTCTTGCCCCTTCTCCCCCCCCCCCCACGCCCTTCTTCTCCCTGCTTCCTTGCTCTGTTTTCTAGCACAGGGCAGCTGATCAAAGGCGTGACCTGCTCCCACATAGATGCCATGAGTGTGGACTCCTTTCTGGCCCATTTCCACTATTTTGAGAACAACCTCTCCCTGCTCTCACCGTGTCAGGTACCATTACAGCACGTTCGAACTTCTGAGTCTCCGTCCCTGCCTCAGTCGTCAGCCGGGACTGACATGGGGGGCTTAAGCTATTTGTGCCAGGATTATTCCCATGCAAGCGCTGATGTGGGGCCAAACATGGAGCCAGGTTTTCTCCAGTTTTCTTTTTTAAAAGCTCCAGATACCCCTGTCTCTACAGCCAGAGTTTCACCAAGGTTGGTTATTCTAAATTCAGATCTGGACCTAAAAATACGGTTGTTGGGTATACCATTTGGCATGTTTGTAATTAGGTCCCGAGACTAAAGGTCATTCTCTCCTTTCTGTCCTTCCCAGGGGTAGCCTGGAATGGGAACAGTACTTTAATAAGAGTATTTTCTTCTTCATTTAATCCTTTGTTTTCCAAAAGGTTAGGGAGACTCTTATCCCTTTGGGGAGACCAGAGGCAGAAACAGACTTTTCCCTGGATCTAAGCAAGTAAAACCAGGCTTTGGGAACAGTGTTTGTACTTGGGGGTCTAAGCTTTTGACGGGACAGGGTCCTGAGAGGGTGAGCAGGCAGAGACACAAGGCATCTGCCCGACTCTGGCCTGGCCTGTTGTAGATACGAATGCAAAGTTTCCAAATAATGAATTCTCTCCCCGAGAGCTAGGAAATAAGCGTAAAGCTTGGCGTGTAATCCAAGGTCGTTAGAAGAATAGGGAAGATTTTCACAAAGCCTTGTCATTCCCTCGCATTCAGTCAGTGGTTCTCGGATTTGAGTGTCAGCATTTCCTGGGATGCTGGAGTTGTTTGATGGGTATTAAGTTTCAGTTTTGCTCGATGAATAAATTCTAGAAATCTGCCGTGCAACACAGTGCTGATCATGAACAATGTGGTATGGTGGACTTCAGAATTTGCTAAGAGGGTAGATCTCATGTTAAGTGAAAAACAAAAACAAAAAGGAATAAGGGAAACTCTGGGAAGTGTTGGATGTGTCTATTACCGTGACTGTGCGAGGGTGTCCCGGGCATTTGCACATGTCCAGACTCATCACAGTGTACGCATTAGAGGTGCATGTCTTTGCATATCACTATACCTCAAGAAAGCTATTAAAAAACCCCACAGATTAAAAAAAAAAACCCAACACAGATTGTGGAACCTCACTTGCAATTTCAGGGGTGAAGCCTGATAATTGACATTTCTAGCAGCTTTCTGGTGAGAACTGTTGAACTGTATGAAAAGTCTTGCCCAGGCAGGGAGGAAAGCAAATTATTTCGGTAACGTGGACCCTGGCATGGCAGTCTCCTTTATATTCATCAAACTGACCCAGTGGCTGGAGGTCAGACCTGCTTTGAGGAAGACGACCGCCATGTTCAAGGAGGAAGAATTGTTCCAGCAAAGCCCCTTTCCTAGAGTCTTTCAATTCTCAGGACCTTCAAATACCAGTTAATTAGAAAACTTGCCTTTGTTGTTTACACTTTTGTTGAAAACACATACTTATTATTGAAGAATAAAACAATATTTAGAGAGTAAAATATCCCCCAGTTTCCCCTGGAGCAGTGATTCTTGGAGGGCTGTTTGGCCATATCTGGAGACACTTTTGGTCGTCAAGCCTAGGGGAGAAGCATGGAGTGAGTAGAAACTAGGGACGCGGCTCACTTCCTGCAATGCAGAGAAAAGCCCCACAGCAAAGGGTTGTCCAAACCCAACAGCTTAAAGGTGCTGAGATTTGAGAGTCCCCCCCTTTTTTTTTTTTTAAGATTTTATTTATTTGAGAGAGAGAAAGAGAGAGGGAATGCTCTAGCGGTGGGGAGGCACAGAGGGGCAAGAAGACCCCCCACTGAGCAGGGAGCCCGATAAGGGGCTTGATCCCTGGACCCAGAGATCATGACCTGAGCAGAAGGCAGCTGTTTAACCGACTGAGCCAACAAGTGCTCTGAGAGTCCCTCTTAAGGTAACCACGGGGAAAAGTATGCTAGTGACTTTGAGAGGTTTTTTTTGCATATATAAAATGTATTTGCATGTAATTTAAAAAACACAAGTGATTTCATACTATATACATTGTTCTGTTTAACTTTCTATCACAGGCGTGTGTGTGTATGTGTGTGTGTATCTAAAATAGGTCATGGGACGCCTGGGTGGCTCAGTGGGTTAAGCCTCTACTTACAGTCCAGGTCATGATCTCAGGGTCCTGGGATCGAGCTCTGCATTGGGCTTTCTGCTCAGCGGGGAGCCTGCTTCCCTCTCTCTCTGCCTGCCTCTCTGCCTACTTGTGATCTCTGTCTGTCAAATAAATAAATAAAATCTTTAAAAAAAATAGGTCATGGCCATCATTCCATGTTAACAGATATAAATCTACCTTTTGAAACAATAGTTATTTAGCACTCAGTTGTATGGATATACCATAACTGACCTCACCAATCCCAAACCGAGGGACAGTGAACTTACATCTCTGTAAAAGGTAAACATAGGTATATTAAAAATTCCGAGTTTTTCTGAGCAAATATCAAGTGGTTTGGAGAGCTCTGGCAGAGGGAAAAGAATATTATATAGAGAAAGTGCAGATGCAGAGAAAGAAATTATTTGGCGATATCTTAAAGCCTAGTTGGTTCTTGATGATTGGTTGTCATTGATGTTTTAATTTCATAACCTTGAGGTGCTTATGGACTTGGGTTTTGGTGTGCTCACATAGGGCACCGTATCATTAGGGCCGCTTTAGTCTGATGGCGTCCTCCTTTAATTAATTTAACATCGCACTTTCTTGCAGTAATAAACAAAACAAGGTGAGTATTCTCAGACTTAAATTTTTGTGTTCGCCTTGTGATTGCCTCAGTGTCCTCATCCCTAAACTGGGCACAGTAGTGATACCTCTACCATAGGGTGTTCTATTAAATAATAAGTAAACATATATAGGGCACTTAGAACAGTGCCTGGTCCAGAGAAAGCACAGTCTGTTTGCTCTTATGATCATTGGACTAAATTCCTAGAACTGCTTTAATCTTTCAGGTTAATTGTTTGGCGTGGAAATACTGGGAGGTCTCCAGGTCCTCTATGCCACCTTTCCTCCTGGCTGTGCTCCCGTAAGTGAACACTGGCTCCCCTCTCTGGCCCAACAATGAGATCGGGGAGAGTCATCCAAACCATCTCACCCCCGGGTTTTTGTGAGGAACCAGAAACAGAGTACCTTCCAGAATTAAGCTCTTGTGAACCAGGATTTAAATTCTGAGTCCCATGTAGATATTCAGACAGAATCTCTTGCTTTTTTCCCCTCCTGTTATTTAAAAACCAAAGCCAGAGCAATCCAAGCCTGAGTGAGTGCTGGTGAAGCAGGTCCCATCTGGGCTGACCTCCCAGCTGTGCCCAGGCTCAGGGTGATCAGGGCTGATGTGAGTCGTGGGGATTTCTCCTGGCATATGTGGGCTTCTAGGCGTGGGAGGGGGAGCCCTGCTTTTCAAGCACAGTCTGGATACTCTCTTTGTCTTTATTTCCCTCTTCCTTCTCTTGCTGTTAATTGTCTTCATTTATTCAAAAAATATTCACCAAATGCATACTTTATACTAGTTCTCAAAGATAATTTACTTTTCCCCTTTTAAGAGCTTATAGTCTCTGGGAGGGGGAATATATAAATACAAAACTAATAACAATGTCATGTTGGTATTTGGTTGAAGGTGATAGAGGCTTAACTCAAACTGGCTTAGGCAAGAAAAGGCAATTTTGGTTCAGGTAACTGGGAAGTCCTGGGATAGAGTTCAGGCATGCAGGCATGGCTTGATCCAGGGGCTCAGTGGTCAGCCATGTGTCTTTTTGGCCCTGCTTTCCTTTGTAGGCTTCTGTGCCAGGCAACTTCTTTCTCTGTGGTGGTCTCTGGCAGATTCAAGGTCATATCTTCCTGGTTAAAAGACTTTTTCTTCCCATCCTTCTCAGTAAGTTGTGGGTTTGACTGGGGTCATGGAGTATGGATAACTCCGATTGGCTTAGTTTGGTATTTTACCCCTGGAGCCAAGAATGAAGTGGGGGTCCACCTCAAACCACAAGACTTCACGTGAAGATGGTGATTCTCCAAGAAAGCCAGATGCTCTTACCATGGGAAAGAGTGGTGGGTACAGGGCACAGAGGGGGGACTATCTCCTTCAGACTGGAGAGTCAGAGGAGGCTAACCTGAAGCTCAGAGAATGAGCAGGGGTTTCAGAATTCAAGATGGACACCTCAGGCAGGGGCACAAGGGATGTTTGGTCCAGCAGTGAGTGGGCAAGGGAAGCGAAGCACTCTGGGGAATGCATGGTGTGTGTCTGCAGAGTAGCTGGGAGACAGAATGCCAGAGAGGGACAGTCAAATCAGAGAAGGGTTGTGTGACACCATAAGGTGTTTCACGTGTATTCTGGGCACAGATCCTGAGATTCATGTTTCAGAGAGATTATTATCTCTGTCCCATAGCAGACAGAATACAGGGGGCCTGGCCAGAAGGAGGGAGACATGGAAGCTTATTTCTAGAGCCTGGACCTTGGCATAGTGGTTTCCTACCACTGATCCACATCTCAGCTGAAAGACCTGTGTCTTAGAACAGGCTCCCCATCATTCTCCATTGCAGAGCCCTTTTGTTTTCTAACTTACACTTATCACTGGCTGAAATGGCCTGTTTTATTCACTGGTGTCTGTTGTCTTTACCCTACTAGAATAAAGCATCCTGAGAACAGGGACCCACCCATCATGCAGTGTTTGTGGTTGTAGCTGGGGCCCAGTACTGTGCCTGGCAGGCAGTAGATATTTGCTGAATGAATGAAGAGATAAATAAGATAGCAGTACTATGAATGGAGAGGCAAGAGCAGATTTAATATTAAGCTGGTAGCAATGACAGATTTGGGGAGAGAGGAAAAGAGACACTTGGGATGGTGTAGAGGAGGAAAAACATGCAGAATTTGGTTTTGGAACAGTCTGGTGGTCATGATGAGTAGGCCATGTGGGTCTAGAGCAGTCTTTCTCAATCTTTGTTTCATTATTGCCTCCCTAAAGGGAACAATTTAATTTCTCCTGAATAAGAGAATTTACCAGGAATAAGATTTTGTTGAATAGGGTTGAGCTTTAGTGAGTCACAAATCATTGTAATAACTAAGATTTTTCCTATTTGTTCCCTCTCTCTACCTGAACCAATTGTTCCCCCCTAGGGGGCCATATTGCCTCTCTTAAGAATACATGGTCAAAAGTTTGGGGGGGGCGGTTCTGGACTGGAGATGCCAGAATCAGGTATCATTTCTCTTACTTTTTCCTGCTCTCTCCTTGTCTTTCTTTCCCCCTTTCTATTTTATTCTCTCTCTTCTTTATCTCTTACTTCTTTTTCTTTTTCTTTCTCTTCATCTCCCCTCAACCAGTCCGTCAGTCAGCATATGTTTATGGAGACCCCATTCTCTGATCAGTGTTACCAGAGCGTAGAAGAGAGGCATGATGGGAAGTCTGTTTCTTGCCCATAGAAGAGGGGCATGATGGGGGCATCTGTTTCCCTGTCCACAGAAGAGGGGCATGATGGGAAGTCCATTTCCCTGTCCACTGAAGAGTGGCAGGATGCGGAGTCTGTTTTTCTGCCCACAGAAGAGGATTGTGATGGGTGGGGGGCTTGCTTCCTCCCAGGAGGAACCATAACATCACTGGGGACAACAAACATTTAAAGAGCAGCCCTTATCCCAAGAGGAATAAGCTCTTAGGCATGTGAAGGCTGATTTCAGGGGCAAATGCAGACCAGCCACTGTTTTCCTCCTCTCATTCTTCCCGTCTCTTTCCAGGGCTCACTACCTGGCTTCTGTCCCAGCTTCCCAGTGTGTGCCCTTTCTGATCAGCCTGGGGAAGAGTCAGCTGGACTCCTTGGTTTTAGATTCTCACAAAAAGAATTCAGTCCTTAGGAAGGTACAGCAGTGCCTGGTAAGGAAACTCTTCCTGGGTGACACTCCTGGTGTCCCTTCCTCCCTGAGGGTCTGTGGCCATCCCGGGGAGCCCTCAAGGGATCTGGCTGGGATCTCAAGCTTGTGGTGACGGCCAGAAGTCTGACTTATGGGTCTCAAAACTGGCCCTGGGACCCCGGGTGGGACCATGTTGGCCATTGGTTCTGAGAACTGTCATCCTGGGCTTGAATGATGGGAGGCTGCTCCAGGGGACTCAAAAGATTAGGGTACACAGAGTCTGCGATCTAGACGGATCTACACTGGCCTCTGACAGTGATTGGTTATGTGGCTTCAGGCAAGTCATTCCCTTCCCTGAGCCTCAGTCTTCTCATCCCTAAAATGGGTGCAAGAGTTAATTGCACAGAGTTACTGAGGGCATGAAATAGGTAATATATTGTTCAATGCCAAGGACCAAAGAACACACTATCTGAGTGTGAATCCCACCTAGGCTTGCCACTGGCTAGCAGTTTCTTTATCTTTAAAGAGTGGGTGATATTTATACTTATCTCTTATAATTACCTTGAAGATGAAGATTGAGACCTGTAAGCTGTTAGGACATGGCCTGGCATGTATTAAACACTCAAATGTTATCTACTTTTGTCATTTGGAGAAAGCATTTTGGAGGGTTTTGAGTCCCATATAGATTTTGAGGTGCTGTTTTTATTCTTGCTGTAGTATGAGGAGCATGGTTGCTGAACTCTGGGGTATCCTCAGAGCAATGGCACCAATGATGACATCAGTCCTCATTTATGGAGGGTTTACCACGTGGCACATATTCTACCCACACTAGCTCCCTGGTGGGGCCTCCTAGCCTTCCGAGGCCTGCCTCCCTGGGCAGACCCTGTGCTGTCTTTTCTAGTCCATGGTAGGGGGGTGATTTAGGTCCTCGAAACTACAAGGTTGGGGACCGGGATATGTCGTGGAGGGATCACGATCTTGAGTTTGCTGGATCTTCCCATCAGCTCCTCTTGTCGGTTTCAGAACAACTCCATTGCTGACGAGTATGCGGTAGACATCGTGGGGAAACTGCTCTGCCACTTGCCAGCTGCTGTCCTCCACCAAGGGGTCTCTGCCCGAGCCTGGGCCACAGCCCTGCACGGGCTCAGAGACTGCCCAGAGCTCAGCCCCGAGCAGAAGGCTGCAGTGAGGCTCAGGCTCCTGGAACAGTGCGGGTAAGGAGGGGCCAGAGCCCGGCCTCCAGGGTTGGGGGGGCAGAGGGCTGGCCAAGGGGCATTTAACCCTGCTGCTCCTGCCTTCCAAACAGAGCGAGTCTCTAGCTTAGGACAAGGTTAGCCGTTTACATTTATTCTAGAAATGTGACCTTTCTTTTTTTGGGCCTCAGATGCCCTGTAAAGTGAGAACAACAGTAGCTTCTCTGCAGACCTCACGTGGTTGTCACCAATACATCTCGGTATATTTAAGGGCAGGAATTTTGAAAAGACGGCACTTTACAAATGCAAGGAGCTGGCATCCTTATTCTTGTGAAATAACAACAACAGCAACAGTAATAATAATACAATAATCAAAGCACTGTCAGCTCTGGGTCCGTGGGAGCTCTGGGCGGTGTGTTGGGGGGGGCGCGGACACAGAACTGTTCTTTCTCATGTAGAGTCTTTTGAAGTTGGGGCAGGTATTTGAGTGGGACCTAGCCATCAGTCAGTGGTTCAACAACAAACGTTTCTGGAGTAATTACTGTGTCCCAGGCACATGAGACGTGGACTTGGGAAGCCGACTCCTTGGGTTAACATTTTGTGTGCATCCTCTATTGTCTCCGTGACCTGGGAAAAGCTACTTAATCTTTTTGTGCTTTAATTTCTAACATCTGTCGAATGGGGACAGTAATGGAAGAGGAAGGACAGGCTGTGATGTAAGTAACAGAAATTCAACAACTCAAGCTAAAAAAGAAGTGGGAATTTACTGAGATCAGAAACAGAACATAATGGAAGACTCCAGGGCATACTTCAGGCCTGACCAGATCCCGAGGCTCAAGTGATATTGTCGGGAGTATGTTCCTCCCAGCCCTCAGCTCTGTGCTCCTTGGTGGGGCCTCTGTTCTCTCCACGTGGTAATGGGAATGGCTTCCAATATTCCCTTTACTGCTAGAGAAACCAGGAGAAAGAGGGCTTCTCTAGTGGTTCCAACAAAATTCCCAATGATGACTTGGCATCCTGCCTGTGCTAGCCTGGGTCTCGTGTCTATTTTCTAGGTCAGGAAAGTGGGACTGGTCCAGGTATGATGTCGGTTTGTTCCTGCATGAAAAGGATGCTGCGAGACAGGGACAAGAACACAGTGTTTCATTTGACTGCTTATCCTCTCCTCCTAGACTTCCCCAGAACTGGACCGCTGAGACGGCAAAGGACTTGGGACCCTTTCTAATGCTTTTTTCAGAAGACGAATTAAGCTCCGTTGCCACAAAGGTACTTTTGTGTTCCATCCTTGGAAGGCGGAAGGGATTTGAAGGGGCAGAGAAAGTGTGGTCAGTTGTAACTGACCACTGGGTTTACTGTCTGCTTTCTGGAACCTTCCTCCCCGCCTCAGTGGGCTCAGGCGTTTCCAGCTCTGCTCCGGGATGCCCAGGGTTTGGGAAAAGTGAGTAAGGCAGCAGCAAAACCAACTCTGGGCTTTTCACATGGCCTTCGGGGCATCTGTGCCCAGACTAGATGCTGTAGGTCAACGACAGACCCTGCTGTCCGCATGCTTCCCACATGCAGGCCGTGTTTGCAGGCTTACACACAGCACTGCCATAAACACACGCACATGTATGTCCAGTGTGTGCAATCACATTTCATCCGAAACCAAATCCTTATGGAGCACTGCCTTTGGGCACACACTTTGTCTGGAGCAACTCTCCAAAGGTTAGACAGCGTAGGCCAAGAGCTGTGCTAAACAGGCACCCATTTGTCATCTGTTTGCTGTATAACGAAGCCGCGCAATCTCGTTGGCGTGCAACAATAAGCATTTACTTCTTGCAGACTGGTCTGTGGGTCACCGGGACCGCTCTGCTTCCAGAGTGGGCTTCTGGGGCTCAGGCTTCCTGGAGCTTGTTCTTCTCACCATGAAGGTCTGAAACTCTAGAAGAGGGAGCCCCAACGTGCAGGTGCCATTTTCTTGAAGGCTTCCGGGAGACACCATACTATCATTTTCCATTGGCCAAAGCAAGTCACATGACCGAGCTCAGCCTCCGGGGGCGGAAGTAGTCTCCTTCCTGCGGAAGTGGAGGGCAGGGAGGGAGTGTTTGCTGGGCGAGACTCAGATGCACCGCAAGGCACATCCCCACACTCTCATCCCTGTACGTGTGTGTGCAAGGTGTACGTTGTCATACGTGCTCAGCAGAACCAGAATACACCGCGTGTCACCCACGTTCACACCCGGCACGTATTCCAGTGTCCAGGCGTGGCCAAATCGTCTTCTAGGGTGTCCAGACGTACAGTCATAAGCAGCAGATGCTTATATATCGTATACTTATCTAATCTTCTGAAATCAATTTTTGAATTTGAAAAAGTTTTATCTCAGTATGGTTAAATCTCAGAAACACAGTGCAGGGTTAAAAAAGGTAAGTTGCAAAAGCCTACGTATGGTAGGATATGAAATAAACAAACAAATCTTAGATTTTTTTTTCACTATGAAAATGCTATAATGGTAGTGGGTTTTTTTTTCCCCCCCACCATGAAAATAGTCTTACTAATTTTAAGTAAATGCAAAAACAATTCTAGATGTAAGTCAGGTTTAGAAGTGCATGAGAATGGTTAATGCCAAATTCAGGGTGCTGGTTACTTCAGGGGAAGTAAGACCAAAGAGGGAGGGAAGGACCTATCGATTATATTTGTGATGTCTTATTTCTTAAGTTAGGTTGTGGGTACATGGGTGTTGTGTTGTATTAGTCTCTCTACTTTTTTTTCAATGACTGACATCTTTAATAAGACAAGTAATACATGTTCCTGGTTAAGAAATTTCAACTATACCAGAAGTTATAGGATGACAGACTGTGCCCCCCTCTGCCTCCCACTTCTGGGACCCCAGCTTGTCTCCCCAGAGGTGATCACTTCCCAGATTCTGCTCCTTCCTTTCAGAAAAATCCTCTTCCTGCTTATATATGTTTTTTTCCTTAAAAAAGTGGGTGGGTTGAGCCTCTGCCTTCGGCTCGGGTCATGATCTTAGGGTCCTGGGATCAAGCCCTGCATCGGGCTCCCTGCTCAGTGGGGAGCCTGCTTCCCGCCACCCCAGCCTGCCTCTCCGCCTACTTGTGATCTCTGTCTGTCAAATAAATAAATAAATAAAATCTTTAAAAAAAATACAGAATGGAAAATACCATTCACTCTCCTGTGCATTTTCCTTTTTTTTTTTTTAAGATTTTATTTATTTATTTGACAGACAGAGATCACAAGTAGGCAGAGAGAGAGGAGGCAACAGGCTCCCCGCTGAGCAGAGAGCCCAATCTGGGGCTCCATCCCAGGACCCTGGGATCATGACCTGAGCCAAAGGCAGAGGCTTTAACCTGCTGAGCCACCCAGGGACCCCAGGTTTAGTGAAAATTTAAAAACAGACCAAAATGGGGTAGGCTCCCCTGCATTTCTGATAGATCTTACCAGGTTGCTCCGGTAACTGCACCATTTAATAGTTTCACAGAAGAGCAAGCGTGCACATTTACTGCACTTTGCTCAGCATTAAGCCTTATCACTTCATCTTATTTTTAGGCGTTATCACTTTCTTTTATTTTTGGTTATCGGATGGGTGAAAAACAATAAGTACTTGAGCTATCGAACGTTTATTGGATTGCTAATGGGGTTAAGAATTATTTTGGATGGTTCTTTGTAGAGACCGAATTAGTTGGGCTCAGGGATAAATTTAAAGAAGAAGCTGCTATTGAAGAAACACAACCCCTGAGGGACTAAGTAGTATCACAGTGTAAATCTGTGTTTAATGTACTATAATTATTATGTGTTCCTCCTCCTCCCTCTTCTTTCCTGCACAGTTTCCTGATATCCTTCAGCAGACAGCGTCCAAGACAGCAGGGACCTTGCCCCCGCAAGGATTCCTCCGGGCTGTCTTTGAATCTGTCCGGAACAGCAGGGAGAAGAGCCCCAGCTCTGCCCCCAGCCCCGGTGAGTGTTTCCGGGGTGTCTCAGCTGGAGCCATGGCGGTGGTCTTTGGCCGAGTCCCTGACATCCAGAGGGCTCCTTTGTCCAGGGAACTGGATGCAAAGTTGGCAGAGCAGCAGCATGGCAGAAAGCCACAGGCCAAAGAATGACCCCTGTAGTAAAGCAATTTGGAAACCATCTTGGGCTCCTTACCCAGGCCAGTCAGTTAAATGGTGATCACGTGGCAACAAACATTTCAAAAGAATTGACTTAAAGGGTGTAGCTGGCTGAGTGACAGTGTTTTGCAGGGCTGGGGCCAGGCTGTGAAGCCTGGATCTGTTGCTTACTGGCCGTGGGACTTTGGGTAAGCCCTTTAACCTCTCTTTGCTTCGGTGTTCATCCTCCCTGTAAGATGGGAAGAATGAGAGTCCCTACCTCCTTAGGTTGTCATGGGGGTTAGTGGACTAGAACCTGTCAGGCTGTTCACAATAGTACCCGGGCAATGTAGGAAATGCTCCAGAGGTGTTCGCTGTTTTTATGACTTTCATGGACCCACTGAGCACAGACCTGTGCCGAGCAGGCAGGGACAAGGTTAATCAGACCCAATAATAATTGTAAGACTAATAGCTGGCAGTCAGTGCTTGCTTTCTGTCCTGCCAAAATGACTATTGAGTACTGAGTGTGTGGACAAAACAAAAATCCCTGTGCTCGCAGAGGACAAGGGGCTGGGACGTGGGGGCGGGCGCCCAGCAGTAAATCACACACACAGTAAAAGATGTAGTATTTTGGTGGGATGATAAGTGCCAAGAAGGAAAATAAAGCCAGGCAAGGAGAGGGTCAGTGAGTGGGGGTGGGGGTGGGGAATTATAATTTGCAAAGAGAACTGTGGAGGTAGGTTTCACTGAGAAGGGGACATTGCAGGAAAGCCCCAGGGAGCGTGGGGGCGGACTGGGTGGACACGAGGCGTCAGAGTCTTCCAGGCAAATGGAAATGTAACAGGACAGAAGGGAATGGGACGTGAGAGGCCAGTGTGGCTGGAGTGCCCGAGAGACAAGGCCATGTAGGGCCTTATAAAGGAGCCCGAAGGACCTTCTTTGTCTTTGTCTTTGGGTTGGGGTCTCACGGAGGCACCAAGCAAAGAAGTGTCATGGTCTGATTCATGTTGACCTTGGGTGGTTCTCTCTCCGTGCACCTCTGTCCTGGGCTTGCTCCCATTTTCTTGACAAGGGAAACTGAGGTTTAGAGAGATTAAGAGGCTTGGCCAAAGTCATGGAGTGAGCAGTGCAGCTCTGGGATTGGTACCCAGAGCTGGTGATGATCGCCACTAGCTCCTTCTGCCCTCACAGCCCAGCAGTGCACTCGTCACATGGCAGGCGTCCTGCTCTGTGCCTGTGGGTGTGCAGAAGGGAGACCCACCACATTCTGGGGAGGACACTCTGCCACGACTGCGTCGCTGGAGTTTTCTTTCGTGGTTCTGGGTACTCATTACTGCTGCGCTTGTAGTAATTAATGGCATAGCAGAATTACTGGTTGGTTTCGTTTTAGTTAATTTTTGTGTGTGTGTTGATTCATTCAACAAATACTTGCTAAACACCTACTGTGTGCCAGGCAGGGACCACAGCAGGAAAAGGCCAAGTACCTGCCGCACGGTATAACCATTTGGTTCCTCTCTAATTCTGTACTATCATTGGATCCTGTTTTCATTGGAAAGTCGGGGTGGAGTAGGGGAATCTAGGACGGTTGTGTCTTTTGTGGTAAAAATGCTTGAGGACCACATGTGGCGACCTGGGTTTGGTCTGCTTTCACCTCCTGGAGTCCAGTGAGTTGCCGCTGAGAGGCAGTGAGGAGGGAGTGGCCACAGGGCTTGGGCGAGGTCTGGCTCAGGGGTGCTGGTCATTCTGTGCACCTCAGGGGTGGACCGCTGCTAAGACAGGAGAGCCAGGATTGCTCTTTGGACGAGGAGCTGTGGGTTTTCTCCCAGTGGAGCAACAGGGGAGAAATATCTCATTCGTGTGTTGATGATGTTAACTGGTTTAACCACGCTGAGATTCAACTCGGTCAAAGACCGAAATGGATGGGTTTCTCCTGTCGCCAAGGAAAATGCAGCGGGCCCATTTCTCCTCTTTCCCAGAAAGTGGGAAGGCCATAGCCCCCACGATGCCAAATTGTTCTTCCTTCCCACATTTGAAGATTTTATTTATTTACTTGAGAGAGAGCATGACCGAGCGTGCGCGCGCACACACACACACGCACACACACACGCAGGTGTGGTAGAGAAACAGAGGGAGAGAGAGAAGCAGACTCCCTGTTGAGCAGGGAGCCCGATGGTTGTGGGACTCGATCCCAGGACCCCGGGATCATGACTCGAGCCAAAGGCAGACGCTTAACAGACTGACCCACTCAGGATTCCCACCCTTACCATACTCTTTATTTCCTCGTAATTCTGGAAGCCTTAACTTTGGGTAGCAAGTAAATGCTTGAGGTGGCAGCTGCTGGTAACATAACTAATGAAGATAGCTAACAAGTGTTGAGTGCTTACTGTATACCTGGCATTATTCTAAGTGCTTCATATATAATAATAATACATTTGAGCCTTCCAAAAATTTGATGAGATAATTTTATCCTCATTTTATTGACGAGGGAACTGAGGCAGAAAAGGGTTAAAGAGCTTTGGATTTGAATCTGAAACCAGAACTGTTCACCGCCAGCTCCCACTGTCATCCAGGCAATTTGGAGTCCCACTGTAGTGCTGCAGAGCTCCTACTATGAGATGTGGCTGTGCAAAAGCCTGGCATTTCCGTGATTTTGTTACCAGGTAATTAGCAAGAAGTGCCAGAAGTGGGATTCAAGCTGTCCCCTGCGTCCCTGCTCTCAGTGTCTATGCTATGCTGCCTCTCATGAGTAAATCCACCCAGACAAGGAGATTACTCATTTCAGTAAAGACTAACATTCCCTGAAGCTCTCTTCCCTCTGTTCCTCCCCATTCTTGAGGTTGCCATGGAGTCATGGCTCCTTCTTCTGGCGACATCTTAAAGTTGGCGGAAGCCAATGCCTGCTGGGCCCCCGCCGACCTGCTCTGCATGGAGGAATCCACGTTCGTCCAGAACGTGGAGCTTCTGGGGGCCGTCAGGGGTTTCAGGCCACCTCAGCTGATGACCCTGAAGGAGAAGGCTGTACAGGTAAAGCCCACCTCAGGGAGGGAGCATTCAGGGGAGGGAAAACCCCAGCACGACGGTCCCAGCACTTCTGTGCACAGAGCCCACCCCAGGGAGTCTTCACGGGCGCTGCTGTCCCGTCGTCGTTTCTCTCCATCAACTGGGTGTCATAGGTGTGTGCGCCACATCCAAGAAATTTCTAGTTCCTCCCTCTTGGGCTGTGGCCGAGAACAGAGATGTGTCTTGGCATCTCATGGGCACTCCGTAGAAGTTCTGTGGATGTTCTGGTGCCTCTGAATGAGACTGTTTCCAGGAATGGTGCCTTTTCTTTCTCCACTTGGAGAACCTCAATTGCTGCTTATATAGCAGGTTTTTTCAGAATCCTTTGGAAACGTGTCGAAAACAGTAGAAAGGAGTAAAAAGGGGACTACAAGTCTTTTTTCCATCTTTATAAAGTTCCCTTTGAGTGGCTTGTTTCAACCATTTGAATAGTTGTAGAGTATCTGGTTATCCTTGTGGGGTTAAGACAGTAAATTCCTTAAAATTATATTTTATAACTCATTTTTATATAAAGGGCCCAAGTTTATTGTAGAAAAGCTGGAAAACAATAAAGGAAATCTGTCATAATCTTCTACCCAGAGATAAGCACTGTTAAGATTTTGATAGATTCACCTGAATTTCCCCAAACCTCTGTGTATATGTATCAGATGTATTTCTGCATTTCATGTATACTCACACATATATGTTAGAAAAAAATAATGTCATGCCCACCCACTATTCGGTAACTTGTTGTCTACACCCAACAGTATAAATGCATATTTTTCCATATCAGAAATATAAATTTATATCAGCATTTTAAACAGTTGTATAATATTTCATTTTATGATTGGTACTTTTTTCTGGTCCTTGTTTATTGAGCAATTATTATTGAGCAAATTGGTAGACTTTTAGGTTGCTTATATATTTTTAATGCCTCAGGGTACCTATTTGTACATATTTTGGGGGGCATTTATCTCATTATTTACTTAGGCTAAATTCCCTGAGGTGGAATTCTGGGGTCAAGGCATATAAATATTTTAAAAACTATTGATACACATAACCAAATTCCCCTCCAAAAAGTATGTACCAATTTATATTCTCAACATTAGTAAATGAGGATATCCTTTACCCCATCTTTTCTTTTTTTTTTTTTTAAAGATTTTTATTCATTTATTTGACACAGAGAGAGATCACAAGTAGGCAGTGAGGCAGGCAGAGAGAGAGGAAGGGAAGCAGGCCCCCCGCTGAGCAGAGAGCCCGATGTGGGGCTCGATCCCAGGACCCTGAGATCATGACCTGAGCTGAAGGCAGAGGCTTTAACCCACTGAGCCACCCAGGCGCCCTACCCCATCTTTTCAACACCATAAATGATCATTCTTTTTATTCCTTGTCAATATGATCAGCTCACATGGTATTCTTTGATTGTTGATAATGTACAATTTAAAAAAAATTGACCAAGACTGAACTTTTTTCCATGTCTGTTTCTTCCTTTGTGAATTTCTTGTTCATATCTTTTTTCCTCAAAAACTAGTAAAGCTTTGTTTCTGTTCTTTCACCATGAACAGAAAACTAGAAAAAGCAAAAATGTTTTGTATTTACAAAGATAAAGGGTCTCTTTAGCCAGAAAAAATCAAAACCTCAAACTACAGTAAGGAGGATAAAGACATCTTCCCCCACACCCCTGATGTCATTGTCCTTGTCATCTTAGGTGAAACCTTAGTCCACTGGCCAGGGACCTTTTATGGGGCCAAATCAAGATGAGGGCCAAGAAATCAGACCAATAAAGTCCCATGATATAAAGTTGTTCTGTATGTGTGTTTTGTATGTATGTGTATATATATGTACATATATATGTATGTATGTATATACATATATGTATGTATATATTAAAGCTAATGCAGTTGTCTTTTTCTTATTGATTTATAAGAGAACTTTATATATTGAAGAGCTTTACCCTATGTCTGTTTGAAATACTATTAGTCATGGTCAGTCTAATCTGGATTTTTTTTTTTTTTCCACTGGAAGGTTTGGGACATGCCTTCTTACTGGAAAGAATACCATATCGCCTCGCTGGGGCGCATTGCTCTGGCTCTTAATGAGAGTGAGCTGGAGCAGCTGGATCTCAGTTCCATCGACACTGTGGCTTCCCTAAGCTGGCAGACAGAATGGACGCCAGGACAGGTGGGTAGATGCTGGTTGATCTTTTAAATATTCCATTTCTGTCTTAATTTTGCATGTATTTTCCTTTATATCCTTGAACATACAGTATTTAGAATAGCTGCTTTAAAATTTTTGCTGCAAATTCTCTCATCAGTTATTTCTGAGTCTGTTTCTGTGGACTAAGTTTTCTCTTAGTTATGGGTTATGTATTTTTATTTTATATGCAAGGCTGGTAAGTTTGACTGGTTAATGGACATTGTAAATTTTACATTTTTTTAAAAAAAGATTTTATTTATTTGACAGAGAGAGAGATCGCAAGTAGGCAGAGAGGCAGGCAGAGAGAGAGAGGAGGAAGCAGGCTCCCCGCTGAGCAGAGAGCCCGATGTGGGACTTGATCCCAGGACCCTGAGATTGTGACCTGAGCCGAAGGCAGAGGCTTAACCCACTGAGCCACCAGGCGCCCCTAAATTTTACATTTTTAAATGTTTGATTTAGTTGCACTCCTTTGATGGATATTGGGTTTTGTTCTGGCATTCATTCATTCATTCATTTATTCATTTGTATGTTTTTAAACTTTTTTTAAAAATTTAAATTCAACTAACTAGGGATGCCTGGGTGGCTCAGTTGGTTAAGTGTCTGCCTTCAGCTCAGGTCATGATCCCAGGGTTCTGGGATCCAGTCCCACATTGGTCTCCATGCTCAGTGGGGAACCTGCTTGCTTCTCCCTTTGCCTCTGCTCTCCCCCCACCCCTGCCAACGAATAAATAACTCTTTAAAAATAAATAAATAAATTCAATTAATTAACATATAATGTATTACTGGTTTCAGAGGTAGAGGTCAGTGATTCATCAGTCTTAATTTTTTTAAAAAAGATTTTATTTATTAATTTGACAGAGAGACAGAGAGCACAAGTAGGCAGACCAGCAGGCAGAGGGAGAGGGAGAAGCAGGCTCTCTTCCAAGCAGGGAGCCTGGTGCAGGGCTCGATCCCAGGACCCTGAGACCATGACCTGAGCTGAAGGCAGCTGTTTAACTGACTGAGCCGCCCAGGCACCACAGTGATTCATCAGTCTTATATAATAACCAGAGCTTATTACATCGCATCCCTCCTTAACGTCCATCACCCAATTACCCCAACCCTTCACCCCTTACCTCTAGCAACCCTGAGTGTGTTCCCTGTGATTAAGAATCTCTTGTGGTTTGTCTCCCTCTCTGATTTCATCTTGTTTTATTATTTCCTCCCTTCTGCTATGATCCTCTGTTTTGTTTTTTAGATTCCACATATCAGCAGATTATATGATAATTGTCTTTCTCTGATTGACTTATTTTGCTTAGCATAATACTCTCTAGTTCTACCCACATCATTGCGAACGGCAAGATTTCATTTTTTGATGGCTGTGTAATATCCCATTGTATATATACCACATCTTCTTCATCCGTTCATCTGTTGATGAATACCTGGGCTCTTTCCACAGTTTGGCTAATGGTGAACATTGTTACTGTAAACATTCGGGGGCAGGTGTCCCTGCGGATCATGGCTGGCATACATTTAAATTACTTTCAAATTAGTTTGATCCTTTTGAGGCTTCCTTTTTAAAAATTTATTTATTTATAGGCACCTGGGTGGCTCAGTGGGTTAAGCCTCTGCCTTCAGCTCAGGTCATGATCTCAGGGTCCTCGAATCGAGTCCTGCATCGGGCTTTCTGCTCAGCGGAGAGCCTGCTTCCCCCTCTCTCTGCCTGCCTCTCTGCCTACTTATGATTTCTCTCTCTGTGTGTCAAATAAATAAAATCTTTTAAAAATTTTATTTATTTATTAACATTTAAAAATATTTATTTGAGAGCAAGAGAGCAGAGCGAGTGAGAGAGAGAGAGAGAGAGAATGAGCAGGAGTGGAGGGGCAGAGGGAGGAGAAGGAGTTTCCCTGCTGAGCAGGGAGCCGGACATGGCGCTAGATTCCAGGAGCTTGGGATCATGACCTGAGCCAAAGGCAGATGCTTCACTGACTGAGCCACCCAGGTGGCCCAAGGCTTCCCTTTGAGCATTACTAGGGTGAGTCCAGAGTGACCCTTACTCTGTAGTTAACTTATCTCCATTATTCAGACATGATCCTTCTGGAGGCTCTGCCTAATGCTCTGTGTACTTCAGGACCCCTCTGTTCTGGCTGGTGGGCATATGATCTCTCTCCAACTCCATATGGGCTCTGAGAATTGTTCAGCCTATCGCTTTCTGATGTGCCTTCCTGATACTTAATGTGGATTTCACTCTTGGTCTGTGTGGAGAGGTCAGTGCTCAGCCAGAGGGGGAAAGACCTCTCTCTCTCTTCTGCCAAGTTTTCTCTTCTGATGTTCTCTCTCTCTGAAGTTTCTTATTCTCCAGTACTTTTCCCCACAGATTACAGGTGCCCTGGCCTCTCTGACCTTGGGTCTCTGTGTTCTCAGCTCAGCTGAACCCCTGGGTTTGTTTGGGTTCCCTTTCCTGCTCCCTGGCCTGAAAAGTGCTTCTGGGCAGGAAGCAAGGGCAATTTTCAGGTGCTCCTTATTTATGTTCCCACTTTCAGGATCATAGTCCTGTGTTCTCCATTGTCCAGTGTCTGAATACTGTTGTTTCATAGGTCTCGTTCCATGTTCTCATTGCTTAGGAGGTTGGTTTCTGTGTCAGTTGATCCTTCCTGCGTTAAAGAAGTTCTTTCCAGAATTTAATTGTTTCAACTGGGAGGGACGTTAACCTGCCGTATTGCTAGAAAGGGGAGTCTTGGCTGCTCCATGGTGTCTTCCCGGTCAGGCAGCCCTCCCTCGGTGGTCATTTTCAACACTGGCTTTACATTTTATCTAATTAGCATTCTCATAAAAATAAAAAGTGCCCCTCTTGCATGTATTTTTGAAAAAGTCTCAGCATTGACTCCATTCATGCCATTACCCACTCCGAGCAGTCACTGTGGTCAGGAGTAGAATATGTCGGCTGGCCAGGCGTGCATCAGGGAGTGGGGTCCATCTCAGCATGACCCTATGAACTGACAGTGGGGAATTGGGAGGTTGGGAGGCTGCTTAAGGCCCCCAAAGACATCCGTGCCCCAATCCCTGCGAGCTTCGAAGATGTTCCCTTATGCGGCAAAGGGATTTTACAGATCTGATTAATGGAAGCCTCTTGAGATGGGACGGTTCTCTTGATGAGTCCAGTGTAATCACAGGGGTCCTCAGGAGAAGGAGACCGGTGGCCATGTGACAAGAGAAGCAGAAGGACACTGAGAAATACTTGAAGGCACTAGGCTGCTGATTCTGAAGATGGAAGATGTGGCCACAGGCAGACTCTGGAAGCTAGAAAAAGCGAGGAAATAAATTCTCTCTAGAGCCTCCAGAAGGAGCTCACCCTGCCGATCCATTTTAGGACTCAGGACCTTCTAAAACTGTAAGGGAATAAATCTGTGTTGTGTTAAGCCACTGAATTTATGGTGGTTTAATTTGTCACAGCAGCAAGGGGAAACAAATACAGGGCAGTTCACCCAAGGAAAAGCATGGTGTTCTCAAACAACGGCAGGACGGGTGCTGGGCAGGCAAAACCAATGCCTGTCCCCTGGTCACATGAGATTTTCAAAGTCGGGATTGCCATGTCCCATAACTCTGAGTGGCACGATTCAAACACAGCACGATGTGAATTGTACCCACCACCTGGGCAGCATGGAGACCCTGGCCATGAGGATCGCCAGAGTCAATACATGTGAAACATTTTGAACAATGCCTGGCACATAAGTATTCAGTGAAAAGTAAGTGTTTTCACTGTTGTGGTTGCTGATGCCATCATCATCGTCACAATCACCACCATACTTCCTCTCTCTGGCATCTCGCCTCATTTGCAAGATGGTCTAAACCCAGCAATCTGAGGTGCGTTCCCTCCTGACATTCAATAATGACTGATCTTGACTGTTTGAGAAGTGCCCTGGCACCCTTCGGATATTAAAATCCTTCTAGTCACGGTCTGGGAGAAAACGGGAAAAATATATCCAGCATAGAAACCAGAGCCATCTCTTTCCCTTTGCACCAATTTTAATTCCCATGGATGCCAGTGAGATTTATCAATATGTTTGAAGAGGATATGAAAACCTAACATTTGCATATATCATTTGGAGTCACTTCCTCAACTTTCGCTCCCAATCAAACCCTTAAATGCATGTTTCTAGATTAATAGTCAGACCTGGTGGAACTACATTAACAGAGTTCAGTTTAAAAACCAATATAAGGGGAGAAAAAACTATTAGAGAAGCCGGAGGGATGAACAGAGAAATTGAAGTCTTACAGCTATTCATTTTCCAGAGGGTTAATATTGCCTAAAAGTGTTAGTCTTAATTGTCTCGGAATCATTACAGATACACTGGTCCAGTCATTCGAGTAAATATATTTTGGCTTATCACCTTGCAGGCTGAGCTTGCATTTTCCAGGTTCCAGTGGCAAGGACAATTTAATACCACATCTTCAAAGTAATTTTATTTGAATTGTATTTTCGCACTTTCATTTTAAAATGGGCATGCCTGATGGTTGGGGAGCACGGATTGTTATGAACCAACTAGTGAAACCCGATTGTGAAGCCTTAATAGGAAAAGTCCAAAAGCAACCTCCAATCTCTCTCTTTCTTTTCTTCATACCCAAACGTCTTCACTGTCTAAGAGCACAGCCTCTGGAGTCGGAATGCCTGGGTTTTCATCCTCGCACTGTCATTTGCCAGCTGTGTAGCAGTGGCTTACTTTACCTCTCTGGGGCTCAGCTTCCTCATCCATGAGAATGAGAATAATATAATACTTCACAGGGTTGGGACGCCTGGGTGGCTCAGTCAGGTAAGCGTTTGTCTTCGGCTCAGGGCGGCTCAGTCGGGTAAGCATTTGTCTTTGGCTCAGGTCCTGGGATCTAGCCCCACATTGCATCATTGGGCTCCTTGCTCAGCGGGGAGCCTGCTTCTCCCTCTGCCTGCTGCTCCCCATCCTTGTGCTCCATTTCTCTTTCTCCCTGACAACAAAAAAAAAATGTTAAAAATAATATTTCACAGGGTAGTTGTGAGGTCTGGGTGAGTGCTGGTCCGTGCAAAAAGTCAGTAAATATCAGGTATTATTATTTTGGATGTATACTCCCATTCAGACACATTGAACTCTGAGTGTGGTATTACTGAAACTTCCCTGTGGAGCCTGCGAATTTTGTAATCACTGAGGGCAATTTGGTGAAGACACTGATCGGTCTGATTTGCAGAAACAGGAAATCTCCTTGAAGCCAATCCATCCTGGGAAAGCAGCAATCTGATGCTATTTCAAAAGAGTATATATATTGCCTACAACTTCTTCAGATCACTCACACAGATATTCATTCATTCATTTAAAAAGTCCTTATCGGGGGGCACTTGGGTGGCTTAGTGGGTTAGGCCTCTGCCTTCGGCTCAGGTCATGATCTCAGGGTCCTGGGATCGAGCCCTGCATTGGGCTCTCTGCTCAGCAGGGAGGCTGCTTCCCTCTCTATCTCTGCCTGCCTCTCTGCCTATTTGTGCGCTCTCTCTCTCTCTCTCTCTCTCTCTCTGTCAAATAAATAAATAAATAAAAATATTTTTAAAAAAAAGTCCTAATTGGACTGAACTGTGTGCCAGGCATCGTGCCAAGTGGTAGGGATACAATGGTGAACTAGCTGGGTATGTTGTGGGTCTCTGGGGATTCTACTTGGTGACACAAGACCAAAAAAGGGAGAACAGTGAAAAATGTTTTAAAACTGTGATAATTGATAACAGAAAATGGGCCAAGTGTTCACAGAACTAAGGAGGGAGGCTGTTTGAGGTCTGGGCATTAGGCAGTCTTCTCTGGAGGGATAGCATTTCGACAGACCTGGGGGATGGGAAGGCAACAGACAGGAACAGTGGAAACTCAGTGCGACATTTCACAATCTTTGCCAACACTTTCTCAACACTGTAGTGGTTCTAACTGTGTGATGGGATGAACTGACGGTAAGAGGAGATGGGAAGGCTCACTTGTGACCCTCCTTCCAATTCAGATGTTTGTCCTTGGATGACTCCTCCCCATCTTTGCGTTGTGAGCTCTTGTTTTTGTCATCTGTTGCACCTGCCCCTATGAGCACTGAGGGATGCAGACTTTATTATACAGCTCATTTCTGAAGGATTGACTTGAATCCTTCCTCAGGTCCAACATAGGTAAGTCAAATGAATCAGGGTTCATTTCGTGACAAGTGGCAGAAAAACCAGCTCAAAGTGGCTGGACCAGGCAATGAAATTAATTGGCTCCTGTAATTGCAAAGTTCACGTGTAGGTGTGGCTGGATCCAGAGTCTTCATCACTGTGGGTAGGGATCTGTCTCTCACCACTTTTTTTTCATCCTGCTTTCCTTTGTGTGGGCTTCAGTCAGAGGCAGGCTCTATCCATATGGTGAATTCTAGCAGATCTAGGCGTTTATCCTTCCAAGGTCCAGTCCACAGTAAAGAATGTTCTCCTTCCAGAGAAAGAAGACTGTCTTATTCCCCAAACCAATGAGGACATCCCTAATTATTCCATCCAAAGTCCTGGTTGGTTTGGACTGGATCCCAGGCCCAATCTGGAGCAAATCATGGCCGCCAGGCCAAGAGATGACTTCAAACTAGTCAGGACTGGGCCATACATAGCATCACCCCTGGAACACAGAAGGCAGTTATCTCCACCTGAACCATATGAAGTGTGGGAAGGGAAGCTCTCCAGGGAAAGTCATGAACAATGAATGGCTACGGTGCAAGAATTCCAGGGACCCTGCACAACAACCCCCTTAAATTAAAGCTCACTGATGAAATCCCTCGGTGGTTTTCAGTATCCAAGGATTTGTGATACTATTCTCTGGAATTGAAGAGAGAAGGATGAATCTATTAATGTAGGACTTTACAGAAAGGAAAATTCACTGGGGCTGAGCTCATCAGGGAAGACCAGGAAGAAGGTGACATTTGACTTGAACCCCCAAATAAAAAGATGGTTGGATTTTAACAGTCGGGAAGGCAGGAAGCACATTTTAGATGGAGGGATTGATTTGAGCAAAGGCAAAAAAGCAGACTATTAAAAGGTTTTGTCCGAAAGTTCTGGAAACTCACGATGCCTGGGTGGCTCAGTCAGTTAAGCGTCTTCCTTCAGCTCAGGTCATGATCCTAGGGTCCTGGGATCAAGTCCTGCATTGGGCTCCCTACTCAGAGGGAGAGACTACTTCTCCTCCTCCTTCTGCTGTCTCCCTCTGTCCTCCTTGTGTTCTCTGGCTCTCTCTCTCCCTCTCTCTGTGTCAAATAAATCAATAAATAAAATCTAAAAAAAAAAGTTCTGAAAACATGCTCGAACAATTTGGATCCTGATGCAGGAGAACTTAAATGAGCAAACTATCTGAAGTTCACGAGTGACTGAAGAAAATAAGCTGGCAGACATAGACATGGGATATGGTTCCTTTAGTGCTGGTGGAGCACACGAGAGTTTCGCTGCTGAAACACTCCTCTGTGGACGAGGGGACATACGAGAAGCAGCACCTTAGGGACATGAACCCGGAGGCAGGGGCTAGACTCTAGACTGGTTTGGAATGGGGGGGGGTGTCCAGAGGAGTAAATGGGGGATTGGTTGGTAGACTCTGACTATAGCTCAATTATCCCCTCAGGCCTTAGGGTTTTCATCATCCCTGGATAGTTCCTCTGTTACTCTTCCTTATTTTTCTAGGCTAAATCCATCCTGCAAGGATTCCTGGAGGATTCAGGCTACAGTATCCAGGATCTGAAGAGCTTCCATCTACTAGGACTTGGTACAACCCTGTGTGCTATGAACGCCACCGAAATCTCACTCATAAACATCTCAGAATTCAGGTAACCAACTCAGTAGTGTTCAAAACAGCAAATGGTTGATTGGCCAGTCCATTCATTTAGCAAGATATCTTTTCCTTCCTGATGCTTTGCCACCTTTCTGGGTTAAAATAAAGAGTGCAATCAGCTGGATCCTTTCCAGATGCTGAGCCGACCTACCTTCTGCACAACCCGTCGTGTCTGGAGAGCCTCCCAGGCTCACGCTGTATCCTTCCCTCTTAACCAGGGTGGTGGTGGCCGGAATCGGGACCCTGCTCTGCAGCACCCATGTCTTGGCCGAGTTTAAGAGGAAAGCAGAAGTTGTATTTGGGGATCCCAACGAGTGGTCCAGCTCTGTCCTGCAGGAGCTCGGGACTTTGGCAGGTGAGAGGCACCTCGAGCACACCTCCTCTCCCTTTCCCACCTGAAATCTGGGGACAAAAGCAAAAAAACAAAACAAAACAAAACAAAACAATAATAATAATAAAAGAATCCTTGGCTGTATGTAGTGAACATCTCTAAAGTTACAGTAGAACCTAGACTCATGCCTTGAGGTTGCAGATGGGGGGTCTACAAATGGTTCTTGGGCACACTCAAGTGGTTTAGGATGTGATTTAATTGACTTCTAAATAGTTTTGTACACAGTCTGAAATTGCATAAAGTGAAGGTCCTTCTGGGCGTACTTTTCGTTGTAGGAGACCAATCAGGGCTAATGCGACCCGCTTTTTTTTTTTTTTTTTTAATCAGGAGTTGATTAAGGAAGTTGATTCTCCAGTGTGATTTTCAAGGCTTTTTGTAAGGAATAACGCTTGCCCAGAACACACAGATCTGTACGTTATGCAGCACCATTAATAAAACAAGTGGAGTTCCGATGGCTTGAACTAAACCCTCGTGATTCCTTTTTCTCCCCAGCTGGATTAACTAAGGAAGAGCTCCAAATGCTGGACAAGGATTTGATGCCATATTTCCAGCCATCAGCAATCAAATGCCTTCCTGATGAGATATTCAAAGTAGGTACTTGGTTCTTCAAGGAGAATAGGAACTTGACCCCATTTCAGATCACATCGGGGAACAGATGGCAGGCCTTGGATTCTAGGGGTTTGCAAACAGATTTCTGCTGATAGGGCCGGAAGAGAGCTGTATGCCAACAATGAATGGGTCACAAGATAATTTTTGGCTTAAACACGTTTTTTTTTTCCCTTAAATTTTTATGTTTTAATTTGTATTTATTTTTACGGTTGTCCTCTCTTCGTAGCAAGGTATTGATTTTCTATTTATGATGGTATGACAGGCTCATATTTCTTTGTCTAAAACCCTTGGGGACAAATACATTTCAGAATTCAGAATTTTCCAGATTTTAAAAAGATCACTCTGTGAACCTCCTGTATGTAATTTAACACCCCCAGCAGTGTCTAGGGAAGCACATTATACATTAATATTTCTATGAAGAAGTCAGTGATGCCACACTAATTGAACTAAATAGAGACTACAAATGGCCTTGTATCATTTCAAGGTTTTGCAGGCAAATAAGTTTGTCTTCAACTTTGGGAAAAACATTCAATTTTGAGATTTTTTTTTGGACTTCAGAATGTAAAAATATTCTAGTTGATTTAAAGAACAGCATTGAGAAAACCTCAACAGGACAGGTGAGAAATGGCTATGGAAGAAATTGAGGAGGAGGCATTAGATCAATTGAAGTTAGGGAAACAGGGTAGTCCGTGGGGCTTCCTGTCTCTGGGGCCCCATACAAGCTTCGGGGAGTATTTGGTGGGGACAGTCTGCTCTGATGAGGAGTGGCCCTGGTGTTCTCGCTTGCTGGGCAACGTGGAAATAAATTCTATCCACCACAACTGTGTAAGACACACAAATGAGGTTGGACGGACTCCTATGATGCCACATCTCTGGTTCATTTCAAGACCAATAGCCGACCTTGAACGACTTCACAACACAGGACAGTTTCCAGCACAGGGCAGGGGAAATAGCTGTTTTGGGGAGAAATAAACAGTAGTCCCGAAGGCTGCGGAGCCTCCCCACTGGGGGTTTCTGCAAGAACAGCGGAGGCTTGATTCTGGATGCTGGCATGTTGCCGAGCACTTCCCCCCCATCTTGTTTGGAGCACTTTGTGGTGGTTTCCTTGTTTGGGGATTTGTCTTTCTCAGAAACTCCTAGGTGCACCTGGGGATGCACTGGTGAAGGTGTATAACCTCGTGCCTTTAGTTGAGGAGTAACATGAGACAGCAGAACCTGAGGGGAGTAGGCTGAGCCCTGTCTAAGTGGGGAAGCTGCTTCTCATCTCCAGCACACCCAGGCAGGGTGGCAATGGGGGCCCAATATTGCTGGATCTTTCTTTTATTTTTTTACTATTATTTTATTTAAGATTCCAGAGCTCTCCATTTTCCTATGAAACCTGCTGATAATTAAATGTTGGTGACCACTTCGAATTTTTTTAAAATTTATTTTAATTTTATTTTTTAAAGATTTTTATTTATTTAATTTTTTGACAGACAGAGATCACAGGTAGGCAGAGAGGCAGGCGTCGGGCGGGGGGGGAGGGGCGGAAGCAGGCTCCCCGTCAAGCAGAGAGCCCTATGTGGGGCTCAATCCCAGGACCCTGAGATTATGACCTGAGCCGAAGGCAGAGGCTTAACCCACTGAGCCACCCAGACGCCCGTGAATTTATTTTTTTAAAGCACAGTCCAGTAGACTTAGAGGTTCCATCTAGTTGCAAGGCAGTTGCATTAGAAAAACAGGCAATTTGTAGAATACAGACTCTTATGTTAATGGAAGATGGAAGTTGTAAGCCAGAAGTGTACCTGTGTGTGTGTGTGTGTGTGTGTGTGTGTGAGGGAAGAGGTGATGCTGACCTTGCATGACAGGTTAGCTAGGTCAGAGGGAGGAATAGTGTTCCAGGCAGGAGGAAGGGCACAGCAAAGATGCTGTGTCTGGGGTCTACGAACATGGATGCTCATTCTCCTGCAGTGAAGAGTGTCAGGGGGAGGCAGCTGGACAGGTGGGCTTGGCGCAAAGTACGAGGGCCCATTGCCATATTAGGAGCTGGAACTGTGTCCTGGAAGTGAGGGGCAGGGAAGAGTTCTAGGCAGGGGAATGACACAGTTTCAGGGAGGCATCTCCGTAGATGGGGAAGAGGAAAAGAGTAAAGGAGGAAGGAGGAGTGGATGACGGGGCATAACCTGCTTCCCAGAATCTTGGGAGCCCTTAGAAAATAAGCAGCATGACTTTAGACGCCTCTCTACAAATTCGGAATCCTGCCATCTCATCTGTCATGCCATCTCATTCCAGACCCACTGGAACTAGCCACAAGTCCTCTGAGCTAGAAGCAGCTTCAGTAAATGTCTTGTTCAGGAGCCTCAAAGACGCGGTGAACTCTAACTCTACTTCTAGTGACCACGACAGATGTCACTAATAGATTATCACACCTTTCTTCCATTGAGCCCTACCAGGACTCACCCCCCTCCCCCCGCCCCAGGGCCTGCAGGCAGTCACACCAGAGGCTCAGTATCCACACAGGAGAGGAATTCTCTGTGCCATCCCACGACTAGTCCAAAAGCCCAGAGAGGCTGTGAAATCTTTTTGAGGTCACACAGCTAGTATATGGCAAAACTGGGACACAGATTTAAACCTTTGGCCTTTAGGCTTGTATTTTCTCCTCTATGTCAGTATTTCTCAGGTGGGGACTTGAAGCATCGGGGAAGTACCTTGCACTGAATTAAACAGCATTAAGTCATACAGTGAGAAAATCATGACTTTCTTTTCAACTCTCCTTTAATGCTGAATACTTCAAGGAGGAAGGTCTCGGTTTGGAGCTAAAATGTCTTTAACCCTTATAACACTTTGGAGCTAAACATAACAGTTTGGAGCTAAAATGTCTTTAACCCTTATAACATTTCAAGTCTCCTTCTCTTGATTATTTTTTAAGAAACCTTGGGCTCAGACGTCGTTGGCCAACACAGCTAGCTCGAATTCAATAATGTTCATTTCTTTTGGCTTATTGTTAGTGGTTACTGATGGCAAGTCATTATGGTCTTCCATTTTGGGAAATTTCCACCTAAAAATTTCCTTTTAAGAAATTTATTCTAGTAGTGAAAAGAACCATGTGATTTTAAGGGAAAATCTCAAGAGCACAAATGGTACACGGGTATGGCAAAGTCGCGCGCGCCCTGGGCGGATGACCAAGGTTTGGGAAGGCCGCGGAGGGGCACTTCTGAGGGCGCTGTCCCCTTTCTCCGCTGCAGGAGCTGTCCGCGGAGCAGATCGCCTCGCTGGGCCCTGAGAACGCCGCGGCGGTGACCCCAGCCCAGCGCCGGCGGCTTAGCATGCTACAGCTGCAGAGCCTCCAGCGAGCGCTAGATGGCGCTAACACCCGCGCCTGGCTGGACACGCCCCCGAGCGCCAGTCCCACCCGGACCCCCTTCTCCAGTTCTCCTCCTGGTGAGCAGAAAACCCTCTGATGGTGCCCCTACCCCTAGACCCCTTCTTTGTCCCTTAGTACCCCCCTGCCCGGCCTGGGGCGGGAGGTTCCTAAGATTCAGAGTGGGGTCTCTCACGGTCTTCGGAAACTGCATTCAGAGGAAAATCCAAAGTCCCCACCAAGTGCGCGTACGGGACTCTCAGGTTCCCTGGGGGAACTTGTAAAACAGCCGGTTTCGGGGACCCCACCCAGAACTCGCTGAATCAGGATCTCTCAGGACTAAATGCATTTCAGCAGTTCCCCTGCATCCTACCTCCTTCTCAATGACCAGTATTAATTAATAAATTCAACCAGTATATATTGGGCACCTCCTGTGTGTCAGGTCTGCAGCCGGAGCTGGGAACACAGAGATGAACAAGACAGGTAAGGCTGTCTTGTAAATGACCAAGGGGCTTTCGCATCTGGGAAGACCGGGAAGGAAGGAGGCAGAGGGAGGTGGTGGTGACTAGGGCTGAGCTAGGATAAGGGGGTTGGTCTTCTCTTTTTCCCCACTCTGTCACTTTTTTGTGACCCCTTCTATCTTTAGTGAGCACCATTTTTGGATGAGGCACGTTGTTGGATTCTGGGGAGTTAGCAGTGACCAAGCTACATGTGTCCTCAGTGCTCACTGAGCCCTCCATCGAGCAAGCGGGGGTGGGAAGGCATACGTAGAATGGCGTTCATGAGGTGCTATGACAGGTTCTGTGACAGGGAACACATGGGTGAGACAGCTGACATAGGCTTGTGGGGATTAGGGAGTGGGCATGGAAACTTCCCAAAGATGTAATGTCTAAATTGCAGCCCAAGCTGAGGAGAATATGTCCCAGGTAGAGAGAGCATCTTGAGCAAAAAGAACTTGGTCCTCCAAAACTCCACTCTACCTTTTCCTGACGTGAATGTCTCCCTCCGTCTGCCCCCACCTTCCCTTGGTGATGGAGAACTGGGGGATTCCCAATTTCTGCAGCCACAAATGGCCTGAGGTGGCATTTCAAGCAGGAGCCATGACCTTCAATTTACTACGATTGTTATTTTTCTTTTAAGGTTTATTTATTTATTTGAGTGTGGCAGGGGAGAGGGACAAAGGGAGAGAGAGAGAGAATCCCAAGCAGACTCCCTGCAGTGCGTGGAGCCCAACATAGGGCTCGATCCCATGCCCTGAGGTCATGACTTGCACAGAAATCAGGCACACCTGATTTACTGTTATTATTTTAAAAACTTTTCATTGAAGTGGGATGCCTAGGTGGCTCAGTTGGTTAAGCATCTGCCTTCAGGGGCACCTGGGTGGGTCATTTGGTTAAGCTGCTGCCTTCAGCTCAGGTCATGATCCCCGCATCCTGGGATCAAGTCCTGTATCAGGTTCCTTGTTCAGCAGGGAGCCTGCTTCTCTCTCTGTCTGCTGCTCTCCCTGCTTGAGCACTTGCTCTCTCTCTCTCTTTCTGACAAATAATAATAAATAAAATCTTAAAAAACCCAAAACTTCATTGAAGTGTAATATGCATACATTTTTAATTATTATTTTTTTTTTTTAGAGAAAGAGCAGAGGGTAGGTAGGGTGTGGAAGGGATGGGCTGAGGGGGAGAGGGAGAATCTTAAGCAGGCTCCACACCCAGTGCAGAGCCTGATGCGGAGCTCGATCTCACCACCCTACGATCATGACCTGAGCTGAAATCAGGGGTTGGACGCCTAACCAATGGAGCCACCCAGGTGCCACCATTTAAAAATTGTTTTTAACTATTGTGTTTTGTGTGTATTATATAACACAAGATATAATGCACAGGATTCAAAATGTGTAAGGGCTGAAAAGGAATGGAATGAAAGGTCTCCCTCTGTCTGTCCCCTGTCCCCTTGTCACCTGGTTCCCTTCTCCAGAGGCAAGTCGTGTTACCAGCTTCTTGTGTATTTGTCCAGAGATAGTCTGTGCACATCCATAGGTTATCTCTGCACTTTTTAAAATGGTGGTTTTCCCCTTTGTTCTGCACCTTGCACATCTCACCTAACAGTGTATCTGGGAGGCAGTTCTGTTTCTGCACACAGGAGCCACGCTATACCTTAAGTATTTCGGTTTCCTGGCTATACCTCAAGTATTTCACCAGATGTCTACAGATGGACATTTTCCCCTGTTTTTTAAAATTTTTTTTCCATTTTTTTTCTTTTTCTTTCTTTCTTTCTTTCTTTCTTCTTCTTCTTCTTCTTCTTCTTCTTCTTCTTCTTCTTCTTTTTTTGCAATTATGGGCAAAGCTTCAGGGAATAAGCGCTTATCATTTGCATCTGTTTGAATATATACGCGGGATAAAATCTCCAAAGTGGGACTGCTGGGTCAGAGGGGGTGCATGCATTGGTAATTTTGATGGATATCGCCCAAGCCCCTGTGGAGACACAGGACCAGTTTTCCCTTGAACCAGCCCTGTCAGAAAATGGTGTCCCCGCGGGACCCTAGATGCCCTTCTCGTTCCCTTCACTCCACAGGCACTTCTGGTGTGTGAGGCCCTTAATCTCGTTTCCTGAACTTGCTTCATTATCAGGATCACTTCGGAGGAATCCTTCAAATACAGATTCCTGGGGCCTCACCCCAGGCTTGCTCAATCACAGTCTCCAGGGGACGATCCTGGAATTTGCATTTCTTCCCCTAAGATTTTATTTATGTGAGGGAGGGAGAGAGAGAGTGAGAGCCGGGAGAAGGGAGGGGCGCAGAGGGAGAAGCAGACTCCCCGCCGAGCAGGGAGCCCAAAGTGGGCTCCATGCTAGGACCCTGAGATCATGACCTGAACCACCCAGGCACCCCCTGGAATCTGCATTTTTAACAATCTCCCCAGGTGACTCTTAGGATTAAGGCAGCTCTGCTCCAAACTGATTCACACAATGTCATTTAATTTTTACTACCCTGCTGCTGTGTTGTTCCTGGGCCTGCACTCCTCCCCCCCCCCCACCCCGCCCCCAATCTCCCCCCCACCATCCCCGGCTTTGAGGTCCTTATTCCTGCATCAGAGAAGAGCAAACAGCATTCTGGAAGATCAAGTGAGTGGTCCAGAGGGAGGCCCAGGGAGCTGGGCTTGCTGGGTTTGCCCTCTGCAGGTTGCTGAGACGTGTGCACGCTTGTCTCCTTCTAGGAGGCCCTGTCACCTGGGGTCCTTGGCTTGGCTGTCTGCTGGTTCTCCTGCCCAAGACCATGTGGTGATCGGCACGTGCGGTTGGCCCTCAGTGCTCGAGCAGCTGGCCCCGCTGTGTGGAAACAGAGGACCTCCAGACTGTGAGACCCCTACTACCCCAACCCACAGCCTCCACTGGGGCAGGGAGACCCTAGGGCCTTGAAATTTAAAAGGCACTGGAAGGACAAATAATGATTAAAAATGATCTGAAAAACTTCTTAAACTGGCCTGTGTCCTCATCAGGGAGCTATTCTCTGCCCTGTCTCAAGCTCTCATGCTTTCCAGCTTGGAGAGAGAGAAACGTGGGGAGGGAAGGGTGTTTTCTGTCAACAGATGAGGACCTTATGTACAAGTCACTGCCTTCCCTCTAGAGAGAGAGAGATGCCAGGGGGTGGTGGGTGCTGGCAAAGGCACCATTTTAGCTGGGGCCTCATCTGGATTCTTCTCTGGCTGAATGTCCCTCCCTCAGAGCTGTAGACTGCATTGGATTTCTCCTTCTTAGATATTTAGCAGAGCTGAAATAAATGAATCCCTCAACAGAAGCCAATATTCCTACCTGATTGCTGAGACTAATTGATGCTTTAGGGGGCCTTGCATTGCTTGGAAATTAAAACATTTAACACGGCCCAACGTTAAATCAATTTTTAAATACATTTTCCAGATGCCTTCCATTTCCTTGGGAGTCAGCTAAATGAATGGCCGTGGAGTTATCAGTTAAGCTTTCAAAAAATTCCTTTTTGGACGAAAGTGGTGGCTCTTCTGGGTTTAAGTTGCTCTGGTCTTTGGGGATGGGTTGAAATAAAAGAAAATACACAGTGTAAGTCAGTCACCCATGTGATGATTGCCCAGCAGAGCAAAGTCAGCCCACTGGGCCAATCCTCTTGGCGTCTGGGAGGGATGGAGTTCCTTCTGGAAATCTGCAGGTTGCTCTTGGCCTTCGGCTTAGGAAAGGGGGATGGCAGTGTACTTTGCCATCTCCCAGGTGTTATACTGCCTCAGAAACAACAATCAGAGCTGCTTCTCATGACTTCCCTTAGGTTGCAAGTTAGGCGTCCTGGGCACTTGGGTTCTGCCACCAGCGGGCTCTACGTTCTCTTCCTGATCACACGTCCACAGTAGACATCTCATCTAGATAAGACAAAAAGCCTGCCCGAGTTCCCAAACATCTCTGGCATTCCATAAGAGGTGGGTGGATTTTAAAAAGCAGCATGGGTAGGTGTTGTAGGGACTGGTGTATCTTCAGATGTCACATGCAGTTATTCTAGAACATCAGAAGACTGGCATATGGAAGGTGTGGCCCCACAGGTGCTACATAGGGTCTGACTTGGTTCTTCGTTTGTCCTGGTGGGGAAATGGCAGCTCATGTTGTTTCTTAATCACAGATCATTGATCTTGTTACCGACGGCACCAGCCCCCCAGTTTAGCTGGGCCAGACTGGCTGATTAGGGACGGGGGTTGCACGAGAATGGGTCTGTGCAGGTTCCAATCGGGTCCAAGCAGCCTTGGATCCCGCTCAGTATTCCCACTTTCTCCTTTGGCCTTGGATTTTCCTGGGGAACATCAATAAACACAGCTTCCCTTTGAGTCAGTCTTCACGCTGCCCAAGTAAGTCATGGAGCTTTTGCGCCTCACCTTCCCTTCTTCTTCTTCTTGTTTGCTTTTTAAGATTTATTTATTTATCTCAGAGAGAAGGGGAGAGAGCACGAGTGTGCACTTGAGCACAGGGAGGGGCAGAGGGGGAGAGAGAGAGTCCTCAAGCAGACAGACTCCCTGCTGAGCAGGGAGCCTGGCACGGGGCTCGATCCCAGGACCCTGAGATCGTGACCCGAGCCAAAATCAAGAGTCAGCTGTGTAACTGATTGAACCACCCAGGCGCCCCACCTCACCTTCCCCTCTGATCATTTGGTTTTGGTTGAATTCCTGGACCCTGGTCCAATCTTAGATCATAGTCATGTCTCCCAGAAGGCCAGGTCTTCATCAGGCACTGCTCTAAGGGCTCTGCCTGTGTTAGCTCACTTTGTTGTCATCATGAATCTGCCAGGAGGATGCAGTTATGATGCCCATTTTCCAGATGAGGGGACTAAGCCTTAGAGGTTAAAGAACACTAGTCGAAGGCCTCTCGGATAGTGAGGATTTGTATCTCGACTTTTTACCTTGCACCATGCTGCTTTCTGGATATGAGTATCTTTCAGCTTCTCCAATAAGTCAGATCAGAGAGCGATTCTGTAAATCCCTTCACCTCCTCCTCTGGCGGGAGGCCAGCTTGCCTCACAGCACATATAATTGGTGATTGCCTCAGGCAGGAAGACAAATCCAGCTTATGCCCTGCAGGACCCCTCAGGTCTCAGGTTGAGATGCTCGGTCCTTTGCATGCAGGGAAGCAGCGGGTCACTCTGGCAGGTGCTGCTTCCGTTCACCTTTCAATGTCAACCCTGCTGTTGGATCCCCAGCCTCCATCTTCTACAGCCTCTCTCCTGCCCCCAGCTGGAGGCAGGGATCATGGTCACTCCCTCCCAGGCAGGTCACCGGGTGCTGGCCGTGGTCCTGACTGGTCAGGACCTACACCACACCAGGTGTCTAATAATTGAATATCATGCCAGCATGATCCTTTCGTGGAACCCCCACCTTCAGGTCTGCTCCAGACGCTGAGCCTGGCTTGATGCAGGCTGGAAGGGTTCCTGTAACTTCAGTATGCCATCCGATGGGACCTAGAATTACATTATTCTCTCGAGTCCTGGTGCCTGTGGAGTTACCACAGAGGCTAGGGATGGGCTGCATGGCCAAGGAGAGGTAGCTATGTCTTGGGGTGTGTGTGTGTGCACCTGGCTTTACTAAGGAAATGCTGTCCTGATGGAGAGTGACAACATGGCAAAGGACTTAATATTAAGTATTCGGTGGTCTTTGTCTTTAAAAGTTGACTGCCCATTCTTACCTTTAAAAAATCTGTATTGGGATGCCTGGGTGGCTCAGTCGGTTAAGCTACTGCCTTTGGCTCAGGTCATGATCCCAGGGTCCTGGGATCGAGTCCTGCATCGGCTCCTTGCTCGGCGGGGAGCCTGCTCCTCTTTTTGCCTCTGCCTGTGTTTGCGTGCTCTCTCTCTCTCTCTCTCTCTGTGACAAATAAATAAGTAAATAAATAAAATCCTTTAAAAAATCTATATTGCTTCCCTGGAAAACATATATGTATAAAACTTTTTTAAAGAGTAAAAATAAAATTAACTAAAAAAATAAAATGAAAACCTCAGTGAGATACCACTTCACACCAGTCAGAATGGCTAAAATTAACAAGTCAGGAAAGGACAGGTGTTCTCTAGGATGCGGAGAAAGGGGAACCTTCCTGCACTGCCTGTGGGAATGCAAGCTGGTGCAGCCACTCTGGAAAATAGCATGGAGGTTCCTCAAAAAGTTGAAAATAGAGCTACCCTACAACCCAGCAATGGCACTCTGGGTATTTACCCCAAAGATACAAATGTAGTGATCCGAAGGTCACGTGCACCCGAATGTTTATAGCAGCAATGTTCACAATAGCCAAGCTATGGAAAGAACCTAGATGTCCATCAGCAGATGAGTGGATAAAGAAGATGTGAGATACACACACACACATACACACACACAGGAATTTACTATACAGCCATCAAAAAAACAAAACCTTGCCATTTGCAAGGACTTGAATGGAACTAGAGAGCATTATGCTAAGTGAAATAAGTCAGAGAAAGACAATTATCATAGGATCTCACTAATATGAGGAATTTGAGAAACAAGACAGAGGGTCATAGAGGAAGAGAGGGAAAAATGAAATGATAAAACCAGAGAGCGAGACAAACCATAAGAGACTCTTAATCTCAGGAAACAAACTGAGGGTTCCTGGGGGGCGGGCGGGGAGGGATGGGGTGGCTGGGTGATGGACACTGGGGAGGGTATGTGCTATGGTGAGCGCTGTGAACGGTGTAAGACTGATGAATCACAGACCTGTATCCCTGAAACAAAGAACACATTATATATTTTCTTAAAAAAAAATTAAACATCACAGAATTGCCAGACCACACAGTGAATAGATAGGACATCTCCAAAGTGTGTCTTGGAGCAAATACCTGCTCTATAAATCCATCTCAGGCATCCAGTGACCCCCTAGGATTTTCAGTCGCCCTAGGGGATTCCTTTTATACTTTTCTGCCTTCACTGCCTCAGTTACTGATTGTTTCTGAAAGGGATATGGGCTTATCTGACCTTTGGACAGATACCTGCAACTTGCCCACCTTCCTGGTCTTCCCCCCCATCCTGGCCTTTGATAAGTCAGAGCAGACGTATGCGGACGGGAACTGGAGGGCATTCTTAGGAGAAGACTGTAGAATTGCCTTCAGTCTCTGAAGCCCTCTGGAACACTCCTCTGTGTGGTGGCCTGAAAGACTATCCCCAATTCTTCTGCTTACTCCTTTGATTAGGCTTATACATCCGGGCCTTTGCTGTGGGACTTTGTCACGCATCTCAACACTGCTTGCTTTGAGCTTTGGTTGTTGGGACATGAGCAGAAGTGATAAATATTTCACCAACAACTATCATAAATGGGCTCGCATGATTTTGCCTGACCCGTTAGTAGTTCCTTTTCTGTATGAGGCAGCATGTAGATAAGGAAACATGCAACACACATGAACCCAACCTTGCATGCAGGGATACAGCAGGTCACACTGTAGGCACTGCTCTGGTCCACCTTTCAATGTCAATAGCTACAATCCTCATGGGAATGTAAAATGGTACAACCACTTTGGAAATGAGCTGGTAGTTTCTTTAAAAATCACTTAGTGTGGGTTAAAGCCTCTGCCTTCGGCTCAGGTCATGATCCCAGGATCCTGGGATCGAGCCCCACATTGGGCTCTCTGCTAGGCAGGGAGCTCGCTTCCCCCTGTCTCTCTCTTCCTGACTCTCTGCCTACTTGTGATCTCTGTCTGTCAAATAAATGAATAGAATCTTTAAAAAAATTTTTTAAAAATCACTTAGTGTACAACCTAACAGACACCCAACCCACTGAGCTCCCCAGGCACCCCCCGCCCCCAAGTTTCATTTCCTAAGTGGCATCCCACAGCACTTGTCTTATGACTTCTTGTGATGGCCTCTCTGATCTTTGCACAGATGCAGGAGGCTTTTCTCTCTTGGTGTATAGTCCATGACCATTCCCCTAATCAGATACCCACACTGGTCTTGTCAATTACTTAGTTATCAAAATGAAAGAACAGAAGCTGGGAGATGATATGCAATGATGCTGAACCCCAGTACTGATCCCCGTAAACGTGCTCTTAGAGTTCTGGCTCCCCACTTCTCCCCAGGGCCCGACACTCACGGGATCCTTGTGGTGTTATGCTCACAGATCTCCCCTCCAGTGCCTGTCACTCCACTTTCCAGTAAGACCTTTGGGCCATCACGGCTTCTTCCAGTGGCTCCAGTGTGTGCCTCGGTCCAGGCTCTGGGAAATCCTCTCTGGGTAGATGCATGCAGTAAGCATACTGCCAGGTGGACCTACCTTTTCTCTTCCAGAGAAAGCCCTGTATTTTAAATGCTGTTTTGATTCTCCATGCTGCTTGGAATACCAGCTTCTGAGAGCCTACAATGTCTGCTCATTCCCAGGAGACTATTTTACAACTTCTGTACTTTCAATTTTTTTTAAAGATTTTATTTATTTATTTGAGAAAGAGAGTGAGAGAGAGTATGAGAGGGGAGAAGGTCACAGGGAGAAACAGACTCCCCACGGAGCTGGAAGCCTGATGTGGGACTCGATCCTGGGACTCCAGGATCATGACCTGCGCCGAAGGTAGTCGCTTAACCAACTGAGCCACCCAGGCACCCGACTTCTGTACTTTTTAAAAGCTCGGATCAAGCTGCCTGGCTCTTTTGTTAATGTGTTGGATACTTTCTACTTATACCTCTGGATCCACTCTCCATTCTTCTCAATTGCATCTGCCTAAGGGCCCTGATTACAGGCCCTTGGAGGGTCCCAGCTCCCTTCCCACCACCCTGAGGATTAGCAGTGGCTGTGCTTCTCCTTGAAGGAAACAGCTCTTTCTTACAACTTCCGTTCCTTGGGGTCCAGAGACCTGTCTCTCCCCTTTCGCTTTTAGACAGGGGTGGTAAAGGCTCCCACTGCTGACAATTCCAAGGTGCTTCACATCTCATGTTTTTTTCTTAACCCTACCCACGCCTCTGTAATAATTTCTTCATTCAACTGCCCTCAATAACCCCATCGGAGTGTGCCATCCATTTCCTGCTGGGACCTGACTGGTCCATTAAAACATCCGGTATCAAAGAATGCATCCTCCAAACACCGCAAGGGGAATCCTAGAGAAGGTTCTCCAGCATCCCTTTGATTCGAGATGGCTGTCTCCTTCCAGCAGGGAAGGTCAGTTAGTGCTGCCCTGTTTTATCTGATCAAGTTTGTTATTGATGTGATGAAGAGGCATTACCTCTTACTTGGGTGACACCTTAATTGCAGAGAATTTTCGCTCTTTCTGACTTCTCCTCCCGAACTTGTTGACAAGCTCCCCCAAGTGCCCTGCAGAATAGAGTCCTCTCTGTTGTCACAGACCAGCTTTCTCGGGGGAATTGTGCTGCTTTTAGAGCTACAAAATATCTATTACATAAGACTTTCAGCTTCTTCTTACATATCTTGCTATTCAACCACTGAAAGCCATTTGAAAGATGCATGCAAACAAAATTTTAATCTAACCAAGATAATACCCGTATGACATCATGCGAATCAAGTCACCATGTCATGTGTGAAGGAGTATATTGCATCGGAGAAAAGCTTTTTAAACCCTATGCTTTTTGACATTTCAACTAGTATGTTCGACAAGACATCTGCCACAGACATACCGTTAGCAACACTGTCAGGAAAAAAAAATTGGGCTAGCCAAGAACTGAAGAACACATATCCATTGAACTTGATGAAGAAATTTTAGAGGCTACGGCCGTGAAATCTTTACAGCGAGACCGTAGAGACACTGGAGAGTCCTCCTTTTGCCGATTTTGATTTGGTTGGTTCATGCGGGCAAACCCTGGGGGAGCTGAGACTTTGTCAAATGCCTAACACACACCCAGCAAGAAAGATGAATGCGTGTGTTTACATCAAAGTGTTAGACATGTGATACAAGAAGTCGGCAAAAACGCAGCGAAGTAATTGTAGTGATGGCTTAAAAAAAAAGGCAAAAGAATCAGGGAAAGCTTCAGAAACAAACAAACAAACAAACAAAAAAACAACATCAGAAAGGGCCATTTGTGACTTGTCTACCCAAGGGCGAGCCACCAAACCCTCTCACCAAGATCCCTGTAAGAACGTCCTCACTGTTTCTCGCTGTCTCAGATGTGCTGTTCTGTTCCATTTTCAACACCACAAGGGGAATGAGCCTTTCAAAAGGTAAGTCAGAGCAGGTGGAAACAACCCAAATGTCCATGGACCGAAGAGTGGACAAACAAAATGAGGGTCTATCCATAGGAGGAGGAAAAGAAGTAAGGACACCTGCTTCGACAAGGATGAACCTTGAAAACACAACGTTAAGTGAAAGAAGCCTGTCACAAAAGACCACCTAATGTATGCATCCATTTATATGAGATGTCTGGAATCTACAGAGACAGAAAGATAAGTAGTGATTACCGGTATTTGGGGGGAGGGAGGGGTAGAGAGCAACTACTACTAACAGGTGCAGAGTTTCTTTTTGGGGTGATGGAAATGTGGCAAACTTGATTGTGGTGAAGGTTGCACAACTCTGTGAATATACTAGAAGAATTGACTTGTGTAATTTACATGGGTAAATGCCACGGTGTGCAAACTGAATCTCAGTGACAGGTATTAAAAGAGAAGGCGTGGGGCGCCTGGGTGGCTCAGTGGTTTAAAGCCTCTGCCTTCAGCTCAGGTCATGATCTCAGGGTCCTGGGTCCGAGTCCCGCATCGGGCTCTCTGCTCGGCGGGGAGCCTGCTTCCTCCTCTCTCCCTCTCTGTCTGCCTCTCTGCCTACTTGTGATCTCTGTCTGTCAAATAAATAAATAAAATAAAATCTTTAAAAAAGAAGGCGTGCATGAAAAACATAAATTCTGTAGAGTTACTGGCTAGCCAGGCCCTATCCAGTTTTGAGTAAGCCTACATTCAGTTTACTGATACTGAGTTCATCTGGGCACCTTTCCTACTTGGTTTGAAATAATCTCTTTTTTCTTTTTGGTTTATTGGTAACTATGAGCTGACTTATCTCTCAATAGTTCAAAGACCTTTCTGTTTTAGCTCTCAGAATAATGTTTTTTTCCCCCCCTTTCTTTTCAAAGATGTAATATTTCTGCTAACAGAACAGAAAGATAACAAAGATGAGAACCTTCAGGGCTCTTTGAAGACAAAATGGTATTCTGAATTGGACATTCATTAGAACAAGGGGATACATCTCTAAATCTGGGTTTCATGATTTTAGGTTTGTTTAATGGATTTCTTTGCTTAAACTTCAGGTGCGTGCATGATAATTTCAAAGAGCGGGGAGATGGACAAATGCTATTTGATTTATCCATCTTATCAAAGGCATTATGAACTTCATCTCAGGTTTGGTTAAGCTTATTTTTCACACTCTTGGTTGAAGGTGGCTCGTGATTGTTCCCCCCCACCCTTGAGAAAAATGGGGTGATTTTTCACTTATAAATTCTTCAACCTCAGAGGTTTTCTAGAAGGGTTAGAAATGAAGGTGGAGGCAGGAGACAAGCCCTAATTGCCACATGGAAGAGTCACTGGTTTAGAATTGCGGTCTTAACAATGGATTATTTAATCTAACTCCTGGATGTGTTACAAAAATTAAGATAATGGTTGCAGAGGGCTTGGAAGTGTCTATTCAGTGTTAGCTACTGTTGTTCTCAGTGTGGCACATGAGCTTTTCAGGCATATTTGAGGACTGGTGCCAAGGCTTATGGGAGAGTATATTTGTGGTTGACATTTTGGCCCAGTAAACGGAGGAAAGTGGGGAGGGCCCTAGGGCTGGCTGGCTCGGTGGAAGGCCTTTGTTTGGGGGACCTGAGAGCCCCCCCAACGGTAGGGGATCACCTTGTCACAGGAGCTGGGGAACACCACTATCAATCACTTAGGTCTCTGGGATAACTGGCTGGAAACTCAGACTCTGTCAGTGGAGGTTTTTGTTTTTAAGATTCTATTCATTTATTTGACGGAGAGAGAGAGAGCACAAGCAGGGGGAGTGGCAGGCAGAGTTAGAGGGAGAAACAGGCTCCCCACTGAGCAGGGAGCCCAATGTGGGACTTGATCCCATGACCCTAGGATCATGACCTGACCCGAAGGCAGATGCTTAACCAACTGAGCCACCCAGGAGTCCCTCAATGGAGGTATTTTTATAGTGTTGTGTCTACCTGGCTTTTCACATGACTTACATTCTGCTTTTGCAGCTTTGATGACTCATGAAGCATTTTGTTCTTCCTTCAAGCATGTAGAAGTACAATCACAGAGCATTTCAAATCTGATTGCCATAATTAACTTTTTTTAAAAAAATTTATTTGTTTGAGAGAGAGATCACAAGTAGGCAGAGAGCATAATTAACTTTTTAGTTGCGTTTGATTTAAAAAATTATAACCTCTTAATTTGCAGTAGTGTAAGATGCACAAGATTTTCTATACACCCATCACCCATCTTCCCCCAGTGAGATCTACATAACCCTATTACATTGTTTATCCCAGGAGACTGATGTTGGCACGATACTATTCCAGTTGATTTTTAAGCTTCATTCATTAAAATTCATTATTAAATTCATTATCAAATCCTTAAATCCTTAATTTATTTAATTGGGACATTATCTAGAAGCACCTACCATAAAGTTTGGAAATCCTGGCCCAAGAAGTTATCATTTGTTTCTATGAAAACAACCAGAAATACTTTAGAAATTTCCCTGATGACATCACTTTGTTGTGAGGGCACCAACGTGTTTCCTCATCATGGCTATGCTTCCTTGAGAACCATCTGTATGGGCAATAAGCATGTCCACGGTCCCTTGTTGGAGGGCATTTTATTCTCTATCTGTTGGAGCAAAGGCACTAACACCCATGTTGGAGCCCAGGAAAACCCTGTCGTGCTGACTCTGTTGCCATGCAAAATAATAAAAGCTGTGGGGCTGTTAGTGGACCCTCATACCTAAAGGACCTGTGGATAGTGAAAGAAATTCCAGCTCCTTGCTTAGCATTCCAGAAGAAATTGCTGTGGACATGAATGTTGATGACGGGAATTTATGGACTGAGAAGGAGTGACCTTAGTTTTTGCACAAAAGGAAGAGAAAGGCATTTTAGATGGAGGTGAGTGGATGGACAAAGAGAGGACAAAATCTGGTCCACTCGAGGAATAGCAATATCACCAAGGACAAAGATGAAGATATGGGACACTAGGGCGTAATCATAAAAGGGCCATTTTGAGCATGGCCCATTGATACTTTCCATGCATTGACCATCAGTTGGCACAACAACCTGAAAAGGTAAGTAGCAGCATTCCTGTTTCCTACAGGAGGACATTGAGTCCTAGATATGACATTGGAGATGGTCAGAGAAGACTGGGTTTTGAATAGGGGTTATGGCTAGTTGTTCTACAGACATTCTTGCCACTGTCCCTCTCTCCCTCTGCTCTGAACTGTCACTCTCTTTCCAAGTGTTGTCTGTTCTACCTTCAAAACAGGCCTCTCATTCATCCATGTCTTTCCATCCCCTTGTCATCACTCCAGGATACCATCATGTCTCAACTGTACCCTCTCACTTCTTCTTTGCCTCCTGCCTTGCCCATTGTTTCAACAAAAGCCAGAGAAACCTCAAAGAAACACACGTCCACTAAAGCAAGTCCTTTCATTACAACCTCCAAAGGCTTCCTTAAAGTTACCCTTGTGGCCCACCGCCCCAGTGCAGGCTGGTCCCCATCACCCTCTCCAGGAGTATCTTCTTTACCCTCCTTAGTCATGGTACCCCCACCACGTCGACCTTCCTTCATTTCCTTGACTACATCCTCTCTTTCCTTCCCAGGGTTCACTTGTGTTGTTTCCTCTGCTTAAAACACTTTCCCTTCCACTTTGCACCTGTGAAATTACTTCTCTGTCATGGGCTGAATGTGTCCCTCCCCCAAATCCATATGTTAAAACCCTACCCTCCAAGGTGATGGTACTCGAGGTGGGTCCTTTGGGAGGTGGTGAGAATTTGAAGAGGTCATGAGGAGAGAGCATGCTTCCTCTCCTGCTCTTTGCCATGTGATGACACAACTGGAAGTTGGCAGCCTATAACCCAGAAGAAGATCACCAGGATATGACCCTGCTGGCACTCTGATCGTGGACTTCCAGCTTCCAGAACTGTGAGGAATAAATTTCTGTTGCTTATAAGCCACCCAGCATGTGCTATTCTGTTACAGCTGGTCAAACAGACCAAGACAAGGTCTCGCCTTAAGTGTCCCTTCTCTACCTCTCCAAATTAAAGTAGGTCTCCTGGATTCATTTAGAGTAGTCTATTTTTCTTCAGGATACTTTTCACAATATATAATTATGTGTTCGTTGGATGATTTATCTCACATCTCTGTCTCCTATTAGATCGTAAGCTCCATATTGTCAGGAACTTGTTCTTACGGTTCCTTCCTGTATTTCCAGGGTCCCACACAGTGCTTAGCATGGAAATCAGTGCTCAGTAAATACTTACTGAATGAGTAAATGAATAGACGAATGAGAATGAATAAACAAACACATATAAGATTGCTGACAATTCTGACTTTGGGGATTTTCATGTCAGTGTTCATTTACTTTCTCTTTTTCAAAATTTTATTTATTTATTTATTTGAGGAAGACAGAATTTGAGCAGAGGGAGGGGCAGAGGGAGAGAGAATCTCAAGCAGACTCCCTGCTGAGCGCAGTCCATATACACAATGGAATATGACTCAGCCATCAGCAAGGATGAATACCCAACTTTTGCATCAGCATGGATGGGACTGGAGGAGATTATGTTGAGTGAAATAAGTCAAACAGGGAGAGTCAATTATCATATGGTTTCACTTACTTGTGGAGCATAAGGAATAACATGGAGGACATTAGAAGAAGGAAAGAAAAGTGAATTGAGACAAATCAGAGGGGGAGATGAACCATGAGGGACTGTAGACTCTGAGAAACAAACAGGGTTTTAGAGAGGAGGTGTGTGGGGGGATGGGTGAGCCTGGTGGTGGGTATTAAGGAGGGCACGTATTGCATGGAGCACTGGGTGTGGTGCATTGACAGTGAATCTTGGAACACTGGATCAGGAACTAGTGGTGTATTTTATGGTGATGAGCACAATGCAATGATAATAAAAAAAGAAATACAATCAATGAAGGAGGCAGGGGTGAGAGTAGTGCATATGAAGCTACGTTACCCAAAAGGGAGAGCTTGAATTATTCTCTTATTTTCATTTACTTTCTTAAAGAGCAGTTAAGTTTAAAGACAGACTTCCAGCTAGAAGGTTTAAGAATTTGAAGCAAAAGTTTGAAATCTGTGACATGTACCACATAGTGAATGGATCCCATGCAACCCAGAAGTCCCTGAGCCCTGAGAAGGCATTGCTTCTGAGTTTGCCACAGGTGCACTTGACCACAAAGACGCCGCATGATCTGCCAGCCACAACTAACAATCGAGTAGTGAGCCGCGGTGTCAATCTTAAAAGCATAGGATATTCTTAGATGCTTATTTTTGTAATTGGTTTTATTATGGAGTTGCTAAAATGGGCCCAACCATATGTCTCTCCATCGAGAAAAATCTGAGCACTGATTGCATGAAACAAAACACTTGCAGAGGCATTGGAAGACCACTCGTGTGACTTCGGAAGCAAAGCGCTGGTGTATTTTGCAACTCGAAAGAGAAGTCTTGGCTTGGAGCAATACATGAGAAGTACAATCAAGCAAACAGATAAAAAATTGTTTGTCTCTTCATCCAAGGTCAGCTTAGAATCACCGTGAAAGATACAGGTAATAATAGAAAACCTAGTGCAGCCTGGAGCTGTAGAAATGGTTGAAATTATTTTGGGTCAAGAAGAGGCAGCCAAGTTGCAAAAGGTGCCCTTACTGAGTGACACCATCAAATGGGTTCAAACGATGTGTTGGAGCAGTCGGTGGAGAGACCCGGAGGCAGCCAGCCCCTTACATTTTGATGAAAGGGGAAACGTCAGTGACTTGGCCATTTTACTATTTTAAAATAATGAAGTCTACGAAGCCAGGCTAATTTGCCCAATGTTGCTCGGTATAGCAGCCGGGGAAGGAATTTTCAGTAAGATATCATTATTCTGCCTTTTCAGCAAGTATCGATATTCACCATGTGGTTTCAGAAATTTACTGTGTCTGCGTTCCTGAAGTGCACTGCCCCTGAGAGAGAGAGAGGACAGAAGAACCCGATAATGTGATGTCCGTGCACCTTGACCGAGGCTGAATTTCCTGAAATGTAAAGATCGGTATCGCAGTGTCTACCATAATCTGGCAGGGGATTTTTCATTTGTTTTTCCCGATGGCAAGTAAATCATCATCATAACAATTTTTTTTTGAGATTTTATGTAGTTATTTTAGAAAGCGACAGAGAAGGCATGAGGGTGAGGGACGGAGAGAGAGAATCTCGAGCAGACTCCATGCTGAGCGTGGAGCCTGTGCGGAGTTTGACCCCAGGGCTCTGGGATTGTGACCTGAGCTGAAACCAAGAGTCAGATGCTTAACTAACTGCGCCACCCAGGCCCCCCTCATCAGACCAATTAAACAACATCTTTGATGATGTTCACATGCAGGTGGTAAACGTTTCAGCAGTACCAAGCGTGTTCGGTGGAAATAAAGTCACTGTCCTCAGTGTCACCCACAGCCCTAGCGTTTTGTGGCTCCTTCCAGCGATTTTCCATTCCTTTCTGTGCTTGTGTGCATGCACAGAATCACATTTCCTTGTTTATTAACACATGGTAGCCCGTTGTGTTCTCTCTTTAAAAAACTGAGGTGAGGAAAAAAAAACACAACAAAAAAAACTGAGGTGAGGGCACCTGGGTGGCTCAGTGGGTTAAAGCCTCTGCCTTCGGCTCAGGTCATGATCCCAGGGTCCTGGGATTGAGCCCCGCATTGGCTCTCTGCTCAGCAGGGAGCCTGCTTCCCTCTCTCTCTCTCTGCCTGCCTCTCTGCCTACTTGTGATCTCTGCCTGTCAAATAAATAAATAAATCTTAAAAAAAAACTGAGGCGAAATTCACATGACAAAGCTAACCATTTGAAAGTGGACATTTCAGGGGCTCCTGGGTGGCTCAGTCGGTTAAGCGCCTGACTCCTGGTTTTGGCTCAGGCTGTGATCTCAGGGTCCTGGTATCGAGCCCCACAGTCGTCCCCATGCTCAGTAGTCTGTTTGGGATTCTCTCCCTTGGCCTCTCCCTCTGCCCCTCCCACTGCCCTCCCTCTCAGGCACATTCTCTCTCTAAAATAAATAAAATCTTTTTAAAAAAATTTAATATGTAAAATTCATTGGCATTTAGTACCTTTGCATTGTTGTGCAACCGTTAACTCTATCTAGTACCAACCACTGTGCTCTTTTTTGTACCGTGTTTTTTTATTCGACATATGAGGACTGTTCCATGCTGAGAAATATATAGGCTTATTTCTTTCATCTTTATTGTATGGGTGACTCTTACATCACACCCAGGAATGAGTTGCTTAGATGCTCCTTTAAAAGGGGGCTCGTGGGGCACCTGGCTGACTTAGTCAATGAAACGTGTGACTCTTGATCTCAGGGTTGTGAATTCAAGCCCCATGTTGGGTGTAGAGACTACTTAAAATTTTTTTTAAAAAAGATTTTATTTATTTATTTGACAGAGAGAGATCACAAGTAGGCAGAGAGGCAGGCAGAGGGTGGGGGGGGGGAGCAGGCTCCCTGCTGAGCAGAGAACCTGATGAGGGGCTTGATCCCAGGACCCTGGGATCATGACCTGAGCCGAAGGCAGAGGACTCAACCCACTGAGCCACCCAGGTGCCCCTAAAAAAAAATCTTTAAAAAATAAAAAAGGGGGGCGCCTGGGTGGCTCAGTGGGTTAAAGCCTCTGCCTTCGGCTCAGGTCATGATCCCAGGGTCCTGGGATCGAGCCCTGCATCGGGCTCTCTGCTCGGCGGGGAGCCTGCTTCCTTCCTCTCTCTTTGCCTGCCTCTCTGCCTGCTCGTGATCTCGGTCTGTCAGATAAATAAATAAAATCTTTAAAAAAATAATAAAAAATAAAAAAGGGCTCGCTGCGAGCGAGTGGAAAGCGGGCAGCTTTCTTAGGGTTCCCTCTCACCTGGTGAGCTGGGGTCACATTCTTTGCAAGGCAGCCCCCAGCCCGTGGCTGGGCAAGAGATGGTGGTACTGGGGATACTAAAGTGAGCCTGGCTACTTCCCTAACAGCTGTTCTTTGCTTCACTCTGGGCCAGTGGAGACTTCATTAGCCCTAAATTGTGCTCTCGTGGCACCCCCCAATTTTTTTTTCATCTTTTTTTTCTTCACAAATGTTACTCCCCATTAATACAATTTGCACTCTGTCTCGACGTCTGCTTCTCCGAAAACCCACCCAACATACCCACATACTGCATCTCACGGATCCAGTCTTCTCTTGAATGACACTAAAGTTGCTCCCAGTCTTGCTATGACAGGTGGGCTGGGCACACTTCTTGGCACAGATGTCTTTCCATGCAGGTGCAAGAGCACCCGGAGAGGAGATTCCCAGAGGTTGAATGGTGGATCAATTTAAAGTTTGCATTTACACTTTATTTGCTTGTCTTCTAGGTTTTTTTTTTAAAAAAAATATTTACTTAGAGAGAGAGAGAGAGAGAAGGAGCAGTAGAAGTGGCAGAGAGAGAGGGAGAAGCAGACTCCCTGCTGAGTGGGGAGTCCAAATCAGGGCTTGGTCCTGGGACTCTGGGATCATGACCTGAGCCCAAGACAGATGCTTAACTGACTGATCCACCCAGGTACCCCTCTTGTTTTGTAGTTTTACTTTTCTTTTTTTCTTTTTTTTTAAAATTAATTTATTTATTTTACAGACAGATCACAAGCAGGCAGAGAAGCAGGCAGAGAGAGGAAGGGAAGCAGGCTCCCTGCTGAGCAGAGAGTCCGATGTGGGGCTCAATTCCAGGACCCTGGGATCATGACCCGAGCCGAAAGCAGAGGCCCTAACCCACTGAGCCACCCAGGCGCCCCTGTTTTTCTTTTTATTATGATGAGGTCGAACATATCTTTAACTACTTAAAAACGATGGCAAGCAAATGAACACATAGTTTCCTGTTAAAATAAGTGGAGTGTTGGGGCCCCTGTCTGGCTCAGTCGCTAGAGCATGTGACTCTTGATCTCTGGGTTGTGAGTTTGAGTCCCATGTTGGATGTAGAGATTACTGAAAAATACTCTTGAAAAAATAAAATAGGGGCACCTGGGTGGCTCAGTGGGTTAAGCCTCTGCCTTCGGCTTGGGTCATGATCTCAGGGTCCTGGGATGGAGCCCCGCATCGGGCTCTCTGCTCAGCAGGGAGCCTGCTTCCCCCTTCTCTCTGCCTGCCTCTCTGCCTACTTGTGATCTCTGTCAAATAAATAAATAAAATACTTTAAAAAAATAAAATAAAATAGGTAGACTGTAAACAATTTGCATTGCAATTTAAAGATAAAATATAATACTTTAAAGAAAATCCCCTGCTTGTGGGAGGGCTACTTTATGCTAAATCCAGACATTCTTGGGTACAAATTCTCTTTCCTGTGTAATTCAGGAAACTCTGATAGGAGTGAAAAGTCCCGCATGTTGGTGTAAGGGAGATTTTCTTAAAGTTCAGGAGTGCCAGTGTCCATCTCAACACTTCCACTCCACATTCCAAATATACGGAATTTCCAGAATACTGCATCTGTTTAGGTTAAGACATTATGTTTTAATTTAAAATGTATACAGTTCAAGAATTCTGTTGTGTGAGTTGCCGTGAGTTGATTAAAGTATTTTCGTTCCTACCATTAGTTAAAGAGTCAGCCTCGGCGACATAAGGTGCTATGCTAGCCATGACTGTGTGTCCTGCTTTCCTGGATGAGTCTTAGGAGGACTCAGCACTGAAAGCTAAGCTCTCCTTTCTAACGTAAAAGCTATGAGGGATAAGGAAGGACCAGTGGGAATTTGCTCAGTCGGATGACAGATGCTAGGTCAGGGAACACGGAGGAACACTGTAAGATTCTGAACTCTGCTCACAGACCAAGGCTGGTGCAGTTGACGTTCCGAGTCCATTTTTCTGTCCTGATTCCCTGAGGACAGGGAGACTTGGTGAGGTTTGTTGGTTAGACTACAGGCTGGCTGCTTTAACAAAGAAATCCTAAAAATACAGTGCCTCAGAGACATGATAAAAGCTTCTTTCTTTCCTGTGTTCCAGTCCGAGTTTGGCCCAAGCTTCGGCAGGCAGCTTGGTTCCGTGAACTCAACCCGAGTCTTGGGTTCGTTCTGTCTTATTGGTTTGTCATCCCCTGGAGTTTCACCTTTATTCTTGTGGCTGGAGTTTACTGACCAGCTTGTTCCAGCTCGTAGGGAGGGTGAAAGTGAGTTGAGGACCAACAATTTCCTTTAAAAAAAAAAAAAAAGACTTTATTTATTTATTTGAGAGAGAGAGAGAGAGCACCAGAGAGAGCATGGGTGAGGGGAGGGGCCGAGGAAGAGAGGGAAGCACACTCCCCACTGAGCAGGGAGCCTGACATAAGGCTCAGTCCTGGGATCACGACCTGAGCCGAAGGCAGATGCTTAATCAACTGAGCCACCCAGGAACCCCAGACCAGCAATTTCCTTGTCAGAGAAGTGATGAAGATACGGATGCAGTCACACTTCCTTGGTGAGAATTTAGTCCCATGGCCATGTCTAGTTGCTGAGAAGTGAGATTCCAGTAGGACGGCCATATGCCCTGTTAAAACCACGAGGAGAGGATGAGAGGAAGGAGGCGGGATAGATGCTGAAGGATAATTAGCTATGTCTGCTACATGCATTCAGAGCCTGGAAGAACCATGGTCCAGGAAAGGCACTAATTCCGCATCTGGAATCAGTCGTGTCTGTTCCAAGCATTCAGAACCGGTGTCGGGAAGAACCAAAACAGTGAAGGAGAGGGAGGCATCACTTTCTTCTTTGAGCCTTCAAATAGTCTTCTTTCCTTTAAGAATCTGGTATCCAGGGGCACCAATGGGCCAAGCATTGCCTGGGTGCTGGGTAGGGAGAGGTCCTCGCAGAGCTTCCAGGAGGCTGGAGGAAGTAGGTATTAACCAAAGACCTTAGAGTTAGATATAGAATTGCAAATTCTGATACATTCCTTGATGGAAAAGGTGTTCTATGGGAAAGTATGAAATAGGCATCTAATTTATGTTACAGATTGAGGGAGGTCTTGGAGGAAGTCTTATTTAAACTGAGACTAAGGGCGCCTGGGTGGCTCAGTGGGTTAAGCCTCTGCCTTCGGCTCGGGTCATGATCTCAGGGTCCTGGGATCGAGCCCCGCATCGGGCTCTCTGCTCAGCAGGGAGCCTGCTTCCCCCTTTCTCTCTGCCTGCCTCTCTGCCTACTTATGATCTCTGTCTGTCAAATAAATAAATAGAATCTTTAAAAAAAATAATAAACTGAGACTAAAAAATGGGTGTGTTTTCTGATATCTCTCTTGATGTCTGGCCCCTCTCCTCCCTGGGAGAGTGAATAAAGTCTGTCCTGTTTGTTGTTCTTAAAAAAAAAAAAAAAAGGATGTGTTGGGTGGAGTGGGCTGGCAGGGGAGGGAGGGGAAAAGAGTGGTCTAGGTGGAGGGATTAGAACAATGAATGAGGGGGAGAGAAATGAAATATGTGGCTGGAGTTCTCTCTCCAGGAAAGTTCTCTCGTAGCCTCATGGGCCACGTGTAGCAGTTAGCTCCTGCTGCCTATCAAACGCCTCCAAAATGGCTTAAAATGACAATAATTTATTGGTTCATGATCCTGCAGGTTGTGGTGGTTTAGGCTGGACTCAGCTGGGTGGTTTTGGGATCTAGGCTGAGCTCTCTTGCATCTGTAGTCAGCTATGGAGCGGCAGGTGGCTCTGCTTCTGGGGGGAGGTTGGCTGCTGGCTGGGGAACCTTGGCTCTCCTCCATGTGGTCTCTCCCCCTCCATCAGGCAAACTCGGGCAGGCCTTGTCACATGATGACAAGGTTCCAAGGGAAAGTGGAAGCCTGCACGACCTCTTGGCTTATTCAGAACTGGCACTCCAGCGTTTATGCCACGTCAAAGAAAGTCATTACAGCCAGCCCACGGAGTGAGGAAATGGACCCCGGCTCATGCTAGGAGAAGCTACAAAGTCATATTGCAAAGACTGAGGGATAAGGTTGGGGGGGCGGTGAACAACGGAGGGCATTTTTGCCACCAAGTAAGGAATTTGTAGGATTGGAAGGCACAGGAGAATTTTAAGCAGCAACCAGCTATCATAGGGCCCATGACCATGGTGATTCATATTGTCCTGTGCTGCAAACTTTGGAGAGTTTCTGCCTTAACATCTTGCTTGTGATCTCTTTGGTTGCAAGGTCTGCGGTATCCTTTCCTGGGGCTGGATAGAGCCCATCTGCCAGCTCCGCTCCCATGGCTGGAAACAAGTACTGAAAGCTTTATGTTTTCAGCACCTCCAGGCTTCTGAGCGAGGAGGGTGTTTGTACGGACGGCTTAGCTTGTTTGGAGTTGTGAAACTAATACCCTCCCCACAAGCTGAGCTGCGAAGAATCCCAGACTCGTCTAAATTATAATTTGTTTGTTGGGCCTCGAGGGGGTCTGGAAAGCCTGTTCCAACTTCTCTCTCTTACAACACACAAGCATGTTTGCCCAAACAGGCATCTCTCTTCTGAGCATCTTTTATGGAAATACGATAGTCCCCTCTTCTGTGTGGGGTACATGTTCCAAGACCCCCCCGTGGATGCTTGAACCCGCAGATCGTACCAAACACCATATAGACGACGTTTCTTCCTATCGTTACATAGCAATGATAAAGTTTAATTTTCAAATCGGGCACAGTAAGAGATTAGCAATAATATATAATAATAAAATAGAACAATTATAACAACACACTGTAATACAAGTTATATGAATGTGTTCTCTCTTAAAATACCTTCCTGTACTGTACTCACCCTTCTTTTTGTGGTAATGCAAGATGACAAAATGCCTATGTGATGGGATGAAGTGAGGTGGAAGAAATGGGCATCATAGGGCCCCTGGGTGGCTCAGTCAGTTAAGCGTTTGCCTTCGGCTCAGGTCATGATCCTGGGGTCCTGGGATCGAGCCAGACATCGGGTTCCCTGATCAGCAGGGAGCCTGCTTCCTCCTCTCTCTCTCTGTCTGCTCCTCCCCCTCCTTGTGCTCTCTCTTTCTGTCAAATAAAAAAATCTTTAAAAAAAAAAGAGAAGTAGGCATCGGGACATAGGGTTAGGCTGTATTCACCTGATGATTCATCAGAAGGAAGATCGTCTGCTTCGGACCACGGGTACCTGAAACCACAGGTAAGGGGGGACTACTGCATTCTGCCAAGTGAGGTGTGCTGATGGTCAGGATATTGTCTCTCAACTAACCCAGACTTCTAGACTCTGATGCCGGGGCCAGAGAGCTGTGAACCACATTTCTCCTTTGCCAGCTGGATGCTCCCTGAATAGGGAGGCTGGAAGGAAGGAGGAGGAAGAAGGGATGCCTTCCTCTTATTTGCTTGCTCTTCTGGGTACCATCCCTCCAGCAATACCTTGGCAGGGGCAGGTGGTTACACCAGCAGTGTTCTTCTAGGTTCCAATAACCCCGTACTCTTCCCTCTGTTCCTTCAGTAACTGCTTCTACAGTTACTATTTCTGTGTTAACTCAAGTGTTCCCTTTTTGCATTTTTAGTTCTCCCATACTGTCTAAAAAATTCCAAGATAAACTTGTGCGTTTCTGTTGTCCTGCCTGAATCTTGACTGTTACATATGGTGTATAAGATTATTTTAAATGGTACCAAGTGGAGCGTTTGAAAAATACTTGAATGGGGATTTAGCATAATGTATATTATGAAAAGAGATACATAACTAACACACCAAACTCATTAGCTCTTTGATGTTATTGCTTAAGGTTCAAAAAAATAAGTTAAGGGGCGCCTGGGTGCCTCAGTGGGTTAAAGTCTCTGCCTTCAGCTCAGGTCATGATCTCAGGGTCCTGGGATCGAGTCCTGCATCGGGCTCTCTGCTTGGCAGGGAGCCTGCTTCTTCCTCTCTCTCTGCCGGCCTCTCTGCCTACTTGTGATCTCTGTTTGTCAAATAAATAAATAAAATCTTAAAAAAAAATAAGTTAAGAATGAGCTGACTTAAAGAACAATGTTAAGGGACACCTGGGTGGCTCAGTTGGTTAAGCCACTGCCTTGGGCTCAGGTCTTGATCCCAGGGGTCTGGGATCGAGTTCTGCATCGGGCTCCTTGCTCGGTGGGGAGCCTGCTTCTCTCTCCGCCTCTGCCTGCCACTCTGCCTGCTTGTGTGTGCTCTCTCTCTTCCTGACAATAAATAAATAAATAAATAAAATCTTTAAAGAAAAAAAAAAAAAGAACAGTGTTAAGCAAATCATAGAAAAAATGGCAAATAGCCAAGATGGTGAAAGTGGTCGTGAAAGTTTGAAAGGATGAAGTAAGGCATGTCCATCTTGCCCATTACTCTAATAAAATAGTTCTTTAAGCAGAAAAATTACCTTGATTCCAAAGACGAATCAAGAACCAAAGCCGTGAAGTCAGATTTCCTGCATTTCCTTACATTCCCAAGTCTAAGTGTGCTGTTACCAGGATCGAGGGTTCCAAAGGCAGCAGCCAAACCTGGCCTTTCCACAGCACCAGAAGTCTAGCCAATAGTTCACTTTTTGTTGGATTTGGAGGATGAGGCTTACATGTTCAGATCAACCAACACCTAAGAAGGTTGACTGCCATTTTGAAAGACTTTCCCTTGGTTACACAGAAGCAGAGCTGCACAAAAAAGATCAGTAGAGTTCCTAAACTTTGGGGCTCAGATTCTATAATCATTGAGTTGCTGGACTCTGAGTCCCTTTTCTGGCAGAACTCTGAAGGTCAACTGCCAGACATGGGAAGACTGTGTAGCAAGGTCAGCAGAGGGAGGACCACTCAAATATCTTACCTGTAGCTAACAAGGAAAACCTGCAATGACATCCTGTTCTGAGAAATCTAATGCCACCTCCTCTTGCTTTAGTGACAAGGATTTGAGGTAGTTATTTTTGTTCCAAGCAACCCCAGATAGGGAGAGATTCAACCCACACAGTCGGGAGAGGGGGACTAATCATTCAAGTAAGAGACTTCTCCAAGAGTTACAGAGGTGGCCAGGCCTAATGAGGTTAGCCCAGTGGGAACTGTGCATCTGAAATACGACTTTTGGATTATGTGAAAATGAGTAGAGAAGAAGTACAGTAGAGACTTGGTGTGAGACAGGTGTCTCTGGAAACACTTTAGCAGAGGCAAACTTGGGGACATGTCCCTCCATGACTGACACTCAGTGTCATGGGCTTTAATTTTATTTCACTTCTGAGAGAAAAGTTGACATAGGTGAACTACGGACAGAAAGGAAGGGGATATGAAGAACTATTTCATTTATACCTGAATGTGACAGCAAAAACTTTTCAATTTAGACATTCAGTCCTACACAGACTTCTTAATCTTCAGAGAGATTTTGATGTGCTAAAATTTTCTGGTTGAATGTTTTCCTTTAGGAAACAATCCTTTAAGAACAGAGGTCCAGAGTTGGAGGCAAAAGCAATTCAGAACCACAATTTTTCTGAGATATCTAACTGTTCCACTTGGAATGATCAATATGATATACAAAAAATGGTTCCTTGGTTTCTGCACTGATTTTAATCTTTTTGGAATTATTTCTACACAGTGTCTTAAAAAGGACCAGGCTTGCTATTTATTGATAGATTTTCCTGAGTGTCTCGGTGCCAAAACTTTTTCTAAAAGCATTATTTTCTTAATCACTAAAGTTTTCCAAGTGTCCCTGGATAAAACACATCAGGGCAACTTTCTTGTTCCGAATTATTTTTGACTTGTTCCTTTCCTCTTCCTTATATCTAATTAGCTCTCAAATCCCATATACTAGGTCCATTCACTCAAAAAATGTTTCATTTGCTCAAAAACTGTTTATTGAATCCCCAGTATGTGCCACTTTCTCTCTCAATCAGGAAGGATTTATCCTCTATGTTTTTTTTTTTAAGATTTTATTTATTTATTTGACAGGCAGAGACTACAAGTAGGCAGAGAGGCAGGCAGAGAGAGAGAGGAGGAAGCAGGCTCCCTGCTGAGCAGAGAGCCCGATGCGGGGCTCGATCCCAGGACCCCGGGATCATGACCCGAGCCGAAGGCAGAGGCTTCAACCCACTGAGCCACCCAGGTGCCCCTATCCTCTATGTTTTCATTCAGTGTTCTTGATTGGCAGCTCTTAGCATCCTGTGACATGAGGGATCTGCCATTGGCACAAAAGGTTTCTGACATTTTTAGCATCAAGGATATTACTTAGATGAACACATTGTCTCTCTTGTTTCCAAGCATAAATATGATTACTGTCAGGTTTACATATATCCATCAATTTAAATAGGGAAATAAAACCCACACTAATTTCCATCTATTAAACACACAATATGCCAGGTACTATTGTGGTCCCATAGCAAAGATGACATGGACACTCTCCCTTCCCCAGTTTAGTCCAGATGTCAAGAATGATGATGCCACACGCATACGAAGAGGGTAGGAAGAGTTTTAATTCTTACATAATGAGGCTTTCTAGGGAGATCAGGGCAGACTCTTAAGCAGGTCCAAAAATGGCTTGACGGAGCAAGGAGAGGAGACTGGCTGAGCATTTACGGTAGTTGGGGTAGGGTTGGGGCGAGGGGTCTTATGTGAGGTCTGGGCTTGCAACTTCCAGCTGGCTCCAAAGGAGAGAGCATCTAGACTTCCTTATCAGCTTGCTTAGATGTGGGGCAGAAAAGGAAGAGGGGGGGCAGGTTTGTAAGATGTCAGCAGTCAAACATCAGAAATGAAGGCTGACTTTTTATTATAATTCACCCTTGATGTTTGACTAATGACTGAAATGTGCTATGTTTCATTTAATTGAGTTTGAGCTTATTTAATTAAACACTAATAGTTCTCTATGAGCCTGTATCTTGAGATCAGTAGGGGAGATGAAACTTTCACTGAATGAATCATTAAAGAGCCCAGCATTGTGTATTTTGAGAATTGAAATGAGTGCTTTGGTCAAAACTTCAAAGGAGATAACACATGTCTTTGTGAGGCCTTGTACTGTGGCTTTAGTATGTATAGAGACATGTGTGACCTTGAATTTATATTTGGGGGATCTGTGAGGCAAGAGATTTATGGAGTTCTTTACCCCAAAGGGGGCAACCTTGGATAAGGAGTTATTTCTGCCGTTGGCAAGACTGATGGCCAGACCATTGACGATGGTCTATGAGTCTATAAAAGTATATGGATGAGGCTCATTGTAAGCCAGGGCATTCAGTGCTGAGATAACTTTTTGAAGTTCAGTGAATTGTGCTGACCCTTGGGTTCCATCCTTTTTTAGGGATGTCCTAATTAGGGATGGAAAGTTCCATCACATTGGTTGTGGTTATGATCTTACTTGCCAAGGTTATGTGCGACAGCAGGGCTGTTGAGGTATCCCATGGATAGTCAGGTAAAGCTGTATTGTGTCCCTTTGATGGTGAAGACAAATTGTGAATGAGAAGCTGTTAAAATAAGCACTGAATAGGAGAGATTTAGCCAAATCTATGACTGCAAAGTATTTACCAGTTGCTAATTAGATGAAGTCAGTAATTCACATAATACTGGATATGTGGGGCTCAGTGGGTGGGACGGTGACACTAAGATTCCAGTATCCATGGTGAGGTACCATTCATTCCTTCCAAGATTTAGGAACTGGCCAACTTGCGCTATCAAATGGAGCAATAATGGGGATCATCTTTCCCTTCTTTAAATAGGTCTTGGATAACATGTTTCCATCTTAAATGCCCTGTTTTGATTTATACAGGTCTTATTAAATATTTTAACCAGGGGCAGGGAGGTCGATGGGGTTCCATTTTTGTTAAGCTGATTGTAAGTGGCAGGGGTTTAAATGAATTTTAATTTATCACACTTTGAATCAGAGTGCCCATGCCCACTCTGGGATATTTTAGGGCAAAGGGCACTTTGTGGGAGATTTAGGCAAGGCGATTTTTTTTTTTTTTTTTAGGCAAGGCGATATTTCTGACAGTGAAGGAAAAGCACACGTGTTTGTTCTTGTATTTTATGTTCAGTGACTCCCATAAGATTAAAGGGAGGATGGGGTGCCTGGGTGGCTCAGTGGGTTAAAGCCTCTGCCTTCGGCTTGGGTCGTGATCCCAGGGTCCTGGGATCGAGCCCTGCATCGGGCTCTCTGCTCAGCGGGGAGCCTGCTTCCCCCCCACCCTCTCTCTCTACCTGCCTCTCTGCCTACTTGTGATCTCTGTCTGTCAAATAAATAAATAAATAAAATCTTTAAAAAAAAAAGGTTATAGGGAGGACCATGTTTAAGTTTAGTGGGTTCCTCAGGTAAAGTATAATTTGAGTCTCAATATTGACTAAGGCCTCCAATTGGTGTATCTCAGTAGATATTAAAGTTAATTCAGAACCTCTGCTGTAAGGTTGTAAAAGCCAATCTACTCCCTTTTACCTTTTTATTCTAGAAATTCTTTTAGTAAATTTAGATTTCCAATTGGGCCAAATCTCTGTTTCAGTTTTGTTCCCTTCTCTTTCCAAGTGGTGCCGCCATCATCATCATCATCATCATCATCATCATCATCATCATCATCAACTGGGGTGGTTTCTATACTTTGGGGAGTGGGTCATCTCTACCCTGCTCATGTTTAACAATTTCTTCCTCCAGAGACCCTCAAATTAGTATCATCAGGATTAAGGGCCTCCCTCCATAGAGATAATTGCTTTTTGGAGTTTTAGGACCCATAGCTTAAGTAGTATTTAAATTAACCCTTTGACTGTGCCATAGGGCCACCATGAGTGTTTTTTCCTGTAACCATGAGGACGAAACTTGTTATGACAGGGGCATAGGCAGCAGCAAATGCATTTTGAGGATCTAAGCACTTCTAAGGGCATAAACTCAGGATATTCTTCCACATGAGTGACCCCCCCCTCAAAGGGCATGTGTAGTGTGTAGAGTATCAGTTTATCCCCTGCGCCCTCCAGGGGACTAAAGCCTGGTGCTTTACACACAATGGTCACAGGGTAAGAGTCATTCCCCCAAACCTAGAGGCAGTCATGGCTGATGCTGGAATGGAGACATAATTCAGTCTGAAATATCCACATGTGGGTCAGGCTAAGACACATATCCCAGGGCTACTTTAAGGAGGGCCCCAATCCCATACTCCTGTTCCTAAATGCCAATTATTATTGATTTAGGTTGGTTATGTATAACAGAGCCTCGAAGAACTCAGCAGATGTGGCACAAAGCTATTCAGCTCAAAGTGCAAGCGAGCCAGCAGGCAGCAGCTAGTCGAAGAAGATACTGGCCAGCAGCAGCTCATAATCCATGTTTTCCAGCAGGTAGCAGAGCCCGCTTTGCAAGCCAAAGCAAGAGAAGAAAGACCCTTGCTGGTGGGGGGCATTGCCTAGACATCCTGCTGACAGTGCCACTTCTTGTGGTCACCCAGAAGCAGTGGGGTGGACTCCATCAATCAAAATTTGGTTCACACACACACACACACACACACACACACAAGAGGGTATGACAAGGTTTATTTCTCAAATCACAAGGCTTTCTGGGGTAAAGAGGGCAAGTTTCCCAGGTAGGTTCAAAATGTCTGGAGAGAGCAAACAGTGGAGGCTGTCTTGGCTTTTATGGTGGTTAGGGGGTAGGGTTGGGGTGAGGGCTCCCACTCACCCACTCACCCACCAGGGCTTCTGTGGTGTGAACATCTCGCTGTCACCAAAGGAAGGAACACCCAGGCTTGCTTATCAGCTCGCTGAGATATGAGTCCAAAGCAGATGTGGTGGTGGTGGGGGGAGGCGTTGGGGGGAGGAGGGTGGAGCTTGAAGTCTGTCAAGGTCAAAATGAAAAATGGAATCAGGCTCTTTAGTGCAGTAATGTTATCTCCTTTAATTTCCATTTTACAAATGAGGTAAGGGCTTTATACAGTTAAATAGGCCACATAGCTATTAAAGAATTAAAATAAATAGTGGATCTGGAAGTCAAACGCAGGCCCATCTGACTTCCAAAACTGTTCACATGGCCACTGTGCTACATTGCCTCCCCAGAGGAACGTGAAGAGTCCTGCCACTCACAATCTGAGCATCTCAAATGTCACAAAGGGAGTATCAGCCATCACTGGAGGGCTCTATCTGTAAATAAGGAGTTGGACAATGTTAGAGTATAAAAATAGTAGTAAGGGTGGGGAATATGGGCCACTTGGGGCTTGAAATATATGCTAACTGTAATCTCCGTCCTTTGGTCTGGTTGCTCAGAACAGCTCACAACAGGGGCGCCTGGGTGGCTCAGTTGGTTAAGCACCTGCCTTTGGTTCAAGTCCTGATCCCAGGACCCTGGGATCGAGCCCCACACCACCAGGCTCCCTGCTCAGCGTGGAGCCTGATTCTCCATCTGCCCCTCCTTCCACTCATGCTCTGTCTCTCTCTCAAATACATAAATAAGATCCTTTAAAAAAAATTAAAAAAAGAACAGCTCACAACAATTTCATTCAATTATCTGTACAAGCAGCGATAGGCCAGTCAGTACTAATTGCAGAGTTTCTTAACCTCGGATGGGGAGAGGGGAGAGCCAGATACAGGGCCTTCAATGAGTGGCAAGTGTTCTGTGAATCAGGTGCACACATACATGCACGCATGATGCTTTTCTTCCATTTTTCTTTCTGTTATTTGAAATAGAAGTCATCTTTGAAAAAAAAAAAAGTTGTGGTCAAATTATACAATGAGGGTGTTGTTTCATTCCAAACAATTGCACTGTGGAATGCAATGGTGGCCCAGTAAGGTAAATACACTAAGTTTACGGTTGTCAATGTCAATATGTAGATTAATTTCTCTGATAGAAATGAAAGATGGTTTACGTTGCCATAATGCTTAAGGAATCATAAGCTTAGCCCATCTGGGACGTATCACTTAATAAAAGCATGAAGCGACTTCTGTATCCCTTGACTTCAGCTTCATTACTGAACCTAATGGGTCACTAAAGCCATAATGGTTCTTGGAATGAGAATTACTTGTCAGTGGGTGCATGGAACAAAGCCAAAAGAACACCTTCCTTTTCAGCATTCCCATAAAGTATCTTGCAGTGTAGGTATGTTTCCTGAGAAGAAGGTTAGATTTGAAAAGGATGAAACTGGGTCCCTGGGTGGCTCAGTTGGCTGGGCAACTGCCTTTGACTCAGGTCATGGTCCCAGAGTCCTGGGATCAAGTCCCACATCAGGCTCCCATCTCCATGGGAAGTCTGTTTCTCCCTCTGACCTCCTTGCTCACTCTGCCTCTCTCTCTTTCAAATAAATAAATAAATAAATAAATAAATAAATAAAATCTTAAAAAAAAAATGAAAAGAAAAGGATGAAACTTCCCCTGAACTTGCCTTTGTCCCTGCCCCCAAAGCCAGATGTGGGACTATTCTCTAACTCTGCCTCTCACATTGCCAAACAACAAAATAGCTGTGCAATAGGGGATGTCTTGGGAAAAACCTGTGCCCTTGCAGTAATCAAGCTGGTTTATGATTTGGAGCAGAGACACCAATAAAACAGTGTCTCTATCAAAGAACCTCATCTGCTCTAAGAGACAGACATTTCTTCCTGATATTTGAAAGCAGGAATTGCAGCTACTGCTTCGCCTCAGCCTGCAATTGCACGAAAATGCTTTACACTTTTCAGTGTGGAGCTACTTCCCTTCATCCTTTATGTGCCCTTTGGTGTCATCAGAAGAAACGTTTTCTTTTGGTGGGTCCCTTTGGAGACATTCATGGCTGAAAAGTTTTTTTGTTTTTTTTTTTTTTTCCAGGCATAACTTTAACTGAAAAAAAAATCTGGGCATGGAAGGGAGCATCTGTCATGCTCGACAACACATGGCTTTCTTCCTTTGGTGGAGATGTTGCATGCTTCATTACTGTCTACATTGGCATCAAAGCCTTGGCCAAAATCTTGAAAGGAGTCTTGTCTAGTGTCGGAAAAGCTGGTCTTTTCAGGAGTTTTTGTCCCCAAATGCATGCATAATATTATGTTCATCTTGTTTAAACACAAGTGTGTTGCCTTTCCAGAAAACAAATCCCACCTCTTGTTTGAGTATTGAACAGAATTTTCACCTTTTTGAGGGAATGAAAAGTCCCCTTGCAGAACAGTGTGGCAGCAAATTTTTTCACTGCTGGACTTAACCTGGAGGGCCTTGCCAAGTGAATGAAGCAGATATTTCCACTCAAGTTCCTTCAGTTACCGTTAGGGATGTTGCAGAAAAACTGTGAGCTCTTTCAGCCTCTGCAAAGTGTACAAGACGGAAAAGAAGGTGCTTCTGCAGACTGGATTTGAGAATGATAAGGCTTATTCATTTCTTGGTGTGTTAAAGTCTGAACACACTTAGGAATGCTGAGGAACGAAATACGTTCTGGTACCAATTCCAGTGTGGGCGGGGTATTCCCATACCAGCAAGCAATTCTCCGACACAGCTGGGTGTCCTATAATCCAACTGAATTCAGACATCAGGTACCTGGAGATAGCATCAGATCCCACAGGTTAAGGCTCAGTCCTACAAGACTGCCTCCCCATTACTTTGGATGTCCGTTACTTGTACTTCTGACCAAATGGCTAAAAATCAGAGATTCCCAAGAGCTCCTCTTCAGGTTCAACTGATTTGCTCAAGCGGCTCATAGAACTCAGAGAAACATTTTACTTACTAGATCACCACTTTATTATAAAAGGATGTAACGGGGCGCCTGGGTGGCTCAGTGGGTTAAAGCCTCTGCCTTCAGCTCAGGTCATGATCCCAGTGTCCTGGGATTGAGCCCCAGGAGCTCTCTGCTCCATGCCTGCTTCCTCCTTTCTCTCTGCCTGCCTCTCTGCCTACTTGTGATCCGGAAATTGGAAGGGGAGGTGAACCATGAGAGCCTATAGACTCTGAAAAACAACCTGAGGGTTTTGAAGGGGCGGGGGGTGGGAGGTTGGGGGAGCCAGGTGGTGGGTATTAAGGAGGGCACGTATTGCATGGAGCACTGGGTGTGGTGCAAAAACAATGAATACTGTTACGCTGAAAAGAAGAAAAAAGAAAAAAGATGTAACTCGGGAACAGCCAGATGTAAGGGTTGTGTAGGGCAAAGTATGAGGAAAGGGGCGTGGAGCTTCTGTTCCCTCTCTGAGCTTGGCACCTGCACGTGTGCACTAACCCAGAAGCTCTCTGAACCCAGTCCTTCTGGGTTTTTATGGCGGCTTCATTAAAATAGTGTGATTGATTAAATCATTGACCATAGATGACTGATTGAACCTCCAGCCCCTCTCTCCTCTCTGGAGCTGGAGGTTGCATTGGAACTTTCCCCAACCCTCCTTTCTTAAAATTTATTTATTTTTTTTATTTAGGAAAGGGGGGAGGGGCAGAGGGAGAATCTTTTTATCCCTCACCCCCACCCCAAAGATTTCTATTTATTCATTTGAGAGAAAGAGAGCACAAGCAGGGGGAGAGGCAGAGGGAGAGGAAGAAGCAGGCTTCCTGCTGATCTGGGAGCTGTACTTGGGGCTCGATCCGGAGACCATGAGATCATGACCTGAGCCAAAGGCAGACTCGCAACCATCTGAGCCACCCAGGTGTCTCAAAGATAGAGAATCTTAAGCAGGTTCCATGGCCAACAGGTGGCCTACCCCGGCTACCACGGGCTGCCAGCGGCTGCTGTGGCCTGATCTTGTGAGATCATGACCTGAGCCCAAATCAAAAGGCATATGCTTAACTAAGGAGACACCCAAGGTGTCCCTGAAGGTTTCAATCCTCTAATCACAGGGTTGGTTCTCCTGGCAGCCAGCCCCCATCCTTCTGTGTGGGTCCAAAAGGTACCTGGTTAACATAACAAAAGACACCTTGATTGCTCTCATCACTTAGGAAATTCCAAGGGTTTTACGAGCTCTGAGCCAGGAATGGGACAAGATCAAATACATATTTCTTATTATAAGTCATAATATCACAGGAACTGATTTGAGGGTGTGAAAATTACCAATAGGAAACCTCATTTAGAATGGAGTTGGGAGACAGGGGGAGCTTTTACACTCTGCCACTCCTCGTCAACGGCAGACCCAAAAGGAAGAGATGAACCTTGCACAGGGGAATGAGGAAAGGCTTGCCTTCTGCCCTGGCAACAGCCCAGCCAATGAGAGACTCTCACAACTCAACCAATGAGAAGCCACTATACTCAGAACTCCCAGTTTGCGCCAATGGATTCTTTGTTTATAAGAGCCCCGCTAACTCCTCCCTTTTCCTCTGATTAAAAGAAACAACGACAAGGAGAAATGCCTCTCCTTTGTTTTGAGGAGTTGTAGTAGTAACAAGTAGGATAAGTTTGTTTTTGCTGGCGAAACACCTGGCAGTTTTATTTTTAAGGGTCATGTTACCTGGTGATCAGAGGTGGGATCCAGAGAAGACCCCAGACAGCTCTGAGGCTGGTGAGGAAGCTGGTGCGGGCGCCCACAGAGCCCGCTGAGCTCAGTGCCTTCTCGGGTTCCCGGGAGCCTGAGGGTACGTTTTCTCCTACAGACGGAGCTCTTCTCTCTTTGTGTCTGAACTCTACAGGCTTTTTTGGTTGGTTGGTTTTCAGAGAGGGAGCGAGGTGGGGGAGGGGCAGCGGGAGAGGGAGAGACGGAATCCCAAGCAGGCTCTAGGCTGGCGTGAGCTGCACTCGGGGTTCAGTCTCCCGATTCTGAGATCATGACCTGACCAGACATCAAGAGTTGGCACTTATGGGCCACCTTGGGTGGCCCAGTTGGTTAAGCGTCTGACTTCAGCTCAGGTCATAATCGGTCCTGGGATCACGTCCTGCACGCGGCTCCCGGCTTAGCGTGGAACGTGCCCCTCCCTCTGCCTGCCACTCTCGTTGTGCACGTGCTCTCGTGCTCTGACAAAATCTAAAAAAAAAAAAAAGAAAAAAAAAAAAACAAACAAAAACCAAAACCCGGCGCTTAAGCTATTGAGCCCCCCAGGTGCCCCTCTACAGCTTTTATTTAAGTCTTTGCCTTTCCTCAGTGTACTTGGTTGGCTTTTGGTCCTGTTCCTTTTTGGAACCGGATTGTGCCCTTTGGAATTGTGCTGGCCTTTGGTCTGATCCCTCTGGAACCGGACTGTTCCTGTTGAAACGGTGCTGTTTAGGAATTTTCCCTCCTTGCTCTAGAGAAAAAACTCTAAGAAAAGGGATCCTAGTCATCAAAATGCTTGAAGATAACTTCCTACTGGGATGGCACTGGTGTTATATTTAAAAAGTGTGGTTCCTCCTCGTGCACATTTCTAAGGAAATGACCGACTTAATCAAAAGTAGTTTAGACCATCCATGGCCATTATGGGGAACTTCCGAGCTCACCTAACTTATTTTACTCAAAATTAAATTAGAAAGCCGGGGCTCCTAAAACAAAAACAAACTGAATGAGATACCTATTGTAAATTGTACCTTGAGGCTTCCGAATGTTTTCGGGATTCTAAGTTTGCCCCTTTGCAGGATAGTATTTCTAAATTAACTGAGGCAAACAAATAATTGAAAGAAGTCAAAATGTCTTTTTTTCTCTTCTTCTCCTCCTGGGTTTCCTACCACTTGGCAGCCACCTGTGCTCAGGCCGTGCCTCCTGTGCCATTTCCTTCTATTGTCTGCCAGACTTTGCTTTCCTCGAAACCGCCCCCTGCTCAGTCTTCTCCTGAACCTGTTAAAACCTCCTCTTTAAAGTTGAGTCTTCTGAGAATCCATTTAAACCCCCAGGTCTTTGTTTCCTGGACTAAGGCTGAACGGCAGCCATAGTTAAAGAGTTTCCTGGGGCGCCTGGGTGGCTCAGTGAGTTGAAGCCTTTGCCTTGGGCTGGGGTCATGATCCCAGGGTCCTGGGATCGAGCCCCACATTGGGCTCCCTGCTTGGTGAGGAGCCTGCTTCCTCCCCCTCACCCCGACTTCTCTGCCTATTTGTGACCTCTCTCTGTCAAATAAATAAATAAAATTAAAAAAAAAAAGTTTCCTAAGGTGGCTGAGGACTCCCATAGGTTTGGTCAAGGATGTAGCGTCCGTATTCGAACTTACCAACCTGACTTCTCAGATTTATATCAGTGAGTCTTCATGCTTGCTGCTGAAGGTCAGGCCAGTGTGGGCTAGAGCTAGCACAGTGGGAACATCCTGAAGGGGACTTAGAGAAACAAACTCCTGACTTTTGGCAAGAGGCTGGGATGCACTGGAAATCACCACTGAACAGTTACAGTAGCTTCTTCTAAGCCTGTTGATTGGAATAACCTTCTGGTTTACACACAAAAGCCCGATGAACCTGTTCATGATTACTACAACCAACTCAAGATTGCCTTTAAAGAAAATTCTGTTTTTCCTTTGTTTTTTTAAAAAAAGATTTTATTTATTTATTTGACAGACAGAGATCACAAGAAGGCAGAGAGGCAGGCAGAGAGAGAGGGGGAAGCAGGCCCCCTGCTGAGCAGAGAGCCCGATGCGGTGCTTGATCCCAGGACCCTGAGATCATGACCTGAGCTGAAGACAGAGGCTTAACCCACTGAGCCCCCCAGGCGCCCCTGTTTTTCCTTTAGATGTTGAATCTATCAGGGTAGTATTTAATTCTGGTTTATTAGTGGGCTGAGGTGATTCCTTCTTTACTCTGTTTGGAACAGCCTGCTTCTGGAAGGAATCAGATCAAAGGACCAGGATGGAATGGGAAATTTGGGGCAGTTCAGATTTAGTTAATTTGGCAAACCTGCTTGCTCATACCCTAGATGAGTCCGCTAAAAGACTGCTAAAATCGTCAGGTTTTTCAACTCCTGCCAGTGAGAGCCCCTAAACAAAACCAAACCCCTTCTAGTTTCTCCTGTTACTGCAGAGAGTCAGGGCATTGGCTTAAGATGTTACATATTTTTTTTTAAAGATTTTATTTATTCATTTGTCAGAGAGAGAGAGAGAGAGAGAGAGAGCAGAGGCAGAGGGAGAAGCAGGCTCCCCGCCAAGCAAGGAGCCCGATGCAGGACTCAATCCGAGGACGCTGGGATCATGACCTGAGCCAAAGGCAGCTGCTTAACCAACTGAGCCACCCAGGCGTCCCAAGATGTTACATATTCAAGCATCCCAGGCACTTTTGGCCCTCTGCTCAGTCTTTCCGGTGTCCTCTCAGTTCCCAATGGTGGGCTCCAAGGAACTTCCCAATCCTATTCCTTGACGTGGAGAGACCATTTAGAATGAATCTGCCTGTGTCCCTGGTTATGCTGGAGCTACCCTCTCAGTGCCCAACACCTAAAGCAGCTCCTGCCTGAGGATACTAAGACAGTTCAAATACTGGGGGTCGCTGATAAACCTCAACAGGTTCCTGTCTCTGAACTTACTCCCTTTTCTCCTTAGTTTTTCTCCTTAGTTCCTCAGGCTCTATTCATTTATTAGGCCAAGACTTCATAATTTCTTCCTCTCATAAGAGGAAACTAATTCTGGAATTTAACAGTAGTAACCAAAATAGCCAACCAGGGGAATTAAATGGCCCTTTGACATCTTTTCTTGGTTCCGTCTCTGATGTTGCCCTGTGGCTGAGTCTAGGGACCCTGATCATTGATTCCTGTTGGATCAGCTACCATCTTCTTTATGGGCAGAATCTACTATGCAGCTCCCATCAGGATTCAGACAGATCCCTCAAAACCTCTTCCCAGAATTAATCAATAGCCTATGAGGAAGTCCTTCAAGACAGTGAGCCAATATAGATTACAAAGCTCAAGGTCTCATTATCCCCTGCACTAGTAGTCCCTGTAAATACCCCATTTTACCTGTGAGAAAATCCAATGGCTGAAGATGGAGGTTTGTCCTGGACCAAACAGCAATGAACATTTTATCCCTCAACACCCTGTTTTCCTAACCCATGTATGTTGCTGACATCCAGTCCCACCGAAAGCAAATTTTTCATTGCAGATGATATGTGCAGTGCATTTTTAGTATTCCTGTTGATAAGGATAGCCAATATCTTTTTGCTTTCACTTGGTAAGAACAGAAATGCACCTGGACAGTAATGCCCCGGGGTTTTACAGTCTTTACTTCTAACAAACATTTAAAAGCTGATTTGGTTGATAGAAAGTTTTCTGCAGGCTCTACTTTGTTAAAATATGCAGATGATTTGCTTCTCTGCTCCCCTTCTGAAACCTCTTCACAGGAAACATTCACCTATTGCAACTTTTGGCCTTAAAGGGACACAAAGTTTCCAAAGAAAAATTGCAGTTTGCTCAAACTCAGGTTCTATACTTAGGGCATTTGATCTTGAAACAACCACTACATTTCCAGGCAGATGAAACCCTTCATGACTGCTTAACTCCTGACAGATTATCTTTTGACTCCCTGTGGAAATTCACAGGAAACTCCTCGAACCAAAGCAGATTTTTCATGGTATACTGATGGTTCTTATTTAAAGGGTGAAAATGGTAAATATGCTGAGTATGTTTTTACATCTCTTTGAAGTCATTGAGATGGCGGCTTCATCTTTTGAGACTTCAGCCCTTACTCCAGCATGTACTTTAGCCAAGAAGACCCTAAGCATTTATACCAATAGCTGGTATGCTTTTGGGGTAGTTCATACTTTGGAATATTATGGAAGCAACAAGGTTTCCTTACCTCCAAGCGGTATAAAATTTGAAATGGCTCCTAAGGAGGCACCTGGGTGGCTCAGTCAGTTAAACGTCCAATTCCTTTTTTTTTTTTTTAAAGATTTTATTTAAATCTTTATTTAAAGATTCTTTTATTTAAATTTTATTTTTTAATTTATTTTTATTTTATTCTTTTATTTAAATCTCAGGGTCCTGAGAATGAGCCCTGTGTAGGGCTCCACGATGAGCATAGACCCTGCGTGGTTGAGATTCTCTCTTCCACTCTCTCTGCCCCTCCACCCCTGCTTGTGCTTTTGCTTGGTCTTTCTCAAAAAAAAAAAAAAAAAAGGCTCCTGTGTCCAAAATTTATTAGATGCCATACTTTTGCAGGTTTCTGGGTATTCCAGACTCCAGTCCCTGGAGGCCAGAGTAAACCACCTCCCTGAAATTTCTGTCAAAAACATTTCTGCCAAGGAAATGTGTAGCCAGACCTCTGTCATGCTCCAAAGGGATGTTCTTTCAAATGATAATTTGGAAAAACTGACTAGAGATACCCAACTATCGTCCCTAGAGAGGGAAAAACAGTATTGGAAATCTAATAATCATTGGCTCAATAAAAAGAGAGAACTCTGGTTTGGACCAAGTAACCATCCATTCCTGTAAGAAATTCTAAAATTCCCATTATTCACCAGTCTGTTTGCATTAAACCATTGGTCTGCTGACAAAATGCTAGCATGTAGGAACCAGGGTTGGTGGGGAAATATTAATAAGGCTGCAAAAAGTGCCTGCCTTACTTTCCCCACCTGTCTCAAGTATAATCCGGGGAAACCTGTTTGTGTAGATTTCATATACCTTCCCTGTCTCATGGATATAAATACGTTTTAGTCATAGTTTGCATGTTTTCTTGGTGGACCAAAGCTTTCTCTTGTAGATAGGCCAATTCGTCTATAGCCAAAATTCCGTTAGAAAAGATTATCCCTACCCGAGGAACTTCTCCTGAACTTCATAGGGACCAGAGAACCCATTTTATTGGTCAGGTGTTTCAAAAAGTCTGTGCTGGTTTGGCTGGTTTTACAACACTTCCATTGTGCACACGATCCTCTATCCTCAGGATTACTCAAACACACTGATGGCTCCGTGAGACTCGACTGGCAAATTGTGTAGAGACCCTCCAGATATTTTGGGTGAAAGCACTTTAATTGGTCCTTCTAATCTCAGATCCAGCCCATTTGGAACTCACAGACTCTCACCCTTTGAGATAGTCACGGGGTGACCAATGTACTTGGCCCCTCTCTCCTTTGACACATAGCTGATGAAAGGAGATACGTTTCAGTATTGTAAAGGCCTGATTGCTTCTATTAAAATAGCCATGCTTTGGTGGAGCAATTTTTTCACCGTGTGCTTCCAGGAGACAATGACCTTAGGCATTCCATCTTGCTACCGAGAGATTTCATCTATTAGAAAAGACACCCCCCCACCCCGAGATTTTAGCCTTGATGAAAAGCCCTTATCAGGAACTGCTTTGTGCCACCAAACTCGAGGGAACAAAGTCTTGGAGTCACATGAAATATCTAAAGAGAGCACCCACCCCTGACTGGACCTGCACACCATCTGGTGACCTGAAAGTTAAGATTTCCCAGAATTGAGGCGGGCGACAGCTTTTCCAAGACGTCGGACAAGGTCTATGTATCTTTTCTCACTGGTGTTTCCTTTCTTTTATGGAAAGATAATGCCCTTGTCTACATTTCCCAAGCCCTGGTGAAAGGGGAAGCCTCCTTTTTTTTTTGATTACAGTCTTTAGGAAATAGCCTCATCTTGAAACCAGGACAGATTCTTCTTTCACTTGTTTTTCCTGAAGGGTTAGAAGGTTCCAGAATCCACAAAAGTCATCTGAACTATTCACCAACTTGGCATTCTCATCCACAGTCATGATTTTTGAATTTACAACTTTACAGACTATTATGAATAATACTTGGTATAAATAGTTCTTTTGTGGTAACAGTACTGTTTAAAAATGAAGTTGTGCTGTTTCGCAGAAAGTTCATCAGCGATTGCTTCCTGTTTAAACTTGCACGGCATCTTCCCAGATGCACCCGTTCGGTTCTTTCTTTCAGTGTGCTCCCGAGGCGGCCACTCTTCTCTCACGGCCGCTCTAGGTGGAGACCTCCGGGAGGCATACACGAGTCCAGATTTGCCTCCATAGGGAGGCAAATAGGGAGAACCGTTCTTCCTGAGGTTGGAATAAGTCCCGATAAGTATTTTGGTTGCCTACTTTCAGACCAGAGTCCTGATTTAGAACCACCTTACAATTTGGAATGGTCATGTTACTTTTTCTGTTGTATAATTTTTTGAAGTTTTGTATTTCTTTGCCTTTCAAACTTAAAAAATGATGTGCCCAATAAGGTGATGCTGGCTCAACACCTCGAAGTGATCTCCAAGGCTTACCCATCTTGGATGAAAGATGGGAAGGAAGGGCCCGAGAATTTCTCCCTCCTAAGCTTCCTTGTTACTCAAACATGGCTTTATGTAGTTTCCAATTGCTGTTGGAAACACTCCCTCCAGTGTAGGACATGGCAACCAGGAAAGGTCCTCCTTGGTGCTGAGGGACAAAACCACTGAACATGGAAAATGTGACTCTCGGTCAGCAGTGCTTTTCAGAGATCTCCATCAAAGGGAGGGGAGGATGTGAAAATTAATAAAAGGAAACTCTGTTTAGGATGGAGGTGGGAGGCCGTCAGGGGGAGCTGTCATGGCCAGCACCAGTCAGCTGCAAAGCCAATGGAGGAGTCATGGCTTACAGGGGCTACTACCTTAGCCGCTACCCGACTACTCCAGCAGGAGGAAGAAAGGCTTTCCTCCTCCCCTGGCAACAGCCCAGACAAAGAGAAGCCACTCCACTTCAAACTCCCAGTTTACTCCAATGGACTTTTAGTTTAGAACAGCCTCCCCTAAATCCCCCTTTCCCCTTTAAAACAACACTTCTTTTCTTTGTTCTCCAGACTTGCCTGTGGTTTTGCCGGTGCTTGTCCTAAATTGCAATTCTCTGCTATTCCCAGATAAACCCATTTTTGCTGGTAAAAGAACTGGCCGTTTTATTTTTAAGGTTAACAAGAGTTACTCAGACCATCTTCAAAAAAATTTCTTTTTAAAGATTTTATTTATTTATTTGACAGACAGCACAAGTAAGCAGAGCGGCAGGCAGAGGGAGAGAGAGAAGCAGGCTCCCTGCTGAGCAGGGAGCCCAATGAGGGGCTTGAACCCAGGAGCTTGGAATCATGACCTGAGCTGAAGGCAGCCACTTAACCAACTGAGCCACCCAGGCGCCCCTCAAAAAAATTTTTTTAAAAGATTTTATTTATTTATTTGAGAGAGAGAGAACAAGAGCATGACAGAGAGCAGAAGCAGGGGGAGGGGCAAAGGGAGAGCCAGAAGTGGACTCCTGGATGGGCAGGGCGCCAGATCCCAGGATCATGACCTGAGCCAAAGGCAGATGCTTAACCTACTGAGCCACCCAGGTGCCCCAATCCATCTTCAAACCTTTTTTTTTTTTAAGATTTTAAGAGATCACAAGTAGGCAGAGAGGCAGGCAGAGAGAGAGGGAGGAAGCAGGCTCCCCACGGAGCAGAGAGCCCGATGCAAGGCTGGATCCCAGGACCCTGAGATCATGACCCGAGACGAAGGCAGAGGCTTAACCCACTGAGCCACCCAGTGGTTCCCCAGTCCATCTTCAAAGTGAAACATGATTCATAAGGACTTCTCTCATCCACCTAGCCTCATTAACTTAAGGGTGAGAGAAAAAAAATTGATGTAAATTCAATGTTAAAAATATTTTGGAGGATTTGGTATTTATTGACACAACCCCACTCTAAGTTAGCCAAGTGAGTGATAGGATTATTAATTTTTTCATTTCCTGTGTATTTCTGGGGTTCAGGGTTTTTGTCCATGCAGGTACCATTTAAATGAAAAAAAAATTTTTTTTAAAGATTATTTAGTTATTTGTCTGTCAGAGAGAGAGAGAGCGCGCACAAGCAGGGGGAGAAGCAGGCTTCCTGCTGAGCAAGAAGCCCAATGTGGGACTTGATCCCTGGACCCTGGGATCATGGCCTGAGCTGAAGGCAGATGCTTAACCGACTGAGCCACCCAGGTTTCCCTTAAATGAAAATTTGAAGACAATTTGATTTTGATGCCAAAGACCACTGTATAATTACAATTTTTATTCAGGCCAAGAAATTGCAGAAATCTCATTAAAATGAGATTTTGAGAAGAATTGAAATTTTTTTTTGTTTTATTTTAGATCTATTCCCTCTACCACTCAAATAGACCTTGAATCTTAACGTGTTATAAAAAATGAGGCCAAGACTTTTTTTTTTTTAAAGATTGCTTTTAATTTTTCTTCATGTGTAGGAAATACATTTCCAACATAGAAAAAAATTTAAATGCAAAAGTTTTGGTGTATGTATTTCTGTGCAGTTTTCTGGGAAGGAGGGGCCTAGCTTTCTTCAGCTTTTTCAAGGAGTCTGTGGTGCTCATAACGGAAAGAACTGGAAGCATATGGCCAGGTTGGGTGCTGCGACCTCTTTGCCACCTGGTTCTGATGACTCCCAGTCACTGGTTGGTTAGGCTCCGAGGTCGTCAGTACGCCTCTGCACCTCAGCCAGCTATGCTTTTAATCCAGAAAACTCAGGAGGGTTCATCAGCCCCGTCCCTGGTCCTTAAATCAGTCAGTACAGCAGCAAAGTTCTGCATGAATCTCCCGAAGGTAAACAGATTTCTATTTAAATGTTATTGCGCTCATTAGCATCAGCTGTTTTCATTATAAATATGCTGAGATGTTCTTTTCTAATCTAGTTTATAAATTATGCTTACTACTTTGAGATGTTGAAAAAAAAAATTTTTTTTTTTTCTCAATCCTCTGTGAGGAGCCTTTGCTGCCTTTCTCAGCAGCCTCTCTGGCTGTGTGTCCTCGGAGCTCCTGCTCTTAGAAATTTCTGGTTCCTCTTCCACCCCGAGGGTTTCTTCTTTGAGTCCTTTATTGGCATAGTCTTCCTCCTTCCACACTGTTGTGTGGCTGTCCTTCAAGATCCGGTACTCACACGTTCCTTTTTCCTTTCTGCATTTGTTCCTGCAGAGTAGCCTGTCTCCAGCTTCCACCGGCCGTCCTGGCATCCCCGGCGGAGGCCTCCGCTCTGTGCCCTGCAGCCTGGCCTCTTGAGGCCTGGTAAGTCCGCGTAGCTGGTCTGTGCTTTATTTCAGTAGTACCGTATTGACTTGATGGCTGCCTTCCCTGTATGGCAAGAGATACTGGTCTCCAGTCACATTAGTTATAGGAAGTTTTCTATTTAAAAATACACTTAAATGATGGGGTGCCTGGGTGGCTTAGTGGGTTAAGCCTCTGCCTTCGGCTTGGGTTGTGGTCCCAGGGTCCTGGGATCAAGCCCCACATGGGGCTCTCTGCTCGGTGGGGAGCCTGCTTCTCCTCTCTCTCTGCCTGCCTTTCTGCCTACTTGAGATCTCTCTCTCTGTCAAATAAATAAATAAAATCTTAAAAAAAATCACACCTAAGTGAAAACCGAGAAATTGATGGAAAGCAGGAGCTGACAGACTTTTTCTGTAAAGGGCCAGATAGTGACTATCTTCAGTCTTGTGGGTCGCATGGCGTGGGTCACATGGTCTCTACTGCAAACTACTTGATTCTGCTGTTGTAGCTTGAAAGCAGCTACAGATGATAGTACACGAATGGGTGCGGTCGAATTAGGCCTGCAGTTAGTTGACCCTTGAGTGAAAGGAACTTACTGTTAAAATAAGAATTCAGGGGGCGCCTGAGTGGCTCAGTGGGTTAAAGCCGCTGCCTTCGGCTCAGGTCATGATCCCAGCATCCTGGGATCGAGCCCCGCATCGGGCTCTCTGCTCAGCAGGGAGCCTGCTTCCTCCTCTCTCTCTGCCTGCCTCTCTGCCTACTTGTGATCTGTCTGTCGAATAAATAAATAATATCTTTAAAAAAAAATAAAATAAAATAAGAATTCAGGGAGTAAGTAGAGGAGAAATCGTAAAGCCAGGGTGTAAATGCCTTAGGATTGAGACACTTTGTTCAGTAGGTGTTCTTGGTCATGACTCTGTATGTTGGGGATGCTCCGAACACACTCACCCTCTGTCGTGAAGGAGCTTAGTCTATACAGAGAGACCAACAAAAGAACAGATGATTATATTAGGCTATAGGGATGCCCTGAGAAGTGCCACTGGGTCAGGGGATGTGTGTGTGTGGGAGAAGGAGAGGCTGTGTTGGTTCTGAACAAACTGCCTCCTTCCCCACCTTCTCTAGATTAATCACCTGTATGTTCTTATATTCTTCTTGCTAGCTTTTGCCCATTTTACAGATAAGGAAACTGAGGTTCAGAGGGGTTAATGAATTGTCAGAGATCACAGAGCTGGTAAGGGAGGGGGTGGGATTTGAACCAGATAAGCGTAAGATCGATGTGCTTAGCCACAGTGCTCCCATGCCTCAGTAACCTTGAGTGAGGAACTGGTTCTTCCACCAGAGTGATTCAGTATAGCAGAAACCAGCCTAATCTTTGGCAAGGTGTCAGCCTATGCAAATGCCCTGGACATCCTTCCTGTCACAGTACCCCTGCAAAGGTGGCTCAAAGAGTGTAGGTGGGAGAAGCTGAGCTCTTCACCTGCTCCAGAGGTAGCCTGAGGACTTGCTTACCAACCACAAGCCCTAGGTTTCTGTGAAGGTGGGAGGCCCCCAATCTGTTTGTCAGCTGATATTTGACGTGTTGAGGGACACTTGCCTGCTTATGGAACAAGACTATCGCAATAATAATAATAATTGGTAATAACAATAATGCTGCACTGCTGTATGACTCACTAGGGGTTAGACACTCTCCTAAGCATTTTGCATGTATAATTAATTAATCTTCATACCAGCCCTTTGAGGAGGTGTATGAATTCCCTGTGGCTGCTGTAACAAGTGGCCACAGACTGGGTGGCTTAAATAACAGACATTTATTCTCTCTTAGTTCTGGAGGCTAGAAGTCTAAAATCAAGCAGTTGGCTAGGCCGTTCTCCCTCTGAAGCCTCTCAGGGAGAATCCTTCCCTGACTCTTTCTGCATCTGGTGACTGCCCTTGCTCCCCACCTTGGAGCTGCATCACTCCTGTTTCCGCCCCTGCCATCACATGACATTTTTCCATGTGTTCCTGTGGTTCCAAATCTCTCTCCTCACAGGGACACTGGTCACCCCACTGAGATGCTACCCTAATCCAGGAGGCTTAATTTGATTCTATCTGCCAAGATCCTATTTCCAAATAAAGTCACATCCACAGGTATTGGGGGTCAGGACTCTCAACTTTGGGAGGGGCACAATTCGACCCATTACAGGGAGGTACTATTTTTTTTTTCTAAAGATTTTATTTATTTGAGAGAATATGAGAGGGAGCATGAGAGGGAGGAGGGTCAGAGGGAGAAGCAGACTCCCCAGCGAGCAGGGAGCCCGACGACATGGGGCTCGATCCCAGGACCTTGGGACCATGACCTGAGCAGAAGGTAGATGCCTCACCGTCTGAGCCAGTCAGGCGCCCAGGTGGGTGCTATTATTATTTACATTTCACAAATGAGGATCCATGGCCTTGAGAAGTTAAGAATCTGCCCAAGCCAGACAGCTTTGTTAACAGAGCCTGGATTTGAACTCAGGTATTCTGAGAGTCTCTGCCCTCACTGCGTTAACACCGGCTTTGCCTGCAGAGCTGCCTGGCCCTGCACTTCGGTCGCGCCACACCCTCCCATGGCATCTGGTGACAACGAACATGCACTGAACTAGCTGAACAGGAATGTCTGAAGCCCGGTGGCTGTGTCGGGGCGGCTCCCAGGAGCCTGAGGAGAGGTGAGCAGCTTGGCTGTGCACGGGGGTTCTCGTTTATCTCAACGGGAATCAGGTTCCCGGAGCGGCTGGGTGGGCACATGACCAACTCCTGCTGCCACCCGGGTAATTGGTTTTCTGTGTTCATTTCAATAATGAACAATATTAAAGGAGGCTGGAGATGCAAGGGAGATACTAGCATTGTGGAAGGAACAAAGAGGTTTTAATGTGTTGAGTCGGGTTCTGGGGAAGATGAGGGACGCGATAATCGAGTATTAAAACAGACGAGATTATGCAGTGGCCCTGGCACCATCTATCACCGCCCTCGTCCTGGGCGGGCGGCAGAACGGAGTCTGCCGAGATCCCAGCATTATCTCCGCAGTTTATTTACATCTCAAATCAGGTTGCACTGACAGCAGCTAAAGAAATTCCAGGGAAGAGATGTAACTACATGATCTATTTCCTACAGAAAGTGCAAACACAATACAGACTCTCTGGTTAAATATATCATCCCAGAAATGATGCGACCGCTGAATGCTTGTCTGTACTTTACATTTCTTGTCGTCGCGAGACCATTACATACCCTCTGAGGCTCCTGTACTCTGCCTTTCTGTCTGCTCCTGCACAGTTTCCTTGCGTCCCCCACCCCTCGAAATGTCGGTGTTCCCCAGGGTCTGACTTCCACATTATTTCCTTCTCTCCGTATTTGCCTGGACAACCTCATTTTCTTCATGGCTTTCACTACTGGCTGGATGTGTACTGGAGACTTCCAGACTGGACCTTCGGAGATGCCCAACAGTTGTTTTTCCCTGTCATCAGTTATTTAAAATCTCTTTTGGACAGGTACTACATTTTCATAGTTAAAATCCAGACAGTATGGAGAATCTGCCAAAATTCTCCCTCCCTTCTTTGCCTTGTATGTGCCCAGTTCCTATCTTCATAGGAAAGCAATGTGGTTTCTTAGTACTCCTTCTAGAGGTTCTTTACATATATATAAGAAAATGCAAATATAAATGCTAGTTTCTCCTCATTTTCTCCTCAGATGTATCCTATTACGCACATATTCTGCACTTTGCTTTTTCCACTTTTGATCTTTCCATGACAGTATTTAGAGAAGTTCATTCTTTTTTCTTATCTTTTTAAAATTTACAATTGTAGGGGCACCTGGGTGGCTCAGTGGGTTAAAGCCTCTGCCTTCGGCTCGGGTCATGATCCCAGGGTCCTGGGATCGAGCCCCACATCGGGCTATCTGCTCAGGAGGGAACCTGCTTCCTCCTCTCTCTCTGCCTGCCTCTCTGCCTACTTGTGATCTCTCTCTGTCAAATAAATAAATAAAATCTTAAAAAAAATTTACAGTTGTACAGTGTCTACTTCTCTGGCTGTCCTGTAATTTATTTAACCAGTCTTCTGCTGGTGGATGTTTGAGTTGTTTCTAGTCACTTGCTGTGATGGTTAATTTTATGTGTCAGTTTGTCTGGGCCACAAGGTGCCAAACATTTGGTTAAACATTATTTCTGGGTTTGTCTGTGAGGGAGTTGGTGGATGAGATTAATACTTGACTCAGTAGACTGAGTAACCACATTGTTCTCCCAGATGTGGTGGGCCTCATCCAATCAGTTGAAGGCCTAAGGAGAATAAAAGGGTGGATAAGAAAGAATTCTCTCTCTGCCTGTCTTTGAGATGAGACATTGGTCTTCTCTTGCATTTGAACTCAGACTCCAACTGGAACTATAGCATTGGCTCTTCTGGGTCTGGAATTTTCAGCCTTTATAATTGTGTAAGCCAATTCCTTATAATTTCTCTCAATAGATTATTTTAGATAAGTAAATATGGGAAGATAGAGACACATATAGACATAAATCCCAAAGGCGATCTGGGTATCTTGTCATGCATGCCTTTCTAGCACCTCTTGACAGGTGAGGAGGAATCCAGAGAGAGAGAGAGAGAGAGGCAGTCAGTGTCAGTGAGGGGTAGAGTGGGTGGTAAAGACTTCCTACCCAGGCAGGACAGCAGCACTGCCTTGGAGAAGGGAACATTCTTGCCAGGAGAAGGAGGAGAGAGGGTTAGGGAAGGAAGGTATAATCCCTGGCTGGGCCTTCTGATGTTAAGAACTATCATGATCTTGATTATTTCTTTTGGATTCTGGGATGAGGAGCCTGTGTGTCTTGTTATTAAATTATAGAGCACAAGTCCTGACCCACTGTTACAGACTGAATTGTGTCTCCTTAAAATTCACGTGTTGAAGACCTGACCCCCAATGTGACTGTAGGTAGTGCCTTTTGGGAGGTAGCTAGGGTTACATGACATCATAAGGATGGATCCCTGATCAAGTAGGACTGATATCCTTGTAAGAAGAGGAAAAGACACCAGAGTGCTCTTTCTGCCTCCATGTACACAGAGGAAAAACATGGGAAGACACAGACTGAGGGCAGCAGCCTACAAGCCAGGAAGAGAGCCCTCACCAAAAACCACCCTTGGCACTTTGATCTTGGACTTCTAGCCTCCAGAACCATTAGAAAATAAATGTTTATTATTCAGGCCACCCAGTCTATGGTATTTTGTTATGAAGCCCGAGCAGACTAATATACCATGTTATTTTTAGTTAACTTTAATTAGATAAGGAAGAGATACTTTATTCTCCTTGTTAAAAAAAAAATTAAAGAGTTTTTAATCAACACCTCCTGTCTTGGTTCTTTTAACCAGTAGTTGGCAAACTACAGCCTGCAGTCCCAGTCTGGCTTTCTCTCTGTTTTTGAAATAAAGTTTTATTGGAACACAGCTTATTCATTTATATGTTGTCTGTGGCTGTGTTTGCCATATGTGATTAGGCACAACAGAGACCGTAAGGCCTGAAAAACCTAAAACATTGACTGTCTGGCTCTTCATAGAAGATGATCACCGACTACTGTTCTAGACCATGTCCACAAGTAAGCACTGGTAACAGGTGTGAATTATTTCAGCTTAGCACGGTGTTACCTGGGGTGTGTGTGTTACAGTAATAGTGTCCTATCCTTCTGGGAGTCTTGGATTTGTCCCTGTGGGTAGAAAGATCTACTTCACAGTTTTAACTGCTGCCTGATATTCTTAAGTATGAACACACTTGTTTATTCTATGATTTTACTAATGGACATTTTTGTTGTTTCTTTTTTCTTTTTTTGCACAAAAACTGTACTACAACAAATATCCTTAGGCACGTGTGTAAGTGATTGTCTGTAATTGATGTCAAGACTGGAACTGGTGGGCCATGAGGCAGATACATTTTAAAATTTGATCCTACCTTTTTTTTTTTAATTTATTTATTTGAGAGACGGGATAGGGTTTAGGGGCAGAGGGAGAGAATCTCTCAAGCAAACTCCCTCCTGAGCACGGAGCCCAGTGTGGGGCTTGATCTCCAGACCCTGAGATCATGACTGGAGCTGAAATTATGAGTTGGATGCTTAACCAACTGATCCACCCAGGCGCGCCACCCCTGGTCTTACTTTTTCAGAGATGATGCATTTATGTGATTAGGAAAAAAAAAAAAAAAGATCTACAAGGTCTGCATTGCAGAATCTCACCCCCAGCTCTTTTCTAATCTATTCTGCACCCCCCTCAACGCTTACAGGTATTAGTTTCTTGTATGTCCATCTAGGGTTTATCAGTAAAGCAAAGAAGAATAGATATTCCTATTTTGTCTTCTCTCTTACACAAAAGGTAGCATCGTATTTTTTTAATCTCACGATTTTTTTCACTTGACAGTATTTTCTGGAGATCTTCCCCTAACTGTAAATCTTCTATAAGTTTATGGGGCATATGCCCATGCCTTTTGACAGAGTATTTAGTATGTGTCATACTTCTTTATGTGGAGGTACCGTATTTAACTAGTCTCTTATAGAGGAGCACTTTTCCCCCTTTTGCTGCTATAGAAACAAGATACACACATTTTAAATTACAATAGCTAGGGCCACATTACCCCTCAGAGGGGCTGTGTGGTTGGCACGCATTTTTTTTATTACATTTTTTAATTTTTTTATAAACATATAATGTATTTTTATCCCCAGGGGTACGGGTCTGTGAATCGCCAGGTTTACACACTTCACAGCACTCACCATAGCACACACCCTCCCCAATGTCCATAACCCCACCCCCCTCTCCCGACCCCCTTCCCCCCAGCATCCCTCAGTTTGTTTTGTGATATTAAGAGTCATTTACGGTTTGTGGTTGGCACGCATTTTTAAGGAGCTAGAATAGCAGATAGTCCCTTGCTCTGTATGCTCCCGCAAGTTCCAACTCTGTCGGCTCCCAGACCCCGACATGTTTTGTCATATGTCCTTGCTACTCTCCTTACTGTGACCTCCCTTTCTACACTTTGTCTAGCTGACTCTTAAGATCTTGCTCGGAGTTTTGCCTTGAAAATCTGGGAGCCTGTCCCCAGCCCCTATAGGTAGAGTTGATTTATTCCCTCTCTGACCACAGATGCTTGCCCACATTCTATTTTTGCACCTCTCACATTGTTAATTTTATTTCTTTACTGGTCGTGTCTCCCTTCTTTCGTTGTGGACTACTTGAAGTGAGAGACCATATTTTTAGTCCTCTTTGTACTCCTAAAGCCCAAGACAATGCCTGTTGTGGAATGGCTGCTCAGTAAATGTTGGCTGGATGAGTAACTTAACAAACGATCACTAAAAGCAGAGATGAACCCACCAAATTGAATTTGGACAATGAATCCATGGGTGTGTTTATCTACCAGTCTGCCAATCGTGCAGATCAGCTTATATGCATGTACTGATGGAATTTCCATGTAATTTGCATGCTGGAGGGGGAGGCTGCCAATTCACAGAGGATTCTTCTAGGCATTTGTCATTCATTAGAGAACATAAGCTTGCATTGGTGTTTATGCAGCACAATGTCAGCCAATTAGAGGAGATTGTAGCTTTGGAAACAAACATCTGCTTGATGCTGGGTAAATAATATTTAGAGTCGGGTGTTTTGTGACTGTCTATATGATTAATTTGAATCCCATATAATTTAGTATTAGACTATGTGGGACTCACGGAGATCATGCCCATAACTCAAGTTGTGGTCACAAAAACCGTACCTGGCATTTCCTACCATGGCTGCAGGTACCAAGAGATGCTTTCTGGTTGAGGTGACAGCAGAGGCTAGAAGTAAGAGTCTCTTCGGTGGTAGCCACCTAAATAAAGAACAATAGAGATCGACAGCTGTCTCCAAGTTCTCTCCTGGATAACCCTTCTGTAGGCAACTCATGGAGTACTGGGAAAACGAGACTGTCTTCTGTCGGCCTTTGATAATTGCTTCTCCTTCTTGAGAAGGAGGTTTAAAAAATGCGGTAAGGAAAGTACCATTGATCAAGTTCCTTTTCCATGGCAGGTTCTTTTCCAGGTGCTTTTCTCACCTTTTTCCCATTTGTAGCTCACAGCACTCTGGGGTCAGAATTTTCAGTTACTATTTTATAAATAAGCAGATTGGGTCAGAGGGACTTGTCCCGGCCTTTCAGCTAGTAGGCAGCTGTGTTGGGAGTGAAAGCTGATCTGCCAAGCCTCCCAGGAACAACCCCCCCCCCCAACCCCCGCCAGCCTTCTGAGAGGATGTGGCCAATGGTATTTGGCAGAGCCATTGGCTGTGACATAGCTTTGATTCTCTGCAGATAGTGCTGGGTGGATTGGCTGTGTAATACGTCTCCCTTGCTTCCAAATAAAATAATTAACTGCTTTGGTATCTTTGTTCATGGGGTTCTTGAGAACATCACCCCAGTGCTTTGTGTGGTGAGATGAGGGACCTGTTGAATAGCCTGCTGCTGGTGGACATGTGCACGTAGCAAATGATGGCCAAGTGGCAAAGAGGGCAGGATCTTTACTAAGCTAAAAATGCTGCCTACCGGTTTGCATAACCATCATCAGAGTTAAAAAAAAAAAAAAAAAGGCCACTGGGTTTCAACGGAATCATCTATGGAACTTTAAAAAAAATATGCATGTCTGGTCACCACCCACAGATATTCTGATTCCATGGTTATTTTAAACAAGCTTTCCATGCTATTCTGGTGCCCAGCCAGATTTTGGAATCTACAACTTAGTCTATGGATCATTTGAATCATCAGAACTTGAATAAGGATTGCTTTCTTTGGGGAGTTCTTTTCTTGATCATATCAAATCCGTCTTTCCCTCTCTCTTTTTCCCTCTCCTTTCCTCCGTCCTTCCCTCCCTCCCTTCCCCTCTCTTCCTTTCTCTCTCTCTCATATATTTTTCGCTAGCAGCTAGAAATTCGTAAAAGCTTTTTGCCACAAAACCATCTGCTGGAGAAATCTCCCACTAGGTTTCAAATGCCAGACTGTTCTCAGTAGCAATTTTCCTTATTATTTTGGGGAAAAGAATGAATTACATTTCTTCCCTATGAAAGAAAATACTTTAAAAATAAAAATGTTCATTGTGGACCCGTAGCAGTTGCTTCTATTTTTGAAAGAAATAGTTTTATTAGACACGTGTTCTGTGAGTTTACTTCCGTTTTCCCTCCTGGGCTTGATTTTTGCCTCAAGGTTTGGATGTATGGACCAGGACAGTGTGGGGATGCTGTGTCGGGCAGTGGTAACTCCAAAGGGAGACCAGTTTGGTGCAAAGGATTGCAGGATGTCTGTTGACTTTCTGATGCCCACACACTTAATGCAGGCAGGTCCTACAATGCTACAAGCCTAGCTTGAAGGTTTATATGGGTTGTCACATTGCACAATCCCCTCCCAGTTCAAAACCTTTCCCCGTTTCCATGAAAACTCTATTTTATGGCAAGTAACAGGGGTGTTCTTAAAGGACTTGGAGAGCATAAACCTGAAAATGCTTCCTTTGCCTTCATTGGGAGATGGTTTTCCTTAAGAGTGTCATTGGATGATCTGCTAAGCCTTTGGAAATTCGTTTGCTGTGGCAGATGGCTAGCTATCCACCAAGAGCTCATGATCCCCTTTTGACAGCATGGAGTTGCTCGTGGGACCAGGGACCACAAGACACAGTTTCCCTTGCATCAACATTTGGTCATCGTTTAGCCTTTAACCAAGGGAACATGAGCAGAAGTGACATGTGTCACTTCTGGGTCAAGGTCTTTGAAGAAGTGGGTGCTCGAGTGTAGGTAATCCCAAAGCCCTGGGGAAACTGGAATTATAAGACAGAAATAGCCTGGGCTCCTGGGTCACTGCATGGAAGAAAGTTGCCCGCTGAGCAGAAACACTCTGGACTTTGATGTGAGTGAGAAATCAGGACACACTATGCCAAAGCACTGGAATTTGGGGATTTGTTTATTGCACCTGCATGGATTACCTTCATTAACCGTACACTGGCTCATCAGCCAGCCACTGAATACTCTTTTTTTTTTTTAATTTTTTTATTTTAATAAACATATAATGTATTTTTATCCGCAGGGGTACAGGTCTGTGAATCGCCAGGTTTACACATTTCACAGCACTCATCATAGCACATACCCTCCCCAATGTCCATTTCCCCACCACCCTCTCCCGTCCCCCCTCCCCCCAGCAACCCTCAGTCTGTTTCTTGAGATTGAGTCTTTTATGGTTTGTCTCCCTCCCAATCCCATCTTTTCATTTTTTCTTTTCCTACCTCCCCCCAACCCCTCCCCCACTGAATACTCTTTATCTGACTTAAGGCACTTTGACCTCCTGAGACAGGGACGCCGATAAAAGCAGTGGGACTCCTAATGTCCAGCATGGAACATACAGGATAAGTAAGGAACCTCTGTCCTGTAACAGCTGTTCTGAGCGAAAACAGTGATATTTGTTAGCAGATAATGGGATGAGTAGAAAAGGATATTGAAGATAGGAGAAGGTTGTAAAAGCAACACCCGTTGGGACAGGCAGGCCGACAAATGATTTCTGCTCCTTCACAAGGGAGAATATGTCCCACCCCAGTCGTGTTTAAGCCTCCGACGACAGGCTCTGTGTCCTCTACCACACTAACCCTGCAGGGACAGTTTTGGCAGTAACCAGGGAAGAGGATCACTTCGCAAATAACACGTTTCAGTATCAATAACAATAAATATCCTTGAAAATCTCCACAAGCCAGGCAGAGGCTAGGTAGAGCGAGGACAAAAAAACCTGCCAAATTATATGTCTTTAGAGTGCTTACGAAGCATTCCGGGTGACAGAATATAATAATAAGAAATATTAAGGAGCAGAGGCCAAATATAACGTGAATGGGGAAAAGGGAGCTGACACAGGTCTTCAGGGGAGGGCTGTGACATAGCATCGGGCAGAGTCCTGGCTAGGCCTCTCATTTTGGCAGCTACATCTGGATGAAGTGCGAATAGGAAGAAACAAAGTCTCTGCAGGACAATTTGTTTTAAAAATTCCAAAGTAATTTTTAGCATCTGGGGAAGCCTATAAAAGTGAATCCTTTAGGTGGAGGCCATTTGACATGAGTGGTGAGCACAGTAAAAACTGCAGACCAACGTTCCAAAATTCTTCCAGCATCACAGTCATTATGCAGTTCTGATTGGAGTCAATACCATGCTTTAAAAAAAATTTTTTTTTTTGCAAACAATAAATATTTAAAAAATTAACAGTCAGAATGGACACTGGCCTTGGAGGGGACCTGGCAGCTCCCAGCTGTATTTGGTGTTAACCTTTCACCTGCTGGAGCTTGGGTAGATTGCGGAAGGTTCTTTGAGGGTAGGGTGTTGGGAGAGTGGCTTTCCCCAACTAATCAGAAGTATTTTAGCAACCCACGGTGCTGCACTTGGGTATACTGGCCAAACAGTGACCTAGTATAGAATCATAAAATAAGCATATTACAGAGAAAATGGAACCTTACCATGATTCCACCTCTCAGAGAGGACTATGGCTAACGGTTCAGGGTATATCCTGCCAGACTTTGAATTTTCTCTGCAAACATAAACAAGACCTTACTATGCATTCTGTACCACAAATTTTCCATTTCTCCTCTCTCAAAGCAGAGTGCATTGTGAACATTATGTGATGTGGGCACACAAAGAATTACCTTATGCTCTTGTGTTTCCTTTTATCTCCTAATTAGAAGTTGTGCACCTAAATCAATACCATTACTGGCGCGTTTTGATGCACTACCAAGCTGCATCCTTCCACTCACACAGCATTTTAAGCATACATTGTTCTTTGGTGTCACTGCAAACTCTGTCATAAAGAGCCCTCTCCTGCAGCTGCTCTTCCTCCCATGACGTTCCCTGGTTGCTTTTCCCAGTCTCTAGCTCCATGTCCTGCAGGACTCACCCTGGTCTTGATCTCCTAAGCAAACTTCACCTTTCAGAAGAATCCACTGTATGTCATTATTTTCTTAGTCTCTCTTCATGCTTTCCCTGGTTTAGTTGTCCTTTACCCCATGTCAGATGCTGGGAAGATCCTCCTTGGTCTCTAGACCCTACTTTTCCTTAGGCTTGTCTCATGGCATCTCACATCAGGAGTCAGATGGTGGAAGACTTTAAATTCAGGGTTATGTTTTTTTTTTCTAAGACTTAAATAGGGGGAACAGATGAACTGACAGACAAAAAGTAGTGTTTGAGGTCAGTGGTGTGTAAGGGGCAGAATAAAAGGCAAGATGCATGGTAGAATGACTTGAGCATAACTTTGTGGGGAGAGCAGCGAGGGATCTGTCCAAGGTGCTGCTTGATGTGTGCTGAAACATCACCGGATGTCCAAGTATCCATCTGTATGTTTTTTTTTTTTTTAAGATTTTATTTATTTATTTGACAGAGATCACAAGTAGGCAGAGAGGCAGGCAGAGAGAGAGGAGGAAGCAGGCTCCCTGCTGAGCAGAGAGCCCAATGCGGGGCTCGATCCCAGGGCCCTGAGATCACGACCTGAGCCTACGGCAAAGGCTTAACCCACTGAGCCACCCAGGTGCCCCCGTATGTATGTTTTTATTTGCAACAGCAGCAGCATGAACTAGGCAGGACTCACAGGATGGAATGGAAGTTTTTCTTTCCTGACTATGCCACCTTTACCTGAGAAGAGTCAGAACAAATAACCAAGCAGTATAGGAGGCTGGCTAGATTTTCTTTCTGGACATATATATTCTCCTGATTGTCTTGTACTCTTCTCCAGTTTAGAATGTCTAGAAATGAATTCATCACCCTTACCAAACTTACCCTTCTTCTGCCTTTTCCCCATCCCACAAATGGTACCATCATTCCTAAAAGGTAGAATCAGCCTCAGTTTTACCTTTTATCTCTCACCCACCTTGTACAGTGTCACCATGTTTTGTTGAGTCTTCCAAAAACAGACCTAGACCCCATCCTCTTCATTATCACTGCCACCCTTATGGCCTCTGGCACCATCCTCTCTCACCTGGACCACTGCATTGGTGCAGTGGCCTGGACGGCTCTCCCCTCATTCTCGTTTCCTTCCCTCAATCTCCTCATAGCCATGACAATGATCTTTTAACAATATAAATCTCATCAAGCCATTCATTTGCTTAAACCCTTTAATAGCTCCCCATTGCCTTCAGGAGATAAAAAAGAACTCCTTATGGTGATCAGTCTTTATAAGACCTGGTGTCTTATGTTTGTTTTATATCTCTCCCTCACGGCACTGTAGTTCTTTCTTTTCTTCAACTGTTGTGCTCTGTCCAGACTTAGGAGCTTTCCTCACACTTTTCTCTCTGGAATGATTCACCAGTCCCTGCCTTCACTGAGCTAATGCCTGCTTCATTTCTTACTCAAAGATCACTAATTCTAGGGTACCCCATGTTGGCTTAGATCCACCAATTACATGTTCCTGCAATACTCTGTACATCTTCCTAAGAGCCAGTGAACATATTCAAAATTTGTGTCCCTTATAGATTTTTTTTTTCCATCAGGGAAGAGCCTGCATCTTTCTTGTTTACCATGGTATCATCTATAACCACACTCAACACTTAGAAGTTGCTTAGTAAACATTTGTTGAACAAATAACCAGGAGTCCAAGTACCCAGATTGGATGAGAACGGAGCTAAATGCCCTCAGATCTGGGTTCCTTATTGGCCACAGGCTGAAGTGACCTGAGAGGCAAGGGTTACAAGTCTTCAGCAGCTGCGTGTTGCAGAGAAAACACCAGCAGATGTTCTGACTGCTTCTAGATGTTGTTGGTGGGTTGTGTCAGAGGGGGCTGCCAGCCAGGCCTTGCCATGTCAGGAGACCTTGGGGGAAGGAGCAGATCTCAAGCTATAGCAGATGGTAAGTGCTGTCTTTAGTCTTTAACATTTAAGGGAAAGAACTGGGAATAGACACTCGGCTCAGTGGCAGTTATGATGCATTTAAATCAGCTTTGCACATCATTTACAGAAATGCATATGCCTCCAAAATTCTTAATTGCCCTTAGATTGTGTGGGAGCTTCCTCCTGTCCATCTTTCTATTCTCAAAGCCTAGTACAGGGCAAGCCCTCTGTGCACTGGGTGGGCTGCTTGCTGAAGGCAGGCACATACTAAGACCTAGTGGCATTTGACTGGCCTTGGGTAACTGACCGTCTTCTCTGGGAGACTCACACTCCCTATAGAGGACACTATGTCTTTTGCCTCTTTATATCTCCCCCCAATTTACTCAGTTATTCTACCCAAGCCAGTATTGGGCTGGCTGGGAAGACGCCACTTGGCCTTATTGTAGTTTCCTGGAGAACAGCGACTTCTGAATAAGGGAAGTAGGGCTTGGGTAGGTATTTCCGTTGACTTCCACTTGATAATGGGAACATGAGTACTTACTCCATAAAATTGTTAGAGAGGTTAAGTAAAATCACATATGTGAAAGGACCCAGCCTGTGCCTGACATATAGATAGGTAGATTTGAAGATAGCATGGTGAATATGGTCATGGGCCTTGCAGTCACTGTGCCCTGGGTTTAAATCCTGGCTTTGTCACTTATGAGTGTTGCGAAATTGACAACTTGTGTAGCTTCTGTGAACCTCAACTGTCGTTGTGGAGGAAATGGCACTAAACCACAGGATCTAATTCACAGAATGGATGGAAGATTAAATGCAGTCATGCACAGAAAATGCTTGGCCAGAGGCGCCTGGGTGGCTCTGGGTTAAAGCATCTGCCTTCAGCTCAGGTCATGATCTCATGGTCCTGGGATCGAGCCCCACATTGGGCTCTCTGCTCCGCAGGGATCCTGCTTCCCCTTCTCTCTCTGCCTGCCTCTCTCCCTACTTGTGATCTCTCTGTCAAATAAATAAATCTTAAAAAAAAAAAAAAAGAAAATGCTTGGCCATAGCGTAAGTGCTCAATAAAAAGATAATACTCTTTAACATCATCATCATTATTGGACAGGGGATGGAAAATGGGGTGTCCTGGCTGTTTGCAATCCTTCTGGGAAAATTTGGGGTTGGAGGTATAAATTGATAACTGTCATCCTTCTAGTTATTCAAGCTATAAGTTTAGAATTGTCCTTGAGTCCTTTGTTTTTCTCAGTCCCCATAACCAGTGTATCAGGTATTCCTGTTGGCTTTACCTTTAAAAGAGAAGCTGGCTATCTCTCTGCCCTCTCCGTTGCTACTACTCTGGTCTGAGCCACTGTCCTCTCACTCCTGGACAACGCTACAGCCTCCGAGCTGGTCTCCCGGCTTATTTCCAGCGGTCTTTTCAACACAGCAGCCAGAAGAATCCTGGTAAAAACACATGGTCTGCCCGTGTCTCTTTGCTCAGAACCTTCCAGTGTCTCCCCGTCACCCCTAGACTAAGAACCAGAGTCATTCCAGTGACTCAGAGGCTCCGCAGCGCTGTGATCTCCTCCTCTGTTCCTCGCCTTTCACCTCCTACTCCTGTCTTCATTCATTCTGTGCCAGCCACAGTCGTTTATTGGCTGTTTCTTTTAAAAAATTTTATACTTTAGTTTTTAATATTTTAATTTAATACCTTTAATTTTTAAAATCGTATACTTCAACTTTTTATTGTAAGTGAACTCTATGCCCAACATGGGGCTCGAACTCATGACCCTGAGATCTACTGACTGAGCCAGCCAGGTGCCCTTATTTGCTGTTTCTTGGACACACCAGGCATACTCCTCTATTTTGGGCATTTTGCATGGGCTATTCCTTCTTCCTATAATGCTCAGAAAAAAATTAAATGTTTGCTAAAGAATGAACCAAAAGGAGGTGCCTGATTGGCTCAGTCAGTTAAGTGTCCAACTCTTGGTTTTAGCTCACGTCATAATCTCAGGATTGTGAGATCGAGCCCTGCTTTGGGCTCTGTGCTGAGCATGGAGCCTGCTTGAGATCTCTCTCTACCTGTCCCCACTCCCACCCCTGTTTGTGAGTGCTCTTTCTCTTAAAAAAAAAAAAAAAAAAAAAAAAAAAAGAACCAAAGGGAAGGAACTTCAAGATCTAGAGTCACCTTATACAGGAGAAATCATAAGGCCTGCAGAGTATTTAAACATTTAAAAAGATTTGCTACCCACTCAAAAATATGGTTTTATTTTCCAAATTACTGTCCAAATTTAAAAATTTCTAATGAAGACTAAAAGGACCTGGTAACATTGGATCCACAGTCCCTAATAGAAAGCGTGGGTCGAATGGAGAAATTTTCGCCCCCTTTGGACTAGGCAGATCTTTTCCAGTTTGCTGTGATCCTAGCCCAATGCACTGTTTTCACTTGGGTCACCTTCTGGTCCCTGGAGGCATCTGGGTTTGCTCCTTTTATTTTTTTTGCCAGCAGCTAGAGTGTATACCCCATCTCTGAGGCAGGCGTCCTGTTCCTGTGGGCCTGGTCTCCCATCTTCCTGGGCTCTCTATCCATGTTTTAAGTAATTAGGTACTGGGGTGATTGACCATAGAAGATCAGTCCTCAGTCACTCCTGAACACACAAAAATATTCGTGAATACATGAGATGAAAATGTTTCTCTGCTGGGAACATTGATCAGAGGGTTGATGTTTCTGTAGCATTGGTAATTGGATTTCTACAATGAGAGATTCAGTCATTTGGGGTTTGTCTGATGCATTGTAGGCTGGGATGGCAGCTCGTGGCAGTGACTCAGGGTGGCTCCATCGTCAGGGAGCTGAGCTGCCATCTGACCAACAGGCTAGAGAGAGGAGGGAGGGTTGAGGAGGTCACTGGGGGCTCTTATGGTCCAAATTTCTTATCGATGAGCTGCACGAAGAACACCATCTCTCAGATTTATCCATAATTTTAATGAATGTCCTATTTGAGATAATGACCCATATCTGGACTTGCACAAAGCCCTGAAAATACTCCTACGAACTGTGTTTTATCTCAAGTACTGCAGTGTGCAGCATCCAACATTACCATTGATATTATCTTTTGAGAACTCTTTCCCAGGTTCTTTATTAAGGTTTAATTAAATTTTATGTGTTATCAATTAGGATTAATCTACATTTAGTCTGAATTAGAAGGAGCCAATTATAAATAACACCACTTCTCATTTATTCCTGAATGCAAAATGAAGGTTTTTAAACTTCTCAGGAAAAAAAAAAAAAACAAAAAACAACAACCCCTCTGAACCAAATGTGCACTTTAAAGAGTTTTATGCCCAGGAGGTAGAAAGTTCTATTAAAATAAAGTAAAAGAATTCTTGTAGAAAGGTATTATAGACAGAAAATGGGGGATAGTGAGGGAACCAAATTGTGAATAAAGCATACTTCTAGGAGGAGCTTTAAGAAACTTGAATTTTCTGTTTTTATACATTTAGAAAGTGTAGATCTTCCTTGAGTTAAGATGGGGATATGTCCCTTTAAACCCATTGTAAGTTGAAAACATCATAATTCAAAAGTGCATTTAATACACCTAACCTACTGGACACCGTAGTTTAACCTAGTCTGCCTAAAAATGTGTTCAGGAAACTTACAACATTAGCTGACAGTTAAGAAAAGTCATCAAGATAAAAAGCTTCTGCACAGTGAAGGAAACAGTCAAAACTAAAAGGCAGCCTTCAGAATGGGAGAAGATATTTTCAAATGACATCTCTGATAAAGGGTTGGTATCTAAAATCTATAAAGAATTTATCAAACTCAACACCCAAAAAAACAAATAATGCAGTTAAGAAATGGACAGGAGACATGAATAGACATTTTTCCAGAGAAGACCTACAGATGGCTAACAGACACATGAAAAGATGCTCAACATCACTCATCATCAGGGAAATACAAATCAAAACCCCAATGAGATATCACCTCACACCTGTCAGTATGGCAAAAATTAACAACACAGGAGACAACAGATGTTGGTGGGAATTCAGAGAAAGGGAAACCCTCTTAAACTGTTCGCGGGAAGGCATATGGGTGCAGCCACTCTGGAAAACAATATGGAGGTTCCTCAAGAAGTTCAAAATAGAATTACCTTATGACTTAGCAATTGCACTGCTAGGTATTTACCCAAAGGACACAAAAATACTGATTTAAAGGGGTACATGCACCCCAGTGTTTATAACATTATCAATGATAGCCAGTTATGGAAAGAGCCCAGACATCCATTGACTGGTGAATGGATAAAGAAGACATGGTATATTGGGGTGCCTGGGTGGCTCAGTGGGTTAAAGCCTCTGCCTTCGGCTCAGGTCATGATCCCAGGGTCCTGGGATCGAGCCCCGCATCGGGCTCTCTGCTCCATGGAGAGCCTGCTTTCTCCTCTCTCTCTCTGCCTGCCTCTCTGCCTACTTGTGATCTCTGTCTGTCAAATAAATAAATAAAATCTTAAAAAAAAAGGAAGACATGGTATATATACCCAATGGAATATTACTCAGCCATCAAAAGAATGAAATCTTGCCATTTGCAACAGTGTGGATGGAGCTAGAGCATATTATGCTTAGTGAAATAAGTCAAAGACAAATACCATATGGTTTCACTCGCGTGGAATTTAAGAAACAAAACATGAAATAGGGGAAAGGGAAAAAAAGAGAGGAAGACAAACCATATTAATGATAGAGAACAAACTGAGGGTTGCATGAGGGAGGGTGGATGGGAGATGGGCTAAACGGGTGATAGGCATTAGGAGGGCACTTGCGATGAGCACTGGGTGTTATATTTAAGTGACAAATCACTAAATGCTATTCCTGAACCATACGGTGCACTATTACACTATATGTTTACTAACTAGAATTTAAAAACTTGAAACATTAAAAAAAATCATCGGACACAAAGTCTGTTTTATAGTAAAGTGTCATCTCACATATTGACTTAACACTGTACTGAGAGTGAAAAACAGAACGGTTGTGCGGGTGCAGAGTGGTTTGCTGACCCTCGTGATCGTGTGGTTGAGTGGGAGCTGTGGCTGCCGCTGCCCAGCGTGATGGAAGGGGATCCTGTTCCATGTTGCTAGCTCGGGTAAAAGCAAAATTCAAAATCCCAAGAAAGGTTTTTGTTGAGTGAGTATTGCTTTTGCACCATTGTGAAGTTGAAAAATTGTAAGTTGAACCATTTATAATTCAGAAACTGTATATGGATGCCTAGCTACAGATATTGCAACCTATTTTTTGTTACAAATAGGCATTTTGCTATAGCTCTAGAAGTTTTCCAGGTGGCATGCGATCTAAAGGAGAAATCTGTTTGCCCACATCTAACCATGGAGTTCTAAAAAAACCCATCTCCATGGAGGGGACAAAGGACCTGCACAGCAGAATGATTCTGCTTGGTGGAAACACATCAAAAGTTTTTCCTTCTTAAAAAAAATTTTTTTTTTCCTTCTGAAATTCTGGCTGGATGTTGGTGGTCTAAGCATATTGTCTATGAGGGCAGCCATGACATTAGAGATACAGTCATGCATGGGTAGTTGAGGCAAAGAGACTTTCAGGTTTAAAGTGTTAACCTGGAGCAGTTGCAGAGAGAGAAACAGAGTGCTCTATAGTTTCTGACACATCTGTTTCTAGAAGAGGCCACATTGTCTCACTCTCTGTTGTACTCAGTGAGACCAGTTCTGACCAGTTCAGCTAGTTCCAGTTCTTTTCCTTCTGGGCACAAGAAGGCTTGCACTCTTCTCCTTCCCCAACCCTCAACTTGGCTAGCAGCCTGAGATTTGTTTGGTTAGTGACAGGCAAGAAGTGAGGGGTGTCAGTTGCCTTTGGAAGCGTTAAGAGGTAGCATGCCATGTTTTCCCTATCACAGCAATTGTGGAGACATGGGTCAGATAGAGGGGGAGGAGCAGAGGAAGAGAGAGAAAATGAAAGTCAAGCAGGGTCCACACTCAGCACAGAGCCCGATGCAGGGCTCGATCCCACGACCTGAGCCAGAATCAAGAGTGGGAAGCTTCACTGACTAAGCCACCCAGGTGCACCTTCTCTAAGCTTTGATTTCTTTAAGTTTTGGTACCTGCTTTATTGAGTTGTTAATTGAAAAAAGTAATTCACAAAAATTGCTTCACTCGTTATCTGGCACACAGCAGGTACTTAATGAAAGCGCTTGCTGGTCTTGTTGCTGTAGTTGGGGATGCCTCTGTGTTGTGTCTAAATGACCCTATCTGTGATACCGTGATAGTATGTTCAGTGTTTCTGTGAACTGTTAGCAATTCAGTATCTGGCCCTCCATCCTAATCAGGAGTCCCACAGCAGGCTCGCTTGATTCCCCTCTGTTGGAGTTTCCAGAATAGACAAAGCCTTCTAACACATAGTTGTAATTACTTTCACCTCTTCATTACAACAGTATCTAATAATCTCATATAGTTTAAGGAAGTTTAGCCTATGATAACAGCCCATTCAAGGAACCACTGCGTTTTCAATGAGCAGTTGGAGACCTACCCTGCGTAGGCCTTCTGACTCATCTGTGGACTCCAGCACTCCTTTTACACATACACAGATACCCAGCCATTCCAAGAGTAACTTGTGACTTGTTTACCTTGGGCCTCTGCACATTTGTCGGCTTGGGTCTCATTTTAGCGTGTCCTGCCTGTATATAGGTGTAAATCAAGTGACTTGTGGACTTGAATTCTTTTGGTGACTAATAAACAGGTATACACTGGGGGAACTCTTCCCATGGCTTGGTGTGCTGTTGTGCTACAAATCCTCTAGAGGCTGTCACATAGGCGGAAACCTCGGGGACATTCAGGAACAGTGATGAGGCCAGTTCAAATATTATCTGGACCCTGAATTTAGCATGTCCAGTTCTCTCGGGTGGTAGGGTCTTGTTCCAGAATCAGAGTGTGGGATTCCATTGTGTGCAAACTCACTATAGCTGGGAATGTTTTTGTTGCAAATGACAAAAACCCAGCACAAACCCCAAAGAAAATGTGTTGGCTATCTCAATTGGAAACTGCTATGGCTAAACCCTTCCAGCTTCAAGTCTGGCTGTATCTGGGTATTCATTTTATTTATTTATTTATTTATTTATTTATTTATTTATTTGACGGACAGAGATCTCAAGTAGGCAGAGAGGCAGGCAGGCAGAGAGAGAGAGGAGGAAGCAGGCTCCTTGCTGAGCAGAGAGCCCGTTGTGGGGCTCAGTCCCAGGACTCTGGGACCATGACCTGAGCCCAAGGCAGAGGCTTGAACCCAATGAGCCACCCAGGCACACCTGGGTATTCATTTTTTTAAAAAAAGATTTTTATTTATTTATTTCACAGAGAGAGCATACAAGCAGGGGGAATAGCAGACGGAGAGGGTGAAACTGGCTGTCTGCTGAGCAGGGAACCTGATGCCGGGCCCGATGACCTGAGCCAAAGGCAGACGCTTAACCGACAGCCACCCAGACGCCCTTGTATCTGGGCATTCAGATGATGTCATTAGTTCTTTCTCTCTCCCCAACTCTGACTTACTTTTTCTCTGTATTGATTTTCCTTTTCTTCACTCTTTCACATGGTGGCAATGACAGCACCAGCACCTCTGGGCTTCCATTGCTCTTGTACCAATGACTTCAACAAAAAAGATTAGACTGTGCTGCTTTTTGGACAGTTCTAGCAAAAGTACTGGGGAGAGCCCCAGAGTTAATTTTTCTACTGTACTGCAAACTGAAAAGATTTAAAAAATCCAATAAAGAAGTAGGCAAAAGATAAGAGTAGGCAGCTTTCATAAGAGGAAATGCAAATGGCCAATAAGCAAATTAAATTATGTTCATTCATATGGGGGAAGGGGAAATGTAAATAAAAAGTCAGTAAGATCATGTTAGAAATTCATTAGTTTGGCCAAAATGGAAATGATTCATAACCTACAGCTTCTGAGTGTGTGGGGGAAATAAGGACTCTCTCATACTTTGCTGGTATGAGCAAGAATTGTTTTAACCATTCAAAATAATTTGTGATTTGTTTAACTAGACTTTTGGTGAACAAAAATCTGGAAGTAGTCACTGAAATTCAAAATATACATACTCTTTGGGCAGACAAAAATACAGGTCAAAAGAAAAATGTTTGTTTATTACAGCATATTGGATACTTGCATAAATTTGGAAACAGTCCAGATGTACGAAAATAGGAAATTACTGAGTAAATTATATTATTTCATACTCTGGAGTTTTATGCAGCTACCAGGGGAAGAGCTATACCTATAATATCTTGTTAAGAAAGCAAATTTGTGTAGGATGATCTCATTTTTGATGAAAAAGAAAATCTATCCATGTAACTTTTTTTTTTAAGATTTATTTATTTATTAATTTGACAGAGATCACAAGTAGGCAGAGAGGCAGGCAGAGAGAGAGGAGGAAGCAGGTTCCCCGCTGAGCGGAGCGCCTGATGCGGGGCTTGATCCCAGGACCCTGGGATCATGACCTGAGCTGAAGGCAGAGGCTTTAACCCACTGAGCCACCCAGGCGCCCCTATTCATGTAACTTTTTATAGATGCTTGTTTGCATTAGCCCAGGAAAAGCATGGGAAAATACACATCACGTAGTTGACATTAGTTACTTTGAAGGGAAGAGTTCATGTGAGTACATGTTGTTTTTATAGTTCGAGAGGGAAATTCAGCAAAGTACATTTTAAAAAGGACAGGAAACATGAGAACAACAGATGCACTTTGGACTTCCAATGGAGTAGCATCTTAGATCTTGAGGTAGGTGTGACGGAGGTGGGGGGTATGAATCTGCAGCTCTTGTCAAGGGTCCGTTTCACAGGTAGTTGGTAAAAGCGTCCTCTGCCAGTGCTGGATGTGATGTTCGTGCCGCCATGCTCTGCCACAAGGGGATGGTATCCTCCACTGACCCTGTCTGTCATGGACCTTCCATCTGAAGAATGAACCCCTTAGGTGCGCATGGGGCGTGCATGTTAGGTTTCAGCAAATACGCTATCTTGTACATGGAGAGAGGATGAGGTCAGGCCCTGGTTGTCAAAAGGTCTTTGCCGTTCATGAGGTCTGAGTGGCCTCCTCTGGTTGTGTGACAGTCCTGTTGTGGTTTAAGGTTATCTGTGGACCCTCTGTGGACTCTAACATTCAAACTGTGTGATGGGCTAAAGGGCAGAGGATTTCGATTCTCCTTATTTTCCATTTTCATTTTGTTGTTAACTCTTTGGACGTTTGGGACGTAACTAGGGAGTTGATATTATTTTTCAGGGTTACCAGGCTTTATGTTTGCATCATGATCAGTCAGCACATCTATTAAACAAATGTTTATGGAATGTTGGACACTGGGGAAGGCACCTCACTGGCCTTCCTCTTGTACTTTGTGTTTTTCACATTTGTACTGAACGGCTGGAACTATGTGGAAGTAAAGAAAAAAAGAACAATCTCCCAAGTAATTATTGAGTCAAAGGAAAAATAAAATATATAATCAAAGACCACTTAGAGAATAATGAGAATGTGACTCATACATATGAAAACTTACAGGATATAGCCAAAGCCCTTAAATTGCTTTTTATTGTTGAAAATAAAAACGAATGAAGTTAGCTTTAAAATCAGGAACTATGAAAATTAGAAAAAAAATTTTCAGGAAGTAAAAAAAAATATATAAATCTTTTCAAGAACAAAGCAGAAATCCATGGATTCAAAAGCAGAAAAGCTCAAGATATAATAAATGCATCCAAGAAGTGGTTCCTGGAAGAAAACTAATAATGCAGATAAACCACTGGCATATTGACTGAAGGGAGGAAAAACAAAACAAATAAAATTATAGATGAGGAACTAAAAAAGACATGTGGGAGATTAAAACCCAAGATGCTACCATGTGCAGATCTTTCTAAAGAAATGAAAAAAATCCAGCGATGCTGATTTTTGGTGCCATCTCGACAACAGAAACGGGCTCATGAAAAAGTAATGTGTGAAAAGAAAAATAATCATATAAAAATTAAAAAGTTAAAGTGTTACTAAATGGTAGCTCTAAAGTAGCCTCCTTGAACAGACATTTTTCTAATGTGTTTTTTTCGCCCCAAATTTTCCAGCAGCAGATTTTTCCTTTGCTTGGCTAACGGTTCCAGATTATAGAAAAGCATGGAAAACTCTCTAATTCATTTTATCAGGATGGAACAACCCTGAAATCCAATCTTGAAGAATATAGTGGGGGAAAGGGGGAGGAGAGCAGAAGACCATGGCACTAGCTGAAAAACTATAAATAAAATAATAGCAAACAGAATTCAATAATACATTAATAGAATCATTCACCATGACCAAGTAGGATTTAGCTTCAGAATGCAAAGACTTTTGTTTTTCAGATCAATTTTATTAAAAAAGAAATAAAAGAAAATCTCCTAGATTAGTTGAGGCACCTTTTCTGTACCCCTCCTGGATTTCATTCTTTCCTCACCTTCCCTTCTTCCATCCCCCACCCCTTGCAGAAACAACTATCTTGAAGTTGGTATTTAGCCCCCTAATCTACGTTTTGTATCCCTGCAATTTTCATGTGTCCATAAATATTCAACTACATATTATTTTGTGTGTCCTTAACCTTTCATAACTGGCTTTATTCTAAGTGGGTTCCTCTGGAACTTGATTTTTTTTTTTTTTCCTCTTGGCGTTATGTTCTCAAGATGTATCCATGTTGACACAAGTTGATCTAGCTCATTCGTTATATAAATGCACTATATTTTATTTATCCTTTATTTTCTACATGTGGACATTTAGGTTGTTTCCCTTATTTTGGTGGTTATTATAAACAGTGCTCCCGCAAACATTGCATTCTTTTCCCCACATGCACGTGTGAATGACATTATAGTTTACTCTCCTGTCTGCTGGGTGTGACAGTTCTGTCTCCCACAGCCTTGCTAATTCTTGTGTGGGATGGGTTTATTTCTGTTTTAGTTTGTTTCCCTGATTTTTCCAGTGTTCAGTGATCAAGAGTGTTTCCTTTTCTCTCAATTCTCTCTTTATATCTGTTGTTTAATTTATACTAGATTTAAAAAATCCTTTTCTTGTTGATTTGTAGGATTTCTTTTTATATTCTGTTGATCTAGGACTATTTAATAACAAAGAATGTGTTAATATATTACACCAGAGAAATAGGTTAAAAAAATACGCTATATGATATACGAATAGATACCAAAAAGGCCTTCAGTAGAACCCGAGATTACTTTTTATAAAAAGCTCTTTGAAACTTGAGGAATAGAAACATGATAAAATTATCTCTTTTGAACAAACAAGGTATCCATCAGTCTTGCTGAGGAAACATGAAATGCGTTTTCACTAGATACAGTGATGCTTACTGTTAGGGGCTGAATTGTGTCCCTCCACCCAGTTCCATATGGTGAGGTCCTGAGCCCCAGAACCTCAGAATGGGACTGTATTTGGAGAGATAGTCTTTAGAGAAGTAATTCAGTGAACATGCAGTCACGAGGATGGGACCTCATCCAATGTGACTGATGTCCTTGTGAGAAGAGGAAATAAGGACATAGAAGGGCACAGGGGAGTGCCCCTGGGGAGACACGGGGGAAGGCAGTCATCTGTAGGCCAACAGATCCTTCTCTAAAGGCTCTGGAAGAAACCAACCCTACTGCCACCTTAATCTTGGACTTCTAGCTTCCAGAATTATGAGAAAATAAATTTCTGGGTTTTGACCCACCCAGTCTGTGGTACTTTGTGATGGCAGCCCGAACAGACCAATACACTCACCTTCACCGATACTGTGTAAGTGTGTTGTGAAATTTTTGATCGATGACCATATGGGATTACAGAGATAGAGGCACAACTATGAGAAAGATCAGTATATCGTTCATAAGTGATGTGTCATGAGAACGGGAACATTGACAGTAGGAGGGTTCAGGAACATGATTGGATCTCAGACATTTATGGATGAATAACCAATAAGACAGCTATTACTAAATGTCTTATTGGCAATATCAACAAAAAATAATCAGACTGTAAGAGGAGGAAGTGCATGACGAAAACTATAAAAATTTACTAAGGGGCGTCTGGGCACTCAGTCAGTTAAGCAGCTGACTCTTGATTTAGGCTCAGGTCATGATCTCAGGGTCCTAAGATTGATCCCTGCCTTGACTCTTCCTCTCTCTCTCCCTCAGCTTCTCCCTCCCTCGTGCACACATGTGCGTGCGTGCTCTCCCTCTTTAAAAAAAAAAAAATGTACTGAGCAATGCAGATGGTTTAGATAAATAGACGTATCATTTGCCTGAATAGGAGCCTAAAGAGTTTAGAGATTTAAATTCTTCCAAAATTAGCTTACAGATGAACACATGGAATTTCTACTGTTTACTACCTTAATAAAATAATTCTGTGGTCCAGTGAGGACAGCATAGGAAAGGATTCCTAACAAGAGACTTGAAACACCAGATACGATAACGTATTACGAAGCTCTAACAATTCAAACAGGGTGGCGTGGCGCAGGAAGTCCAAACCAGGGAGGTGGAACAATTCTTAGCCGTGTATCCCTTTAACAGTCACCAAAGATGGGACATGACAAACAAATGATGCAAAGATAATCTTTTAAAGCATCGAAGAGGAGTGGAAGCTGGAATAAAGGAACCAGGCAGGGCAAGTAAGGTTAGGAAGGGTTGTGGGTATAGTTGTCAGCCAGTGAGAGGAAAGACCATGCCTTACTCTGACCCCCATCTTCCCTTTGTGTCTCTTCCTGCTGGCTTTGGGGAAGGGCTACAAGATGGTCAGAAGCACCCTTGCCCTTCCGTCCTCATTCCCCTCCCTCCGGCTGAGTAGACTCTCTAGGAGGGCCCCCCAAACCCCCAAAGGAAAGGCCTCATGTAGTAGACATCATGCTTGGGGCGTTTCATAGAACTCACACAGGTCAGGACTTTATGGTTGGTTAGAACAGTAAATGGTCTCATAAATAACATTCATGCTTCTCAAAAAACCCATGCCTGCCGTGGGTGGTCCCCCAGTGAGTACTCTGGCTCATTCTCTCACGTGTGGAACTCTTGGAGGCACAAGGCACCAGGGATCCTGCTTGTAGTACTGCAGCCCTCACCCCACTCTCCTCTCAACACAGAGCAGGCCGAAGAGGAAGGTCGCCAGGGTCCTGCCAGGCTAACTGTGGGAGTGGGAGGCATCTGGGAAGTGGAAGGATCCTGGGTCACTCTCTCTCTCTCTCTCTCTCTCTCTTTTTTTTAAAGATTTTATTTATTTATTTGACAGAGAGATCACAAGTAGGCAGAGAGGTAGGCAGAGAGAGAGGGGGAAGCAGGCTCCCTGCTGAGCAGAGAGCCCAATGCAGGGCTCGATCCCAGGACCCTGAGACCATGACCTGAGCCGAAGGCAGAGGCTTAACCCATTGAGCCACCCAGGCACCCCAGGATCCTGGGTCTCTTACTCAGTGCTCTGGAATAGGCTCTAACTTGTGGAAGTGTCAGGAAGGAGTGGGAGATTGTATTATGAGGTAACATTCCGGTGTCATGTATGATCTAGAACAGGAATTGGCAAACTTTTTCTGTAAAGGACCGCGTAAATATTTTTGGCTCTGTGGGCCATGTGGTCTCTGTTGCAACTACCCAGCTCTGTCCTTGACTGTGAAAGCAGCCATACACAGTGGGTAAATAAATGGGTGTGGGTATGTTCCGATAAAACTTTATTTATAAAAACAAGTGACAGATAGGATTTTGCCTTCAGGCCAGAGTTTGCAGATCTGTTGTTTAGAACTTCATTTTATAGTTAGACTCATCTACACTGCTTCCTTGTGTGACGTTGGTAAATTATTTTACTTCTTGAGATTCAGTTTCCTCCTGTCTAAGATGGGGGTACCAAGAGGTTGGTAGGATTGTTGTATATCGTAAGTAATCAAGAAATGTGAGCTTTATTGTTGGTTTGTCGTTAGCATCATTATGACTGTTGTTGTGAGGAACAGGAAGGTCAGGAAGGTCACCTCATGACAATCACCATTCCCTCATCCTGGCTTAAAAAAAAAAAAAAAATCAGGGACGCCTGGGTGGCTCAGTTTGTTAAGCATCTTTCATGATCTCGGGGTCTTGGGTTGGAGCCCTGCACTGGGCTCCTTGGCCACCAAGGAAGTCTACTCCCTTCCCCCCGCACTCAATCTCTCTCTCTCTAAAATAAATAAAATCTTGAAAAAAAAAATCAGAACACTGATTCTACTTAACACTGCTGTCAGCCGGCATGAGTCTTTAACATTTCCAAGATGCTGTAACATCTGTTGGCAGGTCTTTGGATATACTTTACATCAAGTCTGAATTCCTGAAGGATCCGTGCTTATTTTTGTAACTTCAAATTGGAAGTTGAACTGGAGGTTTTCATGAAACTCAGACAGGTCAGGACTTTGCAGTTGTTTAGGAGAATAAGTCACTGTCCCCATAAATCACAGCTGGCCTCCCAAGGGTCCACAGCACGGCCAGACCATCCTGCACTTTGGCTCAATTTCTTTCTCATTGGGCAGTCATTTGTTGCTGGACATTTAGGAAGGAACACACATTTTCCTTCTACTCCTCTCTGCTCTGCTGGAGCATCCCCAAGTCCCCGCTCTGGGACTACTTCTGTGGCGATACCATTTTGTCACTGTCAGGAGCCAACATGTGGTCCCTGAAAAGCTGGCTCTTATTTGATGGCAGGGCCTCTGGCATGAAAACGTCCAAATTATTTTATTTGATTTTTTTCAGAGCTAGTAAATCAGTGTCTGGAATGTATCTTGCAACCTTCTCTCTGCATCACCACTTTCCCACTGCCCTGATGTGTACCATCACCATCTCACTCAGTGGTGACTGGACTGGCTTCCTGGTCTGTGTGCCCCTCCTACCAGTCCTCATGCAGCCCCCCCCCCCCATTTCTCCATGCAGCAGCCACAGCAATACTGGAAAAATGCTCATTAGATTATATCAAAATTTCAATGGCTTCCCACTTTGAATCTTCGAATAAAATCCAGACTTCTTACAGTGGTCTGTTAAGGCCCCACAGGATCTGGGCCCTGTTTACCTCTCACCTTGTCATAGGGGCTGGCCCACTAAGTAGCAGCCACACTGGTCACCCTCACATTTCTTTCTTTCTTTCTTTCTTTTTTAAAAGATTTTATTTATTTATTTAACAGAGACACAGTGAGAGAGGGAACACAAGTAGGGGGAGTGGGAGAGAGAGAAGCAGCCTTCCCACTGAGCAGGGAGCCCACACGGGGCTTGATCCCAGGACCTGGGGTCATGACCTGAGCCAAAGGCAGTTGCTTAACAACTGAGCCACCCAGGTGCCCCCACCCTCATATTTCCTAATAACACTAAAAGGCCCCCAGCCCCAGAATTTTGTACACAACTGTTCCCGCGTGACGATGCTCATAGTCTTTTCCTCTGGCTGCTGTAACAAATGACCACAAACTTTGTGACCTAAAATAACACACATATCGGTTCGCCTGGGTGGGTCAGTTGGCTAAGCATCTGCCTTTGGCTTGGGTCATGATCCCAGGGTCCTTGCTCAGCAGGAAAGCTACTTCTCTCTCTGCCCCTTCCCCTCCCCCTGTTTGTGCGCTCTCTTTCTCTCTTTCTCTCTCTCAACAAAAAACCAAAACCTTCTCTAAACAACAACAACAACAACAACAAACCCCACACTTTTTTTATCTAATAGTTCTGGAGGTCCCAAGTCCCAAGTGGGTCTCAGTGGGCTGAAATCAAGTTGTATTCCTTCTGGAGGCTCTAGAGAGAGAATCCATTTCTTTGCCTTTTCCAGAAGTACGGGGCTGCCTGGATCCCATGGCTCCTGGCCACATCACTCACACCTCTGTTTCCCTTGCTCCCCTTTTCCCTTATGAGGACCCTTGCGAAGAGAGTGGGCCCCGTGGACTAATCCAGGATAACTGCCCTACTTCACAATTCTGCACTCAGTCACATCTGTAAAGTGCTTCTGCCATGGAAGGTAACAAGTTCATAGGCTCCGGGGATCAGGACGTGGACATCTTTGGTGGGGTCAGTGTACTTCCCGACATAGCTGACTCTCTAGTGTTGCATTTAATGGACCTCCTCAGGCCTTTCAGCCAGTCCCATCTATGTAGGTTTCCCCTGATTTTTCCTCTGATAGCACCGTGTGACTTTGTCTTATTGCAGATTCTTTGAGAAATATGCCCCATTATTAAACCTCTTTTGATTGTGTATGCACAGACCTTAACAGCCTGCCTCTCCTCCCCCTAAGGTCCTCTAGCCAGCCGGGTCCCTTTGTCCCTTTCTCCCCACCCACAGGCTCGGTCCTGTCCTTGCCTGGCCTGAGCTGAAATCCTGGAGAAGGAGCAGGTAGAGATGATCTTGGCTCACCCTCAAGACAATCTTACCAGTAGGTTTCCACGTCCAGTGTGATTGGAAGGCTGGGGGCACAGCCTCCTGACTACTTTTGAGTAGGGCACTGGGTCATGTCTGTGAAAATTGGAAAGTGGAGGGTTTTAGTGCTCTCTCTTCATAGACAAGACTCTTGCTAGTTAGAGAGTTACTGGCAGGACCTGTCCTCATCTGAACCAGCAAATGGTCTGGCTGGAGTGCTTTCTTGCACTAAAATTTACGATGTTAATCACAGCTCATCGAGAAACTTCTCCAGAAGTAAGCTCTTAGTTTTAGGTTGGGCTCCCTAGAAGCAGCCCTGTGATGACAATTTGTGTAATGTGATTTATGAAAGTTCACAGGGAGCACTGGTAGAGAAGTGGGGAAGTGGGATGGGGACTGGACGAGGCAAGAGGGTGGTATCATCAAGCACAGTCCCATGGATGGCCAACATGGCTCAGTCCCACAGGGGAGCTTCAGGGACAGTACAGGTCATGCCTGACAGTTGTCCCACAGAGACAAGAGAGCTGGTAAGGTTATACACCTGTACCTGTCACTAGCTGGTTAAAGGCTAAAGGGAATGGAAGTACCTAGCCACTTCAGGCTCTTGGCATACCCAGGCAAGGTGAGAGCAGTCCTCTGACAAGGAGATACAGGTGCTGGCAGAGTGAAGGCACATCTGGTGCTTCACACCTGTGCTTGTGTGCAGACAATGATGAAGTGATCTGAGTGTGTGTGGGCAGAGCCCTGGAATCCCAGCTATGTTCTGCTCTTAATGTGGACTTGTCAGTTCATTCAGTATGTACTCTGTGCCAGGCTCTGGGGATGCAGGTGACAAAGGACCTGGGCCCAGCCCTCATGAAGTTTAAAATTGAGTAGGGGAGACAGACAGTAAGTTTTAAAAAGCCCGCAACAATGAGGAATTACGGTTGTGTGTAGTGCTGTGGATGAGAAGGCCTGCTACCACCAGAGTAGACCCTGGTGTGGTGGATGGGTGGGCGTGGAAGGCTTTTCATGATGCTGAGCCAAGAGCTGAAGGTTGACTACAGCAGAACCACGCAATAAAAGGGAGAAAGGAACGTTGTAAGCCAAGGGAGCATATGCAAGGGTCCTGAGGCAGGAATCAGCAGGAGGACGTAAAAGAAGGCTGGTGTGGCTGGAGTTCCAGGAGCAGGGGGGAGTGGTAAGAGACCAGCCTGTGGCTTGCTGAGGGATGATTTTTTTCCTGCTTGCCACCTAATCTTTCTGGCACTGTCCAGTGTCTTTCAGACCCAGATCTGTGGGCCATTCTACACTATGTTCCTTGGAAGCCAAGGGGAAATGGGGACACAGAGAGGATGTTAGGTGGGCAAGTCTGTTTTCAGCTGTTCATCTTTTCCCCACTGTGGCTTATAGCTGAAATTAATACATAAATTTACAGCCGCAAGTCAGTTGTGATAAATAATCCCAGAAGTGTTCCGATTATTTACATTTTTATGGAATCTTGCCTGAGCAAACCCAGAGAGCTCACTAGGCACTTGAAGAATTATGTCTTGTTCAAAACCAATTTAATAGCAATGGAAAATAAAGCCATCTGTGGGAACTTGTAGAGTAGAGTAGTAATTCTCTGCCAGATGAGCAATATACAAAAAGCACCAAATGAACCCGAGCACACCACGCTCAAAGAAGAGTAACAACTGCAACTTAAATGAAGCGTCCGAGGACATCAGGCCTCCGCGTGTCTCTTGCTTACATGTCATTCAGATGAGCATTCTGGTCACGTGGCGATGTGAGCAGAGTCCTCATGATGGCTCCGTCCGCAGTGGTGCTGACTGGAGGCAGGCGGCACAACAGGGAAGAAGGTTCACTTGGTGGAGGGGTTAGCAGCATGGGTTTGAGGCCAAAGAGCTGAGGTTCGCATCTGGGTTCTGTCACTTACTAGCTGTGTGACACTGGGCACCTCACTGTTTCTCACTGTCCTAGTGCATAAAATGAGGTGATACGTGTTTGTGTTCTTCTCTCCAAACCCAGCTAACAGCAGTGGTTTCCTCTTTTTCTTTCTTTCTGTCTTTCATGGTTTATCACTTACTTTTAAAAGCTTTATTGAGGCACAATTTGCATGCATTAAAATTCACCTATTTTAAATGTACAGTTCAATGAGTTTTCAGCAAATTTATATAATTGTGCAGTTACCTCTACAATCCAGTTTTAGAATACTTCCATCACTCCCCAGGTTCCCCTCATTCCCATTTATGGTTGATGCCTACTCCCAGTACCAGCTGTAGGCGGCCACCAATGTGTTTCTGTCTCTACAGTTTGTCTTTTCTAGAAATTTCTTGTACATCAAATTGTACAATAGGTAGCCTTCGGTGGCTGGTTTCTTTCACTTAGCCTAGTGTTTCTGAGATCTGTGTTGCTGCATGTATCTAGAGTTCCCTTTTATTGTTGGCATGGATTTAAACCCCGTTTTACCCACTCACCAACTGATGGATACTCAGATTGTCCAGTTTTTGGCTGTTATGAATTGCTCTACACAGTTGCATACATGTCTTTGTGTGAACACACATTTTCATTTCTCTTGAGTAGGTATTTAGGAGAGAAAGTGATTTTTAAAAAATTTTTTAAAAGATTCTATTTATTTATTTGACAGACAGAGATCACAAGTAGGCAGAGAGTCAGGTAGAGAGAGACAGGGGGAAGCAGGCTCCCTGCCTAGCAGAGAGACCGATGTGGGGCTCAATCCCAGGACCCTGGGATTATGACCTGAGCCGAAGGCAGAGGCTTTAACCCACACTAAGTGATTTTTAAAGAAACTACCAGCTCATTTCCAAAGTGGTTGTACCATTTTACATTGCCACGAGGATTGTAGCTATTCTCTGTCCTAACCCTTGATTTATCCATCTTTTTTATTTAGCCCTTCTGAGTATCTTGTGGCATCTCATTGTGGTTTCAGTTTGCATTTCTGTGATGGCTAATGGTGGGTGCCCCTTGTCACATACTTACTACTCATTGGTGTATCTTCTTTGGGAAAGTGTTCATTCAGACATTTTGTCCATTAAAAAACTGAGTTGTCTGTCTCCTTATTATGAAGTCTGTGGCTTCTCTTTTCATTTTATGTAGCAAAAGTTTGAAATTTGGATGAAGTCCAATTTGTCAACTTTTTCTTTGATGGATTGTACTTTTAATGTCAATACTAAGAAATGTTTGTGTAAACCAAGGTCATTAAAGTTTCCTGTTCTGTTTTCTCCTAGAAGTTTTATCTCTTATATTTGGATCATGCTCCATTTCCAGTTAATTTTTTGCATGTGGTGTGAGTTAAGGGTCTAGGTTCGTTTTTTGACATAAGGATATCCAATTGTGTTTGCGCCAGTTGTTGGAAGAATACCCTTTCCTCATTGAATTACCTTGGACCCTTGTTGAAAATAATTTATTTATATATGAGTCAAATCCTAGACTCTCTTACTTTTCCTTTGAGGGATAACCTCCCTCCCACTTACTGCAGGCTCGTGAAACAGTAACTGGAGACCCTATCCTCTCCTAGACTTGGAGTGGGTGCAGGAACCAAGCTGGGATGCTCTGATGCTTTCTTCCTAGGATTCGAATCCTGAGCAGTGAGACAAGGTGACAGATAATGGGAGAAGTTTTTTTTTTTTAAGATTTATTTATTTATTTATTTATTTGACAGAGAGAGAGAGAGAGATCACAAATAGGCAGAGAGGCAGACAGAGAGAGAGGGGGAAGCAGGTTCCCTGCTGAGCAGAGAGCCTGATGCGGGGCTTGATCGCAGGACCCTGAGATCATGACCTAAGCTGAACGCAGAGGCTTAACCCACTGAGCCACCCAGGCACCCCTGGAATAAGTTTTTATTTAATTACAGAGGCAGTCTCCTAACCAGACTCATTCTGCAAGATGGTGGTGGTGGTGCTGGTGGAGAGGTACTAGGTGAGGTAGCAGCGGTGTAATACGGCAGAACCACATGCAAAGTATGGCAGTGGCACAGAAAGAAGTATCCAACTCTGCCCCAGGAAGTGCCATGAGAACCTCAGAAGAAATACTGAGGCTGGGTCTTGGCAGGATGCCTAGGAACTCATCAGGGAAGTGGGATGGGTGAAGGCACGAGAGGAAGAGGACATGCGAGGTGGAAATGGTGTGTATAAAGTCCTGGCACATTTAGGGAAGTGTGAAATTCGTTTTGGTTGAACTGAGGGCGGGACTGAATGGGTGATAGAAGATGAACTTGGAGAGGTATTTTGGAAGGCCCTGTAGATCTTGCCGGGGATGTCTGACTTTATGCTGAACAGGGCAGGGAGTCGCTGAAGGAGAATATGTCCTGGTGGGAGGTTCTCAGACGGCATTTGAAAAACAGCTGGGATGTCCCCCACAGGTGGGGTCTTCTTCAACAGTGTATTAGCACTCCAGGCTGCCATAACAAAATCCCACCCACCGGGTGGCTGAAAGACAGAAATGGACCTCTCACAGTTCTGGAGGCTGGAAGGCCAAGATCACGGTGCTGGCAGGTTTGGTTTCTCCAGAGCTCTCTCTGGAGAGGTCTGTCTCCCTGGCTTGCAGATGGTTTCTGTGTCATCACATGGCCTTTTCTCTGTGTGTGTGCATCCCATGTGTCTCCTTCTTATAAGGACACCAGTCATATTGGATTAGGGCCCCACCCTTATGACTTCATTTCATCTCAGTTACACATTGAGTGTGAAGGCTTCAACATATGAATTTTGGGGACACACAATTCAGTCCATGTAACTAGCATTTTAGGAAATATGTATTATCTCCTGGGCCCTGTGCTAAGTAGTTTCCATGCAGTCTTTCATTTTGTCCCCATACCAGCTCTGTAACCTTGGACAACTAAGTTAATGTCTCTGTGCCTCAGTTTTCTCACCTGCAAAACAGGGATAATAATAATATCTGCATTATGATGTTGTTACGAGTATTAAATGAATCAATATATGTAAAGCATTTAGAACAATGTCTGGTACAGGGGGTTTGTTAAATATGTACATAAGCCCTTTCTAGGATGAAGGCAGAACTCATATCCTTATTTTACAGATGAGAAAACTGAGACCTTGAAGGAGGAAACACCTTGCCCAAGGCCAGCTGGCAGAAACACTTGAATTCAGTGCTGTCATAACCACAGCATATCTCAGATCTCTGAAATGGGCTCAGGGGGTCCTAGACTTGTGGCAGTTTCTGCCATGTTTCTCGAGGGAAAAGAGCCTGATTGGTTTCGTATTTGGGGCGCAGGGCCTGTCACAAAGCAATCACTGGCTGCTAGACTGGCACCAGGACTGGTACTCTGATCGGTAGGAGCGTTTCTAGGTGCCAAAGCAGGAATAGCACACAGAGGTACCTATAGTTTGTGCATTTTGGAGAAAGGGCAGAAATTCTGGTGGGCTGAAGCAGAGGGCATCTGGTGAGGATGAGGAGAGAGGGCATGTCCTGAGCCAGAGTTTGGTGAGATTCATACATCTGCCTGCCCTTTCACTGTAAGCCACAGGGACACATTGGAAATAGTTAAGCAGGATCACTTCATCAGTATCAACTCACAAACATGGATACTGGCCAATTTTGTCAGTAAAACAAAACAATTAAAATGGAAACAAAGGTCAAATAACCATATGTTTAGAAAGAGCTGCTTCAAAGATATAGGCAAAAGGAACTAACAGAAAACTCTTCAAGGCACTTCTACCATTTTTCCTTCTCTGGGGGATCCCCTCCAGCCTGGGTCCGGGGAGAGGGAATCTGATTGGTCTAGCCTGGTCACATGACCAGCATCTAGGCGGGGAGAGCCTTTTGATTGACAGTCCTACCAGAGTGTCTCCAACGCCGGAGGGGAGGATCCCTCAGTAAAAGTAGGGGCTGTTACCTGGAGATGGAGGTGGGATTGTTAAGAACATAGGAGAAGCAGGAAGTAGACGTCTACTAACCGAGGAAGCAGACCTGAGAATCAAACCAGAAAAGGGTGCTTTTGTTAGTTACTCACAGCTAACTCCACGGTTCCATGTGCAGTGCAGCTGAAAAACCTGCCCTGGGCCTAATTTTAGTTTGTGACTTCAGGGATAGATACAGGGCTTTTTCATAGTTAAAATCTAATGGTAGCAACTAGATACATTTCTGTCCACATAGAAACAGTATTTTTTTTTTTTTTAAGATTTTGTTTATTTATTTGACAGACAGAGATCACAGGTAGGCTGAGAGGCAGGCAGAGAGAGAGAGAGGAGGAGGAAGCAGGCTCCCTGCTCAGCAGAGTGCTGGATTTGGGGCTGGATCCCAGGACCCTGGGATCATGACCCAAGCCAAAGGCAGAGGCTTTAATCCACTGAGCCACCCAGGCGCCCCGAAACAGTATGTTTTATGAAGAAGTTTATTTACTAATTTTTTTGAGTAGATAATACTTTAGTATATTCCTATGGTTCAAAAATCAGAACGGTATAAAAGGTATACATGTGAAAGTCTCATTCCCACTCCCAGGCCTACAGAAGAGCACTTACTAGTTTCTTGGGTGCCCTTCTGGTGTTTCTCTGGACACCTGGGTGGCTCAGTTGGTTGGGCATCTGCCTTCAGCTCTGGTGGTGATCCCAGAGTCCTGGGATAGAGCCCCTGCTCGGCGGGGGACCTGCTTCTCCCTCTCCTTCTGTCTGCCACTCCTCCTGTTGTGCACTTTCTCTCTCAAATAAATAAAATCTTAATAAAAAATAAAATTCTGCTTTGAGTACACATGAAAACGTATAGGAAGGACTTGCTCTGGGTTGCCTTTAACGGAAGGTGTTGGGGTCTCCAAGGAGGCCCGGGGAAGCTGGACATCTCTTTTATCCACCCAGCTCCAGCTCTGGGAGTCTCGCAGGACCCTTTCTTCAGGTCTTTTGTGGGGCTCTGGGCTCCCCAGAGTCCTCAGTGCTCTACTTCATTTCTCTGGGGAGGTCCAAGGCTTCCAGGCCTGGGAATGAACATCCCAATTCAATGGAATACTCCAGCTTTTTGGGACTGGGGAATCCAGGAGTTCGGGCTAGTTTTCAGATTCCTCCAGGTTCCCTAGAGTAGGGGTCCGGAAACTACAGCTGGGAGAGTTGGCCACTTGTTTCCTTTTTTTTTTTTTTTTAAAGATTTTATTATTTATTTGACAGACAGAGATTACAAGTAGGCAGAGAGGCAGGCGGAGAGAGAGACGGAAGCAGGGTCTCCGCGGAGCAGAGAGTCTGATGCGGGGCTTGATCCCAGGACCCTGGGATCATGACCTGAGCCGAAGGCAGAGGCTTTAACCCACTGAGCCACCCAGGCGCCCCGGCCACTTGTTTTCTAAATAAAGTTTTATTGGAACACAGCCACACCCATTTGTTTACCTGTTGTCCTGGCTGCTATTCCTTTACAGCAGCAGAGCAGGTAACAGAGACTTTGAAAGCCGGACATGTTTTCTGTCTGTCCCTTCACAGAAGAACTTTGCCAGCCGTGCTCTAGGGACTACTCAGGGTTAGAGAACCTTTGATGGCCTGAAGCGGTCTTCAGTTCAGAGAAGGAGCAACTCAGGCACGAAGTCCGAGTCATCCTCATCCCCTCCTTTGCCTCAGCCTACCCCCACCTCACAGTCACTTCAGCACCAGTGCTTGTTGAGTTTTCCTCCCAAATATCCTGGACTCTGTCCATGTCGTTCCCTCTCTGGCAGCATCATGGCTTCATCTCCCACCCAGACCACCACTGTCTCCCGCCTACCTTCTGCTTCTGTCCACTCTTCCCAGACAAGCCTCAGTGGTCTTTGCAAAATGTGTATCTGATCAGGTCACCGTCCTACTTAAAATCCTTTGGTGGCTTCCTGTTTTTCTTAGAATAGGGGCTCAGCTCCACAGTCTGGCCTCTGCCTGCCTGTCCAGAGCCCTCTCAGGCCGTGCTCCCCACTTCTGTCTGCACTCCGGCCACACAGCGGGTGCTGGGCTCCCTCCAAACCAGGGCTTTTGCACATACTACTTCCCATGCCCGAATGTCCCCCACCTTCCCTGCTTTTCCAGTGGACTCCTTCCCGTCCTCAGGTGTTACCTTGACCATCGCTTCCTCAGAGAACGAACTCTCGACCTCTCTCACCAGGTAAATCCCCTTTTTATAGGCTTCTGTCCCCAACCCCAGCATCTTGTCATAGCTCCAGTTCTGCATTTATTTGTGATGGTTTTCTCTTTGTCTGCCTTTTTCGTGTGTGTGGGAACCCATATCTGGTTTTGCTGACTGTGGTGTCCCCAGTGCCTAGCGCCGTACCGAGCCCATACTAGACCATCAGCAGATACGTATCTACCAAACAGCGGATGACTCATACTCCATCCCAGCCACCGCTGGGTGATGGGAGAGAATCTGCTGTGCAGCTTGTTGGGGTTTTAGGTGCCAGCGTCTCAACTTATCCCCCGAGAACCACATTTCACAGAGTGAGTTGGCAGAGCCAACCTTAGGCTGGTGTTGATTGAATGCCACTTTGAGACAGCAGCTGCTGAATTCCTGCCAGTTGGTGTCTTCAGCCCCAGACAACATGCTTTTCTCCAGACTGTGTCCCTGGGATCAGTCGTACCGGGAGGGTTGCTTGTCACATTCACTTCTAGCTTCTCAGTGCCTGGTCCCCAAGAGCCCAGCCAGTGAAGATGCTAATGAGGGAAGACAGACAGGTGTCTTTGCGCCCACTGCCCCCATCTGTTAAGTATTCCAAGGGATCCAGACACAGAATTTTATTTGTTTTTCTGGACCTAAGCTGCCCCTTGACAAAGCCAGTGATTGCTTTTTTTAAAACCATGAAGGGGAACTAGGTCCTTTCATCCACTGATAAGGTGCTAGGTGACAGAGAGATCAGCATCCCAACACATAAATCTGCAACTAATCCTTGGGAATCAATATTTTTCATTAAGAACCTGTGAGAGTTGGGCCATTATGGGGAAAATCTGTTTAGGTTGACACCTTGATGAAGTTATTCAGTTCAGGGGCTTAAGTCATTGAACGGTAATAAAGAGCACAGAGCAATCTCGGGGCTGGTTAGGGGAGAAAACGATGGGAGTATTGAGTTTCAGTTCAGTGAAAAATGACCTCCTGATTTATTGGGGAGTGATGGGGTGCTGGCCTCCTGGGCAGGCCGGGCCAGACAGGCAGCATGGCAGCTTCTCACTCACTGCCTCGTACCCACCTGCAGTGGCAGCCGCGCTTCGTAAGCTGCCTGTCAGTAGGAGGCGGGAAGTGTGTTAGAGGTCTTGGGATATTTTCAACATTCTCCAAGTCCCGACCCTCAGGATACTCTTTCACACGTTGGACTCCTTCCCGTAGGTCGTGTGAGATGGGGCATCAGAGCGTTCTAAAGAGTTTAACAGTGAGATGGAATTTGCATTTGACAAACTTGCCTTTACAACCTGCTGTATCCGGAAGGACCCAGCACATCACCAGAAAGAACCAGGCTTTTTGGAGCCAATCGGGTATAGTCAGAATCCAGCGGAGGGCGTCCCAAATGTGGGTCCCCTTTGTCCGTAGAGAATACCTTAGAAAAGTCTCTTGGAAGTACATTTTCTTAGTTTCTTGTCCTCTTTCATCCTTTTTTTCTTTCCTTCTTTTCTTCCTCCTTCCTCCCTCCCTTCCCTTGCTCTGTGCATTTACAAATGATGTTAAGTTAACCACGTTGTATGAAAACTTTCCTTGGACATTTTCTTGTAAACTCAGAAAGACCCGCCCGCATCAGAGTGTTTTCAGTTGGATGAAATACGGTATTCTGATTTAATGCAGTTGAAAGATGTCCTCTCTGGGGGTGAGGATGAGGAAGTATTCAAGAGATGAAGGGTACAGAGAAACTCACTCCACCGAAAAGGCACGCTGGCAGCTGGATGGCGTACGTACGGGGAGGGTAAAATGGAGGTAAGGAGTCAGGTGAGGGACAACTAAGACAGCCGCAGTAGGGATAGTAAGAAGGTGGATTCACAGACTAGTTAAGTCAGATCCATAGGAGTTGCTGACAGTTCGGATTTGGGAGATGAGGAAGAGAGCTGGCCGATGCCGCAGGTGGGCTAGAGCTCAGTGGAGAATGCAGGGCTGTGAGTTCTCAGTGATGAAGAGGTAGTGAAAGTCCAAGACCTGGACAGGATCAGCTAGAAAAAGGATGGAAGGAAGGAGAAGATAAAAGAGTTAAGAACTAAGGGACAGATGGGGGGACCGAGGAGCACTCCGAGAGGGAGAAGGGAAACCTGAGGGAGTGGAACCGTAGAAGCCAAGGGTGGAGAAGGAGGGAAGGGACGATGATGCCACCCCTCTGCAGAGAAGCCAAGATCACAAGTCGGAATGCCCTTTTGACTTGGCAGTACAGCGTCCTCTCTGACCACACTCGGAACAGTGTCAGTGCCACGCTGGAAGCTAGAGAGCAGCGGATTGGGGAGTGCGTGGACCTCAACTTCTGGGCTTCTTTCTCACTGTTCTGTAGAGCTGTGCTCCCAGACACGGGGTCCTCTCCTGGCACCATGTGAATGGCACCCCCTCCAGGCCTGCGTGGAAGTGAATCTTCTTAGCCTAGACCCGAGGCTTGGCTCTGGGAGGAGGGAAGGGCTGGTTGCTATAGAGTACTACACTTTTGTTATTTTAACTTTGAGAAGTTGGGAGCTACTGTTTTGGCACCGAGGAGGAAAACTTGAAGAGAGAGACTCCCATTAAAGGTAGAGAGAACAGAGGGCAGAAAATACATGAAGGGGTAGGATTTAGAAAGATGTGGAAACTAGCCTTGGGCGGGAGTCAGGAGGAAAGGAGGTAAGTGCCCTTCCGAGCCCTAGCTCTGTAATGGAGCTGGTTCCTCGGTGCAACCTGCTGCTTAGATTTTGTGAGTCGGCCTGGGGTAACAGTCCTGGGCTTGGTGTTTTTCTAGACTGCCGTTGGGCTTGCCTACCTGAGCCGTCAGTCTGCGCTCATTCCCTGATCTTACAGTCTAACGCTTCATTCATTCATTTAGTGACGGGTCCATTCAGCAAACAGCACCTGCTGTGTTCAGACACTGTACTAGGCACCAGTGGGTGCAAAACTGAACACAACCCAATTCTTGCCCCCATAGAGAGAGCTTAGAGTCCTGTGGCAGGAACAGACAAGCAAGCAGACAGAGTGCCGTGTGATTGTGACTTTCAGCTTGATGAAGTGCTGTTCCAGCCTCCCCTGGGTTAAGAAAGAAGGGGCGTGGTGGTGGGGAGGCTTGTTTATATCCAGCCCTGTGTTGCTCTGCCACATGTTGGAATTAGTTGTGTCTCTACCTGACTAGTCTGTTGCGGACATTAGAATCTATGCCTTGTTGGTCCTTGTATCCCCTGTGCTGTGCACAGAGCCTGGTATTGGGAAGATGTTGAACAGATATAAGTGCTTGGTGAATGCTTCCTGTGGGCTCTAAACCGTAATGGTTATATCTTTGCCTAGTGTATCTCAACCTTTTAAATTCTGGGTTTCCCTTTCATGATTCATCATCCTCCATCCCCCAAATCCTCACTTAAAAAGATACAGTTTTGGTGTGCCTGGTTGGTACAGTGGGTTGGGTGTCCAACTTTTGGTTTCAGCTGGGGTTGTGATCTCTGTGTCATGATCTAGTAATGATTAGTCTTTTAAAACCATTTGTGTTTCTTAATAGCCATTAATCCATTTAGTCATTTAAAAATTAGGCATTCTGTAAAATAATAAATCGCAATATGAAATAGCAATAACATTAAAAAAAAAAAAACAAACCAGCCTTTACTTAACCAGTCTTTTGGGGTTATTGTCAACCTGTCGTGTTATTGTAGCTGAATGCCCACATTTCATTAGGGATTTGTTGTGGGTTCCCTTTCCTCCCCCTCCAGGTGGCAGCATGGAGTAGAGGTTAAGCCCTTGGATTTTGGAATCATATTTTCTGGGCCTACTTCTAGGTACTGCCACTTAACCAACCGTGTGACCTTGGGTGAGTTACTTTGCCTCAGTTTCCCCATGTATAAAGGGAATGTACTAGCTACCCATCTCAGAGAGTTTTTCTAAGGACTTTCACAAAGCACCTAGGATAGATAGAATCCTCGTGTGTCTTCCATCAGGTGATGTCTGTGCTTCGACGGTCCGGTGACTTCTGCACAGACCCCAGGCAGCCTCTGGTCATCCCAGGCCCTCTGCGGGGAGGGAGGAGCGACAGCTTTTCCGTGTTGCTCCCTGTGGCTTCCAAAGGCGGCGGCATTTCTGAGCGAGCAGGAACGCCCGCCCGCTGCTCCCTGCTTCTGTATGTATTGATTAGCATCACAGGGGTGGGGATGGGGGTACTGTTCTAGAAACACTCACTTTGATTCCTCAAATAAATCCCCCCCCGGGTCCTACTAGGAAACTAATTGGGAGTTGATTCTGATGAATAAATGTGCTGCTGCCGCCTGAGGAATTGACCACGCCGGCAGATGGCTGGAGCATGAGAAACACTCTGCCATGGCCTTCTAAGGGGACCATCAATAATAGATCGGCTCCAGCCCTCGGAGAGGGAAGCATTTCTGCTGCAGGTATGAATTATGGATGCCGTTTAGGGTAATGCGGATCTATCTCAAAGGTTCCGCTCAGTTTATGTGCTAGTAAAAGCCGGCAATTTGCTTGTGTTCCAGCTATAATTTGCGCTACATTAAGGGACCCTCCTTTCCATAATGGATGTGCGGTTTGAACGCAGGCGCAGTCGGGCCTCGAGGGCAAGGCCCAGCCCGCCGGACGTGGAGCGCTGCCAGGTGAGGCGTCTGCAGCCAATCGCGGGGCCTGGGAGCCCGAGAGCTGTGCTGCCGAGGCAGGCGGCGGCCTCAGCTCCTGCCCAAGGTCCTGGGGAAGAAGCTGCGCACAAACCCAGAGCCCTTCTGCAGTCTCTGATCAAATGCACTGGCTGTTCCCCGAGAGAAGCACAGAAGAAAACCTGGGCTGACATGCTCGCCAGAAAGATAACACTTTTGCAAGAGAAGCCGTAGGCGAGATGGTTAGGAGCTTTTCTTGCAAAAGTGCTTCTGATGGCGGTGATATGTTGGTGTGTCCCTGCGCATCTCTTCCCAACTCTGAGGCCCATGACCTCACATTTGTGTCTTGAAGTTGGCCGTGGTGGAGATCAGACGTTCCCCCAAGAGCTGTTTCTTAAACTTAAGAGCACACTGCTGTTACCTAATGAGGTTGTTGGGAGGATTAAATAGTGAACATGTTTATAAATTGCTTAGAACAGGGCCTGACACATAGTAAGCACCATAGACAAATTTGCTATTATTTTTTCATAGGTTTCTGCACACTTTTCAGGCAAAGATTAGATGGTCACTGTGACCGAGTGGAGCCCTCTGGGGAACCATGAGTCTTTCTTTATTCCCAGATCCCCACGATCCAACAGCCTGGGGAAAAACCTGATTTTACTCTAGGGGCGGAGACAAACACAGGCTCTTTTTTTTTCCCCTTTCTTTCTTTTCTCTTTTTTCAAAAAGATTTATTTATTAGAGAGAGAGTGGGGGAGAGGTTATTTATTTGAGAGAGAGAGAGTAGGGGAGAGGGGCATTGGGAGAGGGAGAGCGAGAATCTCAGACATACTCCGTGATGAGTGCAGAGCCAGATGTGGGGCTCGATCCCACCACCCTGAGATCATAACCCGAGCAGAAACCAAGAGTCCGAAGCTTAACCAACTGCGCCATCCAGGCACCTCCAAACTCGGGTTTTTGACCAGAATTAGGTTTAGGTGTGCATGTTCTCTTTGGCTTTTCAAAACACTTTCCTTCCGTGTTGGCAAAGATTCTAGTAGGCTGCCTTTGTTTTGGTGTGACGTGGAATTCTGGCTCTGTCCCTATTAACTCGAGTGAGCTCCTTCACCTCTGCAAATCTACTTAGCTGTGAAAAGAGAGTAGTAATTGCTGCCTCATGGTTTTGGGGCTATGAGAGCCAGTGGAGTCTCTGTAGTCAGATTGCCTGGATTCAGATACTACCTCTAGCACTTGCTGGCCCTGAGACCTTGGCAAAAAACCCTCCATTTCTTGAAATTTTAGTTTTCTTACCTGCAAAACTGGGCAGTAACACTTCTTAGTTGTTGTGGGATTAAATGGAACAGTGGACATAAGGTGTTTGGCGCATTACCTGGATGTAAAGGTGTATAATAAAGATTGATGGTGACCATAGCTACCACCTGGTTTTCAGAGATCTTTACCCGCAAGCAGTGCTGGGAGGTTGTCTCTGAAGAGCAGGCGCTATGGGTAGGAGCCTGGGAAGCCTCCAGCTGGGGGCTGGGGGCTGGAGGGTGTCACGGGTCCCTGGTAACCCTCCACCCTCCTCCGTGAAGCAGAGAGGGGAGACCGCTGGACACTCAGTGGGAAGCCGACCACGGATGTGACTTGGGGCTTTCCAGGACCCCAGAAAAGAAGGGGGACCTGGAAAGTGATGTAGCGAAGGGCCTAACCTGGGACATTAACTTAAGGATAACCCTGTTTTCTTGGGGTAGGGTGGGTTTCAGCTGGATTATATTTGATTTAGATAAATAAACAATACTACTTTGACCTTTCTGTTTGAGAGCAGTTTGTAGTTGTGACTGGTGTAAGGGGCTTGGCTCATAAAAGAGGCTCAGCAAACAGTTGTTCCCTCTCTTTTTCTGTTTGTATTTTATCACGTTTAATCTCAGCCCCTCAGCAATTTAAAGGTTGAGACTTAAGGCTCTAGAGCCAGGTAGACCCAGTCTCAAATCCTTGATCCGCCACTTACTTGGCAGTGTGAACCTTGAGTAAGTTACTTCATCTCCCTGCACCTCGGTTACACCGTCTCTACAATGGGCATTAAAAATAGTAAGCGTTTGTGAAAATAAAGTGACTCTTAGTCCAGTGCCTCAAAAATGATGAGTACTAACTACATAAGTGGTGGTGGTTATTACTATGCTTTATGAGTCAAGTGGGGAAAATGAAATTCCATTAAACAAAGGAAGACCCTGGGGGCACAGAGAAGCCAGAAATCTTCCTTCCTCTGAGATCAGGAAGGACTCAGAAAACCAACACTTGGCTTTCTTGCAATCCAAGCGAGGAGGGAACACTTTGTTCCCAGTACCTCTCAGAGCCAGGATTCCACCAGCCCGAGTGTCCCATGTTCCCCAAAGCTTTCCAAAGCTATAAATATAGATGGAACTTTCTGAGAAATTTGCTGGATCAGAGCTTTCGTCTAAGCAGACAACTTCAGTTGGCCTTGGCTGCCTTTCCTGATTGTCTTGTTCCATGAATCCGTTGTTTCAGTTCACTCTGTGGTTTTTGCTGGAATCTTCCAGAACCACTTTAAGCTTAAAGAGGAGAGGAGGATGGGATGCCAGCCTCTGGCATAACACAGTGAAAAGACTCAGTCTGATTTGCTAGAGTTGCCAATGAACCTGATAAGGCTGTTGTTTTTAAAATTTGAATGGTACGTGTACTTATTTAGCTATTTTTAGAGCTGGTTTCTGATTATAAAAGCATTGTGGGGCAATTATGGAAAAATTTGGAAGTTGAAGATCCAGTTTTTTTTTGAAGGTAAGCAGTTTAATAAAAATCCAATTCCCCAAATCCCACTGGATTTGAAAAGAATTAACACCGTATAGAATTTATAGTTTTTTCAATTAATTAATCAGTAAATCAATTAACCAGAAGAATATTTATTGAATGCCTCTTTTATGTGTATGCTAAGGTTGGTGTTGGGAATATGGTGAGGTAAGAAAATGAAAAGCTCTGAAGGGTTGTATAGTCCCAGAGGAAATCCAATCCAATGACAGTGTAATTAGTGATCAAAGATTTGGTCCTTAGGGTGGCAGGAGTTGGGACAGACAGTAAGTGCAGTGTGAGCAGGGAGACAAATAAGTCCCAAGGTGATAGGAAAGCTTGTCCAAAAATCCCGTGGGGAAATGTCCTGTTTCTTAGGCCACAAGTGAAGGAAAGATGGCTCCCTTTCTCTTTCCTTCCACCCAGTACCATCCATCTATCCATCCATCCATGCATCCACTCATCTATCCATTCATTTATCCATCCATCCACTCACCTACTCCTCCATCCAATTAAAAATTTTTATTATACTTAGGGGCGCCTGGGTGGCTCAGTTGGTTAAGCACCTGCCTTCAGCTCAAGTCATGATTCCGGGGTCCTGGGATCAGAGCCCAACATCAGGGCGTCCTGCTCAGCGGGGAGTCTGCTTCTCCTTCTGTTCCTTCCCCTGCTCATGCTGTCTCACTCACTTTCTCTCTTAAATAAATAAAACCTTAAAAAAATGAGAAGAAAAATTTTGTCATACTTAAACAGCCGTTCTGAGGAGTAGTTGATATACAATAGATTACACATATTGAATGTGTGCAGTTTGGTAAGTTTTGACCTATGGATACACCAGTGAAACCATCACCACAATCAAAATAATGAACATGTCCATCACCCTCAAAAGTTTCCTGTGCACCTCTGTAGGCCTTCCCACCCACCTTCCCAGACAGCTCCTGATCTGCCTTCTGTCCGTGTGCAGTGCATTTCCTACAGTTTTATCAAAATGAAATAATGTGCTTTGGGTTTTGGTCTGGTTTCTTTTACTTAGCATGATTATTTTGAGATTTTTCCATGTCGTAGCATATATCAATATTGCATTCTTTCTTTTTTTTTTTTTTTAAGATTTTATTTATTTATTTGACATTTTATTTATTTATTTGACAGAGCTCACAGGTAGGCAGAGAGAGAGGAGGAAGCAGGCTCCCCACCGAGCAGAGAGCCCGATGCGGGGCTTGATCCCAGGACCCTGAGATCATGACCTGAGCCCAAGGCAGAGGCTTTAACCCACTGAGCCACCCAGGCGCCCCTGCATTCCTTCTTATTGCTGAGTAGTATTTCATTTTATGGACACAACAGTATACACAGTTTGTAATTCACTTCTTGATGGATATTAAGGGTTTTCTTTTTTTAAGTTTTGGTCTATTAAAAAATAAAGCTCCTGTGAAGATGTATACATATTTTTTATGGACGTATTTTTTGTTTGTTCTTGGGTACATACCTAAGAGTAGAATAGCTGGTTCATATGGCAGGCACATTTTTACCTAAAAAGGTAAGAAACTGATGAACTGTTTTCGAGAGCACTATTTTATATTCCTACCAGCAGTCTGTGAGGCTTCTGTTTTGCCCACATCTTCACCAGCATTTGGTATGGTCAGTCTTTTAAATTTTAGCTATTCTAGTAGGAATACTAGTGGTATGTGACTTTAATTTACATTTCTCTAAAGACTGAAGATTGAGTCTTTTTCCATGTGCTAATTTACCACCGATACGTCTTCTTTGGTGATGTGTCCAAATATTTTGAATAATTTTATCAGTTTGTTGACTTATTATTGAGTTTTTGGAGTTCTTGATATATTTGGGACGTAAGTGTTTTATCAGCTATATGATTGATGAGATATATGATCCTCTCAACCTGCAGCCTGTATTTCATTCTTTTACCAGTGTCTTTTGAAGGGCAGAAGTTTTTAAATTTGATCAAGTCCAACTTAACCATTTGTCCTTTTATGGATTATGCTTTTGATGATGAATCTGAAAAAAGCCCAGATCAGGGTTACACAAAGATATTCTCCTATGTTACAAGGTTTTAAAGTTTTAAGTCTTATATTTAGAGTCCTGATACATTTTGAGTTAATTTTAATATATGATGTGAAGTATGGATAGAAGTTCATTTTCCTTTTTGCATATGAGCACCTAATTTTTCCAGGTGTGTCAAGGCACTATCGTTTCTCCATTGAATTGTCCATGTGCCTTTGTTACAGATTTGTTGCCTGTATACATGTGGGTCTATCTGTGGACTTATTATTGTTTTATTGATCTACTGATTTATCTTTCTATCTTTATGCCATTGCCACACTGTCTTAATTACTAAAGCTTTATAAGTCTTGAAATCAGATAGTGTTAGTACTCTACTTCATTCTTTTTTCTGCCCCCAAAGGTAATTTGGCTCTTCTAGGTCCTTTGCATTTCCATATACATTTTGTTTTATTTATTTTTTAAAAGATTTATTTATTTTAGAGAGAGGGTATGAGTGGGAGGGGCAGAGGGAGAGAGAGAGAATCTGAAGCAGACTCTGCACAGAGCCTGACATGGGGCTCGATCTCACAACCCTGAGATCATGACCGGAGCTGAAACCAAGCGTCAGACATCTAACTGACTGTGCCATCCAGGTGCCTCCCCAATATACATTCTAGAGCCAGTTTGTCAATTTCTACCAAAAAAAGTCCTGTTGGGTATTTCCATTTGGATTGCACAGGTTCTATAGATCAAGTGGGGAGAATTTACGTTGTCTTAACAATATTGAATCTTTATGAACACAGTGTATCCCTCCATTTCTTTAGGTTTTTCTAAAACTTCTCTTAGCAGTGTTTATAATTTTCAATGTATGAGCATTTCACAGATTTTGTCAGATTTGTCTCTACATATGTCCTATTTTTATGTTATTGTGAATGTATCATTTTATTAATTTCAATTCATGATTGTCTTGGCTGTTATATAGACATCTAACTTAGTTTTGTGTATTGACATATCCTGCAACCTTGCTAAACTCACTTACTGGTTTTACTAGCTTTCTTGTTGATCACAGCAGATTTTTTTGCTTGATGATCATGCCATCGGGAAATAAAGACACTTTTATGTCTTCCTTTTCTGGGTGCCTTCCTTTTTTAAAAAATTTATTTTTATTTATTTGTTTATTTGATTGCACTGGTTATAAACTTTAGTATATGTTGAATAAAAGTGGCAAGAGAGGACATCCTATCCTTGTCTTCTTCCTTATCCAGGGGAGAAGCTTTCATTCTTTCATTGTGATGTTAGGTTATTTGGATGCTCTTTGTCATGTTGAAGAAGCTCCCTCTAGTCCTACATTGTGGAGAGAGTTTTTGTTATGAATGAGTAAAAAATTCCAACGTTTGTTTTGGAATTTCACAAATGAAATTTTTTTGCCTCTATTGAGATGACTCTTATTTTTTTAGTTTGATGCTATGGTGAATTACTTGATTTAGTTTTTTTTTTTAAATATTTTATTTATTTATTCGACAGAGATCACAAGTAGGCAGAGAGGCAGGCAGAGAGAGAGGGGGAAGAAGGCTCCCTGCTGAGCAGAGAGAGAGCCAGATTCGGGGCTCAATCCCAGGACCCTGGGATCATGACCTGAGCCGAAGGCAGAGGCTTAACCCACTGAGCCACTCAGGTGCCCCTTGATTTAGTTTTGAATGTAAACCAAACTTACACTCCTGGGATAAGACTTACTGGTCAAAATTATTATCCTTTTTATGTACTGTTTATGTCAACTTTGCCCGTGTTTTATTTAGCAATTTTGCATGTATAATCAGGGATGTTGGTCTGCAGTTTTTTGGTAATACCTTTGTTTGGGTAGTGGGGTAATGTTGGTTTTATAGAATCAGATGGGAAGTATTTCTCCTTTTTCTACTTTTTAGAAGGGTTTATATAGAACTGGGATTATGTCTTCCTTAGGCGATTGATAGAATTCATCAGCAAAGCCATCTACGTATCCAGATTTTGTACAGGTAGCATAGCTTCCTGGGTTCTGGGATCAGACTGTCTTGGTTTGAGTCCTAGTTCTAAAACTTAGAAGTAGGTGAACTTGGGCAAGTCTCCAGACACCCATCTGCAAAGTAGAGGAATAACAATGCAATGGTTCTTATATCATGATTGATGTGAGGAGGGGCTCCTGGATGGCTCAGTGGGTTAAGTGTCCGACTCTTGATTTCCGCTCAGGTCATGCTCTCAGTGATGTGAGATTGAGCCCTGTGTAAGGCTTCCCGCTGTGGGGAATCTGCTGGAGATTTTCTCCCTCTGCCCCTCTCTGTGCTCTCTGTCTCTCCTCCTCTCTCTAAAATAAATAAATAAATCTTTAAAAAAAAAAAGGATTGTCGTGAGGATTAAATAAGATGATATACATATTCAGTAAATTTTATGTTATTATTATTGCCACGTACCAAAGTCTCCTGGACAAGAGTGAGCTGCACAGTAGGATAGAAAAGGACCTAGAAGGAGGGTGTGGGCTGTTTTTTTTTGTTTTTGTTTTTGTTTTTGTTTTGTAGATACAGCCTTACTCACACAAGCCTTTCTGTCCTTACTCCCTAGGGTCATTGAAAAGAAAACTGGGCCCACTGTTTAATGTGTGACCAAAGTAACTTCTCCTAGGCTGTTTTTCTGCATTTGTAAAAAAGGGATATTAATAATATCAAGTCTTTGTTGGCCATTTACCATATGCCAGACGCTGTCCTGAGCACAATCTGTGTTTTCACCCTGTTACATCTCAGGAGGTGGGTACTATTACCACCCTCAGTTTTCCTGATGGAAAACTGAATGAAGCAGAGAGAGGTTAGTACCTTGGCCAAAGCTGCACAGCTAATAAGTGGCAGATTGGGATATGAATCTAGGCCGTCTTGGCTCCACAGCTCACTTTCTTGCCCCCTACACTTATAATTTGTTTTTGTAGGGGTTTAGGGGGAGGTGGTGTGAAGTAGGGGTTGAGATTAGCTGAGATAACCCAGGGCACACAAAAGATGTCAGTAAGTGCTACTTTATTTTCCACAAGTTCTACAAAACTCTAGAAAGAATCATTTTTCAATATACCTGTTATTTTATTTTCGCTCAGCTACTGTTCCCAGCAGAGCCCAGATCCAGGGCTGATTCCTATTAGAAGAGGCTCTGTTTTAGCAGACAGGACATGTTCCAATCCCAGAAGAAGTCTGGCTCTGGATCCTAGAGGTCAAGGCCAAACGCCCCCTGCCCCCAGCACTCGAAGTGTGGTCCTTGGACCAGCACATCCAATCCATATCACCTGGGAGCTTGTTAGACATGCACAATCTTAGGCTCCTCAACAGATCTACTGAGTTAGAATTTGTATTTTAACAAGACCCCAGGTGATTCGCATGCACATTAAAGGGTAAGAATCACTGCTTTAAATCAATACTTTTTTCTACTTGATCCTTTCAAGTGGTCACTCAGTTGATGAGGTGATGGGAGTTCACCAACACATCCTTCTAACAGCTGTGATGTTTATGCTCAGTACACATGTCTTCCAGAGAAAGAGATGCAAAGTCAAAGGTCTTCAGCAGGCCAGGTGGGAACTGTGGCAAGCTGGGGTGCATGCACTCTGCTTAAAGGGGCTAGCTGCTGCCTCACTCCTGACAAGTGTTGTTAAATGGGAATGCAAGCTCAGTTTGCAGATCTTCTGCTATTTTATTTTTATTTTTTTAAGATTTATTTATTTGAGAGAGAGAGCAAGAAGGAGAGAGTGTGAGCATGATGGGGGGAGGGGCAGAGGGAGAGGAAGAGAGAATCCCAAGCCCACTCCCTGCAGGACACAGAGCCAGTGCAGGGCTCGATCTCAGGACCCTGGGATTACACCCTGAGCTGAAACTAAGTCAGCACTTGACTGTGCCACCCAGGCGCCCCAGATCTTTTGCTGTTCTAATCACAGTGGGATATCTGCGTATTTTTCTGAAATCCCTTAATCTGTCGAACATTAACAACTAATTGGAAGTAGTAACATAACCTTGTGGGTCAGACAGGCATGTGTGCAGGCCATATTCCTCATAGGTTGTCAGTTTGTGACCTCTGACCTAAAAATGACTTCAGAGTAGCCCAAGTTCTTGAATAAATCAAGTATGTATTGTGCATGACCGTCTTTGGGATGTTTGGGAGTTTCTGCACACAAGACATTGCATTGTTTGGTGTTTTTTTTTTTTTTTAAGATTTTATTTACTTATGAGACAGAGATCAAGAGAGCGAGCATGAGCAGTGGGAAGGGCAGAGGGAGAAGCAGACTCCCTGCCGAGCAGGGATCTGGACTTGGGCCTGATCCGGTCCTGGGATCATGACCTGAGCCAAAGGCAGACGCTTAACCGACAAGCGACCAGGTGCCCCTTTCATTGGTTCTGATGCCAGCCACACGCAGCCACAACTGAGTTGCTCTTCTGTCTCCTGCACTTTGGCACGTATCTGTTCCCTCTCCATAAAACTGTCCAATCCCCACCTGCACATCTGGTTAGCTGTGATTCCTGCTTCAAGACCCAGACCGAGCTTCACCTCTTCTGTGAACGTTTTCTGGTTTCCCGCATTGGACTTGACCACTGGTCCTCCCACCCCTGTGCCTGGGCCATCTTCTCTTGGAATCAAGAGAAGTTTTTTTCCCTCTTCGTTCTCAGATGCCAGAGACTGAGTCTTAACGTAGTTCTGTGTTCCCAGCGTCAGGAAGTGTCAAGCATGGAGTGGATGCTCGTGCTAGTTATCTATCAGAGCACAGTAAACTACCCTAGAACATAGCAGCTTAAAACCAATATTATCTGCAAATAAAGTTTAAAATTAGAAAAAGAAAAAAAAAAACCCAAACCCTGATATTATGTGCATTCATTACCTCCATTTTCAGTGGGTTGGGAGTCTGGGCATGGGTTAGCTGAGTGCCTCTGGCTCCAGGCCTCTCACAGGGTTGCAGTCAGAGTAGATTGGGGCTGTCGTCTTGTGTGCTGAAGGCCCAACTGGGAAGTGTCTGCTTCTAAGCTCACTCGTATGGTTACGGGCAGGATTCTGTTATTTGGGGACTGATAGAACTGAGGGTTTCTGTTTTCTGCTGATCGTTGGCCAGAGAACTTCCTCAGTTCTTTGCCACATGGGCCTCTCACTGAACACCTCACAACGTGGCAGCTGGCTTCCCTCAGAGGGTGAGTGAGCCAGCATCCCAGATGGAAGACACTGTCTCTTTGTAACCTAATCCCAGAGGTGACCTCTCCTCACCTCTGCTGCTAGAAGCCAGTCACAGAGTACAGCCCACTGTCAATGGGAGGGACTTGCACAGCGTGGGACCAGGAGGCAGGGACTACCAGAGCCATTTTAGAGGTCACCTACCATAATGCTCAAATTGCTACATGCGCCATGGTTGCTTGCCCAGCCTTGGGATTCGGATCACCCAGGTTCAAATCCCAGTCTCACTACTTAACCCTGAGCAAGCTTAGTAATAGGCATGGGCATCAAAGACTTTCTGACCCATGGGATGATTATGGCAACTGTCCTTGACACATTTCCTGCCTGGCTCTGAATAGTGTCACTGTAATTAGTGTTGTTACTTAGAAATGATTATTGAAGGGCGCCTGGGTGGCTCAGTCCATGAAGTGTCTCCCTTCAGTTCAGGTCATGATCCCAGGGTCCTGGGATTGAGCCCCGCATCTGGTTGTTTGCTCAGCAGGGGGCCTGCTTCTGTCTCCCCGCACCCCACCTCGGCTCATGTTCTCTCTCTCTCTCAAATAAATGAATTAAAAAAACCTTAAAAAAAAAGAAAAAGAAATGGTTATTGAATGTACCAGAGGTATATAGGTAAGAGACTGAACATAGGAGGAATAGAATAAGCAACAGAAACAGAAGGAAAACGGGGATGGTTGGCTGGCTTAGTTGGTAGAGCATATGACTCCTGATCTCAGAGTTGTGAGTTCAAGCCCCATGTCGGCCTTGGAGCCTAGTTGAAAGAGAGAGAGAAGGAAAATGGCTGTTGAGATGCCCAGGCCTCTGAGTCTCTCCCTCTCCATCAAGGTACTCATTTTTAGACATTTTTCCCTTCCTCATGATCCATTAGCTTGAGCTTTGCCCTCATCTGACCCTCACTCCCACATCCTGCCCTCTCCTCCAGGTCTAGTGAGATCTTCCTTTTTGGCTCACATCTGGTCCCTTTCCCACACCAGATTGTCTTAACCCTTGCCATCCCCAGGCCAGAATGCTCCCAGCCGTCCATTGTTCCTCTCCTACCCCCTTCTTCAATGGTTGAGTGCTGCAAGGAGGACTGGCCTGACAGTGTGGATGGTTTGGGCTCATTACAAGTTCGTCTCCGCTGGCTTCCACTGACCCCTTGCTGCTTCCTGGTCATCTTGTTGTTTGTTTTGTTTTTCAAAACTATGAGAAGTAGTCTACTTAAATACACATGACATGTTTTTCTGCCTTTTCCTCCTGCTTCCTGCCCTTTCTCAGCTGATGGTCTTGTCATGTATTTTACGGTAGTAGTAATACTCAGCACTTACCACTTACCCTGGGTTGGTTGCCATGGGAGCCCCTGAAATGAATGATTTCAGTTACCACAACTCCTACGAAGTTGGTGTCACCTCTATTTTACAAATAACAAAAATTGAGCTCAGAGAGGTGGGATTCAAATCCATGTCATCTGAGCACCCACCTTAAGCTCTTACTCACTTTGATGGAAAAAGTAGCTTAGATGCTTTGGTCTGCCTACTCCCTATCTCTGCTTAGCCAGCAGACTGCACAAAGCTTCCACTCAACCCCAGCTCTTTTCCCAACTTGTTTTCCCCCAGAGACCTGGAGGCCACATTGCTGAATGTTCTTCCTGCTAGACCCTTCTTTGGCGCTCCAGACCGCTGGCTACCGCAGTCCCTTTGGAGCTCATCCCTGGCTTATGCTGTTCCGCACACTCCTGGCTCCCCTCCCACAGCTGCTCAAGCTTCATACCAACTCTGTGTCCTCATCCCATCCCCTAAATGTTGGCGCTTTCTGAAGCTCTGTCCTGGCCCTCCTTGTAGGCTACACAGTCTTCCTAGCTGACCTCCTGTACTGTCATGGCTCCAACTGTCAGCTCTCCAGGAATGATTCGTGTATTCATGTTTTAGTCCTGACTTTTTTTTTTTTTTTTAAAGATTTTTATTTACTTATTTTGGAGAGAAAGAGAGGGACCAGGGGGAAGGGCAGAGGGAAAGGGAGAGAGAGAATCTGAAGCAGATTTCACACTCAGCTTGAGGCTCACCTCGGGGCTTGACCTCACCATCTTGAGATCATGGTCTGAGCTGAAACCAAGAGTCAGATGCTTAACCAATTGAGCCATCCAGGTGCCCCTAGTCCTTACATTTTATTTGAAGCTTCTGATCCGTATTTCTTACCACTTGGATGTTCTGGAGATATTTTGAAAGCAGCTTGACTGAACTCAATGTCAGCTTTTCCATACTACCTCCTTTGCCCTTCACTACATAGCCTGACAGTATAACCTTCCTTCAGTCTGGTCTTTAGTTACCAGATTCTATTGACTTATCCCAAATATTACTAATAATGGTTCTGCTAGAAAGATCCCCGTCTCACCTCAGTTCCTTATTATTATTAACTGGAGTGATTCAATAATTTCCCAGAAAGTCTCTGCCTTCAGTATCTCCACAGCTATCCATCTCCACAAAAATAGACCCATTTAAAAGAAGATGTGGTATATATATGTAATGGAATACTACACAGCTATCAAAACCCCAAAATCTTGCTATTTGCAATGATGTGGATGGAACTAGAGGGTATTATGCTGAGCGAAATAAGTCAGTCAGAGAAAAACAATTATCATATGATCTCTCTGATATGAGGAATTCGAGAGGCAAGGCAGGGGCCCATGGTGGGTAGGGAGGGAAAAAATGAAGCAATATGGGATCAGGAGGGAGACAAACCATAAGGGACTCTTAATCTCATGAAACAAACTGAGGGTTGCTGGGGGGTGGGAGGATAGGGAGAGGGTGGTTGGGTTATGGACATTGGGGAGGGTATGTGCTATGGTGAGTGCTGTGAAATGCGTAAGCCTGATGATTCACAGACCTGTACCCCTGGGGCAAATAATTCATTATATGTTAATTAAAAAAATAGACCCATTTATGCTATTTTCCAGTTTAATTTTTTTTCCACTGGGTGCTTAATAAATACCCGATTTATTGGACTAGCATTCTGGGATCTTCTCATATTGCCCAAACCGTCTTTTCATTTTTAAAAAATTATTTAAATTCAGTGAAGTTAACATATACATATACTGCGTTACTAGTTTCAGGGGTAGAATTTAGTGATTCATATCACTAAATGCATATAACACCCAATGCTCGTTACATCAAGTGCCCTCTTTAATGCCCATCCCCCAATTATCCCCTCTTCACATCCCCTCCCCTCTAGCAACACTAAGTTTGTTCCCTAGAGTTCAGTGTATACACACACACACACCCCACACACACCCACATCTTTATCATTCATTCATCTGTCAATAGACGTCTGGCTTCTTTCCATATTTTGGGTATTGTGGACATTGCTGTTATAAACATTGGGGTCCCAGTGCCCCTTCGAATCACTGTGTTTGTATCCTTCGGATAAGTACTTAGTAGTGCAGTTGCTGGGTCATAGGGTAGTTCTGTTTTTAACCTTTTGAGGAACCTGCATACTGTTTTCCAGAGTGGCTGTACCAGTTTGCATTCCCACCAACAATGTAGGAGGGTTCCCCTTTCTCCGCATCCTCGCCAACATCTGTCATTTCCTGACTTGTTAATTTTAGCCATTCTGACTGGTGTGAGGTGGTATCTCATTATGATTTTGATTTGTATTTCCCTGATGCCAGGAGATGTGGAGCATTTTTTCATGTGTCTGTCTTCTTTGAAGAAGTGTCTGTTCATGTCTTCTGCCCATTTCTTGACTGGATTATTTGTTTTTTTGGGTGTCCTTTATAGATTTTGGATACTAGCCCATTATCTGATAAGACATTTGTGAATATCTTCTCCTACTCCGTAGGTTGCCTTTTAGTTTTGTTGGCTTTTTCCTTTGCTGTGCAAAAGCTTTTTATCTTGAAGTTCCAATAGTTCATTTTTGCTTTTGTTTCCCTTGCCTTTGGAGATGTGTCTTGGAAGAAGGTGCTGCGGCTAGGTCGAACAGGTTACTGCCTGTGTTCCCCTGTAGGATTTTGATGGATTCCTATCTCACATTGAGTCTTTAATCCATTTTGAGTTTATTTTTGTGTATGGTGTAAGGATATTGTCCAGTTCCATTCTTCTGTATATGGTTGTCCAATTTTCCCAATCCCATTTGTTGAAGAGACTCTCTTTTTTCTGTTGGATATTCTTTCCAGCTTTGTTCAAGATTGGTTGACCATAGAGTTGAGGGTCCATTTCTGGGTTCTCTGTTCTGTTGGATTGATCTACGTGTCTGTTTTTGTGCCAGTAGCATACTGTCTTGGTGATTGCAGGTTTGTAATACAGCTTGAAATCTGGCATTGTGATGCCCCAAGCCTTGATTTTCTTTTTCAACCTTCCTTTGGCTATTTGGGGTCTTTTGTGGTTCCATATGAATTTTAGGATTGTTTGTTGCAGTTCTGTGAAAAATGCTAGTGGTATTTTGGTAGGGATTGCATTGAATGTGTAGATTGCTTTGGGTAGCATCAACATTTTAACAATATTTGTTCTTTCAGTCCATGAGCATGGAATGTTTTTCAATTCTTTGTGTCTTCCTTAATTTCTTTCATAAGTGTTCTATAGTTTTCAGAGTGCAGATCCCAGTACCTCTTTGGTTAGGTTTATTCCTAGGTATCTTAACAGTTTTTGGTGCAGTCATAAGTGGGATGCATGCCTTGATTTCTCTGTCTTCTGTCTCATTGTTAGCATATAGAAATGTGACACACTTCTGTGCATTGATTTTTATATCCTGTAACTTTGTTGAGTTCCTGTATTAGTTCTAGCAATTTTTTTGGTGGAGTCTTTTGGGTTTTCTACATGGAGAATCATGTCATCTGCAGAGAGTGAAAGTTTGACTTCTTCTTTGCGGATTTGGATGCCTCTTATTTCTTTTTATTATCTGATTGCTGAGGCTAGGAATTCCAGTACTGTGTTGAAGAATCCAAACCCACTTTTCCAAGTTCATTATTAAAAGTAATATTTGGTAATTATTAGTTTAGTAAAAAGCTCTTGATTTTTGTAGATCTACCTTATAACCATATGACATAAGAAATTTCCCCTTTAACTGGCTGATATAGTGGGTTACAGTGAACATACTGTGATCTTAAGCCACCCTTGTGTTCCTAACACAGGCTTTGTTATTCTTTTGATGAACTGACGGATTTAATTTTCTAATAATTTATGTAAAATTGTGTATCTGTATTTATAAATGAATTTATGCATTGCTTTCATCTTTTAAAGCTTTCTTAAGTGACTTAAATAATGTGATAAAGATTTCATCAAACTAATAATAGTGAACATGCACACATGTGGGCCTGTTAGGCTTTTTATTTCTTCTTTTTTAATTTTTAAAAATTTTATTATTTTTTATCTGAGAGAGAGAGAGAAAGACTCTTAAGCAGGCTGCATGCCCAGTGCGGAGCTGACGCAGGGCTCAATCTCATGACCCTGAGATCATGATCCGAGCTGAAATCGAGAGCTGGATGCTTAACCAACTGAGCCTCCCAGGTTCCCCTCTAGGCTTTTTGTATGTATACATTCCTTTGATCTTCACAACACTTTCTGAAAATCCAGTTTCATAGTTTGTGCTGCTTATGGTTCAGTGGGCCCTTTCATGTTGAAGATAAAGGCCTGAACTCAGGCTTGGGAAATTTTCTTCTGCAATGTTTGATTATTGCCTCCGTTCATTTCTCTCTTCTCTCTGCTCTGAAACTAGATGGATTCCAGAATCCCAGAGTTTCCGCTTATCAAGTGTGTGTATCTGTTAACCTCATGGTACCTCGTTTGTTCTCATGCACACCACGCGGGGGTAATAATGAGCTCTGGCCTATGGGGTGGTTGTTAGGATTATAATGTTTCATCTGGTTTAGTTCCCTGCAAAACAGTCACTAAACATCAGCTGTTATTATTTGCATTAGCATTATAGTTGTATTTTTTATTTTATTTTTTTATTTTTTTTTTTAATTTTTTAAAAGATTTATTTATTTATTTATTTGACAGAGAGAGATCACAAGTAAGCAGAGAGGCAGGCAAAGAGAGAGAGGGAGGGAAGCAGGCTTCCTGCTGAGCAGAGAGCCCGATCTGGGACTCGATCCCAGGACCCTGAGATCATGACCTGAGCCGAAGGCAGCGGCTTAACCCACTGAGCCACCCAGGCGCCCCTAGTTGTATTTTTTAAAAAGATTTTATTTATTTATGACACAGAGAGAGAGATCACAAGTAGGCAGAGAGGTAGATGGAGAGAGAGAGGGACGTAGGCTCCCCGCCGAGCAGGGAGCCCAATGCGGGGCTCGATCCCAGGACCCTGAGGCCATGACCTGAGCTGAAGGCAGAGGCTTAACCACCTGAGCCACCCAGGGTGCCCCATAGTTATATATATATATATTTTTTTAAGATTTTATTTATTTTACTTGACAGAGAGAGAGAGAGATCACAAGTAGGCAGAGAGGCAGGCAGAGAGAGTGAGAGAGGGAAGCAGGCTCCCCGCCAAGCAGAGAGCCCGATGCGGGACTCGATCCCAGGACCCCGAGACCACGACCCGAGCCGAAGGCAGCGGCTTAAACCACTGAGCCACCCAAGCGCCCCCCCATAGTTATATTTTTTATCTTCCTTTTCCCTTCCATACAGGGGAGTCCAGATGACAATAGCTTAGATGGTGGCCAAGGGGAGTTGGCTGGTGGCTGCTGTGGAGGTTCTGTGCCCCTCCTGGTAGAGGGGTCTACTGGCTACTTGGGCTTCTTCCTGCAGCTCCAGCCCAGAGACACACAGAGGGTGCATTCACATACAGGGAGTCATGCTGTCCCACTTAACCCCCACCAGTTCCTGGGGTCCCAGACTAGACAAACAGATCTGTTCTCCAAGGCCCACGCAGTTATTTCCTTAAGTAGCTATCATGTAAATCACATTTCAATATACCTATTTCAAATACCAGATAGCTATAAATAAGAGATTCCCTCAAACCATAGACTCTTCCTTGTAATGAACATCAATCTCTTGAGCTCAGGTTCAGTAAAAAAGTAAAAATAAAAAAAATCCATAGTTATAGATTCAGGTTAGCCTTTCCTATGGTTTTAATAACAATTGTCCAAACACCAATAAATGAAAGCATACACCCTTCCCAGAGCAAAGAGACCAGTCTCTTTTGTTTCAAAATCTAATTTTCTCCCTGGTGGGATTTTTCTGCACCAAGTCTAAAGATAACTGCCTTTCTCTCTTTTAAATATCCCTGACTTGGACAGCTAGTAGGTAGTGTAGCTGCTGGCAGCCAGAACATGCAGAATCATTTCTTCATTCTGTCTATCATTCATTCATTCATTCACTTAGACCAGTGACAACAGCACAGACCACTGTGGAGTGCCCACTGTGTCTGGCCTCGGACGGGGAGTACAAGATGACTGAGCCCAGAGCTCTTGGCTCACCTGGAATTAGGGATGACTTTCCCTCCAGCCTTCTTGCTCCCATCTCTGCCCTCTGGGGCTACATTCACCTTCGTTGAGGTCCTCCAAGCACCTAGTTACCTAGTTCCTTTCTCCCAAGACCTTTGCATGGAGCAAGTTCTTTCCTTTGTCCCGCCCCTCCAGGCCTCTTCTTCAGGAAGGCATTCCCAAGACTCTAGGACCTTACACTTCCCACCCTTGGCACCCTGTGCTTCTCTTTCCTAGCACCTCGCTCAAGTAGAATTTAAGAAATGTTAGTAACTATGGTTTACTGTCTCTTCCGCTCCTAGAACCCAAGTTCCGTGTGAACACAGGCCATTCTGACTTTTTTGCCACTGTACCCCACCTCCCCCCCACACCCCGGGTTTAGCACAGAGCACACTATTGGTGCTCAATAAATATTTGGCGAGGGAGGAACAAAGTCATGTTCTCTACCTTGTGGTGTTTACAATCCTGGGGGTATGGTAATTGCCAACTGAGTGGCCATGGAAACTTCACCTGCCTCTCTGCCTCAGTTTCCCCCTCTGTGAAAGGGAGAAAACAATAGTACTGTCACAGAGTTGTGAGAATTTAATGAAATAATACAGTAAAGCTCTTAGAAAGTGTCTCATGCATAGTAAGTGCAGTGCCTAATAAGTCAGTGGCGATGATGACAGCGAGACAAATGCGTCATGTTCTGTGGCAGCTCTGAGTTGATGTCGAACTAGGCCTGGAATGATTCACTATCAAATAAGTGATGCTGGAGGGCAACACGAAGCGAGTGATCAGGGAAAGCCGCTCTGAGGAAGCGATGGTTGGGCTGAGCCCATGGGGGTAAGAAGGAAGGAGCCAGGGATGGATCTTCCAAGCAGGAGAGCAAAAGGGGCGGTGGCCCTAGAAGGAATCCGCCTGGGTTTGCTCACAGACCAGCCAGGAGGCCCTTACAGCCAGACCAGACCGGGGCAGTGGGCAGGCGGTGGTAGGAGAGGCGGTCAGACCATGCAGAGCCCTTTAAATCTCGGCGAGGAGTTTGGATCTTATTTGGAGGTGGTGGAGGGTTTTAAGAAGGGCATGATGTGATTTGAATTTAAAAGTGTCACTCTGTGGAAAACAGTATGGAGGGTCCTCACAAAGCTGGGAATAGAATTGTCATACGATCCAGCATATGGTATGGGTGTTTCTTTATCTGCAGAAAGTAAAATCATTGTCTTGAAAAGATTCCCGCACCCCTGTATTCATTGCAGCATTATTTATAATAGCCAAGGCATGGCAATGACCTAGGAGTCCAGCAGGAGTTGAATGGACAGCATGATTGTGTGTGTGTGTGTGTGTGTTGTACACACCCACAAAGGAATATTACTTGGCTACGAACAAGAAGGAAATCTTGCCATTTGTGACAACATGGATGGACCCTGAATGCATTATGCTAAGTGAAACAAGTCAGAGATAGACAAATACCCTGTAATCTCATACGTAGAACCTAAAAAACCAAAGCAAAAAGGAAAACAGAAAACAGACTCATGGATACAGAAGCAGGAGTAGTAGTGGTCAAAGGTACAAACTTCCAGTTATACGAATAAGTAAGATGAATAAGTTTTGGGGACATATAACGTACAGCGTGGTGACTGTAGTTAACAATACTGTGTTGTTAACTTGAAAGTTGCTAAGAGAGTAGATGGTAAAATTTCTCACCACAAGACAAAAAAATTTAAACTATGTGTGGTGATAGATGTCATTTAAGTTTACTGTGGTAATCATTTGCAATATATACATATATCAAATCATTAAGTTTTACCCCTAAAATGAATGCAGTGTTACATGTTGAGTGAATGAGTCACTGGCCACTGGATGGAGAATGAGCTGTAGGGAGAAGATTGGAAATGTGAACAGAGTATGCCAGGCAGAGAAGAAGGGCATTTCAGAGCGAGGAAAGGCCTCAGGACCTGAGTCAGGAATGCGTGTAGTCTAGGGGAACAGAGAAATTTCAGGGTGTCTGGAACCTAGTGTGCTTGGAGTAAGATGCATTTGCAAATGTGATTTACTTCCAGACTTTCAAGTCCCAAAGGATATTCCACAGTTTTTGGACTTACCATGGAGAAAAGATTCTAGAAGGTTATTTAAGAAGGGGATTGATAGAAAGTATCATTCGGATGAGGTCCAACCAGAACAGCATAAACTTTTCTAGATAATTCAAGGAGAAATCATCTAGTACAGGGAAGAGCTGAGGAACCAACCAAGGATGGGATGGCACCTCACAGGTTACTAGCTGCAGGAAGCCAGCAGCTCTCTTCGGTCTGGCAGTACCTGGGGAGGAGGTGGTGTTACCAGAATCTAGAAGCTGGGACCATGCAGTAGGATAGAGCTCCACGGTGGGGGCTGTCCTGCCAAGCTCAGGCCACAGGAGCGATGCAGGAGCTGCCAGTCACTGCCTGAGGCTGACTTCTATCTTTCACACCCTAGATACCCCACCAGTGCGTCCCACTGGCCAGACCTGACCAGCAGCCAGCTGGCAGGAAGCCTGAGAATCACAGTGGGGATGAGAAGGGCCAGAACAGATCTCGGGCCAACAGGACATGGCTGCCCACTGGACCAGCCCCGTTTTCTAGGGAGACTGCAGTGTCAGCTGTGTCCAGGAAGGGCTGGCTGGTATGAGGGAGGCCAGTTAGGGAATTACAAGACTCTAAAGGATCCGAGATGAGAATCTGAACTGGGTAGAGGCGGAGAAGGTGGGGAGGGAGAGTTCAGAGGACACGGCCCCTTGAATGTGGGGTCTGAGAGGGAGCAGCAGCAGGGGTGATATTTGAGGTTTCTCATATGAGCAGCTGTGCAGTCCAGGCAGGGAGCAGGAGGAAGGAGCGTGAGGAGCTCCGCTGCAACGTCTCGAATTTGAGATTCCTGCAGGTCCCCCACAGGAGACCTTGTGTTCCCCCCTCAGAACCTTGATTTCATCGGTTTAACAATAATGAGGAATAATAGATAGCGTTTCTTGATGCTTCCTACGTGCCAGGTGTGGCTCTAAGCACTTCACGTGTAATAACTCATGTAATTCTGATGGTGCCCTTGTGAGGTAGATGGTGCTGCCCTCATTTTACTGAGGAAGAAACTGAGGCACAGAAAGATAACGCCTGATGGAGCTCAGCTAGCTTGTAGGGGCTGTAACGGAAATCCAGGTGGCCTCGCTTCAGCCCACCTCAGCCTCCCAGCGCCGCTTGGAGGATTGGGGTAATACAGCGCTGGGAGAAATGTCAGCCCACGTTGCCTTTAGGAGAATGAGAGATAAAGGGACGTCTGGGTAGCTCAGTCCGTTAAGCGTCTGATCTCAGCTCATGTCTTGATCACAGGGTCATGAGTTCAAGCCCTGTGTTAGGCTCTGAGCTGAGTGTGGAGTCTGCTTGAAAAGGAGGAGGAGAAGAATGAGAGATGCCAGTGCTACCACTGAAAGAGGAAGGAGGAGGTGTGGGAGGTGAAATAATAAAATTTGAGGTTTGATAGACTTGAATTCAAATCTGGCCTCTTAACCTTGACATCTTGTGGCCTGGAACAAAGGAACTTAAATTTCCTTCTCGTTGGCTTGTTGGTTTGTAAAACGGGCACAGTAATGCCTCCTCTGGGTGTTGGGAGGACGAGGCGAGGCTAAGGACGTGCGGTGCCTCGCGTGGTACCCGGCACATAGGTGCTCAGTAGCTGTTAGGTCTCTTCCTGGGGACTCTCTTGGCCCAAACCCTCTACCCCTTGGTCCTTGGCTCACTAGGGATTTGTCATTTTGCGAGCACCTTTTTCTCTCACCCTTGGCTCCTCCTTATCAAAGGTGTTAGAACACCTCCAAAGCTCTAGCTCTGAAAGCTAGACAGCCCACGATCTCAAGGCCCGGGGCTTTCCACTAGGTGTCCAGCAGGACCATAAGCACAACCTCCAAAGTGGGCAGAGTACTGGGGGCCATGCTGAGAACATGGACACAGCAGTTTGTTCTCAGAGGGCGTGGGTTTGGCATTCTGAGGACATTCCGAGTCTACTCAAGGCAAAGGAAGATAGCTTGGGGTCAGGATCAACACCGGCATAATGTCTGTAAGAGTTGTAAGCATCTTAAAGATGGACATTCTATTCATAAAATGTCATATCATTACTTTCAATTTGGTCATGGGTAGGGGCACCTAGGTGACTCCGATGGGTTAGCATCTGCCTTTTGCTGAAGTCATGATCCCAGGGTCCTGGGATTGAGTCCCGGGTCGGGCTCCCTGCTCTGCAGGGAGTCTGCCCCTCACCCTGCTTCTGTGCTCTCTCAAATAAAAAAAATTTTAAAAAAATGAATTTGGGCATTGGTAAATGAATCAAATTGCTCTTACCTTCATTTATTTGTTCACCAAGAAGTGACTGAGTACCTACTATGTGCTGTGCATGGTAAAAAGTGCTGGAGGCACAGCACTGAACAGAAATCCTGTTGGAGTTCACCTTCTAGCTGGGATGCACGAACAAATCAACCGATAAGCAAGCACACGAGGGGACATAAGGCAGCTTAACTTGATGAGAAACATTGGATGGAAAACAAGAGACAGTGTGCTGGAGAGAGTGTTCAGGGAGCCCTCTCTAGGAAGCTTCCGAGATGAGACCTGCAGGTAGGTCTCGCCTCTATTTCGGGTACACGGATCGTGATTGGAATTCTTCAGGCGTGGAAGGGACAGTTTGGGTTGAGACTTCATTTACATTTCAAGAGTGCTCAGAAACCTTTGGAAGCAATTTTCTCTGCTGACTTTGGAGAATTAATTAGTTAATACCTGTGTGACCCTTGAAAATCTGGGAGGAACGGAAACATATGATTATTATTTCCCCATTGAGGCTTTCTAAATGGAGGTCTGAGTACCTGGGATTCTTGCCCAAAGGAGGCTGGAGGAGAAATGCCCCGCAGTCCTCTGCTAAAGAAACCTTCCTCTCTCCTGCGCTGCTGGGAAATCTGACTTCCATTTTCATAAGGCCAAAGAGGGACTTGGAAACAGGGCCAGTTCTGACTCTGTAATTAAGTTCAAAGAAAGTCTTTTACCTTCTCTGCCTATAAAAAGATTAAAAAGTAACTTTTGTTTAGGTAATACCTTCCTCTAGAGAGCTCAGTCCACTGAGCAGCAAGGAGTTTGGTTGTGTCGCCCTGCATGTGAGGTAGCCAGAAATCTACTACGTTTTCGGTTTTGTTTTTTAAACATGCAAGAACTTAACACCAGAGTTTCTCCAGAAACCTTGGGGAATCCTGCTGTCAGAAACCGTAACTTTTACTCCATCCCAGAACCTTATCCTTGACTCTGCTTCCTTTTGAGAATTTGGATTTTTGCTGATAATTTTCATCCAGTTAATCTCTCCCTCTGCTTTTTCCTAAGAATAACTAATGCTGGTTGTGCCCTTGCCCCAAGGCAGGCGCTTGGCATGCATCATCTCATTCAATCGAAAATTTACGGAGGTAGGTGCTGCTGGTCTCACGAAGGTCACAGATGAGGATACTGAGGCTCACGGGAGCCGAGGAACTTCCCGAGATCCCAGTGCTCCTAAGCGACTGGACACCCTAGCACACACACCAAACACGTGCCACTACTGCCCCCGTTGAGTTCAAGTCCCGAGATAACTTGGATGTCTTTGAGATTCTTTGTGCAGTACCACATTCAGGGCACCGAAGGCATACCCTATATTTATTTATTTTTTGGGTGACAGTACCGTTTTCTTTTTTCTTTTTTTTTTTTTTGCGTGTGAAGCAGTGTGGGTGGGAGGTGGGCGGTGCAGAGTGGAGAGAAATGCCTTTTATGGATCGTCTGCTAAACCTTGTGAAGCCGTAGCCGTGTCTCGGTGCCAGACAAATGCGCCTGCTGACTTAATGACTCTGAAGGATGACAAGGCTTAAAAAATCGACTGTCACTGCAGAGCTTGGAACGGATTGAAATAGAGCGCTTGAGTCATCTGTTAGAGATGCCACTCTGGGCCCATGTCATGCAATGCCCAGTTAGTGCCAGGAGCACGTTAAAAACCAGACCCAACTTTGCTTCAATTCTCATGCCTAAGGGCCCTTGTCCTGTGTGAGGGGACTGCGGGATGGACACTGTTGCTTGGCAAACATCCCATTTCTGGTGGCCACTAGTCATGGAAGGGTGCAGCTGAGTTAGGGACAGGCTCTAGTTCAGTGATTAGTAACACAGTGAGATTCTCAACAGAGCTCCTGGCAAGAATGACAGGATAGGTTCTGTATTGCCTGCAGTGTCCCTGCCACCCAGCTTCAGTGACCGTATACACCTTGGCCTGCCCCACAGCCAGGTGCCTCCAGCTGTGTTCCCAGAGTACGCCCGCAACCCCAGCCTGTCTCCAGCCCAGACGTCACACCACACCTTGTCTGGAACTCATCCTCACCTCCACCGTATGGAAATTATTCAGAGCATGGGGTTGAGAATCAGAGGAACCAGAATTGGAAGGTCCCCACCGTTTCAGACATGCATATGACAGAGCCACGTAAACTGAGGGATGCCTGCCTGCAACCAATCAGGATGTCAGTGGGAGCCGGCATAACTCAGAGAAGCACCTCAAGCATTATTGTGTACGGGGTGCAGTGGGCATCTTGCTTAGCAGGGTGGAGGTGGGTGTGTGGATCTGATGGCAGAAAAGGCTGGAGGATGGAGACACTGCTATTTGTGATGGAGCAGACCAACTGGCTTAGAAGCCTGTTCCACCACCAGCTGTGTGACCTTGGACGAGTTACTTAACCCCTCTGCGCTTGAGTTGTGCCAGCTTGAAAATGAAGATTAGTAGCATCTAACTAGTGGGTTGTCATAGAGATTAGATCATCAGGGGTACAAGTGTCGGGTACTGTGTTAGTGCTCAGTGAATTTTAGCTGAAAAATAAAGCCAGTAAAAAGGGATCCCGGATCTAATTTTTGACTCAAGAAGATGGAGAGGATTGGAATAAGCAGAGGCTCATCATCCAGCAGGATGGTAATTAAGTAGAAAATCCTGTGAGGACCTTTGGCCTGGGGGAATAGTAACTACATCTTACTTAGAAGTATCATTGGGACACCTGGATGGCTCAGTCAGTCAGGCTACTGCCTTTGGCTCAGGTCATGATCCTGGTCATGGGTCCTGGGATCCAGAGTCCTGGGATCAAGCCCTAAATTGGGCTTCTTGCTCAGCGGGGAGCCTGCTTCTCTCTCTGCCTCTGATTGCCAGTCTGCCTGCTTGCTCTCTCTCTCTCTCTGACAAATAAATAAATTTTTTTTTTTTAAAGAAGTATCATGAAGTATCATTAGTGCCCCAATGAGTAGTACTGAGAAGAAGGAGAACCTACAATACTGGAAGAGGGAAGTGTATTCGAGTAGACGGTATGTATATAAACAGTATTTAGTTTTTACAGGAATGGTATAAATATATTTGGTCTTTGTCCCTGGTTCCTGGCACAGAGTTCCTGAAACTCTTGGTATTCTCTGAATGATAGGAGTGCCTTTTCTTACTTAAAAATGAGCCCTTGGGGGCACCTGGGTGGCTCAGTCAGCTAAGCCTCTGACTCTTGATTTTGGCTCAGGTCACGCTCTCGGGGGTGTGAGATCAAGCCCTGTGTTGGGGGACTCTCGAGGGATTCTCTCTCCCTCTCCTCTCCACTTCGGCTCACATACTCTTTCTCTCTCTCTTTCTCTCTTTCAAAAAAGAGCCCTCTTAACAACCTGAGTTAATGCTAATGAGGTCACTAGGGTGGAAGCCCTAGATAACAGCCTCAGGATGGGGCTGTTCATCGGAAAGACCAAGTGATGAGGTTGGAACTTTCGGCTCCACCCCCTGGCCTTCTAGGAGTGTGTGTGCTGGGAGCAGGAGGGGGTGGTTCTCGAGATTCAGCTCTATAAAACTCTTGAAGGACGAGATTTGAAGAGTTTCGGGGGGTGAACCCTAAACTTCATGGGGACAGAAACTCCCGTGCTTGGGACCTTTCTGGACTTTGTCTTATGTGCCTTCATTTGCAACTTTTATAATATCCTTTACAGTAAGTGGGTAATAGTAAGTAAGGTGTTTCCCTGGCTGTTTGCCGTTATGGCAGATTATCAAACCTGAGGAGGAGATGTGGGAGCCCCTGGTTTGTGGCCAATTTGGACGGATGTTATTGGCATGCGTCCGGGGCAGTCTTGTGGGACTGAGCCCTGTACCTGTGGGGTCTGCGCTCACTCTGGGAGGTTAGTTTCAGAGTTGAATTAAATTGTAGGACACTCCGTTGGTGTCCACAGAAAACTGGAAAATTGGGAGGAGTGGACCCCCCCCATTTTGTGTCAGAAGTGTTGTTGAGTGGGGAAATCCTTTTTCTTTTGACAGGTTTTTGTAAAGGTCTGATGACTTGGTTAAATCAGCTGAGGAATGTTCTCTCATATGGGTAGAAGTGGGTTGGGTTTGAGAGGACACGTCTTGATTGGAAATATAGTTGAGGAGTCACATGAGATAAGAAGAAGGAATTCTGGAGTGTGTTCCAGGATATAAAATGGGGTGAACCAAGAGTACAGCTGGGGTTCAGCACATGGAGGAGAGGCCCAGGTCGTGGGCATTGCGGACACTACTCCCAGTGGCCTGGACCCCGTGGCAACAAGCAGGGAAGAAAAGGTTAACTCTGGGCCTCACCTGAAGCAAGGTTGGAGAGAGGCTTAGGTAGGGAACAAAGAGTGGGATTTCACTCGGAGGAGCCAGTGCCATGAATCCCAGGGACATTCTGAGTTTGTGTTTGGGGAATGGCTAGGGCGTTGCACCATCCGGACCACTGCTTCCCTTGCAGGTGTGATTGTAACTGGCCCGTGGAGACCAGGGCTCTACCCCTGTCCTGCTGGTTGCCATTACTGTAAGGTTGGAAAGCACTGAAGGAAGCATGAAGGTGCCACCAGTCACATCCAATGGGGGAAGTTCACTGTCAGCCCAAGTTGCCTTGAGAAGTATCTCATCCAACCCAAATCCCTGAACGTTGCTTCTGCGTGGCAAGGGCTGACCAGAACACTTAACCAGCAGTCTAGGGAGTGGGGCTGGAAGCTGGAACCTCATGGAGTCATTTGCAGACTGGAGGATAAGGCAGACGGCCGTCCTCTGTAGAGCACCTTGGAGAGCAGCTTTGCTGGGGTTAGGTGTTGAACCCGACAGTCCACTGAACACACACCCCCCCATCCACCCCCACACATATGCAGTTAGATGTTAAGATCAGGATATTTTTAAATCAAGTATGTTTAGCGTTTCATTAAGACTTCCTGAGGTCCTTCTGGAGGGAGGCAGTTCCTCCTTACAGACCATTCATAATCCTGGTGCTCCCTCGGATGCGTAAGTAAGTGCAGGGGCAAGAAGCAAGAATCCTTGCAGATATTGATAAAACCTGGATTAAAAGCAGAGGTGGAAGCCACCTTAAACAGTGAAGCTGGGATGAAGGAACCATGGAGGAGAGTCTAGGTTGGATCTTGACAGGAACTGTGGTGGGTCGGGTCATACTGAGTGCCAGGCATTGTCTGAGCCCTTAATGTGTGTCAGTCCTCATAACAGCCCAGTGACAGGGCTATAATGTTGTCCTTGTTGTATCAGTGACTAAACTGAGGCATCAAAGCCAGTAAATGGTAGAGTCAGAATTGAAAATAAGCCTGGGCAATGGAGTGTGACGTCATGGTCCTCACGGTTTCCTTCCCGGGGACTGAAATCAGAGCTGCAGGTGTAAATCATTCGTACTTTGTTGTTTCTAGTTATTCCTCCATTCGGAGTGAAATGTATATGGTTCCCATTCCTTGGTGGGGGCTGTATAATTCTAAATAAGTCTTTTTGTGGTCTTCATAAAGTCCTGAGCTGAGAACTCCCTCCAGGTATCATAAATGGTGAAAATGTTGGCTGGGTGGACCTCTCCTCCTACAGCAGTGGGAACTCTGTTGCCCGGGCCATCCATCTACACAGCCTGCATGTGTGCTGAGACGTCCAGGGACAGCAGATTAATGTATCTGAAGCTGGACTGACATTCCATGTCTGAGTCTTTCTTTCATCCTTCTGGTCACCCAGGCTATGAACCTGGGATCCTTGACTTCTTCCCTCTCTTTCGTTCCCCAACCTTATGTCCAGTAGGCCATCAGGTTATCGGGTGCAAGTTCTTCAGTGATCTCCAAACATGGTCATGACTCCATCCCTACTGCCACCTCCCAGGTACGGGCCCTCACAGACTATTTTGGGGTGATGCCAACAGCCTTTTTCCAACTGATGACCCTGCTTGAGTTTTATCATTTTGTGTCTAAAGTCTTCTTTATTATTATTGTTATTTTAAATATTTATTCATTTATTTTAGAGAGAGGGGGTTGTTCAAGCAGGGGGAGAAGCAGAGGAAGAGGGAGAATCCAAGCAGATTCCCCACCGAGCGTGGAGCCTGAGGCAGGGCATGAACGCAGGACCTGAGATCATGACCTAAGCTGAAACCAAGAGTTGAACACTTAACTGACTGAGCCACCCAGGTGCCTCAATTACTTTTTTACTTTTCTTTTTTCCTCTATAAATTGTTTTGATTTCTGTTATATTTTGTGAAGACCTAGAAGGCATACACCTTGGTTTTAAATTTCTTAGTAGCTGTCTTCGAGATTTGAAAAGATGTCCTTGAATTAAACCATCAGAGTCAGTTCCAGAACTGCAGTCTTGGAAGGAATGCTCCTTTTTTATGGAGGATGAGGAATTTAATTTTTTTAAAAAAGATTTTATTTATTTATTTGACAGAGAGAGAGAGATCACAAGCAGGCAGAGAGACAGGCAGAGAGAGAGGAGGAAGCAGGCTCCCCACAGAGCAGAGAGCCCGATGCAGGGCTCGATCCCAGGACCCTGAGATCATGACTTGAGCTGAAGGTAGAGGCTTAACCCACTGAGCCACCCAGGTGCCCTGAGAAATTTCATTTTTGATATTTTTCCTGCCCCAGACTTTGTGAATTTAACCCCATCACTTTTTTAATTATAAAAAGACAACTTTGGCAGTGGTGACGGGGGGCAGCATCAATGTTGTAGCCATACCAAGACCACAGTTCAGAGCTACCGTTTCTATTCCACTGGCTGCCATGGACACCACACAGCTGGCCACTGCTTCCCCACTCTTGAGTATTTATCTCTGACTGCTGTTGCATTTTTTCCAGCATGAGTCTTCCATATTTTATTCAGGATTAGGCTTTGTATGTTTGAGAAAATCTTGGGGTGCCTGGGTGGCTCAGGTGGTTAAGCTCAGTGGGGAGTCTGTGTCTCTCTCTCCCTCTGCCGCTCTCCCCAGCTCATCCTCTCTCTCTCTCTCAAATAAATAAATCAAATCTTAAAAAAAAGGGAGAAAATCTTTCTGGTGACTTCTTCTCACATTGCATCTTGGCTGGATATAGGATCCCTTGGCCATGACTTTCGTGCTTTGTAACTGAGGCTTCAGTGTTTCCTGCCGTTCTCTGTCCTGGAGTCCATGTTGGCACCAACACGATGCTTCACCTAGATGCTCACAGGAATTTAAAGCCCAGCCTCCACTTTAAACTCTTAATCATTTATTTAGATCCCCAATTTTTCTTCCATTATTCTACAGTGTGTCCACTTCTACTACTTTTTTTTTTTTTTGGTTTGCTTGCTCTCGTGATTTTTGTCACGTTCCCATTTCCTCTGAGTTTAGTGGGAGAGGAAGTACATTTTCTCAAGTTTTTCTTCCACTCTGCCGACTCTGCTCTCCGTGTGGCTTTGTCTCCTACGAGCTGCCTCTGAAGTGGCCTAATTTGATTATTTCGATTGTTTTTCATCTTTAGATAAGACGTCCTAATCCAATATTAATTTCTTGTGGTGACCACTTGTCCCCATTTCATAGATCAGAAAGACTTCTTGGATCTTGTGGAAATCACAGATCATATATTTTAACAATGTTTCCCCCTGCCCTTCCTCTTAACTTCTGCCTTTCCTTCTTCCTCCTCTTGTTTATTTGGTAGGAAATTAATTTCCCCTGACCTTACAGAGAGGTTCCCCTCCTTTAACTGTTCACTATTTTTGTATGCCTCATGCTGCTTCGCATATTTGCTCAGATTTTTGAAGAGGGACCCCCAGGAAGAGAAAAGGAAACCCCAAAGACTGCTAGTCAGTGATCAATTTTAGGGACCCAGAAGCTCGTGTAAGGGTGGGTACAGGGCTGGGTCAGGAAAAATGGAAGGAACAGAGTCTCTGAGTGCGACGGCATGGGCCTTTGTCACAGGCGCCAGAAGCAAACCCACATCTCTCTATGGCACATCTAAGGTCCAGGCGTACAATGTGTACAGCACAATCTTTAAGGGAAAACAGAAACTTTTCCACCAATATAAAAAGATCCCACAGATCTGTAGGTGGAAGGCTTTACTCTATCAATCACTAGTTGAGAATTGGCTGGCTAAGGAGTTCTGAGTTTGCGTTTTTAAATCCAATCTTCCATCCCTGCCTCAGCTAGGGAGGCTAGGTTCTAAGCTCGATCTTCACTTAAATTATACTTTGAAAATAGGTTCAGTTACACTGTTTTCAGTGCTGGTGCTACAGACATTTTCTTTGCTCTCATGGGATCTTTAATCGATTGGGTCATCATCAGGTGTTAACCTAATGATTAATAAACACAAACAAAGGCTCATTACAAACTCAGTGTGTAATGGAGTGGGGAGGGAGGTCAGGGCATGCTTCCTGGAGGAGGTGGCATTTGAGCTGTGATCTGAAGGATGAATAGGCACCAAGCAAGCTGGAGTGGGTGGCGGAAGAGCTTGCCAGGCAGAGGGAGTGCAAAGGCTTTGGGCAGGAGGAAGCCTGAACTGTTTGAGGAGTCAGAATACAAATAAAAATATGGGGCTTGGGGGATGGGGAGGGCAGAGGAGGTGAAGGGCGGGTGTGGTGAGAGGTACCAGATGAGGTCAGAAGGATTGCCTGGGTCCCAGTTATGGGCCCAGGCTTCATCTTTAGAGCAAGGGGAGCCCCGGAGGGATGTATAGGGAGGGTGGAAGAGGTCTCTGGAAGCAGAGACTGTTCAGGCTGCGGGAAGGGGTGGTGGGCAGGGTGGGAGGAGGAGTAGGTTCAAGAACGTCCACCAAGACCTGAGAGGTGAGCAGTCCCACTTCATATGAGCCCCGGAGGGTGTGTTTGCTTCTGAAGGAGGCAGAGTATTTTGTTTCTTTTGCTGTTTCCCTTGTGTGAAAACCAGCTACTTGCATCAGGTATGTGTGTGGGGTCTGATGGAGGAAATTCCGATGCTCGCTTGGGTGTGTTGATCTTCACAGGGTGAGGGAGGATGACCTCCCCTGACTGACTCCATGCGTGGAGCCCTTCAGGTTGGTCTTAGCCCGAGGGAGCCCGTCCTGCAGGCTGTTCAGGGCAGAAGCATCTGGGAAGGGGTCAGGGGCCAGGTTTCAGCCGGCCGGTGCCTGGAGCCCACACCCTTCTGACTCAGGGACAAAGGGTGGACGTGGCGTTCCTACCAGCTTGTCCCCATGACTTCCCAACACCCCACCGTCCCGAGGAGGTATCAGACCTCAAAGAACTTTCACCTGGTCCCATCTACACTGTACTGGGCAGAAACTTCTTGAAGTGCCTGACAGGACAACCGCTCCCCATCTGTACCCCCTGTTAGCCACCGGTGAGTGGAGGCGGTAGAAAGCCACGCTCACAACCTCGAGAATTGCGAACATAGACGTAATTTATTTTGAATCCTACCACTAAAGAGCCTCTCCTAAAAGGTAAGCCTGCTCACCCTGCTCAAAACAAGAAATACGAATGCTTGCTCTTTTCCTTCACTGGAAAGGTTTTTTGTTTTTTGTTTTTTGTTTTTTAATGGGTGGTACTCTTTCGGAGGAAAATGCCCGACCTTGTGTGGGTCGCAGTTCTTTTGTGAGCTTCCTCATTATGAGTCAGATCTCTTCTTTCATCTGTGTCTGCTCAGGTCACAAAGGGTTAATGGAAAATGGCCTTATCCCCCTGCAGAGGAGCCCTGCCTTAGAGGTAGATTAATTGTACCAGCTCTGGGAGATCTCTGAGCTCATTTTGAGGTAGATCAGAGATGATTTTTGAAAATGTACTCGTTGCTGGGTGGCTTTTGTGGGAGAAGCGAGGGGAGGGGAATGGTGTTCCCTCAGGACTAATTGGTTGTTTGTGTGCAATGAGAAAAACAGCTCTTGGAATCTGTTCTGTTGTAAGGTTTTTATTTTTTATTTTGTAGCCAAGACTTGTTATCACTAGAAAATTCAATAAATAAATGGACTCTGCAAATCAATAAAATAATTAGTAGGTTATTTCTGGGTGAAAAGAATTTTTTAAATTGAAGTGTATATGACTGACTACAGGGGTCAGGGAGGTGACAGAGGGAGGCCAGCCAGGTCAGGGAAGTGATAGGTAGAGGGGGTGCTGAGGAGAATTGGAAAGCAAGCTCTCCCCAGCACACACACACACACCCCGCCCCCGCCAACTAAGGGGATGCTGCCGCTCACCTCAGCTGAGGGCTGACGGTTGTCATGTGGGAATGTGGGCTCAGTGTTGCCTCCTCTTCTGTTTTTTTCGAAAGAAGCTGAACATCTGGATTTTTACATGGAGTTTGTTGGCAGCTAAATTCAAAATACTTCTCTGCAAGGTCGCACATGACATAGATGGTGCAGCTCACCTGCTTGCAACCTTGGGTCTAGATTGTGAAGAAATTCTTTTATTTCAATGATTTACATTTACGTGTGGCCCTCATGAAAAGAGAGAAGATTAAATGTTGGGTCCTACCACCTTTGGGGCTTTGCTTCTCTTTTCTTATTGGGAGGAGGAGGCTGGTATTTTCAGAACTCTGCTCATAAAGGACTCTATTTTCAAAGTGGAGAAACATAATCCATATTTAACCCATTGACCCAGCAGAAAATAATCACCAGGGAAACCGTCAAGGGAGCCATCAGGGCCAACCGTTCTAGCCTGATTTCTCAGCCCCACATGGAGTCCATTGGAAGCCACCATGTAAAGTTGTATAGGTTGTGTACTGTTCAACTGGAGAGGGTCTTACTCACAGTGTAGACAACCCCTGGGCAGTGTTGTCACATGAGCCATGTCAGGCCAGATGTCACGTATTCTAGAATGGACAGTGCCATACATGTTTGGGGGAGTGCTTAGTGTACTTGAGCTAGGCAGACTTAACTTTCCACTTGACTGTGAGCTTCTGAGAGGATGGATTTTGCCTTCTAGTTCCAGTAATTAGCACAGGGCTTGGCACAGAGTAGACAAAACTCCCCCCACCCAGCCCCATGTCAGATATCCAGGAAACCACTGGAAGTGAACTATGAACACTAGGAGAAAAGTTGCATTTAGAGATTGAGATTTGTGGATCATTGGCGACTTCTCAAAGTCACTGAAATAACTAAGGTTGCTGGGGGACTGTGGGGGACAGGGACCTGGGCTGACAGAAGAAAGGAAAACGAAGTCATGAAGAAGATTGAGGATGAACAGTCACAAGCGTGGAATCAAGAGAAATATCACAAAAAGCACGGACCCACCATTGTGTCCCCATCCTCAGCACATAATGCATATTCTCAATAAATATTTGGTAAATAACCGAATGAATGAAGTAGTGAGCAAGGGGCACTGTCAAGTCCTGCAGAGAAATCACACAGAGTGAAGACTGAAGAGGGGCCTTTGGGTTGAAAAGAGGCAATTAATGACGTTCGGAAGACCTGTAGCAGTCTCAGCGGAGCTGTCCCTTCCTCCAGGAAGCTTTCCATGACCACCCCACAACCACCCCCTCCTGATGCTCCTCTTACTTCTTGCCGTAACACCTAACACTCCATCTTCAACACCGGAGCATGTGCTCGTTACCTAGCATTACATCTCTCTGCTCTTCCGTGTATCCTCCGTGAGCCTGCTGGCTGTGTGTGCGTTGAAACTCTAACCTGATTCCTTTGACACCAACCTGGTGTACAGTAGGGTGTGAATAAAAATTTTTCTTTAAATAGTGATAACTAAGGAAATAGAGAAAACTGACTTTTGTATAAAATAGTAAGTGCCGGGATTGAAAAAACGCGTGAATGTAAATGGACATCGAGTGGAGGGAGAAGCATGGTGTTCCCGGGGGGGAGGAGCATCACTCCGGTTTCACCAGGAGATTCATGGGGAGATCACTGGCATTTGGCAGGACTGAGGGAACCAGGAATCCATGCTGGAGTTCTTGAGATGGAACTTAAAACAAAGGAGCATTTTTTCCTGCCTGTTTCAGCCCTGAGAACTAGCAGTGAGAGCTCTTGAGGTTAAGAGCGACGAGAGGTTCGGTAAGGCTGGCTCTCGAAGAAAGTGGAGGGTAGACATCCAGCATCTTCCAGCTCTGCATAGAGATATTTATCAAACCTGGAAACATGTGTGCGACACATTGCTAAAGGAAAAGTGGCTACCAAATGGAAAGTGCAATGTTTATTTCTAAGACAAATGTATTTTTCTTTCTCATTCTAAAAAACAAAACAAAACAGAACAAAAAAACACCAGAAAACAAACTTGAGTTTTTCTTAGAAATTAACAGATATATAAGAAATAAGAGATGGCAAGGACATTCACTTAAACTGGTTACCTGGTGACGACTGACTTTTATGTTTGAGACTTTTCATTTTTCCTGTGGTTTCCGAATTGAGAATTACTACGTGAGCAATAGAAAACTACAATAGAATTCCGTGTGAACATTCCCCGCATGAAGTTTTTGAATAACATGCTTAATGACAAAATGATGATGAGGATATTTGTGAAGTGGCAAAAGTAGATTGCACAGTGAGTTACAGACAGAGCACTGAGTGATGTCAGGTGGCTAGTGTGGGTTTATGTGGCTCTGTGCATCTGTGCCCAGGAAAACGGTGGTTATCTCTGGTCTCTTGGCGAGCCCTGGGGTGACTCTTGTATTTGTCTTTTCTGTGTTTCCTGTTATAATACCTATAATTGTCACAGCACAATTTTAAAAATTTATAAAAATCTCCATTACAATATCTACATGTTATCTTATAATTAAAATTATTAATAAACATGAGTACAGGGTGTTTGGGTGGCTCAGTCAGTTGAGTGTCAGACTCTTGGTTTTGGCTCAGGTTGTGATCTTAGGGTTGTGAGATCAAGCCCTGCATTGAGCTCCGTGCTCATCAGGGAGTCTGCATGGGATTCTCTTTCTCCCTTTCCCAGCTTGCACATGCACTCTCTCTCTCTCTTTAAAATAAATGAATAAATTAAAAATCTTTTTTTAAAAAAGATCTTATTTATTTGTTTGACAGAGATCACAAGTAGGTAGAGGAGCAGACAGGGGGCGGAGGAAGCAGGCCCCCTGCCAAGCAGGGAGCCTGATGAGGGGCTTGATCCCAGGACCCTGGGATCATGACCTGAGCCGAAGGCAGAAGCTTTAACCCACTGAGCCACCCAGGTGCCCCTAAATTGAAAATCTTAAAAAAAATAGGGGTGCGAGGGTGGCACAGTCAGTTGAGTGCCTGACTCTTGGTTTTGGCTCAGGTCATGATATCAGGGTCATTAGATCAAGCCCCTCATTGGGCTCTGGACGCAGTGGGGAGTCTGCTTGGGTTTCTGCCTCTCCCTCTGCCCTTCTCCCCTGCTCTGTCCCTCTCTGTTTCTCTCAAATAAATAAATGTTAAAATCAGATAAACAGGAATACCCATAAGGATGTCAGAAAAAACATACAGGCCAGGAAACATGTCTGTACATCCTATAAGATTTTACAACTTGAAAATCTTCATATTTATTTTTTTGTTTCCTATTTTCATGTGGAATTAAAGTAAAACCCCTTTTTAAAAAAAAGATTTTATTTTAGAGAAAGCACAAGTGAAGGGAGGGGCAGAGTGGGCGAGGGAGAGAATCTCAAGTACTCTGTGCTGAACAGAGTCCGACTGGGTCTCAATCTCAGGACCCTGAGATTATGACCTGAGCTGAACTCAAGACTGGATGCTTAACCAGTTATGCCACCCAGGTGCCCTGACAGTATAACCCTTTAAAAAAAAAAAAGAAAAGAGGAATGAAGAAGCACTGCTTTGGTCATGTTGGGCCCCTCCCCAACTGCTTAAAACCCTTCCACTGATCCCTCTTGTGTTATTTTTTAAATTTTAAAAAAAGATATTTATTTAAGAGAGCGAGTGAGAGAGAGCACAAGCAGGGGAAGGGGCAGAGGGAGAGAAAGAAGGAGACTCCTCCTGAGTGTGGAGTTTGACATGGGGCTCGAGGAGGGACTTGATCCCAGGATGCTGAGATCGTGACCTGAGCAGAAGTCTGCCATGAAGTCTGCTGCTCAACCCACTGAGTCACCCAGATGCCCCTCCCTGTTGCTTTAGAACAAAGTCCAGCCCCCCTTGCCAGGGAACTGACTTGCCAGACCTTCGATGAGCTGGCTCTGGGTAGCTCTATGTCTTCTGCTGTCCCCTGCTCCCTCGTGCCTGTGCCACTGCAGTCCACTGACTCCATCCCCAGCCCTCCTGGACTCCTGCACGTGCCGTCATGTCCGCTGGGACACACTCCTTCTTCCATCACCCCCCTTCCTGTCAAACTGCTACACAGAGTTGAGGTACCAGTACAAACATCACTTCCTTTCAGCTCTCTCTGTTCCCCGGTTCAGTCATCCTTACTTACGTTCTCCCATCACACTCTACATCTTCTTTTCAAGCACCCATGACACTGTTGTCGTTTCTTTTACTGATGTCTCTTCCTATTAGTTTGTGTCTCTGGCACTGGGCCCACTAGGGCATTCCTGATGGAAGCAGAGATGTCCCATGAAGATGTGTGCAGTGTGGAAGTGAGAGCGCTTGCCTGCCGGGGGAGCACAGAGAGGGGAGCTCGGAGCTTCCTGCTCATCCGGCAGCCTTCAGAGATGGAGTAGGTCCGTGGCAGTCCCCAAGATTCCCAAGGCTCTTAAGCCTGATAGAAGAAAAGCTTAGGGAACCAGCCAACACAGGGGACAGTGGCAGTGGCAGTAGGTCTAGCAGTAGAAAGACATGTCCCTGATCAGGTCATGTTCAAGTTAGTCCTTGAAAGGTGAGATCACCTGGAGGAGGAACCCGCACAGAGTCACGGAAGCTAGGAAGTGCTGTCCGGAGTGCTGAATACTCAGAGTGAGAAGGTGGGCAGGAGGAGGGCGCCAAGCGGGGACAGGGCTTGCAGGGAGTGACATAGGAAAGAGAGATTAGGTCCAGATTACAAAAGCCGCTTATTCCATGCCTTGGACTTTAGGCAACATGGAGCCAGCCAAGATTGATTTTGTTTTGCATGGATATTTTATAAGCAGCTTAATAATTGGAAACCGTGCCAACTAGCTCTCCTTGATGGCCTCCGTGTTATAGCGGTCAGACACACGTGCCGCGGTCTGTGTCAGAGAGACCCCAAACATGTAAACAGCTCACTTGATCTGAAATACTAAGCTCTTTCATTCAAAATGTTGTGGGAGACAAGCTTACAAACGGTGTTCACAGGCAGTGTCATTGGGGAGCTAAAACATTTCTGTTTTGCTGAAGCTCTTTAAAAAATTTATAGCAAGATCAACATTATAATGTCGATACAGGGAATTTTTTAAACCCAAACAAAGAAAGAAATGTAACCACCGGTTGAACACAAGAGGATATAATAAGTCTTGTGCTGAAGAATGCTAGCTTGGAAGAGCACACGCTCATCGCTTTAACAACAGAGCAGGAGACAAAGAAACAGCACAAAATAGCTTTCAATGGAAAACAGTATTCTTGCCCTGCAGCTTCCTGCTTGAAATCCTGATTCTCAGAAGCAACCAATCTTAACCCTTTTAAACTGTTTCTTCTGGCGGTCACCTCCATATTACAGCTAAGCAAATACGCAAAAACAGCTGTTCTGCCTATGAACATGCGTGCTCCCTGGTGACTGCCAGCTACGGTGGACAGGAATTCGACTCACTTTTCGCTACATCTCTCTCACATCTTCGTGCTATAATTATTTTATGTACTTACCTTGGCAATTTGGGGAACGAGTTTAGGCCAAAATTCTAAACGGGAGGCCCTTGACAGCCCTGGAGGGGAGGGCAGGTAGCCGAGGGCAGGGCACGTGGCAGGTGAGAAAGGACAAAGCTTGGGGGCATCCTTTGTGCCTCTCTCTCTCCTGTAATGCACACCTGAAGCCCTGTCGCGTTCTTGTGCCTTCCAAACAGTCGGAGTGGGACAGCATCTCCCACTGCTCCTGACGTGTCCTCTCCGGTTGAGCCGCATCTAGTCTGGCTTGGATTATTGGACCTGCCTTCTGATGGGTCTCCTGTCTCGGCTCTCGCTTCTCTGCAGAAGGAGCCTTTTCAGATGTAGGTGGTTAGACGTGACTCCTCTGCTCGACGGCCTTCAGCGGCTCCGCACTTCACTCAGAGCCGAAGCCAACTCCCCGCCCCATGTGGGCCCAGCTTCAGCTCCCGGTCCCTTGCCCCCGTGCTCACTCTCCACACAGGCCTTGACGCTCCTCAGCCAAGCCAAGCACACCTGGGAGCCTGTGCACGTTGATCCTCTGTCTGGAATCTTCCCCAGCAATCTGCTGGCTCATTCCCTTTCCTTAGCTCCTCCGGAGGGAGCGCTAGGCAGTATGTGAAATGGTAGGGGCAGAGGCCATGTTTGTGAGGAGTCCTGGGATGGAGAGAGGACAAGGGTGTGCTAGGAAGAGGTTGGACAGAGAGAGGCTTTAACACTCAGATGGCCCCAGGCATGAGTTCTGAGGCTGGCAGTCCAGGACAGAGAGAAGAGTTAATGTGGAGCGAGTGTCCCTGAGGAGGGAGAGAGCGCAGGATCAAAAGCACAAACAGATGAAACAAAATTAATTAACAAGTTCATGCCTGGAAGCCATCGTTTCTCTCTGAAATGGAGGGCAGGGTCGAATCTAAGAGGACCCAGCTAACTTAAGGGCTAAGAGGAGATGGTAATGTGGGTCTGAAGCACACCAGCTGCTGAGGGGAGCAAGAGAGGGAGGGGTTAGGCCTTGCCCTGTGCGCTGAGGGCCAAACACAGCTGGAGACCTTACGTGTGAAATGCCCTCCATATGTGCTGGCGTGGGGAAGTCCCCGCCCCCAGCAGTGCGCCACAGTCCTTGTGTCGTGGTGATAAAAAAGCAAGAATAACTGACAGTTAGTGGGGGATGATCATTTCTCCCGTTTTTCAGCTGAGGAAACTGAGGCACAGAGGTGACACAGCCAGTTAGTGGTTGCATTGGTCAGCGTTCTCCTGAGAAACAGAACCAGTAGGATTTCTCTCTCTCTCTCTCTCCCCCCCCCCTTCTTCCCCATCTCCCCGCTCTCTCTCCCTCGTCTTCCTCTCCTCTCCAGAGGGAAAAGGTCAAAGAAGTAGAGATACAACGTATAATGAAGAGACTTGTCTTCCAGATGAAGCAGGAGGGAATGGAACCCTGTCTCAGAGAGACAGAGATTGCTTTATTACAATGAATAACTGACTGACATGATTACAGAGGCTGACAAGTCCCTATCAGCAGTCAGTAAGGTGGGGACCTGGTAAAGGTGATGCTGCTGGGAGGCATGAGACCCAGAAGGAGCCAATGTTTCAGAGTCTGAAGAGAGGAAAGAACCAATGTCCCAGTTCCTGGTCAGGCAGGCAGGAGGAATTCCCTCTGTAGTCAGTCCTTTTGTTCTGTCCAGCCCTTCAACTGATTGGATGAGGCCCACCAACATTAGGAAGGATGGTCTACTCATTCAGATGTTAATCTCATCCAGAAACACCCTTGCCAGATATCACACTCAGAATAATGCTTGACCAAATGTGTGGGCATCTTGAGGCCGGGTCAAATTGATGCATACACTTAACCCTCAGAGTGGTGGAGCCTGAGCCAGGCAGTCTCTGCCCACCCTGAGCTCCCACTGGAGTCCAAAGTTGAAAGTTTGCTGACATAACAAGCTGAGATAGTGAGTAATGCTTGATGTAATGCCCCAAGGAAAATATAAGCTGAGACATACTAGTACTGATGGTATTATTAATAATAATAAATGTTTTAGAAATGAAGCTAGGACCGGGAGGTACTGGAAATTCTCCATGGATGTATTAGTTAGGCTCAGCTGTTGCAACAAAAGGGGCCTAAAAATACAGAGGCTTTCTTTCTCACCAACCATCTACAGGTTGGAAGGGTGGTTTTGCCAACACTAACATGTGGCTTCCATCTATGGTCCAAGTTGGACTTCGATTGTTACCACCTCCCAGTCAGTGGGAGGAGGGAAGGCACAGGGCAGTCATGCCTGTCCTTTCTAGGATCGATCATGGTAGCTGCTAGCCCTGTGTGGCTGTCAGGTGCCTGAGCTGTGACTAGTGAAACTGAGGAAGTGAGTTTTGTATTTAATTTTATTTAGTTTAAACTTAAATTAAAAAGTCTGTTTGAGATGTCCTCTCCCTCCCCCTCTGCCCCACCCACTTGTTTTCTCTCTCTCTCTCTCAAATAAATAAATAAATGTTTAAAAATATGCCTTCTAGAAAATTTGAAATTATGTATGTGGCTCACATTTTATTTCTACTGGACAACACTGGTCTAGACTCTTGGAAAATATACATATCATATAAGTGCACATCCCATTGGCCAGAATTTGGTCACAAAATAATAATCTCCCGGTTTACTATAGAAGAGAAACTTATACCTAACTCTTTCCAGTAACTGTACGGACACTGTTGCTAAGCGGCACCTTAAATTTGATGGTGGATTACATATATATCGTATGATCTGTATAAGAACCAGTACTCAGCATGATGCCTGGCTTATTGTAGATCCTCCACAAACATTTATTTAAAAAAATAAATGAATAAGTAATATGACGACAGTTCACAGTAAATACCATGAACAGAAACACTAGCTAATGGAGAAATTGACAGTGGTGGGGGCAGGGTGCATTGCAGATTTGAGTGACCAGGGTAGCATCTGTGAAGAGGTGACATCTGTCCAGAGACCTGAGTCAAATGGATAAGCTGGACTTGGAAGTGTTTGACGTAAGAGCATTACAGGCAGAAGGAACAGCAAGTGCAAAGGCCCTGAGGGCAGGAAGTGTTAGTGGTGCTGGAATGACAGCAAGAAGGCAGTGGGGTGGAGACCACTGATGAAGGATAGAGTCAGAGCAGCAGGCAGAGGCCAGACAGTTTAGATTTCATCCTCAGGGGGATTAAGGCCACCAGAACCGCCTTCCTCTTAGAAGCTTTTTAAGGTCATCACTGCACCTTTTGTAAGCCCTGCCTCCTATAAGAGGCAGGCAAGTGTGCAGAACATCATGAATATGGGCCCCGGCGGGGCAAATGCCAAGCTTTCTCTGACTTTTGCTAAAGGGCTTTCAGAAATTGGTTTACTTAGCTGTGTTTAGCAGCCCCACACTTTTCTCGTTGGCTCAGCGAAGAGGGAGCAAAGCACTGTTTTGGGCTTCCTTCCAGACTTGGAATTAGTTTGTTTTCTATCTTTTATCACAAACATCCTGCTGCCCTTTGCCAGTATTCCTGGTAATAGAACCTTTTTGTTTTGTTATATTTTAATCTGCTTAGTGCATGTGGCTTGTCTATCTGGCCCCACAAATCACTGGTTATCATCACAGTCAATGGTCTGTGTCCAGCCAATTTCACAGATAAACACCTCTCTCCTGGTCACAGTCCCTGACGTGGGGAAGTCTGATTTACAAAGTCAATAAAAATGCATTCAGGGAATTACTGGACCTGCTGGCTTAATAGTTGAGATTAAAATCTCCAAGTTTAGGACAATAAGTCATTTAACACACGTAAGGTGGCAAGTGGGTTATGGAAATGTCTGCTGGCCAGGGTCAGGCACCGCTGGAAGGGGATTTATTGGAAGACAAAAAAAACCTAATAGATTAATTGCCTTCAGTGCCTTCCCCTACCCACCACCACCACATGACCCTGGGGAGCAGATATCGTAGTGCATTTTGTTGGTCACTTTGGAGAGCGGACAACTTTTCATAGTAGAAAATCATCTAGGACAAAAAAAAAGCAAGACATTTTCTAAGGATTTTTTTAATATATTGAAAGTTTTTCTCATTAGTGAGTTAGTGTTCATTTTAGATGTTGTGTGTTGGCTTACCTGGAAAGCAGGACCTGCCAGAAGGAGAGAAATCAGGCTGTGATACAATCACAACCAAGGTCCTAGCTGATCCCGTGGGGGCTCGAGAGCTGGGATTAAGAGACCAGGCCTTTGCATGCTGGCATGGACCAGTCGTTGGATGCCAATGTCCACTGGAGTGCAGGTGTGACCGTGAGTGAGGCTACTCCTTCAGATGAGGATAAGTTCTGGAAAGTGGCTAGAAGCTGGGGGCCAGAGTGTTTCAGTGCTGGAGCAGAGAGCAGAGGTGAGGGGGCACCACAGTATCCACTACAGTACACATTTTAAAAGGAACAGGAGTAAGAAAGTAAAAAATTAGCCCAGATTCCATCCCCCCACCCTGAGCAAAGGATTAACTTCTTGGTATGTGTCTTCTCAGTCTTTAAATCATACTGATATACGTATGTATATGAACTGTGTATTGTGTGTGTGTATACACAGACACCCACATACACACCCACATATGGCTGTGCAGAAATGAGTCATACTATTTTATATCTTGCCTTTCTCTGAATATAGCATAAACATTTTCCTCTGTGTTTATATAGATTAAAATAGACACATCTAGCCTTTCAGCAATTTCATATCAAAGAATTTTCATTAAGGAAGTAATCTGAGGTGTCGCTACAAGATGTTTATTACAGCATTATTTATAATGACTAGAAGACTCAATAACCTAATGTCCAAAAATGTGTCCGATTAAATACAGTAGGGGATAGCTCTACCATGGCCATTGTAATCAGAAATCTATTTTAATGATGTGAGCAACTGCCCCCAACAGATGGTTAAATATTTAAAAAAAAAACACTGAGGATACAAAACAGCAGTATCTGGTGGGGTAACAAGAGGTTATGTACATTGGAAATAATAGAATATCCACTAAAATGTTAACAGTGGTTATATCTGAATGATGGAACCCCAGGAATTGTTGTTTCCCAGAATGTGTTGTTATATAATTAGGAAAGAATGTAAAAATATTTTTGGTTGGTCCCCAGATATTTTTAATACTACTTTAAACATGAAAACAGTAATTAGTGTATATGGCCAAATAGCCGATAACAAAATGGTATACAATGCAAAATTAGCTCGCTTCCATTCCAGAAACCTCCCCTTCCCACTTCTCTCCCTGAGGAGCAACCGCTATGGGTAGTTTCTTTTTTGCATCCTTGTTGGAATGTTCTATGTGGTATGAAGACACACACACATGTGTGCACATGCATTATTGAGAACATTATTGAGAATATTATTGAGAACATTATTGAGAACAATCCTTTCAACATCCTCCCAACTTAAGATATGTCTAATATATTTCTAATATATGTATGTATATAATATATGTATGTATATGTATATAATGTATATATGTATATAATGTATATATGTATATAATATATGTATGTATATACATATGTGTATGTATATACATATATTTATAATATACATATAATATATATATGTAGACATATAATATATGTCTAATATATTTCTAAATCACAACATAAAGGTAAGCTTCATTCTTTTGGTGGCAGAGGGGTGTTTTCGAACCCTCCCTGCAGAGGGAGGTGGGTGAGAGCGGGCGCTAAGTCCTAACATGACAGTAGATGTAGGAGAGGGATTTGCTGGGTGAATGAGCTTACCTGAGACATGAGAGAGGGCTCTGTCCCCTCCCGCCTCCCCTGCAGGGCATGCCTCTTCTTTATTTTCTGTCTCTCCTCCTTCATTGGCACTTTCCCTATGGCCTCAAACACAGGAGCATTTCACACTCAGAGGAAGGAAATAAGGGAGTGAGGGATGGGGGCATGGAGAAGGGAAGGAAGGAAGGGAAATGACAAAATACAGAATCTCTCAACTTCCCTTCTATGTTGTCCTTCCCAGACAACTGACTGCTGTGTGCCGTGTGTTCTCTAGGATAGTCTGGTAATGAAGAATTCAAGCATTTCTGCTCTCCCTGAGTCACATTCTGGTAGGAGGAGGTCGACAGTAGACAAATATGTCAGGTGTCTGTAAGCGTCGTGGGCCCGCCTCTCTGCAGACTGTGTTCCTTCTCCAGGCTTCCTGGAGGCCATCTGTTTTCCTCTGAGGGAACAGGTGGGCCATCCCTGCTCTGGCCTGGAGGGTGGGCAAGCAGCAGCAGTGTCCCCCCCGTCTTCCACCCGACCCACCTCTTCCTGTGCTCCCTACTGTCCTGTCAATTTCCACAGGGCTAGGGCTGGCATAAGTAATAGCTACTCTTAAAACACACCAAATTCCACATGCCTGGGACTATAAGTATTTTACACATAGGAACATTCACAAACCTTTTGGGGTAGGTACTGTTATTACCTCCATTTTACAAAGGAGCAAACTGAGAACCACAGAGAAGAGGACAAGTCAGAATTTGAAACAACAGGGAGTTGTCTCAGGTGTGCTTATCTTAACTGGGACACTATCAGTACGCGTCCCCGGACAATCTTGCTCTTTCTCTTCTTTCTTTTTTTTCATTAACATAATGTATTATTTATTTCAGGGGTATAGGCCCGTGATTCATCAGTCTTACACAATTCACAGAGCTCACCATAGCACATACCCTCCCCAGTGTCCATCACCCAGCCACCCTACCCCTCCCCGCCTCCACTCCAGCCACCCTCAGTTTGTTTCCTGAGATTGATGCCCTTATGGTTCATCTCTCTCTCTCTGGTTTTGTGTTTCACTTTTCCTCTCTTCCCCCATGATCCTCTGCCTTGTTTCTCAAATTCCTCATATCAGTGAGATCATATGATAATTGTCTTTCTCTGATTGACTTATTTTGCTCAGCATAACACCCTCAAGTTCCATCCAGGTCGTTGCAAATGGCAAGATTTCTTTAATGGTTTCATAATATTCCATTGTATATATATACCACATCTTCTTTATCCATTCATCTGTTGATGGACATCTAGGCTCTTTCCATAGCTTGGCTATTGTGGACATTGCTGCTCTAAACATTGGGGTGCAGCTGCCCCTTTGGATCACAACATTTGTATCTTTCGGGTAAATACCCAGTAGTGCGACTGCTGGGTTGTAGGGTAGCCCTATTTTCAACTTTTTGAGGAACCTCCATACTGTTTTCCAGAGTGGTTACACCAGCTTGCATTCCCACCAACAGTGTAGGAGGGTTCCCCTTTCTCCGCATCCTTGCAAACACCTGTCGTTTCCTGACTCCTTAATTTTTTGCTCTTTCTTCTTGAAAGTTGGCAATCTTGGGGTACTCCGTGGCTCAGTCGGTTAAACAGCTGACTCTTGATTTTAGCTCAGGTCATTATCTTGGGCTCATGGCGTTGAGCCTCACATCGGGCTCGGCACTCAGCATGGAGTCTGCTTTTCCCTCTCTTTCTCCTCCACCACCCACTCTCTCTCCCTCAAATAAATAAAAGTTTCTTTAAAAAAAAGTTGGGAATCTTGGGGCACCTGGTTGGCTCAGCTGGTGGAGTGTCCAGCTTTTGATCTCAGGCTTGTGAGTTCTAGCCCTGTGCTGGGTGTGTAGTCTTCTTAAAAAAAAAAAAAAAAGGAAGTTGGGAATCTTGCTTTTTGGATAAATATTCCCAGGATCATTGATTTCTCACTCCCTGGCTCCTCGTTTTTTTTGCAACTGTTAAATTGATTATCAGTTAAGTTAATTAGCGTCCATTCCTAGCACCTCCTCTTTCCAGGGATTTCCTGGGCGTTAGCAGCACAAGGATTCGGAGGGACCAGTCTTCTGGTGAGTCCCGAGGCGGTGATGTACACAGGTGGCCACAGTAGGCTGCAGATTGGGTTATACAGCGTGTAGATAGCAGATAACATTTCCTGAGCAATAGCAGTGCGTTAGCCATGAAGTTGGACACTTTACAGGCTTTGCCGTGCATGAGTCTCAGAAGAATCGCGAGATTTAGGTTTAGCGAGGGAAGGTCGGTCCTCTGCCCAGGAGAGTGTTGCCAGAAGGTAGGACGCCCAGTTAAATGTAAATTTTCAGACAAGCATGTCCCATACTTATTCCAAAACAATTATTCATTGTTTATCTGGAATTCACATTTAGCTGTGTGTTCTGTATTTTTATTTGGTCGATCTGACATCCCAAGCTCAAGGTTATCCAAGTGGGATTTGGGCCCAAATCTGTCTGACTTTAGAGATGGATTAGGTATTGTAACTGAACACAAGGTCAATGGGCAATGAGCTTTCAAATGCCGCTCAAAGCCAGATTTTCTTCAGAACCTTCTGGCCTTTGAGGGCCTTTTAGGACCAGTGTATGAGAATGTCCCAGGCCCGCAGAGAAGTTAGCTTAGCAGGGTGTGTGTGCATATGCGTGTGCCCGAGTGTGCCTGCGCCTACAGAGGTGGAGGGAGGAGGGAGTCCTGCCACCTTTGCCCTCCAGGTGCAAGAAGACAGCCGCTAAGCAGCGAAATGAGTGGCTCATATCTGGGCTGCTCCTTCCGGAGGGAAATCAATGATTTAGTTAAAGCCTCACATGCCCTGCGCTGCGGATTGGGGCCATCCCGGCGGAGCTGCTCTGCAGAGCCTTTTTATAAACCAGCAACAATTTACACTCCAAATGAAGTCCTAATAAACTGCCGCTGCAGCTCTGCCAGGAGGAGGCCGGGTAAACACTTCCTTTTAATAAAACACATGCACTCTGGTCTCAGCAGGGCCCACACGGTTGTGCGGGGAGCATCCTGGCCTTTCAGCTGGGCCCAGGGGGGTGTGGGAGGGCTGCACCGCCCCTTGGTGTGGGGGCTCCGTCTGCTCTTACTCACCCGGGTCTGTGCTCCTGGTCTGTGGATTCTCAGGGTGGCAGGAGCCTCAGATTTCAGCCGGGACAGTCGCACACTGGGTGATGGACTTCTGGCGTTCCCCAGAGATGAGCCCGTGATTCCTCACTGCTGTCCAGGGGGACGGTGGCCTGGAGACGGGCTGCGGGAATCATGTTCCTCCTCCTGGCTGCGTGACCTTGGATCCATTTACTAACCTCTCTGTGACTCACTTTATCATTTATAGAATGGGAGTAATGGTGCCCACCGTTGAGAGCTGTGGCTCAGAGCCTGGCTTAGAGTAAGGGCTGCGGTTTTATCATTCAGATGACATTGTGTGTCATGACAGTGCCGTTCTCAGCACATAATAAATGCTTAGTGAGTGGCATAATATTTATACTATTATATTTAGGATGATAGAAGTATTAATAAACTATGTCAGAAAGACCCGTATAACTTCGAGACAAAATGACGTTGCTCTAAGCTCTGTGTGTTGCCCTGACTCCATCCTCTTAAAGCAAAACGGAACAAATTGACTCCTGACAACCCTCGAGTATTTCCCTGCTCCTAAATGTACCCCAAACTCTGTTTCCTTCCAGTGGGCTTGCACAGGTCCTTCAGATACTCATCCAGACTCATCCAGACAGCCGGCTTTTCCTATCGAGGCTCATGTTTCAGATGGGGACTGCGATGCTTATCTTCCAGGAGGGAATAAGTTAGTGTGTCTTAAAGCTCCTAACATGGCTGTAGGACACAGCAGGTGCTGTTGCCTCCTGTCCCACACCTGAGAGCAGAGCGTCAGTGTCCCACTTCCCGGGAGCCAGCCTCGCCGGCAGCTCTGAGCACAGGCCCTGGAGTCAGCGCTTGGGTTCACATCGGGCTCCATCAAAGCTGTGTGACCTTGGACCAGTGACTTAACCTGTCTCCGCCTCACTCACCTCATCTGTAAAATGGGAATAACAGCACTGTGTGCTTGTGCTGATTAACTCAGGTGATCCAGGTGAAGCACCTACAACAGTGCCTGGTGTGTGGCAGGCACTCAGTTAGGCTGTTTTTCCTCCACGCGAGCCACACAGAACCCCAGGCATTGTCAGGGACAGGCACTGTTCCCTCACTCTTTCTTTGAGCCTTGCGTCGGCCCCCCATCTCTGGCCAGACCTCCCATTATTGGCTTTTCCCGGGCGTCTGGTGTTCTCCACTCCACACAAGCGACCACTAAGCGTCGACACTCTCATCTTGTCCTCTACCAGCTGTTACTTCCCTTGCACTCATGGGCAGGCCGTCACATTGATCCCTGTTCAGTTCCATCCTGCCAGCTTCGTGCTGTGATTCCATTCATCCAGGGAGCTTCTGGGGGCTCCGTCTGTCACCCGGCGTGGGCCGGCGCTCCTCATGTGTTGGCTTGTGGACCAGGTGAACGTTACAGAGCCAGGAGGAAGAGCCAGAGTTTGTAGTGTTGGTAGTGTAATGTTGCTGCCGCCTATCCAGAGGTCATGCCCCATTTTTGGCAACAGTGCTACAGTGTCCCCTTAGGGCACTATCCCTCTGCCACCACACATAGTTTTGGTGGGGATGTCAATCAAGGTGCTAGAGGAGGGTACAGGGCAGGGCAGGGCCAATCATTCTTTCTCTGCAACCTAACTGTTGAGAACGGCACAGGGGAAGCTTCCCACCCAAGAAGAAGAAAAAGAAGAAAGAAAAAAGAAGTAGAAGAAAAAAAAAATAGCTGGTTCACCGAGAGCAGCAGCTTGAAGAGACCGTGTGCAGATCTTATCCCGGGGATCCTTAGTGCTGCCTTTCCCTGTCCTGTCGGGAGTTCTGCAGCTTTGCCTTTGATCGTATTTATCAGATATTTATTGCCATAAGAACGCTGTGTGACAAACTGTGACAAATTGTGTCTTCCCCAAATTTATAGGTTCAAATCCTAAGCCCCAGAACCTCAGAATGTGACCATATTAGGAGGCAGGGCCTTTCAAGGGTTGAGTAAGTTAAAATGAGATCATTAGAGTGGATCCTCCTCTAGCCTGAACAGTGTCTTCAGAAGAGGAAATTTGGGCACACAGAGAATCAGTCCCCATGCACACACCCACAGAAAAGACCATGTGGGGACACAGCCATCCGTGGTCACGTACAAGCCAAGGAGAGAGGCCTCAGAAGAAGCCACACTGGCTGACACCTTTATCTTGGACTTCTATCCTCTAGAATTGTGAGAAAATATGTTTCTGTTGTATAAGCCACCCAGTCTATGGTATTTTGTTACTGCAGCCCTACCTGGCTAGTTGACAAACTATCCCAAAGTTCAGTGACTTAGAACGCCAAGCATTTCTTGAGCTCATGAATCTGTGGGTCACGGAGATGGTCTTCCGGTCTCTGTTAGGTTCCCTCCTGAATATACGGGTGGCTGAAGGTCCACGAAAAAATGGGTGGTCCTGGATGGATGCTTATATGTCTGCGGGGTCAGCTGGGAACTGAGTGAGTTCCAGGGTGACCTAAGTGGGACAAATGGGGTGACTCAATTGTATCCAACATGTCTTATCCTTCTACAAGTTAGCAGGGCACATTCTCAAGGTAAAGACAGAGGGACGAGGGAGAGAGTGGGAAGTGGCCATGTTTTTTTCAAGCCTCTCCTGGTGTCACAGCTGCTGATGTCTAGTTGGTCATAGCAAGTTACAGGAGTGGGAAGAGGTACAAAGTCACGTTACAAAGAGTGTGGACACGGGGAACAGTGAAGAATCAGAGCTATTACGAGTCAAAGGCATGCCGTGAACTAGTTCAGAGCCTCCTGATAATTTGGTATTACCCCTCAGAGTTGGATTTTGTTGTTGGGGATCAAAGAACTCTCAGTGAGGCCGAGCTAGAAGGTAGAATGGACATGTATCTACATTCGAGTCTTGGAAGCCAACGGGAGAGAATGGTTCAGAATGGAAACCATGGTCATTAGTGCCAAAGGTTGGCTGGAAGTCAAGTGATAGAAGGATTAAGAAAGGCCCATTGCATTTATGAGCCAGTAGGTTATCTGTCACCTTAGTAAGAACTGTTTCTGTGGAGAAGTGGGGACAGAAGCCAGATAGAGTGGGTGAAGGGTGAAGAGGGGATACTGTAAATGTAGACAACTTTTTGAAGGATCTTATGGGGGATATGAAGCCTGGAGGAGGATGTGGGGTTAGGAAAAGGTTTTTAAATTTGCTTTTACAGAGGAGGAGAAACATGAGAAGTGAGCCAGTAAGGTCCAGAGCTGAATTCTAAGCCAGTGAGTGAAGGGTGAGTTAGCCCAGCCTCCACTGGGGCAGGTCACTTCCTTTTGCTGGGTCCAGGAGCTCTCGTCACTCCCATTGGCTTTTACCTCTTTGTGTGGGCATCTAGCAGCTTGTCTGATGTCCCCAGAGGCATAGCCTGTCCTTACCAGAGATTTCCTGTCTCCGTCCATAGGCACCATGTGAACATTGTCCCACCCGCCCCTCTACAGCACCCCAGGAGAAGGCCCTGGGGGTGGGATCTGGGATACTGATGGAGTAGTGGTGCTCTGGAGGGGGTCCTGCCACTTCCAGCTTGAGACTGCCCTCCTCATCCATCTAGTTGGGATAGTCGTCGGTGACTCCCCAGTTCCATGGAAATGCTAGTAAATTCAGAAAATCAGAAAAAGAAAACTTACCTCTCACAGAACGAAATTATATCTGGGGCACACAAAGCCCATCTGGAAGGGGAAGTGGAATGATAGCCAGTTCCAGGGAAAAGAATTGTGGAAGGAAGAATAACACCCAATTGGAGTCTCTTGAGAGAGTCCTGGGGGCCAGATCACATGGAATTAATAGGGACTTCCCCGGTTCTACCACTTATTTGCTGTGTGACCTTTCATGGGTGAATTAACCTCTCTGTGTTTCATCCTCATGGGATTGTGAGAATTAAATACAATTCCATTTGTAAAGTAGCACGATGCCTACAGAGTAAATCCCTCTCTCCTCTTTCATCCACTGTGTGGTTGTTAAATTGTCTCTCAGCTCCAAACCCAACCCTCTCTACTGAGCTTTGTGGTGCTGAGACCAGGACTTGGCTACTGCGTTTTTGTGGTGTCAGCTGCTCCAAGTTAGGCTCTCTGCATAGGGGGCACTAGAAGGAGACGGAGAGGCTGGAAGAGGACGGTCAGACTGACTTCTTCCGGCCCCCTTGCACATTTCCTTAACCACACTTCTCTGCCTGGGATCCCGTGTGTAGCTTTTTCACAGAACCAGTCTGATGGGAGAATCCATCACCAGCTGGCCAGTGTCCCCCTCACAGAGGACTGGCTTCCAGAACCAGTAGACCTTCCTCTGAGCTGCTGAGCTTTAACCATTCCAGCCTTTTCCCTTGTTGCCCCAGCTGGAGTGGTGGTAGCTGCTTCCGGCAGGTGCTGTCTCTGTAATACCTTGGAGTTCTCTTTTCCCTGGTTTCCCACTCTTTAACATTCTTTATCCTAAATCTTCCACCCACCCTCCCCAACCCCTCTCCAGTCACTGGTATGGCTTCTGTCTTCTGACTGGACCCTAACCGATAAACCCACTTGCAGAGCCCCTCTTCGGAAGTGCTACCATGGGATCCGTGCCACTGTCCCGAGTTGTTGTTTTCCTGGCACCCCCTGTCAATAGAAGTTCTCCCATCGTACAGGTGGCCAACCCTGGCTGTGGCTGAGGCACTGGGACCTTCGTTAAAACATCTTTTGGATGTTTTTTGTTTTGGATGTTTTTTGGATGGACCCCACCTCTAGAGAATCTGACTCACCCAGGAAGCCTGAGGTGAGAATCTGGAATCCATATATTTTTAAAAGATTTTATTTATTTATTAGAGAGAGCAGAGTGAGAGACAGCACACATGAGGGGGGGGGAGGGAAGAGGCATAGGGAGAGGGAGAAGAAGACTTCCTGCTGAGCAGGGAGCCTGATGTGGGGCTCAATCCTAGGACCCTGGGATCATGACCTAAGCCCAAGGCAGGTGCTTAACTGACTGAGCCACCCAGGTGCCCCTGGAATCCATATTTTTATTTAAGATTTTATTTGTTTGAGAGACAGAGAGAGAGAGAGAGACTATGAACAGGGGAAGGGGCAGAGGGAGACGCAGACTCCCTGCTGAGTGAGGAGCCTGACATGGGGCTCCATCCCAGGACCCTGGGATCATGACCTGAGCGAAAGGCAGACGCTTAACCGACTGAGCCACCCAGGTGCCCTGGAATCTGTATTTTTAATAATTGCTCCTGGTTTGGGAAATCACTTTCCTGTAGTCAGGACCAGTTTTTTCCATCTTTGTTCCCAGGACCTTGACCCTTTTCAGGCCTCCACTCAAGCTTGTTGAATGAGTGGACGGATGTTGTGTTTGCACTATTTTGTAGCCATCTCCTCTCTGCGTGATCAAGGACCAAGGTGAATTGTAAATTATTTTGTTTTGTGGAAGAACATGTAATAGTGACCGGTAAAAGAGAAAGTACACTCAGTCTGGGTTGCTTCCCAGGTAAGATCACGGACAGAAGCTCCAAGCCTATAGTGTATTAAAAATAAAGTTAGCAGATATTTTGAGAAGGTATCCTATAAAATCATGAGTCATTATTTTCAGGAAGTACTGAGGTCATCTCTTTAGATGGTAGGCTAGGCTGAACTTCTTCTTAGTTAGCTGATGTGAATAATTTGTGAAGTTTTAAATAATTCTGGTGCAAAAGGTCTTCTCTTTTCTTTTTTTCCCCAGAGTTTTATTTCACCTGAGGTAGTGGATCAAATGAAAGTAGATTACGAGTCCCTTCATCAGTAAAAACTAATTTGGAGGCAGCAGTTGGAAAGCTCATTATGGCAGGGGGCCGGGAAGGGGAGGATGGACTTCTACTAGTTAAGTTCTCATAGAAGGGAGAAAAGCCATGAGGGGTTAAGCATTAACCAATATATAATACTTATCCCCAAGTAAAATAGATAATGCTTATCCATCATTTGTTCTAACTATATTAAACTATATCTGTAGGAAAAATGGCTGTTAGGTGCTGGGTCAGTGTTACCATCCTCTAGAGGGGTGGTTCTTGCAAATAGAACCCCCTACCTTTCAGGCTGCTCTGAAGCTTGGTCCATCCTGCAATGCAGAGCCCCAGGAATAATTATGCTAATTATAGGTCCCTAGAAAATGGGAAGGCAGAAATTCTCAGTAGCTAGAAAGTCTCTCTTTAGCAACCTTAATGGGAGGAAAGACACATGTGAAAGCATATTCATTGCCCTGTCTGCTGGGCCATTGACCCAACTGGGAAGAATCAGTTTCTTATTGTAGTGAGTACATCTAGGAGTTCAGAGGTTGACACTCTGCATTAACTGTGAGTCCCTTGGCTGGCCCATTTCTCAAATATTTTTTTCTTTGCTGTCAGGGAAGAACCTTGACAGGGAATTCAATTTCTAAAATACAGTCCTTTGCAGATAAACTTGGCTCATCGAAGTCTCCTTATAAAACCGTGTTCGCCCTACATCAAGAGGGAGGCCTCTTGGCCATTGGGAGGTAACAGCTGGAAAGCTATAGTAAGTGGGAGGAGGTTTAGGACTGTGGGATTGGGGTCACTGCCTGAGGGACACCACTGGAGTTGGGGAAGCCGCATTCTTCTGAATGGAGCTAATTCCACGTGGCCAACCAAGTCCATGTGTGGGAGGGTCTCTTGGCCTTTCTGACCTGGCTGCTTGCCTAAAGAGAAAGCTCAAGGCAAAGCCGATGAAGAGGAGGCCACGGCTCTAGACTGGTCTCAGTGCGCAGATTGCCTACGTTTGATAAAGTGAATGTGCCCATGTGTCCACCTTTCTGAGAGACGCACGTTGGAGGGCGGTGGAAAACAGTGCGGTCGCAGAAGCTGGTGAGCTGAGCATTGCCGAGTATTTACTTAGAACAAATAAAGCAATGATGTCCGATGCAAACAAAGCCAAACCAGAGACGTGAGCAGTGTGATGATATGGCAGCAGTGGTTCCCAAGTCATGCCTGCATGAGGTGGCCTCCCTGCCTGGCTTGGGAGTGAGAGCCCACGGGTCCCTCCCACTGGACCTTGGCAGTGTCCTGGCTCTGCCCCGGCCCTACGTGCCATGTTCATTTCCACCAGCTCACACAATCCGGGGACCAAACTGCAGGAGGAGTTGCCATGGTACTTTAGAAGGAACACAGATCAATGTAAGAAAAGCACATTACCTGGGGGTTGTGAGCGATAAGAAAATAATAAGGTTATACTTGTAATTGGGCATCTTTACTAGCGGATGCTGGTGAAGAAAACGCTCAGTCTCTCCTTAACCACGCCATCCGTCCGCCGTGGTGCCATCTAAGTCCATTCACACCCACAGAGGAGGAGGACATGAGAGTTTGATGGGGAAAGAGGCCCAAGGAAGGAAGAGGGTGGAGGGAAGAGAAGTCTCCCATTCTGAAGTCGGGTTGCATTGACGAGCTGACAGAGCTGTGGAAATGACATTTTAAGAGTGGGGTGGGGTGGGGTGGAGAGACCCCTTCAAGCATCTCTGTAGATGCCAACTATGGACACGTGAGAGCCACACGGGGGAGAAAGGATGGCAGATCCGCAAGGTGGCTGCCACTGGTGGTCTGCTGCGTGAGGTCATGGTGGGTCGGGGCAGCCCACTGGTGACCCCCGAGAGAAAGGACCGGGAAATGAAGTCCTGCTGTCACAAGCATGGTGCTCATGAGCCACTGACACCTGGGCTTTAAATACTCATGGCCTAAACTTTTGTAGGACCGTAAGAGACCAGGGCAGAGCACATTACTGAGATTATATGCAGGACACAGTGGGTGGCTTGTGACTCCCCCCCTCCCCCCGGTCCTAGCCAGGGCTCAGCTGGTTCAGTAGTCTCTGTAAAAGAAAACTGAGCACCATGATCAATAGCAAGGTCAGAGTTCCTATGAGGCCAGGTTCAGTTGCTTAATACCAGCTTGGGGTTTGGTTTGTGTAGGGGCCCAGGCACCTGAATTCTGCTTGTAGGGTCCGGGCATATCCTGACAGACCGGACAATTACCAAGCATCTGTGTTGTGGACACCACCTTCCTGGACTTGCCTAGATGGCCTATTCTGTCCACAGAAGTGGCTCTTTGCAACCTTGTTCCCTCCCATTGATCCTCACCCTCTACCAGCAATAGCTGATAGGTCCAGGGGTGGACACGTGACCTGAGCTAGACCAATCAGCTTCTTCCTCTGGGAGTTTGGAATTTTCTATGGATAGAGGTCAAAGGGCACACTCGATTCAGGGTAATGCTCTAAAGCAGCACTTCTCACACTTGCACGTCAGTCAACCAGGGTCTTGTGCAAGTGCAGGTTCTGGCTAGATAGGTCTGGGGCAGGGCCTAAGCTTCTGTATTTTTAGCAAGTACCAGGTGTTGCCTATGCTGCTGGTTCTTAGACCAGTTTTGAGAAGCAAGGACCTATATAGCATACTCTTTTTTGTAACAGAAATTTCTTGATCATATACCCCAATGGTTGTGTAGTGATTTATTTATAAATTGCACAAATACCATACTGTTATGTTTATTATAAAGCAGAAAAAAATAGGAAAAAGTTAAAGTGAGATGATACTAAATAGGAATAGGATATTTTCTTCCTGAATCTCAAGGGATGGGGTTGTCACTCCCAAGGGTGTGCACATACCACCATTTGGGGGGTCACTGCTCCAGAGGGAAGGTACGCACACCCACTGCTGGGAGCCCCCAAATCATCCTGGTCCCTGTCCTTGCCAAGGACTGGATACCTAAAGCCTCTGTCAAGTCCCTGATATCCTAGCAGTTTTCCAGTGACTTCTCTCATGTATTTCTGTTACTTCCAGCCAGAGGAGCTGCAGTGGACTCAATGTTTATGTTCCTTCCTACCCCCACCCCCCACCCCCCTCCCCACCCAAATTTGTATGATGAAACACTAATCCCCACCATGTTGGGAGGTCAGGGTCAAGGCTAAGAGGAGAGATGAGACACTTGAGAAATGGAATTGGGGAGCAAGTGGGCTATGGTGCATGACATTGGTCAAAGCCAGTGGTTTAGGGTCGGGGCCCTTGACAATGTGGGAAGTCTGAGGCCTCTTTACATGCTTTGTGCTGGCCACAGGAAGAAGCCACAGCAGTAGCCAGCTAGGGAATTTGCCTCTGTTCTACAGCACGATGATTAGTGATGATCCTAGTGCCAGCCCACCTCTTTTAAGCCCTCCTAGGGAGGAGATATGGGAAGACCCACACTCAAATAGAATCTTCTGGAAGGGTGCCTGGTAGGAAGGTACATCAATTTGGCACTAATTCCATAGGAGGTGCATGAGCGCACACGCGCGCGCACACACACACACACACAGAGTTCTGGAAAGCTACTGCTTCCTAGCATCCCATCTCCTTGTCTTAACACATGATGGGGACTTGTCTTCCTGGAAGAGGATCCTAACCTGCGGGTTAGGATCTGTGCTCCCACTGGATATCGTAACTGTGACTATTCCCAGGTCCCTCCCCAGTCATACCCTCAACTTTCAGAGTTGAGGACTGTGAGTCTGCATCTTGATTCATCTGGATGGTAAAATTGGTATTCTAGCATCTCACATGATTCTGGAGACCAAGGAACTAGCCAGGAATTCTCAACATGGGCTACCCAGTAGGATTACCAAGAGAGCTAAAAACAAACAATACAAAACACCACTGCCAACAAAAACTGGTGCCTCGCCCTCATACTGGACCAATAAATGCGAATCTTTCTGTGTGGGGCTCAGGGCTTTTGTTTGGAACCTTCCTAGGGGATTCTTCTGGGCAGCTTGTGTGGAGAACCACTGTTCTCCGGCAGTAGTTCCCTAGCTTCCCTTCTGGTGTGAGCCGCCTGGGGTGCTTGTCAAGCGTACAGCTTTCTAGGCCTTCCCCTAGAGATTCTGATACCTGTGCGTCAGGTCGCAGCCCAGGAATTTGTCTTTCTAACAAGTAAATGGCTTGACCTTACCTACCAGAGTGGGATCCACATAATCCTTTTCATTCTCTGTATGGGAAGGTGTTCCCTTCATTCTAGTCTTCTTTCCCTTCTCCCTATTTCCGACTCTGGACAACAACCCTCAGTTGGAAGAAGCAGGCACATTTTGGGGCACATGTTTTGGAGTCTGTGTACCAGATTCCTCACTGAGTTCTGAGTACCCAGTCTTCACAGAAGTCTTCTTCCTGCAGCTTTCTCTTTGGCTGTTGTCTGTGGTGGCTCTCTTCTGCATTTGTCTCCCACACCAGGGCTGCGTTCCCTGGAGCTGTGGGGGCAGGTGCTCCTGACCTGGAGACCTCCAGGGTATGGCGCTTCAGGAGGCAAGGTGACATGCAGGAACTACTGCCCTGTATGGGGGGATCCCCCCCCCCCAAATGCTCTTTGTCTAGCCCTCCTGGTTTGTGCACCGTTGTCTGTTCTTCTCGAGGCCATCAGGTGAAGGCTCTGGGCCGAACACATTCTCAGTAACCAGCGCATCTGAGAGACTGCTGATGTTTCTTCGGACCAGAGACCCTGTTTGAGGTTCCTTTTGCCATCTTGTGCATTATCTCTTGACTTCATCTCAGTTGAGATTTTCAGTATATGGGATACGTCAAGGGCTGCTCCCTTGTCCCAAATGGGCAAAAGACACAAACAGTCAGATTATAGAAGACAAAGCACAAGTAACCAATAAACAACCAATAATAATAATGTCGAATACAAATAAAGTTATAACAAAATGTCAAGTTTTTACTTGGTCTGGCAAAGATGGCAGAGTAGTAACCATACGTATTGTTATGAGGTTGTTGTGGAGCAGGCGTTCACTTAGTGGGGACTGTGAGTCGGTCCGACAGCTTTAGGAGACAATCTGGCAGTAGCTTTCCAAATTTAAAATAGACCTATCACTGAGAAAAGGATTGAGTTCTAGTAATTTACTTTGTAGAGCTAGTCACAAATGTATAAGGTATCTTTGTATGTGACCTTAGTCAATATCTATGCATACCTGTATCCATGCGTGTGTCTGTTCTGTCTGGATGTAGATGCGGATACGGATACGGATACTGCAGCACTTTACTGGAACACTGGGAAGCAGCCTAAGTGTGGAGCAGTAGGGGAGCAGTGAAATCCTCTGTGATTCATCCAGATGCTCAGCAGCTGTTTATGGGAAGGAGGTGCAATCCATGCACACTGCTGTGGGAAGACCACTGTACCGTTAACTAAAAAAAGCCAGGCTTGTATTCTGTAGCATGAGGAATACCCGGCTTGCTTCTAACTTACTCTCTGTTCTGAGGTTATAAGAAATAAAGAGGGAAAAATGAAGGCTTGACTCTCATTCCCATCACTTAGGAGCTCTGTAATTTTGGACAAGTTACACAACTTCTTTGAACCTCAGTTTCTTTATATCTAAAGTGGAAGTCGGAAGAGCCACTGCATAGAATTCTTAGGCGGTTTAAAAGAGCTAGGATGGGGGCATCTGGGTAACTCAGTCATTAAGCCTCTGCCTTCGGCCCAGGCCATGATCCCAGTGTCCTGGGATCGAGCCCCGCATCCGGCTCCCTGCTCAGTAGAAGTCTGCTGCTTCCTCTCCCACTCCCTCTGCTTCTGTCCCCTCTCTCGCTGTGTGTGTGTCTCTCTCTGTCAAATAAATAAATAAATAAATAAATAAATAAATAACCTTAAAAATAAAAAAGCTAGTATGTTAGGGGTGCCTGGGTAGCTCCGTCAGTTAAGCATTTGACTCTTGATCTCAGCTCTGGTCTTGAGCTCAGGGTCGTGGGTTCGAGCCCTGCATTGGGCTCTAAGCTGGGTGTGGTGATATGTGTTAAAAAAAAAAAAAAAAGAGCTAGTGTGTTAAAACTCACTATGTGTTAGTTCCCATTTCCAAAAGGTAAAAAATAAGGTGACATAAATGAAGGTCTGTATATAACGTGAGACCACATCAATTTTTTATCAATCTTCATTTTCTCCTGTAAACTCTAACTTATCTAGAATTGGCCTTTTTTCTTGGAGTACAGGTTCCAGGCAAGCCACCGCTCAGGGGAGGGAGAATGAGAAGCTGGGGAGTATTATGCGCACTTGTTCTAAAATCCGCGTAGCCCACTTTAGCCTAATTCAGCCCTTACTCATTTCTCTCTCATTCTGAGTTCTCGCTTGATGCCCTTAAGACAGATTTAGCTAAAGCTGTATTTCAAAGCCAACAAATGCTTACTCGAGTTTGGAAGGGAATAAAAATGGGTAAAGTAGGCAGGGGATTCAGTATTAAAAAGTAGGAACGGTCTTGATTTCTACAAAGAAATCTGCTCACGCCCTGCTTCCCAACTACCAAGTAGGCACATTTCTGAGCCCGATACGGCCTGAGACACTGAGTTTGCAACCTTGATGTTAGCTTCTTCACAGAGAGTCCTTGAGAAAAATGTAAGGAGAGGGGTCCTGTCAGGGCCCATTCAGAAAAGAGATGGCACATTTAAATGGGTACAGTTTGAGATTTTTTTTTAAAAGAAAGAAACAAATTGCAAAAGTACGGGTGGGGTGTGGGGAGCCTCAAGCGGACTGCAGACCAGGGGGCTGGCAGGGGTGGGGCTGTCACCATCCACAGCTTGCAGGGACCAGAGGAGGGGGAGCTGCACAAGGCAAGGCTCTTTGAGAGGTACCGTCCGCTGAGGGACAGAGCGGCCCGAGCTTCTCTCACAGAGAGGGAGCCGGAGGAACAAGTGTCCCGCCCTCCTGTTCCTGACACTGCCCCCGACCAGAACCATGTAGGAGCTGGTGGACGTGGAAGCTCGTGGATACAGTGCCGACAGCTCATCCTCTGGGGAAGGGAGGAGGGGAGTGGTGAGGGGTGATCTGGAGGGACAAATGGGGACATCTGGCATAGGCAGTGGAAGCGGCAGATGCTGGAGGATTTCTAAGGCTTCTTTGGGTCAGGCTTCTGTTGGGTGCGGTCCAAACTCACCAAGTTGCCTTCTACACTGTCAGGTCACTAGCCCACCTGCACTTTGGCTGAGGAGGAAGAGAGCCCGGAGGAAAACATTGCGGACCACAGCCCAGAGCACTGCTACCGAGGAACTTGGCTGGGGTGGGCAGCTCAGCCCCCGAGGGAGGCGCCATCCTCTGCCTAAGGGACAGAGAACTTGGAGTGCAGGAGGCTTGCTGGCAGCTCCACACAGACAGGGATCTGACTCTACCTTGTTGTTTGGTGTGTCCTGAGCACTTCCAGCAGCACCTGGTGCACACAGGCTCCGTCAGTACCTGCAGCGTGAATGAGCTACGTGGGCGAAGTGTAGCCGTCTGCTTGCGTTCTCAGGGTGGAAACATCCAACTGTCTCCTCAGCACTCAGGCCCCCCAGGACTGTTGAGACGTCCTGCTCTTTTTAGGAACGGCTCTTAGAGGAACCCCCACATCAGAAGGGTCTGAGTGGGGGAACCACATCCCAGGATCATTCTGGCTCAGAGAACTAAATCAAAAGCCTCTTCCCCAGCTGCCTCCTTCCCACCAGCTGGAAATAACTCTGGGAACAAGTGGCTTGTGTTTCTGCATATTTCTCACTTGGCAAATCAACAAGCAGTTGGATTAGAGGATTAGGCACTAAATGAATGGCTAATGGCTTCCGTGAGGACATGACGCAGGTGGCAGGGAACATGCTGGACTGGAGGCTGTCCTGGCGCAGGTCCTCGGCCTTGGTCCTAGAGAAGCCCCGAGAAGGGGGAAGAGGTCGTTCTCTTCCTCCTCTTCTTTAAGACCCAACTTGGCTGATACCTAGTTAAGGTAGTTAAGCTGTCCTGTCCTGTGGATTGGTAAGTCAGAACAAAGGGCCAGAGCCTTGTTCTCACTCAGTCAACTAATACCTGTTGAACACTGACCATGTGCCGGGCACTGAGGACATGGCGCTGACACTGGTACTGGGAGTCTATCTGAAGCACGTGGGGTTTGTTACAGTGCAGCCTCCGGGGCCACATGCCTAGATATTCTGACAGAGTAAGTCTGGAATGGGGCCCAGGAATCAGCGTTTTGAAAAACAAGCATCCTGGCTCAGTTGGTTAAGTGTCTGTCTTCAGCTCAGGTCATGATCCAGGGTCCTGGGATCGAGCCCTGCTTCAGGCTCCCTGCTCAGTGCAGAGCCTGCTTCTCTCTCTCTCTCTGCCCCTTCCCCACCACTTGTGATTTCTCTCTCAAAGAAATAGAATCTTAAAAAATTCTTAATTTAATTTAAAAAACAAAACAGTAAAATCTTTAAAATTTTTAAATTTAATTTAAAAAACAAAACAAAAAAACCAAGCATTCAAAGCAGTTCTTGTGCATTTGGTCCCGGCTGAATCTTGAGAACCAACTGGTCTACTGGGAATCTCACACATTGAGAAGAGTTCCCCATCAGATGACTAGCACCCCACTTTCCCAGACAAGAATGCTGCCTCACCTTAAGGACATTAGGTTTTCAAGGAGTCAAAAAAGGAGAAAAATCTCACTTTGTCAGAATTATTCTTGAAATCCTTAGGAAAGTGCCATGTTGGAGGCTGTTGTACAATCTTTTAAAAAGACCAGCCCAGACAGTTTTCCTCCACTATGGGGGAGACATCTCTGTTTCTTCAGTGGGCATCAAGTGAATGGCTGGCTTGAGGGTCCTGCTGTTTAAAACATACAAATCTTTAAATACTGCACACAGTGAGATACTCTATCAGAAGCACACAAGGAATAGCAGATTTAAGGCCCTGTTTCAGTCTTGCTCTGGGGTGTGCACTTCCTGAATGGGGTGACAGGAAAGATTGCTTATACTGTTTAAGGTTACTGGTTTTTCTTAACTTTTTTTTAATCCAAGGAGTTAGATTTTCAGAAATTAAATGTGTGTGTGATACTACTCCATTGCACTAGGCAGACCACAAGAAGTGCCTGCCACCTGCATTTCCCCATTTCGAGAAAATTCAGAGCACTTCCAACCCCATCACTACCTTTAGAAGAATTCTTCATGATTAGGTCCATATGCTTTGCACCATATGACCCCCAGGTTATCGTGCCCAGGTCATACCCTCCACAACCTTTAGGGGTGCTATCCACATAGACCACAGTGTGAATCGCACCCTGGAGTTGTGCAGTACACAACCTGTACAACCTGATGCAGTGGTCCTAGTTGTACCCAAAGGCAGTCAGGCAACTCCGAGAATCTGCTTTAGACCTTTGATTGGATGGGTGGGGAGTACACCTATTTTGTTGTTTTCAAATAATGCAGCAGTGAAAAGCCAGACAAATGAAACACCCAAGAGAATATGAGTATCCGTATTTCCAATTACACTGAACATGCATTCTTCACCCACATGAGTGCCAATTTGTATTATTCCGAGTTCCACTGAAATTGGCCCAAGCCCCTGGGGTGCTTCTTGCCTAGTTCCACTTGTTACCCTGGGATAATTGGTTTAAAACTGATTACTGGGTCACTAATTATGGGGCTTATTGACAGTGTATTTCAGCTTAGGGAAGCAATTAAAAAGTTCACCCTAATTAATCAGGGGTAATTAATAGGTCTTAAATTTTGTCAAGAGATTAATTATCAAGAAATCCAGAACAAATCAATATGCATTCCAGTAGGATGAGAGAGGACTCAGTCATTGGAGCTGGAGGTTACTTGGGCCGTTTATTCCTTCATTTATTCATTCAGACACAGATGTTTACTGAGCACCTACATGGTGCCGAACGTGGGGCCTGGGGGCTCCTGTAGCTTTGCCTACGTAGCTTCCCGTTGGACAGAGTGGTCAGGCATGTGACCAGGCACTTCTCTGGATGGTTGTACAGGGCCTCTCTGAAGGCGTACTAGTGGTATTCCTGGCTAATTGTGCTGCGCGCATTATGTGCTACACGCAGCAGGAAGAGCTTTCATGTCCTGTTTCATTAAGTGTTTATAGTGACCCTATGGAGTAAATATTACTGGGTATCTGACAGGTAAGGAGACTGAGCCCTGGGTAGGTCAGGAAACTTGCCCAGCAACAACCAGGATGACACTTTGGTGCACCTCTCCCTGTGTCAGTGTTCTGGGAAAAGAGCAGGTGAACGAGGTCTGCCTTCCAAGGGTGGCTGCTAAGACGGCGGCATAAGGGAGTGAGGTGCCAGGGCTCCGCAGCCAGACTGCCCGGGTCAGAATCTGGCTAGCCATAGGAGCATGGGTAAATTTCACCCCACCTCTCTGCGACTCCATTGTCCTCCTCCGTAAAATGGGTGTGTAGTAGTACCTACCTCACCACAGTAAGATGATGGGTGTAAAACGTTTTAAATATTTCCAGACACTGGGTAGGTGCTCATTGTTAGCTGTTGATATTATGACTACCTCTAGGGGGCGCCTGGGTGGCTCAGTTGATTAAGTGCTGGACTCTTGATCTCAGCTCAGGCCTTGATCTCAGGGTGGTGAGTTCAAGCCCCTCCTAAAGAAAACTGTATATCCTTACGACCTTCTTACAGAACCAGGAGTATGTTGCCTTCACTGTTATTCTACTGGCTTGTATTTATTCTATTACAGGGTTTCAGGAATGAATTTATCTTCCATTTTGGAGTGTGCTATGGACAGAATTGTGTCTTCTCTCCTCAAGTTTGTATGTTGAAGCCCTACCTCCCAAAGTGATGGTGTTTAGAGGTGGGGTCTTTGAGAGGTTATTAGGTTTAGATGAGGTCAGGAGGATGGGGGCCTCATGATGCGATTAGAGCCCTTAACAAGAAGAAAAGGAAGTAAAGAGAGCTTGCATTCCCCAATACCCTCACTGCCCCTCTCCCCCGTATGAGGATACAGTGAGGCAGTGACTGTCTGCAAGCCAGGAAGGGAGCTCCCACCAGAACCCCAGCCACGTGTGCACCCTGATCTTAGACTTCCACCTCTAGAACTGTGAGAAATGTCTTTTCTTTAAAGCCATCCCCATCTGTGGTATTTTGTTATGGTAGCCCAAGCTGACTAATACAGCGTTCACTGATTTTCTAGAATTGATTGACTGGGGCCTCTTGTGGGGGTTAAGTGCTGTGGAGCGAGTATCAGTCCTGTGTCTCTGATACAGAAACGCTCCATTGCCTGTAAGTCAACATTGCTAGCAAGGAGGATGGCAGCTCTGGAGAGGGGGCAGGGTCCCATGATAAATTTGACAGTTGCATCTTTTCTAGGATCTGCATCTGATCTTTTCATAGATAAAGTTAGGGATGGAGGCATCAGGCCACGCCCCATACAATGGTGATGTCCAGGGACCTGTACGGGTGAGAAATTGATGCCCAGACAGTCGTGGTGAGGAAATGTGGGCTGCAGACAGAGCTCAGCCGTCACCCTGAAGTCACACTAGTCTGAGACGACAAAAATAAGAATGCATTTCCTTTAATGTGTAACTGATAGCCACAAGAAGTGTGTTTGGTGTGGTGGTCAGGAGTGTGGGAGCTGGAGTCAGAGGGCCTGGGTTCAAATCTTGTCCCTGCCACTAACTAGCCAGCAGACTTCAGCCAGATCGAGTAACCTCCCTGATTTGGCTATTAGATGGGGATCACAGTAGGTTGTCATGGGGATTCAGTGACTTCAAGTATGTGAAGTGACTAACTCAGTGCCTGCACGCAGCGAGCACCCCCAAATGGTCAAACATAACAACTCCACACACCACTTGCCAAAATAAGGAGAGCATCCGTTTGTTCCTGGAGTTGCTTTCCCAACACATTCCCAGGGGCCCTTAGGATCCTCTTCCTGCCGTTCTCTGCCTTCTGCATCAGGGAACAGAAGAAACGCTTGTGAACAGACAAGGTCATTAAACATGGACTGACCTTGAATTCTGTAGATCTGAACCTTTGATGCTGTAAGGGAACAATTCCCCAGCTTCTCCTTCCTCTCTGCGTAGGTGCCTTGTATGAATATGGCTATTATATTGAATTAAAGCATTGTTACAGTGTTGAGGTTTGATGGGAGACAAAGCTCCTCCCTTTCTATAGGAGCAGGGCATCTAGTTATAAGGCTTTTCTGGTGCTGCTTGCTCAGGAAAGAGGTGTGTGTTGCAGACCAGAACATGAAACTTGAGAAAGAGCTGGGAGCGCCACTCAGTGCTGGGCTCAGGCTCTCTGGTTATGCACAGTGAGAATGTCTACCAGGAAGCTCCTTGGTGGGGGCATGGGACCTACCAAAAGGAGAGTCCAAGTTACACCAGCCTTTGGGGGCTGGAGCACGGTGTCAAGACAGCATTTGAAATGGGAAAAGGCTTTAGAGTTCTGGAATCAAGGTCAGTATGGCAGGATGATAAAATTTGCTTGGTTAGCTATGGTTTTTTTCTTTTCATTTTTCTCTGTGTTTGCTTCTCTTTGTTCTCTCTTAGCACTTAACTATTTGAATATCCCAGCTAGTTTAGCTCTGCTACGGGATAGGGTGGGAGTATTGAGGTTGGAGCAAAGCTTTAAAGGGAAGCATGTTTCTTTTGATAGATTCATTAATTCATGCTTTCATCCATCCTTCCATCCACACGTCCATCCGTCCATTAACCTTGCATCTTTGCATTCTTCCATCCGTTTATCTATCCTTTTATATATCCATCCATACATCCATCCATCCATCCATACATCCATCCATACATACATCCAAGAAATATTTATTTAGCACCTTCTGTGTGCCAGGCACTGTTCTAGGCATTGGAGATACAGTAATGAATGAGGCAGAGCATTGCCCTCGAGAAGCTTACCTCCTAGTGACTAAAGATAGATACCAAACAAAGTAAAACATAGAGTGTTTCGGTTGCTGATTAGTGCTTTGGACAGCATAAATCAGGGGAGGAGAAAAGGGAGTGCTGGGAGGTGAGCAGTTTGAAAGGGAGTCTGGGAAGATAAACCAGGGCTGCAGGTCCCAGCCACCTTGCCTTCTGAAGAGGCTTTTAAGAAAATGTGAGAGCACCTCAGATCCTCCCAGGGCATTGCATTGTAGCAAATGAGGCAACTCATGACAGGCAGCTGCCCACTCGTGGAGTCGTTTAGAAGGTGCACATGTCCTTGAAGAGGAAGACTGGTTTTTGCCTGAGTAGCATCAGCTCTCCTTGTTCCTGTGACTGCATCCTGCATTTTCCCTGGGGAAGCCGCCCTTCCCCCTTTCTCAAGTTTCTTGGTTTAGGGGCTGATCTCCCTCAAATTACGAGGTGAACATGTGACCCAGGTCTGGCCAGTTTGCTTTTCTTGATCATGTTGATTGGTTCAGACATAAACACCTGTGTGTGGAGCTAATGAGAGCCATGCCTGGGACTTTGCCTGGTGCCACTGGGGCGGAGACACCCTCTTTTTGGACGGTTATAAGGATACAGTGTAATGAGATAGAATGTAATTTAAAAGTCTACCACCGGGGCGCCTGGGTGGCTCCTTTGGCTCAGGTCATGATTCCAGGGTCGTGGAATTGAGCCCTGCCTCGAGACTCCCCTGGAGCCCGGCGTCTGGCTCCCTGCTCAGTGAGGAGTCTGCTTCTCCCTCTCACCTTCCCCTGCCTGTGTGCTCGCTCTCTCAAATAAATAAAATCTTAAAATAAATAAATAAAAGTTTTTGCCATCTGGGGAAGAGTCTACCTGAGCATGTGGATTCAACAGAAGAGACCTGAGAAGCAGAGAAATTACTCAGGACCCAGCAGAAGCTAACCCACCAGCCCCTAGAATACCAGCTTTGTGAACAAAGCATTTCTTCAAAAAAAACTTTAGTCATTTTGATTTGGGACTCCACCACATGTAACCCAAGAATCCTGATGAACATGGTGCTCAGTGACTATTTATTGAAGTGGAGCCTTTTGGGTTTTCCACATATAGTATCATATCATCTGCAAAGAGTGATAGTTTGACTTCTTCTTTGCCGATTTGGATGCCTTTAATTTCTTTTTGTTGTCTGATTGCTGAGGCTAGGACTTCTAGTACTATGTTGAACAGCAGTGGTGATAACGGACATCCCTGCCGTGTTCCTGACCTTAGCGGAAAAGCTTTCAGTTTTTCTCCATTGAGAATGATATTTGCGGTGGGTTTTTCATAGATGGCTTTGATAATATTGAGGTATGTGCCTTCTATCCCTACACTTTGAAGAGTTTTAATCAGGAAGGGATGCTGCACTTTGTCAAATGCTTTTTCAGCATCTATTGAGAGTATCATATGGTTCTTACTCTTTCTTTTATTAATGTATTGTATCACATTGATGGATTTGCGGATGTTGAACCAACCTTGCAGCCCTGGAATAAATCCCACTTGGTCGTGGTGAATAATCCTTTTAATGTACTGTTGGATCCTATTGGCCAGTATTTTGGTGAGAATTTTCGCATCTGTGTTCATCAAGGATATTGGTCTGTAATTCTCTTTTTTGGTGGGATCCTTGTCTGGTTTTGGGATCAAGGTGATGCTGGCCTCATAGAATGAGTTTGGAAGTTTTCCTTCCATTTCTATTTTTTGGAACAGTTTCAGGAGAATAGGAATTAATTCTTCTTTAAATGTTTGGTAGAATTCCCCTGGGAAGCCGTCTGGTCCTGGACTTTTGTTTGTTTGGAGATTTTTGATGACTGTTTCAATCTCCTTACTGGTTATGGGTCTGTTCAGGTTATCTATTTCTTCCTGGTTCAGTTGTGGTAGTTTATACATCTCTAGAAATGTATCCATTTCTTCCAGGTTGTCAAATTTGTTGCCATAGAGTTGCTCGTAGTATGTTCTTATAATTGTTTGTATTTCTTTGGTGTTGGTTGTGATCTCTCCTCTTTCATTCATGATTTTATTTATTTGCGTCCTTTCTCTTTTCTTTTTGATAAGTCTGGCCAGGGGCTTATCAATCTTATTAATTCTTTCAAAGAACCAGCTCCTAGTTTTGTTGATTTGTTCTATTGTTTTTTTAGTTTCTATTTCATTGATTTCTGCTCTGATCTTTATGATTTCTCTTCTCCTGCTGGGTTTAGGCTTTCTTTGTTGTTCTCTCTCCAGCTCCTTTAGGTGTAGGGTTAGGTTGTGTATTTGAGACCTTTCTTGTTTCTTGAGAAAGGCTTGCACTGCTATATATTTTCCTCTCAGGACTGCCTTTGTTGTGTCCCACAGATTTTGAACTGTTGTGTTTTCATTATCATTTGTTTCCATGAATTTTTTCAATTCTTCTTTAATTTCCTGGTTGACCCATTCATTTTTTAGAAGGATGCTGTTTAGTCTCCATGTATTTGCGTTCTTTCCAAATTTCCTCTTGTGATTGAGTTCGAGCTTCAGAGCATTGTGGTCTGAAAATATGCAGGGAATGATCTCGATCTTTTGGTACCGATTGAGACCTGATTTATGACCCAGGATGTGGTCTATTCTGGAGAATGTTCCATGTGCACTAGAGAAGAATGTATATTCTGTTGCTTTGGGATGGAATGTTCTGAATATATCTGTGATGTCCATCTGGTTCAGTGTGTCATTTAAGGCCTTTATTTCCTTGTTGATCTTTTGCTTAGATGATCTGTCCATTTCAGTGAGGGGAGTATTAAAGTCCCCTGCTATTATTGTATTACTGTTGATGTATTTCTTTGATTTTGTTATTAATTGGTTTATATAGTTGGCTGCTCCCATGTTAGGGGCATAGATATTTAAGATTGTTAGATCTTCTTGTTGGACAGACCCTTTGAGTATGATATAGTGTCCTTCCTCATCTCTTATTATAGTCTTTGGCTTAAAATCTAATTGATCTGATATAAGGATTGCCACCCCAGCTTTCTTCTGATGTCCATTAGCATGGTACATTGTTTTCCACCCCCTCACTTTAAATCTGGAGGTGTCTTCGGGTCTAAAATGAGTTTCTTGTAGGCAGCATATGGATGGGTTTTGTTTTTTTATCCATTCTGATACCCTGTGTCTTTTGATTGGGGCATTTAGCCCATTAACATTCAGGGTAACTATTGAGAGATATGAATTTAGTGCCATTGTATTGCCTGTAAGATGATTGTTACTGTATATTGTTTCTGTTTCTTTCTGATCTACTACTTTTAGGGTCTCTCTTTGCTTAGAGGACCCCTTTCAATATTTCCTGTAGAGCTGGTTTGGTGTTTGCAAATTCTTTCAGCTTTTGTTTGTCCTGGAAGCTCTTTATCTCTCCTTCTATTTTCAATGATAGCCTAGCCGGATATAGTATTCTTGGCTGCATGTTTTTCTCGTTTAGTGCTCTGAATATATCATGCCAGTTCTTTCTGGCCTGCCAGGTCTCTGTGGATAGGTCCGCTGCCAATCTAATGTTTTTACCCTTGTATGTTACAGACTTCTTTTCCCGGGCTGCTTTCAGGATTTTCTCTTTGTCGCTAAGACTTGTAAATTTTACTATCAGGTGACGAGGTGTGGACCTATTTTTATTGATTTTGAGGGGCGTTCTTAGCATCTCCTGGATTTTGATGTTTGTTCCCTTTGCCATATTAGGGAAATTCTCTCCAATAATTGTCTCCAATATACCTTCTGCTCCCCTCTCTCTTTCTTCTTCTTCTGGAATCCCAATTATTCTAATGTTGTGTCGTCTTATGGTGTCACTTATCTCTCGAATCCTCTCCTCGTGTTCCAGTAGTTGTTTGTCTCTCTTTTGCTCAGCTTCTTTATTCTCTGTCATTTGGTCTTCTATGTCACTAATTCTTTCTTCTGCCTCATTTATCCTGGCAGTGAGAGCTTCCATTTTTGATTGCACCTCATGAATAGCTTTTTTGATTTCAACTTGGTTAGATTTTAGTTCTTTTATTTCTCCAGAAAGGGCTTTTATCTCTCCGGAGAGGGTTTCTCTAATATCTTCTATGCCTTTTTCGAGCCCGGCTAGAACCTTGAGAATTGTCATTCTGAACTCTAGATCTGTCATGCTACCTATGTCTGTATTGATTAGGTCTCCAGCCTTCGGTACGGCCTCTTGTTCTTTTTTTTGAGGTGAGTTTTTCCGCCTTGTCATTTTGTCCAGGTAGGATTTGCTTTCTCCTGCTGTGGAATTCCGCTGTTCTTGGTGACTGAAGTTGGTTTTGGATGGTTTCTTGTTGATCTTCTGGGGGGAGGGGCCTGTTGTAGTGGTTCTCAAGTGTCTTTGCCGCAGGCGGAATTGCACCGCCCTTGCCAGGGGCCAGGCTAAGTAATCCGCTCGGGTTCGCTTTCGGGAGCTTTTGTTCCCTGAGCGCTTTCCGTAGAGTTCCGGAGGACGGGAATGAAGATGGCGGCCTCCCAATCTCTCGGCCCGGAGGAGCCGAGAGCTTGGGGTTCCGCTCCTCAGTGCACTCTCAGAGCAAAGCGCCCAATAGCCCCGCCTCCCTGGCTTGCGGTCGCGCCTCGAGGAAAGCAGTCAATTTTTGGAGCTGGAGAAAAGCGCCGGGTCGCTTTTGTCTCCGTGGCCTCCGGCCGCGCTCCGAGCCCACCCAGCCTGCGACCGGCACAAGGTAACCCCGGGCTTAGAGCTCACTCCTCGGCTTTGTCGCTATAGCCGGCTTCCCCGCTCTAATACCTGCGAGCTCTGCGGCACTCAGACATCCCCAGTCCTTCTGTGACCCCGCTGGTCCTGGGGTTATGCTGACCCCGCCTGGGTTTCCCCCCAGTTTAGCCTCTGGAGCGATGTCTCCCAGTGGAGCCGACTTTTAAAAGTCCCGATTTTGTGCTCCGTCGCTCTGCCGCTTGCCGGGTGCCGGCCCCTCCCCCCGGGGTCTATCTTCCCGTCGCTTTGGATTCACTTCTCCGCAGGTCCTACCTTTCAGAAAGTGATCGATTTTCTGTTTCTGGGATTGTTGCTCTTCTTCTCTTCGATTTCCCGTTGGATTTATAGGTGTTCACAATGGTTAGATAAGCTATCTAGCTGATCTCCTGCTACCCGATGTCGTCTCAGCCTGCTACTTCTCCGCCATCTTGACTCCTCCTCCTCAGTGACTATTTATTGAATGGATAAAAACATCAGAACTTTCTGGAAGGAAATTTAAGAAATCTGAATCCCATTCAATTTGTTTCTACTTCTTTACATCAAGAAATTCAATGTGATACCCAAAGTGACACGTTACTGGCTGGGTTTTTTTGTTTGTTTTTTTTTTAAAGATTTTTTATTTATTTATCTGAGAGAGAGCACGCGCCCAGGCATACAAGCAGGGGGAGGGGCCGGACTCCCCGCTAAGCAGGGAGCCTGAGCTGGGGATCTATCCTAGGACCCTGGGATTATGACCTTAGTGGAAGGCAGCTGCTTAACCGACCGAGCCTCCAGGCATCCCTGTGCTGGCTCTTCTTACCTTTGCAGCTTTAAAAAAGAATTTGATGTACGTGTATAGTCATAAAGCATGGCAAGTAAGACATGCCTTCCAAGTATGTTTAGATATTGATTTTAGCATGTTTCAAAGGAAATAACGTGTTCACTCTAGAGAATACAGAAAAGCACAAAGAAGAAAATAAAAATTATGGAGCTATTCATACGTGAGTAACTTGGCATACTAGTTGTTTCCCCCTACATCCCTTGTAATCCGTGTTTATTTTTGTTAAAAATATATTTTGACTGTTTCCCCATGCCAGCAATTATTCTCCACTAACAACATATTTGACCACAATCTGGAAAGAATTTAGAGTCACAGAAAAGTACAAAGAACAACATAATAGACACCTACACTCCCACCATGTACAATTAACAACTGTTAATATTTTGTTATATTTGCTCTCTCTCATCTTTTTAAAAGAAAAAACATTATGTATGTAGCCACCTTCTCCCAACAGTGTAGCCCTTACTTATTTTTCACCATGTTGAAAAGCGCTATGAAGAATATCATTATTGAACTATAACTTCATATACATCCATCATCCTCTGAGGGTAAAGTCTTAGAAATAGTGGAACTGTAGGATCAATGAGTCTACTTATATTTCTGCCCACCATAAATGATAATGCCCCGTCCCTGTATCCCAGCCAGCACGTAATTCCCATTAGTTTGTAACAATTTCATTGGAGAAAGGTGACATTTGGTTATTGTCTTAATTTGTGCTTCTTTGATTCCTACTGATGTGACATGGGCTTTTGATGTGTTTCGGTGAGTTTGCAGCTTTTGTGTTGTGAGTGGCATTTTCAGGCGCTGTGTCCTTACTCTGTTGGGATATTCATTTTCTCCTCTGGAGTTGAAGGACCTGTTTCAATATTAAGGATATTTTCATATTAGGAGATGTATTTGGCTGTGTACCATCTGCCCTTCAGTTTTTATTTATGGTGGTTTTGGACATAGGTAAGTTTTTACTTTTTCTTTCTGTAATTAAATTCATCAGCCTTTTGCTTTATGTTTTCTGCCTTTGTGTCATGCTTAGGAAGTCTTTCCCCATTGCAAATTCTAAAATTCATCTAAAATGTTTTCAAGTGGCTTTGTGGTTTCTCTTTTATATAAAACTTTAAAAACCACCTAGAATTCATTTTGGTGTATGATGTGAGGTAGGGATATTATGCATTTTTCTAAATGGTTATGACATGTCTTAATATCATTTATTGAGTAAGCCCTCTGAGGAAGAATGCCCATTTTAACACATGCTGCACATTACCTTTTGTATATTTGTATCAATTGCTGAAAATTTTATTCAGTTCCATTCATTTCTGTATCTTAGCTCCACTACAGCTCCATTAGTATTTTAATTATTGATTCTTTATAATATAGTTTCCTATATATTCTAACAAGTGTTCCTTCACCTGGCCACAGCATTGTTTGCAATTGGGCTATTACTTACCTCTCTATCTTGTTCTTTGTTATTTTCTTTGTTGTTTACTTTTCAGGTGCACTGATTTTTCTTTTAGTCCTCTCTAATTCACCACATGCCTTTCTGTCCCAGGACCTTTGCATATGCTGTCCCCTCTGCCTGGGATATTCTCTTTGCATTCCTGACCTTTCCTCTCACCTCTGATCCACACAATCCAGCTCATTCTTCAGGTCTCTACCCAAGTATTGCTTTCTCTGGCATGCTTTCCTGAACTAACTCAGGATGCCTAGTAAATGCTTTCAAAACTTTGGTGCCCATCAGATGCAGAGCCAGGAAGTGAGGGATTGACTTCTGCCTCTTTCCTTGGCATTCTGTTGGAAAGAGCTTGGCCCAAAAGTCTTGGTGAGCTGGCTAGGTGGGGTAGAGTCAGATTCTAATATGTGGTGTGCTGATTTCCCTTAAAACTGAGCCCAGACTTTTTGAAAATTCTGCTCTGTTTTCCCGAGGCCATGCTGGGACTGGTGTTTAAAAGGAGAAGCAGTGAGAGCCAGAATTCAAAGGGAAATCCAGGAGGATGCCTCCACAGGCTCTTGATCAGACATCTCTCTTAACCAGGGATCCTCCTCATACTAAACCAGAGAGATTCAGAGTTCTGCACTGCTGGATAATAACAGTATAATAACAGCAGTAAGGCCACCTTTTGCTGAGCATTTACTTTGTAACACTGTGCCCACATTTACTTGCCTTATCTCACTGATCCCTGTATCAGCTGTAGGAGAAAGAATTATCATTTGTCTCTGTTGAAGAGACTGAGGGGCACAGAGGTTAAGTAATTTGCCCAGGATCACGTTTGTAATTAGTGACAGAGCTGGGCTTTGAAGCAGGGCTGTCTGATGGCAGAACTACAGGCCAAAGCAGCCGGCACCCTGCGTTTTTGATGTGGCACGTCCCTGCACCTCTCTGAGGGGCCGCAGCCTCCAGCCCGAGCCCCCAGCGGCCATCAGCAGCTCTTAGAGACCCACCCCTGCTGCTGTTCCATCTCCCCATCCCCCGTGGTGGCTTCCCCTCCCGCCAGCCCCCGCTGCTCGGGTTCCAGCATGCCTCGGGCTGCGGCCAGCCTGAGTTATGACATAACTCTGCCTGAAAATTCCCCTGTAAAGGGAAAGGGGCCAATCAAATGTGAGTTATTCTTATTGTAAGCTCCCCAAAGCCAGGGACCTTGTATGATTTATCTTGGTATAACCCATAGCACTGGGAACAGGGCCTGGCACATAGCACACAATAAATGTTTATGGAATTGACTGGAGTTTGCAGAGAGATGGGGGACCAGCATGCACGCGCACACACACCCACCCACACATTATCCACACACAAGTACACAGACATTACACCTCCACATACATCCTCCACACATCCTCCACCCACTCTCTCCACCCACACAGACATGCTTTCGGACACACACACACACACACTTTTCTCTTGTAGGTGTGAGTTTGTGTCTGTGATTTTTTTCCCCCATGGCATGTTTAGGTGTATAACCCCATCGCTCATTTTAATTACATTACTGTGGGCTCTCTTTGGCCTTAGGCTGTTTTTGAGACCAAATTAGAAAATTTAAGAACAACCATCTTTCTTCCCCAAGAAACTTACATCAGCAATTGCTATGGGGTGAGGAAAGGGGACACAGAGGTGGGGGTGGGGGGCTGACGTTTCACAGGAGTCCCTTTTGTTCCGTTCACATTTTTTCAAACCCTGTGGGTGCACATTATGTTTTCAAAGCACCAAAATGGAGACGTTTAGAAAAGAATATAACCACCTTGCTTAAAAACAACCACTGACTTACATAAAGGCTTTTGTAACTGGGTTACTTAGAGATTAAAGTGGGGGCCTATTCTGGACGGGTTCACAGGTCTCCAGGAATGCACTGCTGCCACCCCAAGAGGGGAGGGCCTGGGGTGCAGGCCGTCCTCCAGGATGAGCCCAGAGGGATGCTTCCTCTGAAGCGCTGTCCTCCAAGAAGCCCCTCCGGGTGACACCGCACGTTCATTTAGTTACTCTCTTTGCCGGGTCAGTGACAGATCTGCCGGGATTAGGCGCGGTAAGCTCTGAAATCTACTCAGTAAGACGAAAATCTGTCCCTTAGTTCTCCGGCTCAAGTGGACATGATTACATCCAAGAAGTCGGACTCGGGGCGGGGGGCAGGGGGCTGGCTGGAGTTCCAAGTTCCAGGTTCTGCGGCATCTTTTCCCGTGACTTTAGATCACTGGCCTCGGATCCCCAGCCTCTCGGGCAGCTGTTTGGAGGCTTGGAGTCAAACCCAGGGAGGGTTGGGGGCCTCCAAGGTGGACCGAGTAGTTACGACCAGTTAATGAGAGAGCTGGGGCTTTCTTCTGAGTCCAAGATACTCCTGGAGGGATTAATTTTTATCAAATGACTTCTTAATGAGAGTCCGCTTACCTCCAAATTTGGAGACTTTAAAGCTCCTGAATGTTAAAGCTAATCAGCAAGCTGGACGGCTTTGAATGTGAGGAGTTCACACAGTCAGAAGCTTGAACAAGAGGAGCACAAGTTAGTAACAGCCAGGAGCTAGCAAAGTGGAAAATGTCAGCTTGCAGTTCAGCAAATGGCCTTGCTCGGTGTCCCTGCAAGAGGCACAGAGGGACCGGGTCCAGGGCTAAAATTGGGGTCTTGGGGCTGGCCCTGACTTGCAGATGTGTTTTGTTTAATCCACAAATAATTTTAAATTTGGGGAAATTTCATGTACAGATGTGGTTTGGGGGCTTCTTTGTAAAATAACAAACTCTGGCAGGAGCAGGCCTGCGTTCCTACACAGTGAGGATCCCCTTGGGCTGCATAGTGCTTGCCATTTTGCAGAGGGCTGTGAGGGCTCATTTGCCACAGTCTCCACCTTTCTGTGTTACACTTTCAGCTGTATATATTGTGTTATCTGCCTGGCTTTTGTGGGTATTTGAGTTTGAGCTTCCTGCCCCAGATAGAACACATTCATTCTTAGAAAGAGCCACCAAACAGACCATTTTACAAATTTGGGGATCATTTGGTAGTCAGGTGAGGCCAAGACCATTCCATTGGGCTCAGTTGGGAGAGTTCCTTCATTGTAACCCACACTACTTTGCTGATTTAGCTTCGCCTGTGACTCAACTTCAGTGACCTGATGTTTCTTGTACCCAGTCTTGTCTTGTAGACAGATACTAAGATGGTCCCATATTATCCCTGCCTCCTTATACTTGTGTCATTGTGCAATCTCTGCTTGAGTATAGGCCAAACCTGTGACTTACCAACAGAATACAGCAAAGGTGACAGGATGTCACTCCCATGATCACATTACATAAGACTATACTATCTGTTTTGCTAACAGACTATCCTCCCTTGCTGTCTCTGATGAAGCCAGAGACTGGTGTGTGTGTTGGGGGGGGGGGGTAGACCAAGTGCAAGGATCTGAGAGCAACTGCTGGCCACCAGCTGGTAAGAACCGGAGGCCATCGGGGCACCTGGGTGGCTCAGTGGGTTAAGCCTCTGCCTTCGGCTCAGGTCATGGTCCCAGGGTCCTGGGATCGAGCCCCGCATCGGGCTCTCTGCTCATCAGGGAACCTGCTTCCCCCCACCCCCACCCCCTCTCTGCCTGTCTCTCTGCCTGTCTCTCTGCCTACTTGCGATCTCTGTCTGTAGAAAAAAAAAAAAAAAAGAACCGGAGGCCATCAGTCTGACAGCCCATCAGCCCATAAGGACCTGAGTCCTCCCAATAGCCACATGAGCTTAGGAGCTGGCTCTGCCCGGGTTGAGCCTTCACATAAAATCTCAGACCTGGCTGACAAGGCCTGTTGCAGCCGTGTGGGACCCTGAAGCAGAAGATCCAGCTAAGCCATGCCCCAGCCCCTGAGCCACAGAAACTGTGAAGTAACAAATGTGAGTTGTTTGAAGCTGCTAAGTGTGTGGTAGTATTGTTTGTTATGTAGCGACAGAGAACTAATGCACACTCCCTTCAAGTTTGGAGTTTCAACAGCTAAACTCCTTCTCAGTCTGATCCCACCTCTGCCTCTTGTCACTTTACTTATGGTGCAGAACCCCAGAGTGATGCTGTTGGTTCTCCCAAATCTGGACCACTGGCCAGAACAGATGTTTTTGAGGGGGGGAGGAGGAGAGTAGAGCCACACTCAGTTCACAGCTCTTCTGTGTCATTCACTAAATGTATCCCATAATAAAATGTGTGTCCCATGATGGTAGGGACTTTGTTTTATTCATCTTGACATCAGTGGCGCTAAATATAAGGAGTATGTAGTTAGTACGTGGTTTTGGGTGAGTGGACATAGCTGAATGGCTGGATATTCCATTGCAGGGACTTTTCCTCTCCCATTTCAATTTTTTAAAAGATTTTATTTATTTATTTATTTATTTGCGAGGGAGAGCACAGGTGGGGGGAGAGCAGAGGGAGAGGGACAAGCAGACTCTGTGCTGAGTGTGGAGCCTGACATGGGGCTCTATCCCATGGCCCTGAGATCATGACCAAAATCAAGAGTTGGACACTCAACAGACTGAGTCCCTGGTGTCCCCATTTTAGTTTTTAATGACTAAATCATCTTCTGTTGTTCAAAGGTGTTATAGCTTAGAGAATCAACTTCCTTTTGGCCTTACCTTGTTTCGATTTTTTTTGCTAATGTAATCAATGCTTTGATTAAGAATTCTAATAGCCAAGTATTTGTGCCCATTTGTGTTTACTGATGGGTTAAAGCCTATGCACAATATTATAGTTTTATTTTTATTTCTTCTTATTATTTTTTAATATTATAGTTTTTAATACTGGAAAAAATATTTACACTCCTAAAAATGTAGTATATGGGAATGTTAACTTGCCAATACTAGAAGGTTTTTTCTGGTTTGCCTTTGCTGATTCAACAGCTGGGAATTGTATCTTCTTGTTATTATTTGCATCTACTTGCTTTTGAGTGACGTAGAATTTTTTTTAACTAGCTGTTTCTATGTCTTATAAATTTATATTTCCTTTACATTACCCATTTTTCTAATGGGTAGATCTTTATCTTACTGATTTGTCAGAGCTCTTTATATATTACATGCAAATGACTCATATCAGTTTTGAAAATTCTGTCTTTTAAAAATAAGCTTTGGAACACATTAAGAAGTTTTTCTTTGGTGAAATGTACCAGTCCTTTAATTTGTAGTTTCTGTCTTTGTTATCACACTTGGAGGGTCCTTTTCCACCTTCAACATGATATATTCATTCTCCAGTCTCTTCCTTAGGGAAATAGTTGGTATTCAGATGATTTTTTATTAAGTTTGGCAGCTTAAAACATTCGTGATGTTTTGGTCAAGCATAATTGAACTCTAATCATGTAGAATCAGACTTGGTCCTTTAGGAGATTCACACTAAGAGATTTTTACTAAAACTAATTTCTCCACCCAAGACTCCAGAGACATTCTTTCTTTTCCAGTGGTAGAAGCCACTTCATATCTTGAGCTGTGCTCTGGGAATAGACTGATTCCTTGGTAGACAGACTCAGCCATCAGGACTGGGGGGCACATTGGGGTCAGTGGCATCATTAGACAACAGGTGATAGACTGCATGCATAATCAGGGTTGAGGGGCCTGTAGGAAATGGGAGTGTCCTTACCAATCAGAACATAAAATAGGATCAGGCAGTGACTGAGTACTGACTCCATACCAGGTACTATGCAGAGTCTTACCATCCACTGTGTCTTTCAATCCTCTTTATAACTCCACAGTAGATGCGTATATAGTGCATATACTATTACCCACATGTTGAAGATGAAGGATCTGAGACTCAGGATCTCTATTCGGATAGAGACTTTGAAGCTCTTTTTACCACCCCAGTCTGCCATATTGTGTTTCCCCACATGAACATAGTCATAATTCAGGGATGCAGGCTGGAGGCAGCATCTGGAGCAGAATGGCCAAGTTTGGGACTGGGTTTCCAGTGAGATGCTGTGTGAGCACTGACTGGCCATCAAGGAGGACATATAAAAAGGAGGAACTCGGCCTCTGGCAGAGATGTACATTCATATGCTCTGGCTCACTGACATTCTTGCTAGAACTTTCTAACACTTTGCATTTTCTTATCTGGGTATAGGATTAGCCTGTGTTGATCTGTCTTCTTTGTACCAAGTGTTCTTTTACCTTCCCCCTCTTATGTCTGTAGGATTTATGTAGTTTATCTCATCCCTTGGGGATGGCCTACAAATGTACCCAATGTTCTCCTTAGGGTTTAGTATTAGAAGTGCTCTGGCATTCTCTACCACCTTTCTGGTGCTAGTGAGTAGGTATTTCTCATCCCAAGATCGTGAGGGATGAGAAAGGTTCACCATATGAATGGGATGCCTGGGTGGCTCAGTCAGTTAAGCATCCGCCTTCAGCTCAGGTCATGATCCCAGGGTCCTGGGATGCATCGGGCTCCCTGCTCCATGGGGAGTCTGCTTCTCCCTCTCCCTCTGCTGCTGCCACCGCTCTCTCTCTCTTTCTCTCTCTCTGCCAAATAAATAAAATCTTTTTTTTTTAAAGAAAAATTCACCATATGGAATCACTGAGAGCAGATGTCTCTGAAACCAGATTTCATTCATTTATTCCACAAATACTTAGGGAGCACTTACCATGTGCCAAGAAAAGTATCAAGTGAATAGATGGTTGGAATATACCAAACGAATCAAAGTGGGAAAGAAACCACCCTCTAGGAGCTTACACTCTAGTAGAACAGAGGGAGAACAGTACGGAGGAGATGCGGTGGGAAGGCTACTGTAGGTCCTTCAGCTGTTGTTGAATGACACGGAGACCCGTGATATGATCCGACATACCTCCTAGTAGGTTCTGATGGCTGCTGTGTGGAGAACAGACTGTAGTTAAGCAAGAACAGAGGCAGGGAGGTCAGTAAGGAATCTAGTGGAACAGTCCTGAGATGACAGTGGCTCCGTCTGGCCAGGGTGAAAAGACTAAAAGTGGCAAGTAGGTGGGTTTGGAGTACACACTGAAGGTTGCGCCAATGGGGGTTTCATGATGTTCTGGCTGTGACGGGAAGAAGGACGGGGACAGTTGAGGCAGCTGTGAACAAGTCCAAGGATGGAGTTGCCTTTAGTGCCGGGGAGGAAGGCTGTGGGGCGAGTTTTGAGAGGGAAGATAAGGGACTCGGTCCTGGACATTTGGAGGCTCATTTCTTTTGCTTCTCATAACATCCTCAGATTTGTCACGGAATATGGCTTGAGAAGTTGGGAGCTGAAGGGACCCATGAGGGAACTGGGGACGTGTGCAAAGAAGATACAGGGTTTACCCGTCCAATCCTTCTCTGAAAGGACTTCATCACTAAGTTGTGGGTAAGCCTGCTGCACCACTGCCTTGACGCTGATGGGTTTCCTGAAGTCCACAAGGTTTCCTGAGAGTCTTAAAGCCACACTACTCACTGTCCTTGCTACTTAGTAGCAAGAAATCCCTATGATTTCTGTGACGTGGCAGGGGTGTCACTGATGGATCAAGAGAAGACTAAGTGGAATTTGGGACAGATGAACACGACAGAGTGTCAGGCACAGGGACCAAGACTCAGATCGAGGTAGAAGAGTAATGATGGTCTCCTGCTGTGGGCGGAGACTTCTACTGCCAACCCTCTTCTCCAGAGCACACTGGAGGATGACGCAGGCTGACCCCCATGATCCTGGGCTGCGGCGAGAGTGGCCTGTGTCACTCCTGGGGCAAAGCATCTGCCATGATGACACTGTTCTGATGCCCAAGGAGGCCTCCTATCCCAGATGGTGCAGCCAGAAGATGTCAGAGCCTCCTGAAAGCCATCCTGAAACCCTAACGGTCTCTATGGAGCACGGCTCCCAGTGGCCTGGCTGCGTGTGCACCCTGAGAAGGAACGAGAACTTGTTGCATTAAAGCCGCTGAGATTCCAGAGTTAATGTTATCTCCGCAAAATCTAGACTGTCTCGGCTAAAACACCTCTTAAAGACAGAAGCAAATTACACCCTACTCTATTTCCTCTTTCATCTCTTATCCTTTTAAGAAACATAAAAGCTGTTAACACTCTTCTGATGCTCCTGAAAATATATCCATATATCAGAACTCCCACTCATCCTCAAGAGACTCAGCTCTGCACGAAGCCTTTCCACCCCGGCCCCAAGCAGAGTTAGACGGTTCCTCCTTTCTGCTCCCACGACACTCTTATCATAGCTATTAGAGCACTTACCACATCGTGTTGAAACGGTTTGTGTACGTCTGCCTCTCCCTCCAGACTGTAAGTGTCAGAAGCCGCCTCTATTTCTCTCTCAAGAATCAGGGGGGAAATACACGGAAGAAAGGATAAACACAGATAAAAGGCAACAACTGGAGTCTCTCCTCCACCCTTACCCAGCAATGTTTTAGTTAAGGCTCTTTTTATTACACGTAACAGAAACCCAGTCTTTCTAGTTTAAGTTGAAAAAAGAAAATTGTTGGAAGGATATAGTAGTTCTCAGAATCCAAGGAGAAGATGCGCAAGCAACTCAAGGAACTGCGGGGACCAGGAGGGCCCTGGGGACCCCAGTACCAGACAGGACTCGGTCAGCCATCCCTCTGCACCTCTGCCGGGACCGTCCGACACACCTTCCGGCTCTGGGACTCTGGGGCCATCAGTTCAGTTTCTCGGGAGACAGAAAAACGACTGGCCCAGCTTGGGTTAAGTGTCTGCCCGTGACCCAGTCGCCGGTGGCCAGGAGAAGCGTCCTGCAGGAGAGACACGGAACTATGGCTTTGAGCAATTAATATTGCTCAGGGATAAGTGATAATGTTAATCAGTGATAAGGGGCTGGCAAATCAGCTAACAGAAGCTTATGTCAGATGCTATCTTGTCTGACCTTTGGAAAAGCCATCTGCTTGCTTCACAGACCCTTTCTTTTTTTTTTTTTTAATTTTTTTATTTTTTTATTTTTTATTTTTTTTTTTTAATTTTTTTATTTTAATAAACATATAATGTATTTTTATCCCCAGGGGTACAGGTCTGTGAATCGTCTGGTTTACACATTTCACAGCACTCATCATAGCACATACCCTCCCCAATGTCCATTTCCCCACCACCCTCTCCCATCCCCCTTCCCCCCCGCAACCCTCAGTCTGTTTCTTGAGATTGAGTCTTTTATGGTTTGTCTCCCTCCCAATCCCATCTTTTCATTTTTTCTTTTCCTACCCCTCCCCAAACCCCCCCACCTTGCATCTCCCCTTCCTCATATCAAAGAGATCATATGATAGTTATATTTCTCCGATTGACTTATTTCGCTAAGCATGATACCCTCTAGTTCCATCCACGTCGTCGCAAATGGCAAGATTTCATGTCTTTTGATGGCTGCATAGTATTCCATTGTGTATATATACCACATCTTCTTTATCCATTCATCTGTTGATGGACATCTAGGCGCTTTCCACAGTTTGGCTATTGTGGACATTGCTGCTATAAACATTCGGGTGCACGTGCCCCTTCGGAGCACCACGTTTGTATCTTTAGGATATATACCCAGGAGTGCAATTGCTGGGTCGTAGGGTAGCTCTATTTTCAGTTTTTTGAGGAACCTCCACACTGTTTTCCAGAGTGGTTGCACCAGCTTGCATTCCCACCAACAGTGTAGGAGGGTTCCCCTCTCTCCGCATCCTCGCCAGCATCTGTCATTTCTTGACTTGTTAATTTTAGCCATTCTGACTGGTGTGAGGTGGTATCTCATTGTGGTTTTGATTTGTATTTCCCTGATGCCGAGTGATGTGGAGCATTTTTTCATGTGTCTGTTGGCCATCTGGATGTCTTCCTTGCAGAAATGTCTGTTCATGTCCTCTGCCCATTTCTTGACTGGATTATTTGTTCTTTGGGTATTGAGTTTGATAAGCTCTTTATAGATTTTGGATACGAGCCCTTTATCTGATATGTCGTTTGCAAATATCTTCTCCCATTCTGTCAGTTGTCTTTTGGTTTTGTTAACTGTTTCCTTTGCTGTGCAAAAGCTTTTGATCTTGATGAAATCCCAATAGTTCATTTTTGCCCTTGCTTCTGTTGCCTTTGACGATGTTCCTAGGAAGAAGTTGCTGCGGTGGAGGTCAAAGAGGTTGCTGCCTGCATTCTCCTCAAGGATTTTGATAGATTCCTTTCGCACATTGAGGTCCTTCATCCACTTTGAGTCTATTTTCGTGTGTGGTGTAAGGAAATAGTCCAATTTCATTTTTCTGCATGTGGCTGTCCAATTTTCCCAGCACCATTTGTTGAAGAGGCTGTCTTTTTTCCATTGGATATTCTTTCCTGCTTTGTCGAAGATTAGTTGACCATAGAGTTGAGGGTCTATTTCTGGGCTCTCTATTCTGTTCCATTGGTCTATATGTCTGTTTTTGTGCCAGTACCATACTGTCTTGATGATGACAGCTTTGTAATAGAGCTTGAAGTCTGGAATTGTGATACCACCGACTTTGGCTTTCTTTTTCAATATTCCTTTGGCTATTCGAGGTCTTTTCTGGTTCCATATAAATTTTAGGATTATTTGTTCTATTTCTTTAAAAAAAATGGATGGGATTTTGATAGGGATTGCATTAAATGTGTAGATTGCTTTAGGTAAAATAGACATTTTCACAATATTTGTTCTTCCAATCCATGAGCATGGAATATTTTTCCATTTCTTTGTGTCTTCCTCAATTTCTTTCATGAGTACTTTATAGTTTTCTGAGTATAGATTCTTTGCCTCTTTGGTTAGATTTATTCCTAGGTATCTTATGGTTTTGGGTACGATTGTAAATGGGACTGACTCCTCAATTTCTCTTTCTTCTGTCTTGTTGTTAGTGTAAAGAAATGCGACTGATTTCTGTGCATTGACTTTATATCCTGACACTTTACTGAATTCCTGTATAAGTTCTAGCAGTTTTGGAGTGGAGCCTTTTGGGTTTTCCACATATAGTATCATATCATCTGCAAAGAGTGATAGTTTGACTTCTTCTTTGCCGATTTGGATGCCTTTAATTTCTTTTTGTTGTCTGATTGCTGAGGCTAGGACTTCTAGTACTATGTTGAACAGCAGTGGTGATAACGGACATCCCTGCCGTGTTCCTGACCTTAGCGGAAAAGCTTTCAGTTTTTCTCCATTGAGAATGATATTTGCGGTGGGTTTTTCATAGATGGCTTTGATAATATTGAGGTATGTGCCTTCTATCCCTACACTTTGAAGAGTTTTAATCAGGAAGGGATGCTGCACTTTGTCAAATGCTTTTTCAGCATCTATTGAGAGTATCATATGGTTCTTACTCTTTCTTTTATTAATGTATTGTATCACATTGATGGATTTGCGGATGTTGAACCAACCTTGCAGCCCTGGAATAAATCCCACTTGGTCGTGGTGAATAATCCTTTTAATGTACTGTTGGATCCTATTGGCCAGTATTTTGGTGAGAATTTTCGCATCTGTGTTCATCAAGGATATTGGTCTGTAATTCTCTTTTTTGGTGGGATCCTTGTCTGGTTTTGGGATCAAGGTGATGCTGGCCTCATAGAATGAGTTTGGAAGTTTTCCTTCCATTTCTATTTTTTGGAACAGTTTCAGGAGAATAGGAATTAATTCTTCTTTAAATGTTTGGTAGAATTCCCCTGGGAAGCCGTCTGGTCCTGGACTTTTGTTTGTTTGGAGATTTTTGATGACTGTTTCAATCTCCTTACTGGTTATGGGTCTGTTCAGGTTATCTATTTCTTCCTGGTTCAGTTGTGGTAGTTTATACATCTCTAGAAATGTATCCATTTCTTCCAGGTTGTCAAATTTGTTGCCATAGAGTTGCTCGTAGTATGTTCTTATAATTGTTTGTATTTCTTTGGTGTTGGTTGTGATCTCTCCTCTTTCATTCATGATTTTATTTATTTGCGTCCTTTCTCTTTTCTTTTTGATAAGTCTGGCCAGGGGCTTATCAATCTTATTAATTCTTTCAAAGAACCAGCTCCTAGTTTTGTTGATTTGTTCTATTGTTTTTTTAGTTTCTATTTCATTGATTTCTGCTCTGATCTTTATGATTTCTCTTCTCCTGCTGGGTTTAGGCTTTCTTTGTTGTTCTCTCTCCAGCTCCTTTAGGTGTAGGGTTAGGTTGTGTATTTGAGACCTTTCTTGTTTCTTGAGAAAGGCTTGCACTGCTATATATTTTCCTCTCAGGACTGCCTTTGTTGTGTCCCACAGATTTTGAACTGTTGTGTTTTCATTATCATTTGTTTCCATGAATTTTTTCAATTCTTCTTTAATTTCCTGGTTGACCCATTCATTTTTTAGAAGGATGCTGTTTAGTCTCCATGTATTTGCGTTCTTTCCAAATTTCCTCTTGTGATTGAGTTCGAGCTTCAGAGCATTGTGGTCTGAAAATATGCAGGGAATGATCTCGATCTTTTGGTACCGATTGAGACCTGATTTATGACCCAGGATGTGGTCTATTCTGGAGAATGTTCCATGTGCACTAGAGAAGAATGTATATTCTGTTGCTTTGGGATGGAATGTTCTGAATATATCTGTGATGTCCATCTGGTTCAGTGTGTCATTTAAGGCCTTTATTTCCTTGTTGATCTTTTGCTTAGATGATCTGTCCATTTCAGTGAGGGGAGTATTAAAGTCCCCTGCTATTATTGTATTACTGTTGATGTATTTCTTTGATTTTGTTATTAATTGGTTTATATAGTTGGCTGCTCCCATGTTAGGGGCATAGATATTTAAGATTGTTAGATCTTCTTGTTGGACAGACCCTTTGAGTATGATATAGTGTCCTTCCTCATCTCTTATTATAGTCTTTGGCTTAAAATCTAATTGATCTGATATAAGGATTGCCACCCCAGCTTTCTTCTGATGTCCATTAGCATGGTACATTGTTTTCCACCCCCTCACTTTAAATCTGGAGGTGTCTTCGGGTCTAAAATGAGTTTCTTGTAGGCAGCATATGGATGGGTTTTGTTTTTTTATCCATTCTGATACCCTGTGTCTTTTGATTGGGGCATTTAGCCCATTAACATTCAGGGTAACTATTGAGAGATATGAATTTAGTGCCATTGTATTGCCTGTAAGATGATTGTTACTGTATATTGTTTCTGTTTCTTTCTGATCTACTACTTTTAGGGTCTCTCTTTGCTTAGAGGACCCCTTTCAATATTTCCTGTAGAGCTGGTTTGGTGTTTGCAAATTCTTTCAGCTTTTGTTTGTCCTGGAAGCTCTTTATCTCTCCTTCTATTTTCAATGATAGCCTAGCCGGATATAGTATTCTTGGCTGCATGTTTTTCTCGTTTAGTGCTCTGAATATATCATGCCAGTTCTTTCTGGCCTGCCAGGTCTCTGTGGATAGGTCCGCTGCCAATCTAATGTTTTTACCCTTGTATGTTACAGACTTCTTTTCCCGGGCTGCTTTCAGGATTTTCTCTTTGTCGCTAAGACTTGTAAATTTTACTATCAGGTGACGAGGTGTGGACCTATTTTTATTGATTTTGAGGGGCGTTCTTAGCATCTCCTGGATTTTGATGTTTGTTCCCTTTGCCATATTAGGGAAATTCTCTCCAATAATTGTCTCCAATATACCTTCTGCTCCCCTCTCTCTTTCTTCTTCTTCTGGAATCCCAATTATTCTAATGTTGTGTCGTCTTATGGTGTCACTTATCTCTCGAATCCTCTCCTCGTGTTCCAGTAGTTGTTTGTCTCTCTTTTGCTCAGCTTCTTTATTCTCTGTCATTTGGTCTTCTATGTCACTAATTCTTTCTTCTGCCTCATTTATCCTGGCAGTGAGAGCTTCCATTTTTGATTGCACCTCATGAATAGCTTTTTTGATTTCAACTTGGTTAGATTTTAGTTCTTTTATTTCTCCAGAAAGGGCTTTTATCTCTCCGGAGAGGGTTTCTCTAATATCTTCTATGCCTTTTTCGAGCCCGGCTAGAACCTTGAGAATTGTCATTCTGAACTCTAGATCTGTCATGCTACCTATGTCTGTATTGATTAGGTCTCCAGCCTTCGGTACGGCCTCTTGTTCTTTTTTTTGAGGTGAGTTTTTCCGCCTTGTCATTTTGTCCAGGTAGGATTTGCTTTCTCCTGCTGTGGAATTCCGCTGTTCTTGGTGACTGAAGTTGGTTTTGGATGGTTTCTTGTTGATCTTCTGGGGGGAGGGGCCTGTTGTAGTGGTTCTCAAGTGTCTTTGCCGCAGGCGGAATTGCACCGCCCTTGCCAGGGGCCAGGCTAAGTAATCCGCTCGGGTTCGCTTTCGGGAGCTTTTGTTCCCTGAGCGCTTTCCGTAGAGTTCCGGAGGACGGGAATGAAGATGGCGGCCTCCCAATCTCTCGGCCCGGAGGAGCCGAGAGCTTGGGGTTCCGCTCCTCAGTGCACTCTCAGAGCAAAGCGCCCAATAGCCCCGCCTCCCTGGCTTGCGGTCGCGACTCGAGGAAAGCAGTCAGTTGTTGGAGCTTTCAGAAAGTGATCGATTTTCTGTTTCTGGGATTGTTGCTCTTCTTCTCTTCGATTTCCCGTTGGATTTATAGGTGTTCACAATGGTTAGATAAGCTATCTAGCTGATCTCCTGCTACCCGATGTCGTCTCAGCCTGCTACTTCTCCGCCATCTTGACTCCTCTAATTTTTTTATTTTAATAAACCTATAATGTATTTTTATCCCCAGGGGTACAGGTCTTCACAGACCCTTTCTTGACTTGACATTCCCTGATAAATGGCCATACCTGGGTGCGCAGTCTCTTTCTAGACATCAGGGTATGCCCAGAAGTTCGAGTGATCTTACTTGCCTTTAGCTGGCTACTCTGTTGCCCCCAGTTGCTTTTGTCCTTAATGGTTCTGTTGTGCAGGGCCCTGGGCTCCACTCACGAGCTATATCAGCCTCAGCCAAGTTTGACTGTTAGCTGGGAATGGATGGGCCCCAGAAACAGGCCCATAGCAGATGCTCAATTAAACTAAAATGGACTTCTAGAATAAGCTAGATTGTGTCTCCTCTTACTGGAAGTGGATGGGAGTCCTGCAGGAAAGAGGTGTGGCATCAGTTCTGGAAACAGATTATTCACAAGTCCTGCCCATCCATCCCCATTTATTGATTCCACAGGCACTTCTGGATGCCTGTGATGTCAGGCATTTCCCCAGGTCTGGGATATTAAAATGGAAAAATCTTGTCTTGCCATTAACTCAAGTCTAGTGGGGGTGGGGTGGGGGGGGGATGTAGACGGTTAAGCAGACAACTGAAATTCTGGTCAACAAAGCAGGCAGTGAAGGGTGTATGTTGTGGAGAGACCTCTGTATGAATCCTTTCTCGACTCCCTCCTAGCTGCATGACCTTGGACAAGTCACCTGACCTTTCTGGATCTTCATTGCCTTATGACAAAAGTTGGCAAAAATAATGTCAACTTTGCAGTGTTGTGCTGGGTATTAGATATAATATATAAAGTATCCTAGCATGTAATAGATTGTCAATAAACAGTAACTATTAATGTCATTATAAAATCCCGGATTTTTTTTTTACATACTTAACACTTCTTGCATAATTTCCAGCATCTACAACATTGTTCAATAAGTAGTAAGTGCTCAGTGAATACTTTTTGAATAAATGAATAAATAAGCCATCACTTAGGCATTGGAGCATGTATCTGTAAGATAACTTTTAATTCAGAGAAGAAAGTATAATGGAGAAGTTAAGACTTTCATCCTTGGTGTCGAAATATTTGTGTTCTCAGCCATACTATGAATCCTGGCTCTGTTTTAGTGGGGTTCCTAGAGGCACAACCTGAGAGGGACCTTCTTTTGCAAATGATGAGAGTACTCTCAGGAAAGAACGTCTGAAAAAGCAAGAGAGGCGGGATGAAGCAGAATAAGAAGCTGGACAAAGATGTGGATTTCGGTGCCTCCGTTCAGGCCTGGAAAGAGTTCTAGAGAGTGAATTCTCCACAGAATCAGTACTGTCTTGTAGCAGGGGGGCCGACTTTTATACCCTCCACCAGTCAGCTGTTGGCTGCAGGTGGCTCTGGAGAGGAACATTGTAATCTCAGGAGCATCTCCAGGCAGGGGGGCTCCAGCTGACTTCAGAAACCTGCAAGTATGAGGCCCTAGCAGTCACCACCAGGAGCTGGGTGCCTAGAGGGTCCTGGTGGCTCTAGGTTTGTAGATCCTTTCATTCAAAATGGCGTCCCTTGATACTCATGACACACAAGGGAACCGAGCTTAAATAACTCATCCCAGATGATCTAGCTGTAAGTAGAAAGTGAATCCTAACAACAGCTATGTGTTCATAAGAATAACTACTAAGTCATTAGTAGTTTTTAAATTAATTAAGCTAATTAATTAATAAATCATTAATTAAATTGCCATGTGCTAGGTAGTGAAATAAATCCTTTACTTAATCTACTATCTCATTTATTGCTCACAACAAACCTACAGGGTAAGTAATCTTATTATCCCCCAACAAAAATGAGGAAGCACATGTCAGGAGGTATTGTGAAAGTAGCACCGAATCACATTACTAGCAGTGGTGTGACCAGGATTTGAAATCAAGTATGTCAGATTCCAAAACCAAAAAAATCTTACCTATCATTCTAAGAAAATATTATGAAGTATTAATGTTTTTTTTTTTTGTCTTCCCACAAATTTCCCTTCTTCTTTATATTCCTATTTCCTTCCCTGTATTCAAGTAGGGAGCAGTCTCTGAGACGCCCTCTTCCTCATGGGGCATTTGTAGTGGAGTGGAAATCAGAAAAGAGGGTTTCCTTTTGGCCTTTTCCTCCCAAAGCCTAAGGCTTTAAGGAAAAGGGATCCAAGAACACAGAGTGCTGGCTTGAAAAAATGGCAAGATTTATTCCACTAGAATTAGGATCTGCTAGACTGGAGGAGGAGAGAAGGAATGAGCAGTGTGGGGCGGGGGCAGAGAAAGGGAGTGAGATGGATGGAAGGAGAGGGAAGGAGACAGGGAACAAGACAGCATCTCTGAGTCCCTGGGCAACAGAGATGAGCCTCACCCTCCGGCAGCACCATGGGGTCAGGTGACTGACCTTGGAGACGGAAAGCTTTGTGGTGCTTCCAGATAGGTGGGCCCATGGGAAGCCTCCCAAAAGACTCTCTGTGAGCATTACAAAGACACAGAAAGGGAGTGGACAAAAAGAAGCCATGCAGATGGAGACAATGGATGCATCAGTGGCAACCTGTGTAGACAGGTAACTGCGAATCAAATATAGCCAGTCTTCGGATGCAAAACATGGAGGTGACTGACCCTAAGAAGGACCAAAGTTAACTTTTTCCACAAATCAGAGGGATAGAGAGAATGCAGTTGGATAATGAAATTATGCTGGGAAAAAAAGAGGCATATTTATTGAGTATCTGAGTTTGAAATTTGAAATGTAGATCTACAACCAACAGAGAAAGAACTGACCTTGGGGAATGTGGAGACAGTGGCCTGTGTTAATGATGAGTCAGCATCACTGGTCACTGAAAGCTCAACCCTTACCTATCAGTTTGAGTTGCTCTGCTTACTGTCCCTCCCATGGTGGTGGAGGGGGGGATTGAGAATTGATGTCTAAGTAAACTAAAGCTAGAACCCTCGGAGGGTTCTAGCCTCAGTAAAAGGGATTTAGAAAAACTGTGTCCATCAACCTAGGGAAGCAAACAAGGACTCTGTCACTACCCAGGGCCTGGGTTGGAAAATTAACAAAACCAACTCACTCATGAGAAGCTAAGATGCCAAGTCTGCACTTCATGGTGACGCTGAAAATCAAGCTTAGGCTACTGGTAAGTGCCGGATTTCTGAAAGTGATGAGTTCACATTATAAACGTGTTCTAAACTAGTGAGACCCCCCCAAGGTTCCCTGCAGACATAAAAGCAAAAGTACTCTACAATACCATTACCATAACCATAACTCTAGGTTCCATGGGACTCCCACAATATGAACAGTCCCCATTAGAACTTAGCTATCATTAGAATAGTACAACCATAGAAGAAATGGTCAACCATGAGGAAGAGTCACAAAGAGTTAAATGAGCCTCCTCAGGAACTTTGGGCAACAGGATGGCAATATGAAAAAGCTGGTTTAAGATTTGTAAAGAGATAAAGAAAAAGTAGAAGTCATCCTTAAATAATAAGATAATATGAAAAGAATAACCAGCAGCTTTGAAAAGAGAAGCAGATAGGATGTCTGCCTATGAAAAACAAAACAAAACCAAACATGGGCACAGAAGATAAAACCTCAGTAAATGTGTTAGCAGATTAAACACCACTGGAAAGGGAATTAGGAAAGTAAAAGCTAGAGCTGAGAACATCACCCCAAATACGGGACACGGAAGACGAGATGGGCGAGAAGGATAAAAGGGAGAACAGGTATGAGGAGCGTTCTAGCGGGAAAGAATACAGAGAATGGGAAATGGGCAATAGTCAGTGAGAATTTTCAGAATGCAGGAAGCACACTGAGTTCTGAACAGGGTATGGATACATAGGGAGCCATCAACCTGAAACTGAAATATAACAAAGACAATGAAAATACTAAAAACCGTGAAATTATCTGCAAAAGAAACACAGGTTGATAGCTGCAAGAGAAGCCCGGAACAATGGAAGAGTCCCTTTAAACCCCTGCTGAAGAAAACTGTCAGACTAGAATTCTGTACTCAATTTAAACATCAACAACAAAGGTCATAAAAAAAAAATCTAGAAAGAAAAGGTGGAGGAAGGTTAATGCTCCATGGATGCATGCTGGAAAAAGGAAACTGACCACAGAAAGGGTGCCAGAAGCATTATTTAGCAGACATCCTGCTGCCATCTGTCACTAACTAAACAACCATTTCTCTTAAAAAACAGTAACTAAGGGGCACCTCGGTGGCTCAGTGGGTTAAAGCCTCTGCCTTTGGCTCAGGTCATGATCCCAGGGTCCTGGGATCGAGCCCTGCATCGGGCTCTCTGCTCAGGGGGGAGCCTGCTTCCCCCTCTCTCTCTGCCTGCCTCTCTGCCTACTTGTGATCTCTGTCTGTCAAATAAATAAATAAAAATCTTTAAAAAAAAAAAACAGTAACTGATACTGGGGGAGGTGGAAACAAAATAACCAGTTAACAAAAATGAGTGTAATTAAAGGAAGGCAGTGAGAGCTAATCCTCCTAGAGGCTGCTTAGTGTTCCAGAGCAGAGCTGAAATAGCAAACAACTACAGAGACAAAGTATGCCTACTAGAAACTGAAGGGAAACTGCTAGAAGAATAGAAGTAGAATGCATAACCTCCAAAATAGTAGAGAGGAAAGAACACCTAATTCATTCAGTACAAAAATAGGAAATATAAACACAATGAAATACATAACATCAAATAAATCCAGATGTACAATCACAATAGATAGGAATGGATTGCTGTCATCAGTTAACACACGGGTATTCTGGGATTAGATAAAGAAGGTATGTATATGCTATTTATTAGAGATAAACCTAAAAAAATAATTTTGTAGGCAATGGGATTGAAGAAGATATCCCAGGTGAATGGCTGACCAAAAGAAGGCTGGCGTATCAAAGAGTGGCATCGGATAAAATATGATCTAAGATGACAAAACATAATTAGGGGTAAAAATGACCATGGTGTAATTACTAAAGGGAGGAATTCACCAGTAAAATACAAATACTGAAAGCTGTATTCAACAAACAAAACAGCGTCGGATAAAGCAAATATGCCAGAATGACAAGAAGAATCTGATAAATCTACAATCAACATTTTGTAGAAACTGATGCACAAAGGAAATGAAAAATAAGGATATTGAAGTTTTGAATATCACGATTCATAAACTTGGTCTGATGAACATGTTTAGGATATGGAAACTAAAAATTAGAATATAAAAAGAAGTTTCCAGATCTACAAAGCAAGTCTCAAAAATGCTAAAGATTCAATGCCTGTAGACGACCTTCCTTGCTGATGCAAGAAACTTGAAGCAGAAGGGCAGAAAAGCAGTCAGACCCTCTCCTGACTGGCGCTGGGCTGGATCCCACCACCCTGAGATCATGACCTGAGCCAAAATCAAGAGTTGGCTGCATATGGGATAGCCACCCAGGCGCCCTAGGGAAATGATTATACTTTTAAACAATTCACAGGCCAAAGACGAAAACTGATGGAAACTAGAATATATTTAGACATAAGCAGTAATAAAAACCACATCCCATTAAAACATGCAGATGCTGGTTCTAAAAATTCACATGGAAGCAAACAGCAGCCAGTTCAGTAGAAATGGGGGAAATGCAAATTGAAGTAATGAGATTCTGGTACACCTATCAGTTTGGCAGAGATGTTGGCACAAGTCTGACAAGGACAAGCATCGGGACTGATAGGAGGTGGTGGGAACCTCCCACACGGCCGCGGGTTGGCGGTGTCAAGGCTGCCACCAAGTCCGCCATCTCTGAGCTCACGGCATGGCCTGGCCACCAACCATGAGGGGGTCGTGGCATCAGAAAGATCCTAAACAGCCTTCCGAGCAAACGAGGAGGAAGCAGAAAATATGAAGGTGTGTTACCCATATTAAGATTAGGTGTTGACTTTGTAAAAATTGTGCGTGTGTGGGTGGCAATGTCAATGTATGCTTTCTGGGGTTCATGGTAAAGAAAAGAATCAAAGAGACCCTGCCATAAAGAAAGCCTCACATTTGTCCCCACAGTGGGGGTCGAGGTGAGTATTCGTTGTAGGGTTGTTGGCAATAGTGAAAATTGAAAATAGCTTTAAAAAAAAAAAGGTCATATTTATCTACTTAGTGGAATATGATCCTACAGTTAAAATAACCTAGATCTCCACTTTTCAATGTGGAGAAATCTCAGAACCCTAATGTTGACGAGAAGGAGAGCACGGTGTTAATTTCTCCGGTATCAAAATACTGAAACGTTCGTGGGAAGGATACACAGCCGCTGGGGCTGGCCGGGTCTCCACCTGAGGAAAGGGGTCTGGAGATCGGGCGGGGCGTGCATGCGCGGGGAGGAGGGTGTCTTCTGTTTTAGCTCTGACATTCTACATATAAACAAATAACAAATACCTGGGGGCAAATCTGGGGAAAATGTGAACAAACTGCACAATTTGGGTTCTGGGTACATAGCTGTCTGTTACTTACCCTATGTTTGAAACAGTTCCACAAATAAAAACCTAAAAATTAAAATGACCACAATGAAAGTACCTTCAGAGCATGGCTTCCCCACCCCTGCACAGGCTCTCAAACCACAGGGTCAGCTGAATGGCCCATGTACTTGGCTGTTTGGAAGGGGACCCTTGCTGGCATTTAGCTTGGGGGCAGGGAGGCAATGTAAATTTATATCACACACTCCGACAAAATCAATAGAGGTAATTTCCTGATTCAAACCCATAGATGTGCGCAAAACCATCCAGATCCACGGAGAATGATACACACAGAGAGGGAGTTGGTGGGGGTGGTGGAGACTGGGGACCTGAATTATTCAGTGTCTGTATCACGTCCCCATCAGTTTGGGCTCTAGCTGGGGTGTGGTGGCAGAAGCCCGAGTTCAGGCTGCTGGACTGGCCGCGGCTCAGATGCTCTGACAATAACACACCCGTGATGAATGATAATTGTGTTTTCTCTACATCAGTGTATGGAAATCTGTTTATAGATTTGGATTACAAATTCTGGAAGCTTTGTATGTTTAATGATTTTTTTCGTTGACCTCAACCGTGACTCTGCCTGAATTTTGGGCATTGTGGAATGAACCCTGGTTCTGTCCTGTGGAATTAACTTTTGCAATGAAAAAACCTGAAGTATCACTTCTGCCACCCCAAATTATTAGTTTTGTTCCTAAAAAAAAAAAAAAAGCAGGGAAGGGAAAAAGTAGGTATTTGGGAAAGGACTTTAATGAATGGCTGTTTTTCTCTACTAGGCTTTTATAGGATACCCGTAATCCCAAACTTCATAACTGGAGTCCCTGCCAGACAGAGAGGCAGTCCGTAGGGTCTCATGTGTGCCTCTATGAGACCAAAGCAGCAGGCCATGAAGTTCAGTTCTAACGGGATTAGAAAATATGGTGGCTGGCGAATGGCCACGAAATCAAAAGGTGCTGAGTGACATACACATTAGAAGAAGAAAAATTGAATTAGCAGTGACATTTTTTGGCCTGAGGATTTTTTTTTTTTTTTTTGCTGTGGAAATAAAGACAAACTTTGATCTATTCCACTCAGAACCCGACAAAGACATCAAGGCCAGAATATTGCCTCTAATCTTATTTGCTGTTTCCACTGGCTTCTCTGCTTCTTGAGGATGGGGCTATATGTATCTCTGAATTGACATTTTTTTAAAGTTTATTTATTTTTAGTAATCTCTACACCCAACATGGGGCTTGAACCCGTGACCCCAAGATCAAGAGTTGCAAGCTCTTCCCATAGAGCCAGCCCGGTGCCCCATGAATGGACATTTTCATGATCCTCTTACAACAACCCAAAAGGGAAGTTGGGCCAGATGCTCAAAAGGAGTCCCTTGATTGTTGTGGGAGGCCGCCAGTGGTTTGATCAAGGGTTTTGATTCACGGGATTTACGTATTCTTCCTCAGCATTGGAAAAGCCATAGCTAGCAGAAGTCAGATACAAAAGAGGGCAAGGAAATAGCAGTGTGGCAACTGTAGAATTATGAAAGGCATAATAAGCAAAGATATCCTGTTCTTAAATGAAAAACTTCATTATTTTTTCAGGGAAAAGAAAACATTAATGGGAGGAGACCTGCATAGACACAATCTAAAAATGTCTCTTACGTTTTGAAAGTAAAGAAAATACGGTGTAAGCATCAAGCAGGGAAATAATCATCTTCAAAAACAAACACAAGGGGCTGACTCAGTCAGTTAAGCGTCCAGCTCTTGATTTCAGCTCAGGCCATCGCCTCAGGGTCCTGGGATCGAGCCCTACGTCAAGCTCCGTGCTCAGCGTAGAGTCTGCTTGGGATTCCCTCTCTCCCTCGCCCTCTGCCCCTCCCCCACTAACACTTTCTAGCTCTCTCTAAAATAAGTCTTAAAAAAACCACAAACACAAAAGAAAAACAAAATAATGTATTTAAAAGAGGTAGCTCAGGCTTTTCCGCTTCAGCAAGAAATGCCACCCTAGACCCAATGGTGCCTGTATGGCTTGGAGGAAAGAAGGCTCTAACCCAGCATCCACACTGGTATCCAGGTATGAAGACAACACAAAAGCACGTCAGATCCTGGCAGAGGGAACGGTATTGCAAAGATCTCCAGGTAAAAAGATGCAGAACTTTGAAACTTGCAGTTAAGAGCCGGACTTTTCCACCCCCCTAAGAGTTTTAAGCAAAGGAGTGATGTGATTTGATGGATGTTTTTTTGTTTGTTGTTTTTTTTTGATGGATTTTTTTCTTTTATTAAGATGACTCTCTAGCCTGCTGTGTGATGAACAGACTAGCAGGCCAAGGACAGGGTGGGCACAGGAATGAGGAGGGCTTTGCCTACACCAGGCAAGAAGTGATGTGGGTCTGGTCTAGCACTTGATGATGGGGAAGAGAAGTAGCTGGGTATAGGGTCTCTCTTGTAGGAGGATGACGTAAGAGGGCTTGCTGATAGATTGCACTGGCAGTGGGGTGGAGAGCGGGAGGACAGAAGAAGGTTCCAGGTTTCAGGTGCATGCTTTGGGAAGATGGATGCCATTTACTGAATGGGCGGAGGCACACATGTGAGGCTGCAGATCAGTGGACTGGCTTTGAACCTGATCGGTTTGAGAGACTTAGACCCCCACATGCTGTGGCCAAGGAAGCAAGTGGATCTGAGAGTCTGGAATCATGTTCTCAGCCTCACCCTTCTCTGCATCTCCTGCAGCATTCTCTCAAACCTTTCCATGGACCCTCTAGAACTCCTGCCCTGTGATCAATAAATGCCTCTATATCCTCAGCCTCCTCTGCCCCCATCCCCACTTGTTCCTCCTTTGAACTTCCTTATTCCAATACATGGCGTGTCCACACTGAGCTCAATCTCCACTTCTCCCCACCCCCCCCCCACTTCTTCCACAATCCTTCCTATTCCAATTAATGGCACCTCCAAACTTTTAATTGTCAAATTCCAAAACCTTGAATTATCACTGACTCCTCTTTTACTCTAACACACCAAGGAAATCCAGTGGCTTTCCATATGCCTCAGAGTAAAAGACCAAAGATCTTACAGTAACCCATAAAATCCTGCATGATTTGGACCCTCTGGTGTGATCTCTTGCTACTCTCTCTCTCTCTCATGGTTGTTCCAGCCACATTAACTTCCTTAACACATTCCAACCTGAGGGCCTTTGCACTGGCTCTTCCTCCTGTCTGAAATACTCTTTCTCTCTTTCCCCACTTATCCACATGACTCCCTCATTTCCCTCATGTCCTTCAAATATACCCCCTGGTCTAATATAAAACAACATCCTTCCCCTTCTTATCACGACCTGGCATACTCTCTTTGTTTACTTGTTTACAGTTTGTTCTTCTCCACCAGAATGCAAGTCCTATGAGACCCTTGTTTTATTTTTTTGCCTCTCTATCCCCACAGTCTGGAACAGTGCTCAGCCCATGGTAGGTGCCCAGTCAAGACTGTTGCTGTGTGTTGTTGCTGATGACTCAGAGTCAACTAATCTGGAACTTTGTCTCAATTATAACCTCATGTGACTTCCCTGAGATTCATCCGCCTTAGTGGGGTTGGGGGGGATATTAATATCTGTCTTGCCTAGTTCACGGGGCAGCTGTGAAGCTCGAATGAGTTACTGGACTTAGACATTTTCTCTTTTCTTTTCTTTTTTTTAACAGCTTTATTGAGAGTTTTATTCATATACTATTCTTTTAACGTGAATAATTTAATGGGTTTTTTTAAGATTTTTAATTTATTCATTTGACAGAGAGAGATGGCAAGTAGGCAGAGAGGCAGGCAGAGAGAGAGGAAGAAGCAGGCTCCCCGCTGAGCAGAGAGCCTGATGTAGGATTCGATCCCAGGACCCTGAGATCATGACCTGAGCTGAAGGCAGAGGCTTAACCCACTGAGCCACCCAGGCACCCAATTAAATGGGTTTTAATATATTCACAGTTAATGCAAGTATCACCACAATCAATTTTTTAAAATTTTTTATTTTTTATTAACATATAATGTAATATTATCCCCAGGGTTACACACTTCACAGCACTCACCATAGCACATACCTTCCCCATGGACTTAGAATAGGCCAGAGTCCTATGGCCAAAAATGCAAAGCAGGATCCGTGGAACTCCTATAAAAGGATGTTTGATAAGTTTCTATATAATTCCTATATGGGGGCAGGGGGAGTAAAGCCCTGAAGAAACTAGTGTGTTCTCACAGGAAATTCTCTGGCAAGTCCTGATCTTAAAATGATCAGTCCATAAAAATGGAAAGACAGGCACAAAACCAAAGATGAATACAAAAGTCGTTAAGCCTGGACAAGAATGGTTTCAGGGAGGCTGTGGGGAAAAAAGAGCTAAGGTTTGCAAAAATGTGAAGGATGAGAAAAATTGATTTTGGGGGCACATTTGAAGCAAGCAGATAAATGACAGGATGGTGCCAACAGATGACAGATGAAAAGTAGAACTCAGGTCTTACTCTGTTTCCCACAAAGAAAATGGTCTTTAGGTTTGAAATAAGAAACCGTTAAAAATGAAATTTAAAGAACAACAGAGGGAAGTAAAGAGAGTCTTGCTTCATTAAATGAGATCGGGTCCCCAGACCCAAGGTAATTGTCCACCCAACCCACTACTTCATTTCATGGGTCTTTTTCTACCCCCCTCGCCTCCCACAAGCTTGGCAACCAGGTTACCCATCCGGGTTCTGGGCATATTCCCCCCAGTTTACAGTGCAGTCTGATGAAAGGTGAGTAGGGGAGTCTCTCCTCATCTGGGACCTTCCTGGAAGGGCCACGGACAGGGTGAACACCCACGTGCTTGGATGTGTGTGTGTGTGTGTGTGTGTGTGTGCGCGCACACGTGCACACACACACGCACACACGCACACACAAGTGACTTCCTTCACCAGGAAGGTCAGTTAGAGTATCTTCTGATGATGGTGAACTAATGGTTTATTGTCTCCAAGCATCTCCTCTACCTGAGGTAGGACATTTTGGGGAACCTGAGGGCCACTGCTCCCCTGCCGCCAGCAAGTCCAACACAGCCATACTCTGGGATTGTCCTGAATACCCCAAACAGCTTACAGGACCTTGCCTTCTCTTCTGGAAGCCCCACAAAATATTCCTCAGGTGTAGGAAACTCTGGGCAGGTTGTAGATCAATATTTTTTTTTTTTACTAGATAATGTACCTTTAAAAAAATATATACAACATAAAATTTACAGTTTTAACTCCCTCAGTGTACATGTCCGTGGCATTAAGTACATTCACCTTGCCAGGCAGCCATCACCACCATCCCCTTCCAGAACTTTCTCATCTTCCCAGATTGAAGTGGTACCCTTGAAAGAATCCCTCACGGGCCCCCGCTTGACCCAGCCCCTGGCAGTCAGCATTCTGTGTTCTGTCTCCGTGAATTTGACCGCTCTCTGATTCTGTGAGGAATCACACAATATTTGTCTTTCTGTGACTGGCTTCCTTCCATTTAGTGCGACGTCTTCAAGGTTCATCCCTGTGGCCGTGTGTCAGAATCTCTTTTCTTTTAAAGGCTGAATAATAGCGTATCTCAATTTTAATGGGATAAATTTTCTCCCGAAATCCTGTGGCTAAATGGCAGGAATGCAGACTGAGATGGTGTCATGGGGGGAGGAGAGCTGTCTCAGGAAATCTCCACGAGACTCCTGTCCAGACTGCCCTGGACAACATTTCTAACAATGACTTAAGTGAGGACCCAGGAGGGCTGCCAAGCTAATAACCTATGAATGACAGAAAATTGGGCCTAACAGAACAATGAATATGGATTCAAAATATTTAGTATACTAGAATGATACACTGAGACCAAGGAGACGAAGTTCAATAACGCTAAAATTAGGTTAAAGTGCATCTCGTGTGCGTACGTGCACACACGTGCATGCACACACACAGCAGTACAGGATGGAATAAAACTGTCCTTAGAGCAGCATGAGCGCCAGTTGTGGGTTTTAATTGACCACAGGCTCAGTCTGAGTCAACAGTGGGATGTGGTTGCCAAAAAAACAACTAATGCGACCCAAAGGTGCATTAATAGAAGCACAATGTTCAGAGCAAGGCAGGAAATAGCCCCTGCGCTGGCCTTGCTGGTCAGGCCGCCCCTGGAATGCTGTGTTCAAGTCGGCACCGCACTTTATGAGGGCCATCAAAAGCCTGGAGGGCGTTCGGCAGAGGGCAAACGGTCTGGAAAAGGCGCCTCGTGAGGAGCAGGAAACAAATCTGGGAACTTAGCAAGTAGGACTGAAGACCTGGCAGGGGGACGCAGGAGGCAGTTTAAAGTTTTGTGTGGTATTGGAAAATGGCACTGTCACTCAGGGATGCAGGTTATAGCAAGGGTACATTCTACTGAGAAGAAGAAACAACTTCCTTATCTCAGACCTGTCAAAACAACAGTGGGTGGCTTCCAGAGTGAGTTCCTCATCACTGGAGGCAATCAACCAGCATTGTTTCAGGGAAATGGTTCTCAGGGGCACTCCTGCCCCTCAGGAGAGAGAGAGACATTGATTGTCACCAGTGGGAGGAGGCAGGTGGCTCCTGGTATCTGGTTAAGTACAGATCAGAAATGCTTCCAGACTTCCTGCGGTGCACAGGCCTGCCCGGAGAACAGAATTATCCAGCCCAAAATGTTGACTGTGCTGAGCTTGGGAAACCACAGAAGGCACTCCTGTACTGCAGTGTTGTAGAGTGGAGGCCCAAGCCCCACGGCTGGATCAGGCTTACGGGTATTTTTATATCACTGGCTAATGTTTCAGGATCCTGAGATTTCGCATAAGGATCTGGAATTCCAGCCCTTTCTTTAAAAAAAAAAAAAAAAAAAAAAAATCCCTACATTTGATGATGGGGGCTCACCTTCCTGCACGGCAACAGTTTCCTGGAGCTGATTAGCTGAGGTCCCTTCTGGAAGAATCTAGAGCTCTCTAGCTCACCACAGGCCTCACTTCCTTGCCTGTCTAGCCACGGTACGTGTTTGCATTTTTACCCCTCATGCATTTCATCCACAGGTTCTCAATTTTCCCTTGGCATTCAATTCACCTGGGAGCTTTACAAGCCCTCCCCCCCCCAACCACTCCTCCGTACTCACGCTGCACCCCAGACCAGTACAACAGACTCTCTGGGAGTGGGACTCAGGCAGCACCATTTCTCACAGCTCCCCTGAATGGTTTCAAGGTATAGTCAAGTGCAGGAAGAACAATTTTACCGTGAAACAATAATCTGTGGGTGGAGGTTCTGAGACAAACACACACAAATCCAGTAGAGAAAACTCTCTACAGTCAAGGGAATGTGAACCCCTGAATGGGCTGCTTCAGGAGAGAACTCCATGTTTCTTGTGGTGGTCAATGAAGAGAACTTTTAAGAAGAAATTCCTACTTTGGAATACTTGAAAGGGAGGGAGACTGGGCTGCAGCAGGGGTTCTTCACTCTGAGTGTGAGAGAATCACCTGACAGGTTTCCCCCAAGCACACAGGTCCAAGTCCCATCCCAGAAGAGTATGATCTAGAAAGGTCAGGTAAGGGCTGAGCAGGTACAAGTTGAAAATCTTCCCAGACGATGCTGGTAAGCACTCCCAGGGAAGAACCACGGAGCAAGGTGCATGACCTCCAAAGCTCCGACCTCAACCTTGGCAGTGACTCAGGTCCTTAAAAAAAAAAAAAAAAAAAAAAAACTTTGTCAGCCTTCAGATACACACTGGAAACCTAAAGGACATGACCACCATAGGTTGGGGAGTATTTTCGCACCCACGAAGATGAGGGTAAGCTTGAAACTGCAAGATTCTCAGATTCAGTCCTGACACCGAGGCCTGAAGGGATTCAAGGAAAGAACTGTTTCAAGGTTCTAGCACATTTCCTGACACATCTGACACGTGATGTTTGCTTAAATAACCTCTCAGAAAGCCGCTTACATGCTTGCGTGAATTTTTAGCTTCAAGCAACAGATACTGACACTGTCTGCTTTAAGCTAGAAAGAATTCCATTAAATGGGTATTAGAACAGTGTAAGAAGGCTTTAAAATATGTCTGCTTTAATAAAGCATGATACATCAGTGCAATGACGTATTATACGGCCATTAGAAAGTATCGTACAGATTAAAATGAATACATTTAGTGGGTGTGTGAAGAGGTGCACAATACAGAGCTCTGGGAGAAAATGGTTATAGAACAGGATGTAAGATATGATGCAACTCATTTTCGTAACATGTATTTGTATTAATACTTATATATCAAACCTGGAGAAAATCTGAATCTTGACCTAAGCCTCATATTTTATATAAAAATTAACTGAAAACGGATCATCAGCATAAAAATGTAAACCTACAAAACTTATAGGAAAAAAAAAGACATGAGAGAAAACCTTTCGGATCTAGAACCAAAAAGCTCTGAGATTGGATGCCAAAAGCAGTCTGTAAAAGGAAAGATTGATGAGTTTGACCTCATCGACTACAAACATCTGTGTTGCAAAGGACCCGTGGAAAGGACGAAAATTCAAGCTGCAGATTGGGGACAGTAGTGGGTGGGGATGGGATGCAGGCAGCAAGATGTGCAAACCACACATTCAACAAAAAGATTAGTATTTAGAATATATAAGGAACTCTCAAGACTCAGCAGTAAACAAAAAATTAGAGAATGGGCCAAAGACATGGGAAGACTTTTCCCCCAAAAGGATATGCAGATGGAAAATAAGCCCATGGAGAGATGTTCAGTGTGATTAGTGATCAGGAAGACGTAAATAAAAAACCACAATAAGGGACCACGAGTTACATAGCAGAATGGCTAAAATAAAAAAAATCGTGACAACACCAAATGCTGGTAAGAATGCAGAGAAACTGGCTCACTCACAGAGCAGAGGAGAGGAGGCTAGCCTAGAAAACAGTTTGGCAGTTTCTTAGAAAGTCAAGACGCAACCACCATTGGATCCAGCATTTCAGCTCTTGGGCGTTTATCCCAGAGAAGTGAAAAACTTATGTCCGCATGAAATACGGGAATGTTCACAGCAGCTCTACTTGAAATTGGCAAAACTGGAAAACCCAAATGTCCTTCCCTGGGTGAATGATTAAAGAAATGGATACATCCACACTGGGAAAGACTACTCAGACTCACTTTCAAAATACCTAGGTATAAAAGGAGAGGATGATGTAAAGAAATGTTACAGAAGTAATCCTGTTGTTGGTACACAGGTAGGGCCATGGAGGTGCCACGTAAATGACTGAAATTCAAGGTACGCTACCCTAGAACATGCCCAATTCCCTGCTGTCTCTCTCTAAGGAATCTGAGCATAGGGCACACACAGAAAATTTAAAGAACCCCAATAAATACGATCCACATCTTTCCTCTTTTTATTCACTCAGAAGGGGGGAGATTCTAGATACTAATATGTCCCCTCCCCTGTATGTTAATAAATGATCTAAAATGAGCGATGGTCATTGGAGCTCACAATATCATTAGACAGGGGTTGGGGTGGGTTGGGCAGAGATAGGGTTGGGAGGGGGGCATTAGGGAAGAGGCAGTCGCTGATGAAAATAAAGAAGGATTTTCAAGGTCTGCAGCTAAGCCTCAAGCCATCACTGGATAAGCAAGGAAGTGTGAGAAAGTTGTTTGTGTGAAATGGAGTGTAAACTGCAAACGTGTCATAGAGGTGGAGAGGAAGGGACAGAAGGAGGGACCCACCCTAAGTGGGAGGCTGTAGGAGTCTGGCGGTCCTTATTTATACGGTACCAGAGAACACTGCAGCTCACACTCCGTGTACTTGCTGCCTCATCTCCATCAACAGATGGAGGTAATAAAGAGGCTAAAAATGGAAACACGAACTGGTGTGTAGCTTTGTTATGGCAGTTTGTCACAGAACAGTCAAGAATCCCTTGCCGGTAAGCTGTGCTTGTCAAGGTCACCCGTGACCTCTTTGGTGGTACTAAATCTAACAGACACTTGGCTGGACAGGCTGTAGCAGGGCCAGGGAGGCCAGTCTCTTGGGGCATGAGGTTGGCCGCTGCCCACTTGCGATCAGCCAGGCACAAGCAATGGTTTGGCTTCCCTGGGGCTTCTGGAGGCCGTTAGTTCCAGCTTTGGTCAATAGCCTATGTAATTAATCAACTTAAAGGGAGTCCTGGTTAGCAATGGTTCTTGACCCTGGCTGCACACCAGAATCACCTAGGGAGCTTTAAAAATAATACCAGGCCTAGACCTCACCTGGGACCAGTCAGTGGCGCTGAATATAAGCCATTCTTTAAAAGCACCCCAGGTGATTCTCATATGCAGCCCAGCTGAGAGCCAACAGGCTAGATCATTAAGGGGACAAGTTCAGACACACATGGGGGATGCCAGTCTTGTTCCCTCTCTAATCTGTGATCTCCTACCTCATCCTAGTACATTCTGAATTGGGGTGGAGACACAGGATTGGCATTGAAAGAGCAGGAGACCATAATTCATTTAAGCAAAAACCAATGGATGCAGTTTTAAGATTGCTTCTAATTTTATTTTAATAATGCTCTAATGAACCAGCCACCTTATGTGCAAACCTCTGTATGGATCCATAATTTGGGGTAGATTCTTACTCTGATTAAAAAGGTAAGGATACTTCCTAAAGTTTCAATAATTCAAAAATTATTGGCCAACTTGGTTGGTAATAAATTCTGTTTAATATTATTTTACTTTGTACTTCTTTAATGTTCATTAATTCCGTTTGTATATTATCATTTGTATTTCTTTTTTGAAGTGGCTCTTCATGTGCTTTGACCATTTTTCCATTGTGGTGGTCATTTTTTGCTGATTTTTAAAGACTTTAAATATGACAGTATTGATGGTTATTAATATATGGTATATTAATGGTATATTTATTACAGTTTGAATTGTATGCCATGTACAATTGCCAGCATTTTTTCTTGACACGTTTAATTTTGAGACTTTTAGATATAGAAGTATAAATTATGTATGTATGCCAAATTTCCTAGTCTCATCCTCTATGGTATCTTCCACTACTTTTAGGTTCTCAAGTTCCTTTTTATTTTAAATTGTTCTTGTAATTACTTTATGACCTAATTTCCAACAATGAATACTTTGATTCATCTGGAATTTCTTTTGGCAAAGAAATGGCCTTAATATCAACACCCAAATGGCATCTCCATCACATACTGGACATAAGGGCCTGGTTGTGAGCTTTCTCTTTTGCCCTGATCATTCTGTCTGTACTGTCTTCAGCTAAGATCACCGTGTTTTAATACTGTCACTTTATCATTTACTTTAAGATCTTGCAAAAAGTACTGTTGACCCTTGAGTAACATGGGTTTGAACTATGCAGGTCCACTTAATGGGTGGATTTTTTTTGATGAATAAGGCCCAGTACTGTGAACGTACTCTTCCTTGGGACTTTCTTATTAGCATTCTCTTTTCTCTAGTTTACTTAATTCTAAGAACACAGTTTAGGATACATATAACTTACAAAATATGTGTTCACTATTTATCTTATTGGTAAGGCTTCCCATCAACAACAGGCTATTGTTAAGTTTGGGGGGAGTCAGAAGTTACACGGATTTTCAACTGCATGCGGGCTGGTACTGCTAACCCCTGTGTTCAAGGTTCAACTGTGTATCACTCTTATTTTTACTTTCAAAAACATTCTGTCTGTTCTTTGATTCTTGCTTGAATAGTATTTTAGAAACTCCTCTAAAATTATTACAAAATTAATGCATATTAAGACAATATTGTTTGCAAATACTGACAAATCTATGGAACCAAAGAAAGAATCCACACATGGGAAACAGTATTTATTTATTTGAGAGAGAGCACGCACATGTTTGAGCAGAGGGAGGGGGAGATAATATCCAGCAGACCGCTTGCTGAGTGCAGAGCCCAATGCCAAGTTGGATCTCATGACCCTGAGCCGAAATCAAGAGTCGCATACTCAACTGACTGAGCCACCCAGGCGCCCCAGGAAACACAGTATTTTGTATCTGCAAGAGAAGAGAGGACTATTCAGGTATTGATTTCAGACATGTGCTTATGTAACTGGAAAACATTACAGTGCTACCTCAGATTATATACAAAAATAAATTCTGGGAAAATTGGCAAACTCCACGAACAGTCAGTTTATAGACAAGGTATCCTAAATGGCCCAGGAACATATAAAAAGAATCTTGCCGACAGTGATAATCAGGGCAATGTATATAAAAACAACAATTAGATACCATTTTTTCTACAGTTTGATTGGCAAGATTACTTAAAAAAAATTTTTTTTAAGATGATTCATTTATTTGACAGAGATCACAAGTAGGCAGAGAGGCAGGCAGAGAGAGAGGAGGAAGCAGGCTCCCTGCTGAGCAGAGAGCCCGACTCGGGGCGCGATCCCAGGACTCTGGGATCATGACCTGAGCCGAAGGCAGAGGCTTTAACCCACTGAGCCACCCAGGCGCCCCTGGCAAGATTACTTTTAAAACATAATCTCTTAATACGTAGAGTCGATGAGCTTGAGAGGCAATTGCTGGAAGGGTACGATCAGGGGAGCTGATTTGGGAAGAGCTATCCAAATTGAAAGCACACATCCTATGACCTTGTGGATGTACTCCGAGAACAGCAGCACGGGCACACAGTAAGGGTACACACAGGCGGGCTCTACCAGTTACTGAGATACTGAACTGTTTCCCATTCGGTTGGTAGACAGCTTCCACCTCACGTCCTGCAAGGCTCCTTGACTCCCACTGCCCAGGCCACCTTAACCTCCTCCCTCCCCCCACCCCACCCCAAACTGTCCTGTGATCAACACCTAAAGAGTCAGAGTCAATGCCAGAGATTAACTCCCAGACCCCCTTCCAGCTCTGGGCCCAGAGTCCGTTCAAACCAGAACCTGTTCACATTCCCAGCCACCCAGAAGGCGAGTGCCTGTCCCAGCTTCCGTCGCAGCCCCGAGCGGCCACGTGACTAGATGCCAGCCAATGAGAAGTGAGCATGCATTCGTGCGGGACTGCTGGGAAATCTCGCGAGGCAGGAGGGACACCCTCTTCCCCTTCCTCCGTGGGGTCGGGTCGCGGGAGAGAGGAGGTGCTCACGGAGACTGCAGCACCCAACTTCAACCACAAGCAGGGGGACAGAGTCGGGGTTACCAAGAGCTAGAAGCCACCAGGCTGACCCAGACCACCACCTTCTAGACTTCCTTTAAATGAGACAGAGAATATCCTAGTCAAACTGCTGCTACTTTGGTTTTCTCAGTTACAGGCAGCCACGTTTATCCACAATGGATACAAAGGTAAATGCCTGTTAACAGGGAAATGGCTAAATCAACCATGATATGTAAACAATATAAACTGTAAACAACTGGAGGCCTCCTATATTTGATGAAATACTTTGCAGAGGTCGAGATAAATCTACAGGCATTACCATGAGCGAAAAAAGCACGGTGCGGAATGGCCTCTTCATTCTCCCCTCCAAACCCCTAATAAACTCGGCCGGGTTTTCCTAGTTTTCTAGACACGGAAGCACAGAAGAAAGACTAAAGGTATACGACATAAGCTGTGCAATGTTAAGAACTTTTGGGGAGAGAAGAAAAATTGCTGGGGGATGGCCAAAGGGCCCCTTACCTTTGGCGCCGCCATTCCACCTTCATACAAAAGGAAGGATTGGTGTGCTACCTGTATGGTACAAATTAATTAGGTTTCCCACCTACCCACCAGCTGACCTTCTCAAACTGTTCACTTGCCTGCCGCTTGCTGCCTGCAGGGTCCACATGTGAGAGCTGTCAGAGCTGAAGACTCAGACTTGCAGGGGCAGCCGCTTTGGCACACAGAGATGAGCTCAAGAGCCACCACCTGAGTGCTTCGTGTTGGAGAAGTTCAAGGTTCTTTCAGAACCCCTCTGTCGCACAGATTGCATTGCTTACAATACCACTGCGTCTAAAAGAATGAAATCAAGGTATTAATCTACAAGGACAAAGGGAGAGGACACAATAAGCTAATGAGAAATTACAGTAAAATACCAGAAGCGGTACTTGGCACCGCAGAGCCGAGAAACTTCAACCAAACACCGGAAACAGGAACGACTGCTGGAGAGGATCGCCAAAAGCTCGGTGCTCGGAGGCATCAGGTGCTGCAGGAAGCCCGGGAGAGGTGCCGGGCTGAGCAGCCGGCCCCCTAGGTATCACCTGCCATGCACACCATTGGGAATGTGTGCTGCCCACTCTGTAGTCACTTGTTCTATAGGAAACATGACTCAGATGAGCTCCAAGCACGGAGATCTCACAGAGTGCAGAAAAAGGAGAGGTGTGCTGGTATGAACCCAGGGGAGAGGTTAAAATCACCCTCTTATTCCTGGGTGTCCCCTGCCAGTGTCTTCTAATTATTTCTCATTTTGGAATGAGGTCAATTCTAAGATTCCTCGTTGCTTGAGAATAGCGGGGAGGCAGGGGTGTGGGGTGGAGGGGAACAATCTGGGCAGTTGGCTGTTTTAGTTTGGGCTTACTATCTCCCAACAGTTCTTACCACGTTGACAATTCTTTGGCCCCTGGGGTGGATCCTCCCTCTGGATGAGCTGAGGAGCCACAGAGGGCTTTCAACAGAAGGATCCCTCTCATCGTTGAGAAGATCTTAGGAAGACCGGGTGGGGGCTAGATCCGTCAGTGTCTGGTCAGGAAAAGGGAAACACTCTAGGTATGTCAAACTGAAATTATTTAATACAGGAGATTGGTTTTAAAAGTACTGACAGGGGAGATGGCACCAAAAGGGAAGGATGGAATTACTGCGAAATAAGGTCAGGAGCCACCCCCATGCAGGCTGGGGAAGCAAAAGGGAAAACATTAGCAGAGCCCACGACTGCCACATGGCTGTGGGTTCCGGAGCATGTGCAACCATCCGCAGCCCCGGGGGCCCCAGCCACACCCGCCTAGCAGCAAGCCAGGCGATCACACTCCCACTACCTTAGGGTCCTCTAGGCCCCAGAGCTGTCTTAAGAGGTGGAGCGTCTGCTACACCCATGAGTTCTGTGCTGCTGAGGCCACAGGAACGCCCACTTCAGCCTCCAAGCTACTCGAACAAATTCGAAGCCTGCCAGGATATTAGCAGTGGAGGTGGTGAGAGGCAGTCATATTCAGTATATGTTCTTGGGGTTGGGTGTGGACAACAGGATTCACTGACAAATCAGATGTGGGGTATGACAGAAAGAATTCAAGGTTAACCCTAGATTATTCTTTTTACAAAATTTCTTTTATTTATTTGACAGAGAGTGCACAAGCAGGGGGAATGGGAGAGGGAGAAGCAGGCTCCCTGCTGAGCAGGGAGCATGATGTGGGGCTTGACCCCAGGACCCTGGGGTTATGACTTGGGCTGAAGGCAGATGCTTAGCCAACTGAGCCAACCAGGTGCCCCTAAAGATTTTTATTTATTTGAGAGAGAGAGAGAGAGAGAGAGAGAGAGAGACCACAGCAAGGGGAAGGGGAGAGGGAGAATCAGACTCCTTGCTGAGCAGGGATCCCGATGTTGGACTCAATCCCAGGACCCTGAGCTGAAGGCAGATGCTTAATTGACTGAGCCACCCAGGCACCCCTAACTCTAGATTATTCTTGGCTTGAGCAAATGGAAGATGAGAATTGCCATTTACTTCGATGACCAAAATTACAGTGACAGCAGGTTTTAGGGAACTAGTAAGCGTTCCATTTACGTGACATGTTTAGGTGGAGATGCTGTTAGCCAGAAGACATTCCAGGGAAAGGAGCTACAAATGTGAGATACGGTAGCATATGATGGGATACACACAGGAGACCTCTGGTGTCACTAAGGGAGGGAATGTTGACAGGAAAGAGATAATGTTCAAGGACCAGTGCCTGGGGTACTCCAAGTGAGAGGTCAGGGAGGTAAAAATAGGCCATCAAAGGAAACAGGAAAAGCAGAAAAGTGGGAAAAACACCAGAAGGATGTGGCATCTTCCAATCATGGTGACCGGAGTTTCGGGAAGGAAAGAGGGTCAGCTGTGCCACTAAGATGAAGAGTTGGCTTCGGTTTCATACGATGGATGTCACTGGTGACCTCCAGAAGAACAGCTCCAGAGGGGAGGTGGGAGCATAAGCCTGACTGGGATGGGCTCAGGGTGAGGGGATGGGGAGATAGGGGAAGCAGTGAGGAGAGATCACCCTTGAGGAGCTGAGTATAGAGAGGGATGAAAATGGTGCTCCATTTGGAGGGAAAGGGGAGGTCAAGACAGGGTTGCTTGCCTCTCTTCTTTTGAAGATGGAAGAGATATCAATATACTGATACACTGATAGGAAGGACCCTGTGGAGAGGAGGCACAGATAACGAGGGAGAAAAAGGGAATGCTGGCTGGGGTCATGCCCTTGAGCAGATAGGAACAGACTGGATAGGGTATACAGATGGAGGGGCCAGTGAGGTATGGAGGAAGCAAGGCCACCAGATGATCAGGATGGGGAGGAGCTGTTGAGAAGAAGAGAGAAGGAACCAAACACTTACACAGGAGAACCGAAAATGAGTGGACAAGGGAAATGTAGCATGATTGCCAGGAAATGTGAAGGGTCCACTTGAGATCAGAAATGATGAGTTTTAAGTGGGACTAGTCATTGTGCTTGTGCATTTGCTGTTTTCAGCTGTGTGGGTATAGGCACTGGGCACTGAGTGGGTAGAGTTGATTTTAACCAGAAAATATAGCGCAGTGAGAGAGGGTCAGGTAGAGAGAAGGGGAAGCAGGCTCCCTGCTGAGCAGAGAGCCTGATGCAGGGCTCGATCCCAGGACCCTGAGATCATGACCTGAGCCAAAGGCAGAGGCTTAACCCCTGAGCCACCCAGGTGCCCCTGACTTTATTTTATTGTTGATAAAATTTTTAAGTAGGTTGAAAGATGCAGATCTAATTGAAAAGTACATATCTTTATCAACCAAAATAAGTAAAAAAGAGAATTTATGGATGGATGTAATTGAAAAGTTTGCAGTATAATAATGGCTCATGTTTACCAAGAGCTTACTATTAGCAGGCTCTGTTCTAAGTGCATTACATTTATAATCTTATTTAATCTCACTAGCGGACCCAGGATTTGAACTCAGACAGCCTGTTTCCAGATACTGCACTAACCACTATGCATTACTGTCTCTTGAAGAGACAGCTTCAGGCAAAGCTGCATCCAGAGAGTCAAACACTATTACTGGGACTCAGTCTTTCCCTTTCCCTCTGCTTACTTACATGTTGAATTAGTTCACAAACGTGTTAAGTTCTCTCCATTCATGGTAGCTGCCAGCTTACCCCATCCTTAGAAAGCAAGCAAGGTATTTTCTCTTTCTAAAAGTACTAGACCTGCATAGGTCTGTATTTAATGATATGAAATAGATTCACAATATTGTGAAGTAAAAAAGCATTTTACAAAACAGCAGATATGGGCTGATCCATAAACTAACAAACACATGTATAATTGGAAGGATGTAAAAAACATTAGTGATAGTAATTTCTGAGTATTTTTATATCAGGGACTTTTTTCTTTTTGCTTCTCAGAATTTTCATTTGTTTCTACATTCAGGATAATATAATCTATAATAATAACGTTGAAGGAAACAGAAAACTCAATACAAGCCAACAAATATATCTCCTCAAGTTGTTCTCTGTAGCTAGGTACTCTTCTTATACCACTAAGATCTGCATTTCAGAAATGGGTAAATTGGGGGGTCACCAATAGTGATATTCTCATCTGCTTTCATTTGGTTAAAGACAAGAAGATGAGAGGGAGTATCACCAGGTACTCTGGGTCAGCTCTGCTAATTATTGTACAAGGTTAGTATCTGCCCTGACATTATAAATAATCCACTTTGGGTAAATTTTGAAATGAAATATGAGTTCTTTCTTGGAAGCCTACCCCTAACAGGGTAATAGTTAGTGGTCCATGGTCCATCAAGGAGGAGAAAGGAGATCGGGAATCCAGGGGAGTCCCAGCATGAATATGCAGCCCAGATTCTAAGTACCAGGCTGATCAGGAACTAGCTATTTAGTCCCTGGCCCCCAAGGAGTTTACCGTCACATTAAGAACACAAGATGGTAAGATAAGGTGAGCAGAAGATTGTGTGGGTTTACATAATGCAGGATGGGAGGTGGGGCACGAAGCAGTTCTGACCCAAGGGAAGGCTATGGGTGAAGCTGATCATCAGCCTCCCCATTTGGGCTTTTTTTTTTTTTTTTAAGTTTGATTGATTTGGGGGGGGGCGGGAGAGTGTGCATGCAGGGGGAGGGGCTGAGGGAGAGAGGGAATCTCAAGCAGACTCCTTGCTGACCATGGAGCCCAACTCGGGGCTGGATCTCATGACCCTGAGATCATGACCTAAGCCAAAATCAACAGTCAGACACTTAACCAACTGAGCCACCCAGGTGCCCCATTCATGCCCCCCCCACACACACACTGGTTGTCCCCTTCTCCAGCCTACAGCATCTGGGAGAACAAGGGAAAAATCAACCTCCTTGAGATGGCTTCCACATTTATAAGATAGGGATACTAATAAGCCCTATCTCATTGGCCTGTTGAGAGGATTAAATGAGGTACTGCATCTGAATACTCAGCCCAGTGCCTGGTGCTGAATAAATGCTCAATACTTCGTGTCTATTATGTTGATGATGAATGCTGCCGACGGCACAAGTACACCAACATGGAGATGACAGAAGGTTTGGAACCTTACAAAGTACTTAGCCATGGTTCCTGGCCTTTCAGATTTGGGTCCCTTCTGTAGGCAGCATCTGGTCCCTTGAATTTTCACTCTCTGACTTCAGCCAGAGAATGGAGCACGTGGAAAACCTCTCATCCTCACTCCCAGTCTGTTCCTAAAGGTAGAATATTCATGCACACCCTCCAGCTCAGATGTGAACTCTGCACCTCACACAACCTGCAAGACCGCGGGAGTCCATTTCACGGTCCTCTGTCTCTTAGGAACCACCCTGTTTGGAACATTTTCTCACACTTTACAAAACTAGGCTCTAGGGGGAACAGAATGGAAACTTACATGGAAATACGGCCGAATAAGGCTTGATTGGGTCCAAAGACTTAGGGGAAAGAAAATTTCCTTGCTTAATAATTTCAAATTCAAGGTCTTAAATGCAGGTTATAAGGGTGGAAGGGAGGATTCAAGAGAATGCTCATGCAAACGAGTAAACGATGACTCAGAAAGGAAGGCAAAAGAAGGATCTGTGTCCTGTGATTGCTGTCCTGTGTATGCGCCCAGTTCCCCACCTTCATTCTGTGAGCAACTGCTAAGTTCTTTTTCTGTGTGAGCTATTCCAAATCCCTCTTTTTGCTTCTGTTAGCCCAAAGTTAGCTTCTGTTGCTCTCAACTCAGTAGCCCTTCCTGGTTTATAAATAAAGGGGCCGAAAGGCAGATAGTGAGAAGAAAATAAAACAAGGTCCAGAGAGGAATAGAGAAGACAGAGAAAAGCAGCCAGATCTTAGGACTGTATCTGATTTTTGAAGGATTCCAGTCCCAGTCTGTGCATAATCCTCCCCGATGCTCTCAAAGAAGAATCGCCGTACTTCTGGAAAAAAGAGAGGGGTGGGGGATGAGGAGCAGGCATGTCTGCTGTCTCACTCCTGAAAAACTCCACTGAAATCACGGTCACTACCCTGGTTGGAAAACTGAAGAGGCAAGTCTGCCTGGCTCTGATGGGTTGGAATACCCAGGCATTTCACAGATTATGAATTCGAGGATAAAAATAATTTTTAAATTGAGCCAAGTAGAGAATGATGAGAAATAACTACACTCTTTTTTTTTTTGCAAGAAAAAGTTCTTGTCAGAGTGAATTAATCCACATTTAACCTTGTAATTCTAACAATGAAGTGCAGAAATAACAGGTTCACAATGTGAAAAACTGTCAAAGGTGTATCTTAGAGCTCCTTCCAGCGTATTTGTTTTGACATTATTATTAAAAATGTGAGTGAAGAATTAATGAAATTGTAATCAAACCCGGAGATGACATAATGCCAGCAGTGTGGTTCATGCCTTGAATCATGGAACCCCAGGAGGTTTTCCTAGTGAATCCTAACTCCCCATTTTACAGCTGAGCAAACCAAGGCTGAGAAAGGTCAACCCACTTGCCCAGGGTACACCCGGAATCAAGGGTCAGGCTGCCGCAATTCAACCTTTCTACGTTTTCTTTTTGAATAACTGAAAGCTGAATTGTGATTCAAGATTCAAGTAGACATTTGTTAAAAACTGGAGCAGTGGGCTGATGAGACAAGATAAAATTTAATCAGGTCAGATACATAAGGACCTACATGTTGGGTCCAAAAAAGCCCACTGTACAAGCACAGTATGGGGTTAGACATGCCTTAATCAGCAGCACTTGTAAGAGACACTTAGAGATGGAACTTGGCTGTGAGTTTGAGATGTCAGCAGTGTGATGTAGCTACAAGATGAAGATAATGGAGTCAGAGGTGGCATTACTAGAGGCAGAGTTTACCAAAGGAAGGTGAACCTCCTGGTGAACTTTTCACCCTACACCTGGAAGTCCTCATTGGGTCTTAGGTGTCAGGTTTTGGAGGTAATACAGATGTTAGTTTACACCTGGGAGAGGAGCCTAGGATGGAATGCTATTAGGAATGATCAAAGGAAGAGAGGGAATTGTAAAGCACTGTCATTAAGAGCTTGAATCCTGAAGTCAGGTTAACTCTAGCCCTGTTGACTACTGACTATATGTTCATTAATCCTTTATCGCACTGTCTGTAAATTAGGAATTATAAGTGAGTACCTATCTCCAAAGACTAAGAAGGTAGAGCATGTCAAGTGATACACGCATTACCGGCACCAGACAACCACCCAATAATTGTTAGCTACTATGAGAATTACGAAAGGGAAGTGATGTGAGGATAATGGTAACAAGCTCCTAGGCTTGTTAAATGAGTTAACATGGGAGGGCTTGAAACAAAGTGGTAGTTATGATCTGTAATAGAAGGATTGGCCTAAGGTTTCTAGGATGGGCCTGGTTTGGGGCCAGAATATTCCCTGGCTTGGGCTAAGGTCCACAGAGCCTGATGAGGTCATTCCCTGAAGAAGAATGTTTATTAGTTTGTGGGAGGAGAGGGTAGAGGAAATGGTGGTCACTCAGACATTCTGTGGGGGTAGCACTTGGTGAACGCCCAGGCACGGGGTTGTGGCATTGCTGTGGAGTGACAACTGCGTTCTTGGGCACGGTCGTTTAGGTCTGCTCTGATCCACTAATGTGGCCACTCAGGTCAGCACTGAGTTTGGTCACACATGCCGGTTCTGGGCATGGTCACTGTGGGCAATTACTTGGGAATCATTCGAACCCAACGTGGAATTGTTCCTGGATCAGTCCTCCCCTCTGTTTCCTCCTCGTGTCCCTGGGTGAAATCTGCAGCATTCCGGATCTTAGGGACGCTATGGGACCCCAGAACAGCTCCCCGGGGAGCAGTCCGCCGCTAGGGGGCGGCCGCTGTGAGAGGAACCAGCCCCGCGCGGAGTCGCTCCTTTGGGGCTCACTCTCCCGACACGTCCCAGGAACGGTGGGGTGACAGTGGGGTGGGGGCGCGTTCTTCACGGGTGTGAGACAGAGCGAGCCGCCTGCGTATGAGTCAGCGCGCGGGGGGCTAGGGAGCTCCGTGAATAGTCACGGAATCTCACTCACGCTCGGCTCCTCCACCCATCCCCGTCTAGAGCGTGTGTCCCAGTCCCGCGCGTGTGTGCGCACACGGCACGATGTCCGATTCCAGGCTGTGTGTGTGTCTGGTGAGATGGGGATGAGGGGGACAGGGGTGGGTCCCTGTCGTGTTTCCACGCCCATGTGGGGTGAGGGGGTGTGTCCTGGTCAGGGTACGTGTGTACCTGTGTGTGTGCGTGCGTGTGTGTCAGTGTGGTGGGAGCGTGTATCAGTGTAGAGTGCTTGCGTCTGCGCCCGGGTCTGGATGTTGGCGCAACCTGGACCGGGGTTCCTAGCCTTGGGGGTGGTGGGGGCGTTCAGCCCCCCGAAGGAGTAAATGTCTCGCCAGCCCAAGCCGGCTCAGGGAGCGGCCAGCGCGGGGAGGGCCCGCGGTAGCGCGTCCCTGGGAGGGGCAGGAGACTGGGGGCGCAGGGGGCGGGCCAGGTCCCAGGGCGGGGCGCGGGCTCGGGGGACCCGCGCGGCTGACGTCAGGCGACTCCTTAAATAGAGCCGGCAGCGCGCGCGGCTCGGCATTTCTCGAGGAGCCCGAGCGGGGCCCGCGCCAGCGCCACCGTCCGGTCCGCCCGCCAGCCCGCGCGGCCGCGCCGCCGCGGAGCGTTCGGGGCGCCGCGCTCCAGGGGCCGGGCATGGAGCTTCGGGCGCTGGGCGCTCTCCGAAGCCGGCGCACGTGAGACCCAAGGAACGCCGTCCGGAGCCCCGTGGCCCGGGACGGGGAGATGTGGGACGCGCAGCCGCCTGTGCCCCGAGGAGCCGCCGCCCCCGGGATCCCCGGGCATGGTGCGCGCCCCGGCCGGCAGCGCCCGGAGAAGACGGCGCCCCCCACGCCCGACCCGCGGGGCCGGGGCAGCGCCGCGCCAGCCCTCTAGGCGGCCGCAGGGCCACAGCAGCTCCGCCGCCGGCGCCCCCCGGAAACCATGACCCCCGGCGCGGGCCCATGGAGCCATGGCCTATAGGGTCCTGGGCCGCACGGGGCCAGCTCAGCCGCGGAGGGCGCGCAGGCTGCTCTTCGCCTTCACGCTCTCGCTGTCCTGCACTTACCTGTGCTACAGCCTCCTGTGCTGCTGCGACGACCTGGGCCAGAGCCGCCTCCTCGGCGCGCCTCGCTGCCTGCGCGGCCCCGGCGCGGGCGGCCAGAAACTTCTCCCGAAGTCCCGCCCCTGCGATCCCCCGGGGCCCACGCCCAGCGCGCCCGGCGCTCCCAGCGCGCCCGCCGCCGCCGCCGCCGCGTCTGCCCCTCGCCTCCCGGCTGCCAACCACTCGGGCTCGGCCAGGATGGGCACCAAGCGACTGCCCCAAGCCCTCATCGTGGGCGTGAAGAAGGGGGGCACGCGGGCCGTGCTGGAGTTCATCCGCGTGCACCCGGACGTGCGTGCCCTGGGCACGGAGCCACACTTCTTCGACAGGAACTACGGCCGCGGGCTCGACTGGTACAGGTAAGGAGCGGGCGCGTCGGGTGCCCAGTGTTCATCCTTAGGGTTCATCCTTAGGGCCGCCTTCTGCGTCTTCTCTCCCTCTTAATCCGGTTCGTTGAGTGGGTTCAGGCACGTGGGGGGACTCCAGCAGGATTTGCTCAGAACTTCCCAGGGATGGTGTAGACCACGGCGCGTTCTCGAACGGCAAAGGACAGTTGTTTTTGGAGGCGCCGGAAGGGAAGGGGGATCTCTAACCAAAACCTCGGGGCGAGCCGGTGGGCTGCCTCCTTGTGCAGCCTCGGGTGGAGCAGGGTGCCCGGGGAAGGGGGCCCTCTCCTGACCTTCGCCCATCTTTACAGGCATCTGAAGGACCCTGAGCAGGGAAGGTCAGAATAGGGCCCCCTTGTGGCAGGGCCCCGCGCTTGGGTGGAGAGGCCCAAGGAGAGGTGGGGATGAGGAAGGTCCCTTCTGGAGGTTCATTCCCAGCTCCAGGTGTCAGCTGCTGTGCCTCCGCTGAGGGCGCCCAGTCGCTCTGACCCCGAGTTATTGGTCTTGGGTGGTGGAAGGGAACCTTGGATTTCAGTCATGCTCTGTGACTTAGCTTGAGCAAATACTTGAAATTCTTTGAGCCTCGATTTTCTCATCCATTGTAATGGGCAGGAAAACCGTCCCTGCCCTTATCTGCTTTCCGAGGTCTTTCTCAAGTGCCTTCAGAGTGTGAAAAAGACCCCTGTCCCCGGGTGGTACTTCCAAACCAGCAGCCAGGATGTGGAATTTGGGATACTGGTGGGCACCTCAGATAAGGGTTGGCTGGATCCTAGGGACAACCAGTCAGAGACTGTTCAGTCCTTCGTTGCCCTGCCAGATGACAGTCACCAAGGCTAGTGGTGTCTAGGGATAGCCTGAAGCTTCTGGAAGGTGACCGCCTCTCCTGTTCAGTGCCCATCGGCTCCCAATCCCTGCATGGTGCCATGGTGTAAGACTGGCCCAAATATGGGCTGAATCAGTGCATCCCCCAGGGTGGTGTAATGTAGGGGCTCCCCATAACATTCTGTGGGTCACAGAATTCCCATCATCACCTGACCCCTTGAAGACCATCTGGAAATGTCTGCATAGTCATACAGCTGGGGAAGAATAACATGGTAGCTGACAGGAACTAGAGCTAATTTTTTAAAATGTTTATAAAAATAAGCCCTTTAGGGAGTAGAAGTCATAAGCATATTGGACAAATGAAAACTTCATTAGAAGGGGGACCCCACTGGGCTCATCTAAGGGGCCCTGGATTTGCAAGGGGGTAACAGGGCCGATAGGCCTGACTTGTGGTGTTCGTGGTTGCGGGGCCAAGGGATAGGACATACACTGTCCTCAGGAGGCGGACGCACACTGTCTCCTGTGGAGCCTAGCAGGGGATCCCCAGCCTGTTGGTGGTCCCGACACCGCTATGTTGGCTTAATGGAATAGAGTGACACAGGTCTGGTGCTTTCCACACTGTGACCCACAGGCATCCCACCTGGGTGTCCGAGGTGTGCAAGGGCGGCTTCAGAGCCAGACCCCAGGGTGAGGGAGGCAAATGCGTGGAGCAGTAGAACCCTGCGTGGGTCAGCCGTGGTCACGCTCTAATGCACAGCAGGCTTTCCTCGATGGAAAATCTGAAGATTATTATGAAACCCTTTGCCACTACAAAGTGCCTTTTAAGTGCAAAACAGCAAAATTCTGAGCATCTGGCTTTTAGATACTGTGTCTTCCAATTAGCACCGGTACCCCACACCCAGCTTCTGCACTCCCCTCTCCTGGGTTCACCAGCAAACAACTTACCCTAGGCTTCCTTCCCGGAGCCCGTGTCAGTCAGGGATGGCTGATTTTTATTTTTAACCTTGGCATGTGTGATTCTAAGCCAGCTTAGCTGTGAACCTTAGAGATGGGAGCCATGCCTTTTTTTTTTTTTTTATAGCACATTTGGATTCTGCTAAAATTCTCAGCTGAGTCTTGGTAGGTTTTATTTAACATTAAGCACACTGACAGCTCCACTTCTCTCCTCCACCCCACTTCCCAGGGTCTGAGTTACCCTCCCTCTCAGCCTTTGTATTTCTAGAACGATGAGCCCAGAGGTCTGGCCCAGACTGCCTCATCCCACCACTTCCCCAGGAGAGCTGGGAGTGTACAGCTCAGGAAAGAGCTGTGTGGTTTGCATTTCTCTCTGTTGCAGACCCACACCCTCAGGGTCTGGGGGTTTGGTTGTGGATTGCCATTTCTAGGTAATACTGCCCCATTTGGGTGCTGTTTTCAGACTTCCCAGAACATTTCTCTGTTTGTGCTTTGTCCTTTATTACTAGTCAAGAAATATGCATTAATTTGCAGAAGTGACAGGGATTCCTGGGATCCTTTAAAACCCATGTTCTCACTTTATCCCCAAATTCTGTGAGTTTGGACAGCAGGTGATAGAATGCTCCTCTTTTCCTGTCCATGGCCCATCATTTCACAGGTGTGAAAACTGCAGCCCCCAAAATGCAGAGCACCTGAAAGTGGGTTGCAAAGCAAATGGGTGAGCCAGAAGTCACTGGCATGCATGATCCCACCGAGATCCACATGCTCTCGTGTGTGTGCGCACGTGAACGGTTGCTTGTGCGTTTCCAGCCAAGTGCTCTGACTCCTGCTCTGCACAGCTGGCCACTGTAGGGCCAGTGCCCACCAGGCAGACATGGCCAAAGAGCCCTGGCAGACTTTTCCAGAGGTGGGCTTCAGCGTGGCACAGTAGTAGGGCATGGATTGCATTATAATCTGTCCACGGCCAAGCCCCTGGGGGCAACTTCCTGGATCCCAAGGCCCCACTACAGAGGGACAGTGGGAAAATCCAACTTCAGTCCCAGCCCGAAGGAAAGCCTGCTTTCTGTGGAGCTGAGTCGAGAGGTGACGCCTGGCGCCTGAAGGCGGAGTGATACAGCCAGAGAGACCAGGAGGCAGAATCTGTGCCTGCCTTGTTTGGACCCCGAGCCCCTCTTGGGAACCAGCCCAGTTCGCGCCACCCTCGGAGAGCCCAGCCCTCAGCTTGGGGATCTCTCCCCTTAGAGGTTTCTCTGAATTTCATCCCCTGTGTGTCTGGCCTGGTTTCCCTCTCCCAGTTTCCTCCCCACGGTGGCAGCCAGGCCTACGGGATGGTGTCGGCTGGGGGCTTGGACAGGTAGGCAAAGCAACAGCAGGCCGACAAGGGAACGGGGGGGGGGGGGGCGGTCTCCAGACGCTGCGGGATCGGGGCCACCGTGGTACCTGTGCATCTCGGCTTCCTCCTAGAATGCGGCCGGCAGCCACATCGGAGAAGGTGGTTTTGCAGAATGAATGAAACCCCGTGTGGGCTAGTGCCCTGGGAAAGTCTGTGGTGTGTAAAGATCACTATTGCCTGGGGTTACTAGTGCTTCCCTACTGACACTTCGGGATCGCCCATAGTACTGTTAAAGCTGGGGGTCTCTGGCCCTGTCGCTGTTACCAGACAGGGCTGAGGGATTGACGAACTGCTGGAAAAGTAGTTCCGTGATAGACGAGGCAGGGTCCCGAGTCTTAAGTTCCAGTTCCAGCTGTGCTTTTATTTGCTTTTTAAAAAATTTTTTGTTCTTCTATCTCTCTCCCCCACCCCCTGTCCCCCTTGCTTCCTCCCGCATCGATAAAATGTCGCTTCACATTTCTGGGTGTCCATTTGCTCACCTTTAAAACGGAACTGATGTCCCACCTGCTTTGCAGTCTCAAACTCGAGTGAGACAGAGCATGCGAAGAGGCTGCTCCCCATCTAAGTCCTATGCAGGACGCCCTCGTGGAGCGACGGTTGGGTGTGAGGCAGAATTACTCTCTTTGGTCAGGAGATACACACGGTGCATCGTCTAGTAGTTTTTCGAGTCTCAGGGGGAGCTGAGTGTCATCGGAAGTGTTCCAGATTTTGCTAGTTTTCCGGGATGGCCAGGGGGTGAGGGCGGGGTGTCAGGAGGAACTGAACCTTCTCTGAAATGCATCAGAACGCCACCATGAGCAAGCTGAGACACAGTCATTGATTCTGTGCCTGGTGACAGCATTTTGATAGATGAGCCTGTGTAAGCTTTAGACGTCACATCTCAGGCTATTTGTTCAGTGTCGGTGGTGCTGGGGAGGGTGTAAGGCAGAGACGACACAATGCGCCCCCCGGACGCAACCGTCTAAGTAGGACAGGAAATCCAAAGCCGAGAATGTGGTCTGTCACTGCGTCTGGCTACTCTCAATCAAGAGCTGAGATTCTAATAGCAGAGCCAAACTTTAGAAAGAAATAAGACCAAAGGCAGAAGTCTCCACCGTCTTTAACCAGCTGAGCAACACATGACATGGGCTACTCGGTGCCCATCAGGTGTGCGCCCACCCCACATGTGTGCTCTTGCACGCACCATTACAATGTCCATGCAGACACAGGTTTTCGGAGTTTTCCTGCCTTGGTCCAGGAGGATGTCATCCACGCTGATGCAAGGGAATCATCGAGTCCATAAATCCCCCGTCCTTCGTCTGCTCGCTGGCAGCTGGCAGCGGGCCAGAGATGGCATAGTTAGCTCTAGCACGTGTCTGGTTGTCAGGCACCGAGGAACATTCAGCGGGGGCAAGCACGACGGTCACGGCTCAGAGACGTGTTTTGAAGAGCTAGCTTCCCTCCCCGCTGGAGTTCCCAGGGACGGTGGGAGAGCGTGCCCTGGGACAGGCTGACCCCACAGTCTCTGGTGTGTGGTTGTTCCGGGGGGAAGACCCTGACAACCTTGGTGCTTTTCAGTGCCACACTGTTAAGGCTGTTCTGGGTGTGAAAATACCACTTATTAACGATTCTAAGAGCACATCCTGCCTCCCTACCCCCATTTTAACATCACTGAAATGAGAGTATCTGACAATTGATGGGGTCTTAGACACGGTGAGGTGATGCTTCCGGGTTGGGTGGAAACTGTCTCCCCCAGAGGTGCTGTCTGCCGTGGGGGCCCACTGGACCCCCTTCCTCCAAGAGCCTGACGCTAGGTGGCAAATGCCCGGCCCAGGAGGGAGCCCCCAGCTTGCTGTCTGTGCGTCCGGCAGGGGCCTCTTCTGAGGGTCAGGGAGCTGTGCCCATTTTAGATCTGTGTCACCCATGCCATCTCCCCGGAAACGTCCCTCCTGACATGCGAGAAAGTGCAGCCCGATTCCCGCAAGGTGATAACAAGAGGCTGTGGTGGGCATGTTCTTCGCGGGCAGCTGGGCCACCCAGATATGCAGAGGCATATCCTGAGAGTCCCTGACAGGCTTGGGGCACGGTCGGTACCCAACAGGTGCTGCTGCCCGCACGCTTGCTAATGAGCCCGTGCGTCTGCCGCGTGGGCCTGGAGAGCCGCGTTCTTGCCTTTGGTTAGACCTCCGTGAGTCAGCCCTGGATGCCTGCACGCCGAGTGGGTGGGGAGGGGGTGGAAGCACTCGGCTCTGTTGATCGGGGTCCCCGGGAGGACTCGGAGGGGAGGCCGTCTGTGCACGGAGGGCCCAGCAGCTGGGGTAGGGGGGTGGTAGACGGGCACGCGGCCAGTGAGTCAGGCTGCAGGGGTCGGAGAGGTCACGGCCGATCGGACTCTGCAGGACTCCCTCTCTCCTCTGGAGCTGACCCTGGGGTGGGCGAAGCTGTGTATTTGTCGGACGCCTACCGTGCGCCAGGCTCCGTGCCAAGCTGCTGGGGACCAGCCCTCGCTGCCACTTTGTTCTCCTCGTGGGCTGCGGTGTTTATAGTCCACGGGCGGCTTGACAAGGTGGGTAAAAGCCACTAGTGAGTGGAAGTAACTTAGCATTTCAGATGTAATTGCTGCCTGTCAAGCCGCACAGCTGGGCTGTTGGCCCAGTGCCGCACTCATGGGGGGGCTTTCTCAGCAAGATTATGGCAGAGGGAGAGGGGCAAGGGGGTGTTACTGGTATGTTCTTCCAAGGGACCTAGGCCAGGGGTGCTGACTGGGTTATCTGGGGCTCGGGTGACGTGTGGTTTCCCAGGTGCAAGCCCATTGGGGGTGTCTTCCCAAACTTTGGAATCGGAGGCTCTGTGCCCATGGCCGTCAGCTCCCACGAGGAAGAAACCTGGGGTGTCCGCTCGGGGTGGAGGCCGGGGACCTCTCCCTGTGTCTTCCGAGGGGGCAGCGTCTCTCCCCCATTCTCGGAGGGCCACGTTTTCCAAGCTTCAGACATTCCTGTCCCACCTTCACAGTATTTGCCAAACACTGGCATGGCCTCTGCTATTTATAGCCTTAATATTTTTATTTAAGTTAGCACATTTATAGACTGTAATTTTTTCATAAAGATTTGGGCTTGTTTTTTTTTTTCTCAGTGCAAATATTTTGGAAACATTAATGCAGACTCCGAAGGGATGTCCCGTGAAAATTATTCCCCTCCTTCCCACCCCTGTTTCTGGGCTGCGTGCATGGTTCCTCCTCCCCGAGCCATCACAGGCGCCCACTTCGGCGTGTCCTTCTAGAGACGAGCGTTTGTAAACCCAACATGGGATAGGCAGATAGAGTGAAAAATACATGTTTTTAAAAAACAACTTGATTTCAAAACCACCCTACATGGAAAACCAGCCTCACGTGCCATCTTTAGGAGGGAATCATCAGAATAGTTTGAAAAGAAAACAATTGTAATCGAAGTCTGGTTTCTCAGGTGGCTGGAATGTTCCAAGTCTGTGGCCTGCCCCGTCTTTGTCTGAAGGTACTAGAGGATACTAGTAGGAACTAGTTAAAGAAATCTTAATTTCTGCATGAGCCCTTTCTTTCTCCTTGATGTGGGAGAATGGAAGGAGTAGAATCAAAATGTAAAAAATCAAAAGTTTTCTCTCTGTGAGGAATAGTCTGTGATACTTCATAAATAATTCATAACTACCTGGTGATGTTTAGTAGGTCTGTGGAGTACTCCAGATTACGGAGATGGGCCATCCAGCCGATGTCCCATCCGGGGAAGCGCTGCTAGAATTTGCAGGAAATCCACCCTAAGTAAATCCTGCCTGATTTCCAGCTTTCAGATTCCTTTGATGTGTTAATGATTGGAAGAGACAAGCCAAAGGAAAACTCAGAACAAATAAGAGCATTCAGGAAGTATTTTGACTTGCAATATTTACAAGGGAGTCTAGCCTTCAGAGGAACAGTGTTCCCAGAATAAAAGGTATAACAGGTATTAGGAGGGGGGGAGGGGGAGCTCCCAAACCCTCTCAAAGTTGCCATTGGTTTCTTCACTGTTCCCAAGGGTGTAATAACCGCATTCTCCCCCCCCCCCCCCCGATTATCAGATCGACGCAGGCCGTTACATACACACCTACAGGTTTCGGTATTGCAAAAGTCACACATAAAGTTGTTTCCACCAGGGACTGGGCAGTTTATGGTAATTTATGGGAATGGGGCTTAAGCCCTTTTTTTCTTGTTCTTTCTTTCTTTTTTTTTTTTTTGAGTCTCATGCGAGACAGGGCGTCTTTTTAAATTTTCAGGATGCAAAGTCCCTTTCACTTTGGGATGCATGATGTGAGACTTCAGCCTAGTGGCAGGATGAGGTGACACTTGAGCCTTCTCAGCTCTGTAGTGGGAGCTCTGCGGGGGAAAATTGTCCCTGGGACTTACCGTTCCTGGATAGAACCATATCCAGCAGCGGCGATGGTAAGGGTGTCTGTGACAGCAGGGCTCGAGAGCTTGCCTTTAGCGGGGCCAGTAGCCATCAGTGCTGATGAAAGGGTGGCTTCCTACAGACTCAGCCTCCCCCCACACCCCCCACTGGTCTGGGCGCTCACAGCTGGGTGAGGGAGTCCCACATCCTCCTGGAGGCTGGCAGAGAGATGAAGCAGGCACTGCAGCCCTGGCTTTTGGGGGAGCAGTGCTCCTCGGGGGGGATGAGAGGAAGCATCTCATTGGAAGGAAGGAGAAGAGCCAGCATTCAAAGGGCGTGGGCGAGATGACCTCGAAATGGGGGTAAGGAGGCAGAGAGCCCCGGAGCTGTCAGTTCTGGCCATGATTAAAAACTAGGCTCTGGAACCAGAATGAACGGGTTGGGCTCTCACTTCTACCACCTGCCAGGTGTGCACCCACCGACCAGCAGCGGCTCGTCTGTGCCTCGGTTCCATCTGCACATCAGGACGAGTCACGTTGCCGCACCTCGTTAAGCTTGCTGTGAGGACTCTGCACGAGTGCTCAGATTTCTGGCAAGTGCAAGGTGTCCAACAAGGGCTACCTGTCATTATTAGTCATTGATTTTTAAATTTTCATCCAATCTGTAATGAGCTAGGTGCTGAGGGCCTAGAGACAAATCGGGCATGGGTCCCGCTGCTGGGCTTTTCACGGTTTGATGTAGTTACGAGATGCTCATGGAAAATCAGATGGTGAGAGATACCATGTGGAGACCCAAGCAGAGCTTAGGAGATGAAATCCAACTGAGAGAATTTTGGAAGGCTTCCTGGAGGAGGCAGTGTGTTACTTGGGTCTCAGGGGGCAGAGGGGATTTTTCAAAGCGAGTGGCTGAAGTTGGGGGCGGGGCGGTCAAGGGTGTTTCTATATACACTCATGCCGTGATTTCACTTCTGATTTCAGTCCTGCACACATTTATTGACCACCGACTACATACCAGGCGCTGTGCCAAGCCCTGGAAAAGCAAAGATGAGAACTAGGATCTCTCCTTTAAAGAGCTGAAGGGCACACAAGTCCAGGAGCGAGACTAGCAGAGGGACTGTGCGATCACTGTGGGATCACGCAGGAGGGGTCCCCACCCAGCGTGGGTTAGAGAGGCCCAAGGGGGAGCTGATGCCTCAGCTGTAGGGGCTTGGCCTTTGCCATACCCTAGATCTGGCTGCTTCTCATTGTGTGGGTTCCAGCTCAGATGTCACCTACTCAGAGACATCTGTGTCGGGTGCTGGGTGCGGTGCAAAGACACACAGGCAGGACATGCTGAGGGGTTTTGCCGTGGCAAGGCATGAGGTCGGCGTCAGGGAAGCCCGCAGTGGAATGAGGACGGTGGCGGTGCTGCTTGCTGCTGACAGCCTCCACGAAGGGCTTGCTGTCTTGTGACAAGTGACAGCCTGGGGTCTGACCCTCACAGGCTTCCTGTGACAGCCCGTGGCTTGACTGGCCAAGGGTCTACCTCTAGGTGTCCTTGAACTAACCAAAGACAGGAAAGTCATGTTCTACTGTGACTTGGGGGCTGCAGGGTCACCTCCAGATAGGTGGGACATGGCACAGTCCCTCTTTCTAGGGGTCTTTGAGGCCTTTTTGCAAATGCAACATTCTTAAGTAACCTCTTGAGATCCTTTGAAGGTTGAATTACCTTCGTCCCAGCCCAGAAGAGGTACTTGCCACTCGGGGGTGTGTGTGTGTGTGTGTGTGTGTGTGTGTGTGTGTGTCCGGCTGTCCCAGTTTCTCATTCTCATTCCAGCCTCATCAGCATGCATGGCAAGGTAGTGGCCTCACTGGCATCTCTAGGTTTAGGGGGCTTGTGTGTGTGGGTCCCTTCAAACAGAACTGAATACTGTAGAGCCTTCCTGCAGGATAATCGGGATCTGAATCTCCCCAACTTCCGCAGAGCTGCCGGAGCATGGGGGAATGTTCTCTGCCTTGGCAGCCTCTTCGCAGTGTTTCTGCTTTGATGGTTTTAATGAAGATATGAAATCACCTAACAGCTTTCATTTTGCTCAGGCGAGAGGGCTGAAAGTGGAGGTAGCATTTCCCAGGATCAATCCCCATTTTCAGAAGTGGTTGGTTAAACTCTCTGCAGTTTATGGCCACTTCTGGCCGAAACCGTGGGGGATCTGAATTATTAATTCTGTGAAAAATGAGTTAAGTCATTGCATAGCTCTGTGGTGGCAAAATCCCTACCAGAAGTCGCCCCCACCCCCACGCCCCGGTATTTTCTCTAGCACAGACCTCTCCCGTAGCCAGAAATCCTGGAGCATTTCGCCCGGATTGCCATGTCCATCATTTCTCTGGCAGAGAAAGAAGTTGATTTAATTCAATTATTCTTTCTTGCCGAGGAGAAAGAGGGGGACATGGGCATAAATGACTCTGGGAGGTTCTTATGTCAAAGCTGTTTTGATAGGCAGTCAAATCTGGACATCATTCAAATGACAAGTGTGCCAGCAAGGTCATCTCTCAAACATGAACCCCTGAGCACCTCTACCCTATCTGGGTGGCTGATGCCCAGGGAGGTGTGAAAAGCGTGGAGAGCTTCAAGCGGTGACAGGGGCAGTGACCGAGCTGCCCAGACCTTGCATCTCGCGGAGGAGCAGTTTGGAACGATGATGCCGTCACAGATCAGCACCCTCTGGGGTCTCTGTAGACACGGGTGTGAACGAATGAAGTTGGCTGTGGGACAGTGACGGGAAGGAACAATAAAGACAAAGCCCAGGTAGAGAGGGCGCTTGTCCCATTCAGGGGAGACAACTACCAGTCAATCTCAACAGATTTATTGCCAGATCTTCTAGGTTTTTTCCTTTTTTTAGAACAAAGCTTGAAATATGGCATCTTTTAAAAAAAGCGAATCTCAGTTTATAATTGTCTTACTGATTCACAATTTCTGTAGAACACGTTGGGGAGCTGAATGTTACCTGTAACTGTCCTTTCATGACTTTGACGGGCTGGGTCGTCGAAACAGGCCCTGCTGTTTGCCAGTCCCGCCTTGGGTCTGTGTTCGCTGTGGGTAAGTCACAGCTGTCCTAAGCCTTGCTTTCTCCGGTGTGTGATGGCGATGGCAGGTGCTCCTACCTCCCAGGCTGTGGTAGTGACTCAATGTTGTAAGTACACGTTAGATTTTATCCCTGTTGTGATTCCCCCTTCCTGGATCATTCTTGGAGGACGTATGACCATCACCCAGCTGATGGGCATGCCTGGAGGGCAAGAGACACGACGTGGACTTTTGTCAGGGTGAGGAAAGCTGGAGTCTTCTCGGTTGGGCCAATAGGGAGGAGAAGAATCTAGAACCAGGATGACCTACGGTTGGAGGAACCTGTGTGGTTCTGGAGGGAGCCCGTATTCCCCAGTGCTCCTTGTCATTCCCACGGGTGCCCTTGGGGTCCCTGGAGGATGTGGAGCTGGTGACGCCATCCCTGCCCCCCAGACTGCTTGGTCACTGCCCCCAGCGCGTGTGCCATTCCACACCACTCCGGGCTCTCCATCCTTCTGCATCCTTCTTTTGGCCTCTGTAGCTGGATAGGACAGAGCAGCTCAGCAGTCCATGCTTTAGAGATGACCCTGCTTGCACAGAAGGTGACTGCCTCTCTGACTCGGTAGTCTGGTGTAGACAGAAGTCCACCCTGGAGAGTGGGTCTTGCTAACAAGGAGAGGCTAAGGGATGGGCGAGGGACAGACATAAAGGTCTGTCTAGAAGAATTGTTTTTCAGCCTTGGTCAGGAGTTGGCACCTTCAGAATGACAGGGAAACACTGGGACGAGGGCTGCAGAGGAGGCTGGGGGGAGAGATCATGATGGAGCCGAGAAGGCAGCTGCCTGTGAGGAGGACCAGCTGTGTCAGAGATGACAGAGCTCCCTTTCAAGCCAAGCGAAGCTTTGATGGTAAGGGAGGTCCGTTGGGATCAGTGGCATGGTCAGTACGGAGAGCCTGGGTGCTTTAACCATCGGTGGAAGCGCTGGCTTAGTGGTGCCTGTGGGTTCATCTTGTCTGCAAGCCTCCTCAGGCATTGGGTGCTCACGGTTCTGTCTGAAATCTGATGTCACATTGGAACCTTCAGTCACTCGGGGACCGTCTTCGTGATTGACCCTTGGATGTGTCTACAGATATTTCATGGACTTCGCATGACCTTAAAGTCCGCTCCTAACTTTTGCTTTAACATATTTACTTAAACATGAAACTTCACGTCACCATCCTATTGCGAATCCCCACTAATCCGGAGTAGAAAATTGTCATCAACGCAGTCCACAGTCACCGAACAGCACAGTGCACTTCCAGCCCATACTCCGCGTGACGCAGTCTCGTTCTTTCTGATGAGGGGAGAGAGGGAAAGAAGCCCATTAGAGAGGTGTTAACAACGTTTTAGCACCTAAGACTCTCTCCATCGTGCAATCGCAGGATTTGAACAGAAAGAAAAAGGAAAGGTCATTATTTTCTAGGGATGTGATTAGGTGGCATTTCAAGTCATGTCCGTGGGCCACCTCCATTTTTCTTTCTCAGCCAGTGGTACACATCACATCACCAAGGTGTGTGTCTACTCGGGGACATGCCGGCCAACCCACTTAGATGCCTCTTGCTTTGATGTCGCTGTATTATTTTATCATACTTGCTTGTCATGGTCCATCAACAGCTTGGGAGGGACTGGCTGACATTACAAAGTCTGGGTGGTTTCAAAAACTGTGATTCCAATTTTAATTGCAAATTGATGGGGCATCATGGGAAAAGCAAATGGAGACGCAAAGAACTGGAGGAAAAGATCCAGCTCTGCTGTATTTTTAGATTTTTCTTTTCCCCCCTGGATCGGTTTTGTATAATTTTGTCTGGACTCCGGGTTTGGTAAGCTCCAGTGCCATCACTCTATTACCTGAGGGCTAACCCAAAGTTGCTTTCCAATTCCAATTTCAACGACCTACGTAAAACCTTTATCTGTTTCTCCTTAAAAAAAACTGTGACTTGGATGAATGTCAAAGGCATTATGCCGAGTGAAAGAAAGGTTATGTACTGTATGATTCCATTTATATGACACTCTCAAACAGACAAAACTATAGTGATAGAGAACAAATCAGTGGTTGCCAGGGTTTAGGGCAGGGGGAGGGTATTATTTTAAAGAAGCAGATAAGGGGATTTATTTTTGGGGGTGATGGGCCTTTCTGTATCCTGATTGTGGTGGCGGTCACATGAATCTGTACAGGTGTTAAGTTCGCAGAGCCGAGCACCAGTCAAAAGTCTACTTCACTGTGTAATACTTTCCAAGATTAAAAAAATTTTTTTGATTAAAAAAAAAAATCCAGGATTGTAGAACTCTGCCGCTGATGGGCGTCCTATGCCCCAAATCCTAATAACCGAAAAGCAACCGAGCTCCCACGTATCCGGAGTTCACCAGCCTTCCTCACTTCCATCCTGATCACGAGTTAGAATCAGTCCTCCCCATCCCAGGCTCCAGTCCTGAACGATGCTAGGATCTGATGGAAAGGTTGGGAAGTTTCCACTGAGGTCTTGGGGCCAGCGTGGCCAGCACAGATGTCTAGCCAGGCTTCCCCCAGAGGGGCTGATGTCAGGACTGTGGGAGGCAGCAGTGGGAAATGCCTCTTGTAATCAGAGTGCCGGCTGGTGGATAGCATATCTGACTGGGGGCCGGGGGACAGTTGGAGGAGATGCATCATGGGGGAAATGGGTCCTGAACCACAGCTGGAAGAAGAATCCAGTGGTTCCCCTCCTACAAAACCATTTGCAGTGTACTGACAGCGCGTCTGACCTGACCGCCAGACAGCCTAAGGACTAAGCTAGAGGCATCCCCTTGCTCCCTCCACCCTCTACCCCCGGCCAGCCCAGCAGGGACAAACAGCTCTCAAGTGCATCTCTCCAGCCAGAGCACCCCCAGAGCTGGGGAAGAGCACCGTGGACTGGAGGTGCCCACAGTTCCCTCTTCCCAGTACTTGGTAAAGAACCGTGCTTCCCAGAGCCCCAGAAGCCCCACAAGACTTCACTTCCCAGCCACGGCTGGAGATGCGCGCCCAGTCCCGTTCTCTCTTCCCGTGGGGTCTGAAGTTGGACACAGAGACCACGCGCACGACAGAGAGCAGCCACGAAAGCCACCGGGCTCCCCTGCATCCTGCCCCAAACCCCACTTTCTCCTGGGCTCGGTATGAATGGGGTTTCTTCGGCGGTGGAGACACTACTTGGGTGGTTGTACCAGAGCTTCCGGGGCTGGAGGCAGAAGCGTGCGCGTTGCCTGCGGGTGGGTGGTGATCGGATTCGCAGAAGCGGCTGCAAGAACTCTGGAGCCGGAACGGCTGGAGAAGGAGGGCGGCCCGGGGCAGGAGGGGGCACGCTCGGGGAGTGAATGAACACAGCGAGGGGGAGGAGGGGAAGGGTGGTCTGTGCGTGCGCCATGGGGGAGCAGGGGGCATGTGCACACCCGGCCTCCCTTCCCCTGCGCCGGCCCCGGGGGAAGCACCATTTATGTTTCCTGACGTTGCCTGTTTTCCATGGTTGCTGGTCTGTTTGGACGCTGGTATAGTCAGCGTCACTAAATCATAGTGACCTAGTTTAAACAGCATGATCATACCACACGTCAAGGTGTCTGACATCGGTCACTGTCCTCAACGTCCCCGGCATCCAAATACCTGGGCTCTTCGGATTGTAATTCATCTCTAAGTAAAGAAGTAAGAAAACACACACACAAAGATAATAGCCACGCGGTGAATTCAGCAGAGTCGGTACATACACAGCTGACGTGGGACATCCTCAGGATCTGTTGTTCAGGGGAGAAAAGAGCGAGGTAAAAAACACACACTTTGGGGGCGCCTGGGTGGCTCAGTGGGTTAAAGCCTCTGCCTTTGGCTCAGGTCATGATCCCAGGGTCCTGGGATGGAGCCCTGCATCGGGCTCTCTGCTCAGCAGGGAGCCTGCTTCCTCCTCTCTCTCTGCCTGCCTCTCTGCCTACTTGTGATCTCTCTCTGTCTAATAAATAAATAAATCTTTAAAAAAAAACAAACCACACACTTTGTGTGAAACGGAGGGGGGATAATATACATCCAAATTTTCTTACTTAGGCGTACATAAATTTTGAAAGGATACACATGAGAAAGGGGGTGGATGGGAATGGGGTGGGAGGGAGAGTGTCACTATACACCTTTTGTGTTTTTTTTGAGCGATGTGGGTATATTCTTTGAAAAATTAAGGGGCGCCTCGGTGGCTCAGTGGGTTAAGCCTCTGCTTTTGGCTCTGGTCATGATCCCAGGGTCCTGGGATCGAGCCCCACATCGGGCTCTCTGCTCAGCGGGGAGCCTGCTTCCTCCCTCTGCCTGCCTCTCTGCCTACTTGTGATCTCTATCCATCAAATAAGTAAATAAAATCTTCTAAAAAAATTAAAATAGAACTGCACATTGTGGCAAAATAAGGAAACTGAAAAAAGGGTTAAAAATTCCCCCTCCCCCAAATGGTACTTTCGGTTGGAACCACTGTTAGCATTCCGCTTTCTACCCCTCTAGACAGATCTGTACCATTCTGTGCATACACGTATATTATTCTACATCATTTTTTAACTGGCGATTTCATTTAACAGTATGGCATGGATATCCTCCCCTCACAATACGCCTGGATCTACAGAATCATTTTAAATGCCTTCAGTTAGACCATTATCGATTTCATCACATCTCTTATAGTCACGTAGGTTGTCCCCACATTTTATTATTTAAAAATATTTTTTAAAATTTAAAAATTAAATTTAAATTTAAAAATATTTAAAAATATTAAAAAATTATTTAAAAATAAAAATGTCAGCAGCAAGTCTCTTGCCCATTTTCTTTTCCCTGATTATCAGTCTCTTATAGAAGAATTTGTGGGTTTGAGAATAAGCACACTTAAAAAAGTAAAGTTTTTGATAGAAACTGCCAGCCCATCCCCTATCCCTGTACCAAGTAGAGGCATCTCTACTCCACTGGCAGAGCCGGAAAGGGCTTTCCCCCTCATAACCTTGTCAGCGCTGATTATCAACAACCGATATGATCTTTGCCGACCTAACCCATGAAAATAATCTCCTTTTAATTTGAAAAATTTTGATCGCAATTTAAACATGTCTGCTGCCTGTTTGTACTTATTTTCTGAAAATTTTAGCTATTGTTTTGGCCTCCGGAGATTTTTCTTTTCTCTTTTTGAAAGAGCTGGTGAGGGGCTCCGGATGCTCATTCTGGGTTCACTTCATACTTGAGTGTCCTCTCATTCCAGATGTGTTTCTGGGTGAATAGAATTTGGCTTCTCTATTTTCCTGTAGTCTGATGATCGTCTTTCAGTAAGAGCGTTTGCGTGTTTATGTGTGTTCTGATTATCAACCAGTTTGGACTTTTCTCTAGTATTTACTTTGTTCCTTTTCCTCACCCCACCCTCCCCCCACCCCCGACTCTGCTGTTCGATCAGTGGCGCTTTCTTTTCTCCCCTCTACTGGAGTGGAAGTCAGACAAACTAGTTCTCTGCTTTTAACGGTCGCCCTTACATCTGACCAAACAAAGCCTTAGCATAAGTAATGGAGGATCGGGACTCCCAGTCTCCCTGCCCTCGCCCCAACACTGTCCATGTTAGGGTTGCCCCGTGTTTTATTGCACTTGCTTTTGTGATTTTAATGTTTATCGAAATAATGCCTGCATCGTCTAAACTGCTAAATAATATCATAAGACTTAACACCAGGATTGCAGCCCACTGCCTGACTCCCGACATTCTGATTCCCATGCAGCGGAACAACTAATTGTGCTTCCTAGGCTCTCTCAGACTTCTGTGTCCCTCCATATTACCAAGTAAAATGTTTATATCACCACGTCTTATAAATCACAGAAAGGCTAACTTTGGGGGTTAAAATTACACCTCTCCATGGCTCAGGTAAATGAAGAATTTCAGAAGTTAAGCAGGTGTGCAATGTGTCGGAAGTAATGATAATGTCTACAGTATTTGTGGAAACCAGTCGAATGTAGCCCAAGCTGGATACGGAAGCAACTTGGCTTCTTCAGGACATGAAAAAGATGAACTAAGGATTCCGCCCCAAAAGTGAGCCAAAGGATGAAACAGACATAAAGAAGGGGTCCCTTAGGAAGATAAAAACAGAAGATGAATCTAGGAAAACAGTGACAGTGATTAAAAAATAATAATAAACTTAAGGGCCGATTCTTTGAAAGATCAGTAAAATCAACAAACACCAATGGTATCTAATCAAGCAAAAAGGAAAGAAAGAAAACTAACATACGCAAAATTAGGAATGAGAAAGAGCATGTAACCACAGATTTTTAAAAAACCCCGAAGTACTTAAGCATCTTCACGATGCTGTGAAAGAGGTAGACAGACTCTAATATTTAGTTCTCATAAAGCACTCAGTGTATCTTAGAGGTATTTTCTTAGCATGATCTTGAAAACCATTTTCAAGCCAATTTTTAGCACAGCGTTTTCCCCAGACTCTCATCTGCTGGTAAATCGTGGACATGCTGGAGAAAGTGTAGGTACGGGAAGAGTTAGACAAGGCACCACAGCTAAAAGCCACAGTCTTAGCTGAGAACTGAGGGAAGGTCAGCCCCAGGAGCCACAGAGCACGGGCAGCCACAGCCGCTGTTGCACAGGACTCTGCTGCTAAAGTGACCGTTACTAAACCGTATCCTGTAATGTGTCTTCTGTTTCAGATGCTACATTTGATGTTGTCCTTCAGCTTCAAAACCGTAGTAACAGCAGAAGTCTGTGTTTACCAAGCCTCACCTTCCTTTCTCCATAATTAATACCTTTCTTTAGTTCATTTTTTTTTCTTTAGTTCATTTTTATTTATCTCTCAACCAGTGGACAATCTCTTAGGAAGAAAAAAAATTTTCTTTTCAGTTAGCATTTTAATTTGAGCCCTCTGCAAATTCAGAGACTCTCTTTCTGCTTTTTCTCATGCATGAGCGATAATCTGGCTGAATTAAAAATTTGAGGACAGCATCTTTTCGAAAACACCTCTGAAGATGTGGTCCTGTTATCTTAGGGTGTGTGTGATTTGTGTGCGTTATGTGTGTGTGTGTCTGTATGTGTGTTTCTGTGTATATGACAGAGAAGTTTGGTCAGCTGCATTCATTTTTTCCCCCCTCTACAGACAATTTCATTTTTCCCCCACCTGGATGCTTATATAATTTTTCTTTATTGTTTGAATTAAAACATTTTATCAGGATATGTTCAGGTGTGGCTCCTGACTTTACCTCTCCACTAAACAGCACTTCTGATCAGTAGCACCCACTTACCTATTAGTCCGATTCCCCATTAAATTCTTATTCAGGGACGCCTGGGTGGCTTAAAAAATCTTTCTTAAGAATTAGAAAAAAATTGGGGCGTCTGGGTGGCTCAATGGGTTAAAGCCTCTGCCTTTGGCTCTGGTCATGATCTTGGGGTCCTGGGATCGAGCCCTGCATCGGGCTCTCTGCTCAGCGGGGAGCCTGCTTCTCCCTCTCTCTGCCTCTCTGCCTACTTGTGATCTCTGTCAAATAAGTAAATAAAATCTTAAAAAAAAAAAAAAGAATTAGGAAAAAATCTTCATCAGTTTTGCAGCGTTACCCTCTCGGGTTCTCACCTCTTCTGGGACTTTCTTCCTTTGCCTCTGACTGCGGTTTCTCTTGACCTGTTCTGTTCTCCGACCCATAGTTTGACACGTGGCATCTGGGGTTCCAGCTCCAGTCTTGGCTTTTCCTTTTCCCATCACTGCTGGTTATTCTGCAGCTGTTACTCCCCCGGATTACTCCCTCTCCGTGGATGCACGCAGATGAAATGTTTCCTTGAGTTGAGAACGCAGCTGGTGATTTTCTGACCTTACTTCCGTTTCTTGCCACAAGTCTGCTATTGTGATAACATGTGCTCTCCTTCCTTGTACCACGTTTTTGAACTGCCTTAACCTTCCGTGTACCTGGTGATCTTTCCCTCCTCTCTGGGGCCATGGACAGGTGACCCATTTCCCTCTTTGCTGTGGCCGAATCGTATTCTGTCATGTATACATACAACATCTTCCTTATCCATTCACCTGTCAGTGGACACTTGGGTTGTTTTCATGTCTTGGCTGCTGTGGTCTCATCTTAATTACATCTCGTTAAAAAAAAAAATTCTTGGAACTCCTGGTGTGTGATTTAAGCGCATCCCCAGATCCCAGTGAGAACACAGACATCTCCTAGTTCTGTCATTAGCGGAAGGGACCAGGAAGGTAGGGTGGGGGGCATTGAAGGTACAAGAAGGTGTTTTACCTAAAACCAGCATCGTCACCGTCTTTTGCCTCCTGGAACTTCTGGATCTCGTTGTGGCGTTTCCAGCTGGAGTGCAAATTTTCAGTCTGGCTCTCTTGCCGATGGATGGCCTCTTTCTTCTTCCTTCTGTTGCATCCCTGGGCTTTGTGCACACTGTCTCTGCAGGAAAGCATCCCTCGCTGAGTGAGACAGGAGTTGCCCTCTTTTGTCTGGAGTTTCTATCCAGCACCTTATCCAGATCCATGAGCTTGGTCCTCTCGACCTCCCCATATGTCTGAGTTTGGACAAGAACGTGAGTGCGGACGGTTTACTTAGGCAGTGATGGCCAGAAGCAGAACCAGTGTGAAGGGAGGGGGTGCAGGGAAGAGGACGGGCTGGTCGACAGTACGGTGGTGACTGGAGCTCAGCCCTGCTGGGGAAACCTGAAGAACCATCTTAAGTGCTGCTCAGAGTCCTGTGCCACAAGGGAGGGCATCTCAGTCGGACAGTAGTGTCCAAAAAATAAGAAACCCGTGTTCCACGTTCAGTAAATTCGTGGACTTGCCTTTGCCCTCTGGCAAATGACTTGAGTGTTCTTCGTGTCTGTGTTTTCTTTTATAGAATTACAGAATTAGACTGGACTCGGGTGTCCTGAGAGGGGAACATGTCATGAACCGGGTGGTCTGGGGTGACCCTCGAGGTGATCTGGGGTGACACGCGCTCACATTATACATCAGAACACCTCGTGAGCATGTGACTTTGTTGTCAGTTTTCATTGCCTCCCCCTGATTGTATCAAAGAGAAGGTCTCAGCTTGGCATTCGTGTAACGTGTCTCTGATGTTCTGATACTACCTAAGTCTTCTCTGTATTTGTTTTTACAATTACCTCCTGTTTGTGGCAAGAGATACTAGTTTTTTATTTGTGGCTCTAACAACGTTATAGAAAAAAAAAAAAACCCTAAAGACAGAGACTTATGTAAGCAAAAAAAAAAAAAAAAAAGAAAGAAAGAAAAAAGTGACTAGATTTTAAAGAGAAACATGAAGTAAACACAAGTGTGAGAATATGGTCAGAGTTGTGGAGGGCTGCATATGATTGACTAAATTTGGAGAAAATCACCTTAGGGATCCTTCCAGCTCGAGGATCTCTCTGAGCAAAAAATTTGTCACACATTTGGGACTCCGGATACAACGTTCCACGGTCCGGATTTTGAACGACGTGTTTCAGATTCCTCTGGAATGCGTCCCCAGCAAACCACCCTTCAGACGCAGCATCGGCAACATGGGATCGGAGAGGCATTTTTGACAGTTGGCGGACGCCTCTCTCTCCTGCAGCAGCCACAGAGCGAGCCCTCAGAAATCATAACCGGTAAATTGCCTGTTTGGCTGCTCTGACGTCCTTGTGTGGTTCAGTTCAGGTGTGCTTGTAGCTGCGGAGCGGGGTTCAGAGTCCTCGCTGGGGGGAAAATTGTTATGAGAAGCTATCGATTAGGTGTCCACGGCCGCTGAAACCCAGCGGCAGAAGCTCCTAGAGCCACGTTTATGAAAGGCCAGGGGTCATAATGAAGGGCAAGGATGTGACTGAGAGAGGGGGAGGCAGTTTTTTCGCAGGACGATGGCTTGTGGAGACAGGCAGCCCCTGAAATGCCCGTTCTTCCCCCTTGCAGGTGGTAGGGTGGGCAGTTAGGGTGTCGGCGGGTGCATGCCCTGTAGCCGTTTGCAGAGGGAGAGGGGTCCTGGGATGCCTTTCCTGGGAAACCCTGCCATGGTGTCATTATTGTAGGACCCACGGGTGTGACGCTGCTGACCTGGTTTCGCCGCACAAGCCCAGGACTGCCCAGCCCAGACGGCTGCTGCTCTTCCCTGCCCAGCCCCGAACCCCCAGCCCCCCATCTCACCATCCCGACGCCAGCTGACACTGTCGCCCCATGTGTGCACTGAGCTGTGAGGGTTCCAGTGCCCCCCCCCGCGCTGCCCTTGGCAACCCCCCAGAACGCCCTCCCCCGCTGCACGAGCTGTCCGCTCACACCTTCACGGCCGTGCAGTGGGGGCACTGCGTCGCTGGCTCTGTCCTCTGTGCCTAGCAAAGAGCCTGGCAGCTAGCAACATTGGTAACCATCAAAAGAATGAGTGTGTGTGTGGGTGTGTGTGTGTGTCCGTCGTCCCCCGGGCAGGGCAGGACTGAGCACAGCTCGCAGCGCCCACCCAGAGCACACGCGCCCCTGCGGCTCCCAGCTGCAGAGGCACGAAAGAGTGAAAAGCTTCTCGGGGAAATCTGGAAGGAGCTCTTGAAAAGAACAAAAGCGCATGTAGTGAAGGAGGAGCACACCAGTGTTCCTTTCTGCCTGTGGCTTCAGAATGGTTGTAATTTTGAATGGCCCGTCAATCACAGTTGATACACAAAATCATACCTTCGAGCAGCGCACCTCACATTGCTTCTTTCTGGCACAAAAGCAGCTGCGTAGGTAACTCCGATTTGTTTGGGGGAATCTCCTTTCCTGGGTGGCCGCGACTTCACTCTTTTTCTTCCACTCAAGGCAGCACAGTAAATGCTGGTTTGTGTTTTTTTTGGATGATATACAGTTTCTCTCTCTGCACCCAAAGATCAGATATGCCCCCCCACCCGCCACTCCTGCTAGTTAAAATTAATGCCTCAGATGCTTCTAGCTCCATTTTGCTCATAAATTTCTCTGAAACGTGCTGAAAGCAATATTCCCATCCCCCTCTTATTTATAAATATGTACCCGCAACAGTTTGCAGAGGATTCATCTTCTTGCAATGGAAATTGATTTCCTTCAGATGCATGCGACAGGAGTGTCATCTTTGCAGAGAGCTCTGTTTTCTTGACCTCAGCTTTCTCATGTAAATGGTCATTATTGGGGGAACCCCCCCAAATTGTGCAAAATAAGATCAAGAGCAGACTTCAGGTTCGCTCGAAGGGCAGCTCCTGTGCCAGCGCTGCCAATGTCGTTTGCGGGTAGGGAAGCTGAATTGTGGGGCCGCCTGCGTGTCGTCGTTGACATCCAGTCGATTCTGACTTCTGGTCTTGATGGCGATGGGCACCTGACTTAGAAGGGCAAGTAGAAGTGGATGGAATCCGATTCCATGGGCAGCTTCGCCCAAGGAGAGTGGCCTTGTGTCAAAGAGCACAGGATTTCTCCCGGACTCCCTAAGTAGAATTCATGCCACATCGTTTCCCTTGCACGTGCATCAAGGAGGGGAAGGTCACCTCCAGCCCGGTCCGCACGTTTGCTTGGCACAGAAACTTTATTTCAGAGCTGCCGCCTGCTTTTGTAAAATAGGAATCCCTTGATGGTGTCAGGGTGCATTGAAGAGCTGAAGGTCAGCGGCTGGCTGCGCGGGGAGGTAGTGGGACTGACATCCAGCCGCGTGCTGGGGTTGGTGATGTAGTTCGCGTTCCCTCTGTGACCTGCCTCACGCTGTCAGGGAAACATTCTTGACTCTGGAGCAGGGGGCGGAACTCTCCAGAGGTTACTGCTCCAAGCCGCAAGCCGGCTCGAAAGCCTCACCGTTTCCTCTCCTTCCACGACTCTGGAAGTCGTCTCTTCTTGCCCGTGTTCTCTGAGGGCTCATCCTTGCGATTTTACCGTAACCATCTCAGAATCTATCAGGATTGTACCTTCTTCCCAAATAATCCAGGAACCTCACCTACTCACTGCTGTCACCACCCCACGTCCGCGACCATGTACCGCGTAGGATTTCAGATACAGCCCAGATCCTGTGATTTTTACTCCTGCCTTTTTGAAAGAGAGTAGAGAGCTGTGTAGATTTACGCAGAACTTTCCTAATTCCTTGGCTCACATCACTTCTTTCTCTACTTCCTCCTTCTGAGTTGAATTGCTTTCTTTTTTTTTTTTTTAAGATTTTATTTATTTATTTGACAGATCACAAGTAGGCAGAGAGGCAGGCGGTGGGGGGGGGGGAAGCAGGCTCCCTGCTGAGCAGAGAGCCCGATGCGGGACTTGATCCCAGGACCCTGGGATCATGACCTGAGCTGAAGGCAGGGGCTTAACCCACTGAGCCACCCAGGCACCCCTTGAATTGGTTTCTACCCAAGTATGCCCTGTAGTTGTCTTGTCACCAATAAATATTCTGCCAGTGTCTTTCTCCCCCCCGCCCCGAAAATGTCTTTATGTTGCTGTCACTCCTGATTAATAGCAGAATTCTAAGTTGGTGGTTATTCTCCTGCAAATCCTGGGAAGGTATAATTCTAGCATCTTCTGAGATTCCTTACTGTCGTTGAGAAATCTCCGAATCTACTCGTCATTCTTCTAGAGGCAACATGTCAGCAGTTTCTGGTTGCTTTCGCTATTCCTTGGGTGTCCTGTAATTTCTTTACATTGTACCTTAGTATGGACTAGGTTTTATTTTCTCTTGGTCAGGACACATTTTGCTTCCTAAATCTGAGGGTTTAATGCCATTTTGTCGGTTCTGGAAAATTCTCTGCCATCATGTCTCTGAGTGTTTCTGCTTCCACATTCTCTCCCTCCTTGGGGACCTCCTGTTGTACGTGTGTTGTACCTGCTAGTGAATGTTCCCTCGCTCTTCACATTTTCCCGTTTTCCTTCCTTTAGGCTCTCCAGGTTGAACTATAGAAAATTTCCTTTGTATTTTTCATTTGTTTGAGAGTATCTGCTTTTAACAAGAAAGAGGCTCAATTTGGAAAGGCCAGAATTTTGGCCAAAATTTGCATTTGCCTGGGTTCCCCGCACCGCCCCTGCTGCCATAGTGTGCCTTTTTTTCATTTGTGTTCTTTTTTTCTTTTAATCTCTTAATTTAGATTAAAGATTTATTTATTTTTTTGTTTTTTTTTACACCTTTCCAAAGCTTTCTATATATTTTTAATTGAGGTTTCATCTCAACTTAAGAAAATATTTACAGTTTCTTTGACGTCGCTTTATTATCAGGGCACCTGGGTGGCTCCGTCAGTTAAGCCTCTGCCTTTTGCTCAGATTGTGATCCCAGGGTTCTGGGAGTGAGCCCCACATCAGGCTTCTCCTTCTCCCTCTGCCCCTCCTCACTGCTTATGCTCTTGCTTGCTTTCTGTCTCTCTCTCTAAAATGAATAACTAAAAAAATTTTTAAAAATAAATTGCTGTGGTGCTTGGGGGACTCAGTTGCTTAAGTCACGATCCTGGGGTCCTGGGATCAAGCCCTGCATTGGGTCCCTGCTCAGCAGAAAGTCTGCTTCTCCCTTTCTCTCTCCCTCTACCACCCCCCCTACTCATGCTCACTCTCTCTCTCTCCAATAAATAATACAATAAAATTTTCAACCAAAATAGGGGCGCCTGGGTGGCTCAGTGGGTTAAGTCTCTGCATTTGGCTCAGGTCATGATCTCAGGGTCCTGGGATCGAGTCCCACATAGGGCTCTCTTCTCGGTGGGGAGCCTGCTTCTCCCTATATCTCTCTGCCTGCCTCTCTGCCTACTTGTGATCTCTCTCTGTCAAATGAATAAATAAAATCTTTAAAAAATAAATTGCTTTCTTATCTTCTTTTTAATTGCTTCATTATAGGGTGCCTGCATGGCTCAGTTGGTTAAGCTTCTACCTTTGGCTCAGGTCATGATCCCGGAGTCCTGAGATCGAGCCCTGCCTCAGGCTCCCAGCTCGGCGGGGAGTCTGCTTCTCCCTCTGCCCCTTTCTCTGCTCATGTGCACATGCTGTCTCTCTCAAATAAGTAAAATCTAATAAAAAATTGCTTTATTATCTTACGTTCTTTGAAATTCCCATTCCCCTTTTGTTCTCTTTCTTACTCTCCATTACTGTGGATCACTTCCTGGCATGTTTTGTAATTTTTAAATTGTGAGCTCATCTTCACCAGGGTGGTTTTTCTCCTGTGAGTTCCATGTGTCCTGGCTGTGGATGTGTTTCTGCTGAGTAGCTCCTGCCCCACTGGGACAAACTCTTGTGTTAATTTTGCTTTGGAATTCTTGTGTCCTAAACACAACTTCAGGGTTTCGGTTTCTCGAGACTGAGGTTTTCCACCCTGAGCCCTGAGTAAAGACCCTGTTCCAGGCGGTTCTGCTGGGCCAGTGGGAAGACTTTCTCTAGTGCTTCATCGCAACAATGGCAGCCCCTCAGGGATTCCCGGCTTTACACAAGGGTCTTGGTTCTAGATCATCTCACATGAGTTTAGGGTCCTGCTCCAGAGGTAACAGCTCCTCAACTGAAGTCTGTGTGTGGTCTGTTATCTCTCTGGGCTGCTGTGACACACTCTGACCATCCGTGTTCTCCTCGTCGGTGGCATCCAAGGATTCCCCTTTCTTTTCCATGAACTCCCCTACGCATTTGATATTGTAATATTTGATCTGGCATTTCTGTTGATAGGAAAGTTCACGTTGGCTTGGACTACTTTGCCATGGGCCCTCGTGGTGTCTCTTTAATTGTGGCCACATTTGCTTTCAATAAGAAACTTAGCAGAACAGTGAAGAGATGGCTTTTGTGTTAAAACAAATTGGTAAAGTCCCAGTCTTTTGAAATTGAGTTTTCTTCTCATTAACAAAAGACTCCTTTGGTGTGATACTACTCAAGGATGGACAGACATGAGTGGATCCTTCAAACTGGTCACCACATTGTGGCAAGAGGACCAGTCAACACCTGCTAATACATTATTTTTGGCTTTAGATAGTGGTGTCCCTGGTAGATCTCACTTACAAGCCCTTTCTGTCCTCCCACCCTTACAACCTCCCTTGTTACTTGCCTGACCTTACCCCATACCCTCATTTTAGCTTTGTGTGATCCAGGTCATGTACTGGTGTCCTACCCCCCACGGTGCCAAGCTCATGGTAGGCCGTTTTAAAAAATCTGTACACGTTCTATGAACTCATTTGTCATTGGAGATACCAAAATTAAAACAATTTGAGATGTCATTTCACACCTATTAGATTAGCAAAAATTAGAATCTTGCTGCGTGTTGGTGCAAACACAGGGATATGAGGCCTTTCCTGGACCACTGGCGGGAAGGCAGACAGGTGTAACTCTGAACAGCAGTCCTGCGTTGCTGCCAGATGAAACCTTTCCAGCTCGAGTTGCACTGCTGGGCAGATAGCCTAAAGACGCTCTCGCGGCACTCCATCAGAGACACGTACAAAGCAAATCACAGCGGTGTGAGGACAGTGGTGGGGAGGCAGCCACCATCGCACTGTCTGGCCTGGGAAAGTTGGGGGGCAAATCTGGGGGTCCATAGTGCAGAGTCCCCTGCGGTGTCTCGACTCAGAATAGATGAGCACAGAGCAACACGGATAGTCCTTAAAAGGACCGTGCTGAGTAACAAATGCAGGAAAGGGAATGGGATTTTCAGCACAATACCATTTATGTAAATTTTTAAAAACCCACATGCAAAACAATATACATTTTGCAAGAACACACTCAAGCAAAAAGATACACATTAAATATAGGAGAATGGATTGCCTATGGCAGAGGAGAATGAGAATGGAGGTGAATACATTTTTAATATACAGGTAAGAAAGGGACGATGCACAGACCAACAGCAATGATAAGCCATAGAGCAAGGAGTATGATTAACTCTCAACACACAATGTTTAAAAAAAAAAAAAAGAAGAAGAAGATGAAGAAGAAGAAAGAAATGAGCATTTGTTCAGTTGGGAGTCTCATATTCTCCTTGAAATTCTTGCCTGATCAGGCCAGCCTCGCGTGTTTTCTGGAATCCTATAATTCTTATTTTATGCATCTCCCCACACTTCCACTCTCTTGATAAGCTCTTTCAATGCAGCATTTGTGTCTTACTCTTTGTTACACGGCTGTGACAAGATGTGGCCCAGAGTTGATGGATCCAGGGGTCAGGCCGGCCTCCTCCATGGACCATCTGACCTTGAGCAAGGTCACGTCCTCTTTCTGAGCCTCGATTTCCTCATTTGGAGAACAAGGACCTCAGGGTTTTGTTTCCAGGGCTCGGTGGGAAGTGTGAACTGCTTTTCCCAGTACAGAGCATAGAGCAGAGACTCGGTAAATCAGTAAAGTGTCGTCTCCTTGATTATGGTCTCCTGCAGGCCTCCGCACAGGATAGGGGTCCTGTCAAGAATTTGTAGACCGAAAGGAACTGACACTCGCAGTAATGAAAGATGAAATGTAATGAAAGATGGTGGCTTTGGGTCCAGCTAAAACAGAACTTCTGCACAGCGCTTTTTGGGTTTTGTTTTGTTTTCTTTTGAGAGCATCTGGTTTGCTTCTGAGCATGGTTGTGGAGTGCACACATGCCTCCACCATACCCCTCCCCAGCTCTGTGTCCCTGCATTCGGTCCGGGAACTCTGTGACTCCTCGCTCCCCTTCCTCCCTGCAGGGCTGGGAGAGGGGGACTGTGTGCATTCAGGTTGACTCCCCCTCCCTTTTGTTCTCTGCCGTCTGTTAGAGAGACCGGAACTTGACGCAGGGGTGGGTGATTACCCCCACGCCTGCCACAGAGTGTGGAAATCCTGACACTCTCCTGTGGACGGTGGTGATTTTCTGAGGCCTTTAGATTGATTGCATTCATCCTAGCAGCAGGTTATATTCGCTGTAAAATTATCCAGCTGCTTTCTAAAATCTTGCATTCAACCTGAGGATCTGTAAAAGCTTTCACACGTTGAACGTTTTAAACCCAGCTGATTTTGGACCACGAAACCGTGCGACTGGGGCGGGCGTTGCTGCTTCTGTCTTTGCCTTGTTTTTCTCATCTAGGAAACGGGCCCGAAGTTCAGCACGGTGCGTCGAAACACTCCGAGGGCCGTGAAGCATGCCGGGTGCCCGAAATAGCAGGTGTAGCCGAGATTTTCACTCCCCGCCCGGTTCTCACTCGTCCACCCGCGCTCCCTCGCTGCTGCCAGCAGGAGCGCACAGACACACACACTCACCTCTTTAAAATAGTCTAGTCCTCCATCAGTCAGCCCACCCAGAGACTCACAGCGTAAATGAAAGAGGAAAAAACCTTTTACTGAAATGTTGCCACACGGAAGTACTACGGCTTGTCTTCTGTCTGTGGGAAAGCACCCGTTGTATCGTCTAGTTCTCGGGCTCAGTCCGTGTAGACAGACTGAGTAGGCTCGGCTCTGCTGAAGTTAACACACAGCCCTGGTGCGTCCATGGCTTAGTGCAGTGATCTTCCTGGTGCCAGTGACCTTCAGGACCCGCAGGGGACCTCTACTCATCATGGTCATGCAGGGACCCAGCTCATGGAGGCTTCTTCCGGATATGTGCTCCCAAGGTCACCACAGATGTTGAAAGGGAACATGCTCCATAGTGTGCACTGGCTCTTAACGTGTCTGCCTGGGGGCAGCTTCAGGAAAGGCTTGATCCAGAGCATATGATGCTCTGTCGCTCGGATCTACTCCCTCTGGGTTATCTCTCTCCGCAGGCTCTGCCAGTTCTGATCTTCATATCATCACATGCCCAGTTCAGCAGGAGAGACAGGGTCCCCTCAAATAGTTCCCACACAAATCCTGGGAGTCCCTTTCTCACAGCTCCAGATTAAGTAACAGAGCCAGGCTGATGTGATCGCCATGGCTAGGGCAATGCAGTGCACTCTTTTCAGCTTAGTGTAGGTCATCCCCACTCCTGGGGCTGGGTATAGGGGTACAGGTGCTCCCATAAGATAAAACACAACCTCCCCAGTTGAATCTAAACTTCAGATAAACCACAAAAAATAATCTTTGGTATAAGGAAGTCCCAAATATCACAGGGGACATACTTAGACTAAAAAATTTATTGTTTATCTGAATTGGACTGGATAGGCTGTATTTTTATTTGCTAAAATGGGCAGCTCCATGTGAAACGCCCTCCCAGAACACATACAGCGACAGGGTGGTTCCCCCATAGCAAACGTGGGATGCTGTATGATCAGAGTAAGAGACCGTGTCTACAGAGCGGTGCAAGGCACAGTTGTGCAGTGTGATAACTGGTAGAGCTGAGTGTGTGTGCTGCTCCCCCTGGGTGCCTTTGATGATAGAGCCCTCAAATGGTGCTTCATTACAGCCTGATGTTCTGGTTACCGTGGCCGTGTAACAAACAGCCTTCCGTGGTCACTTACACCTGGAGTTCATTATCACCGTTCCTGCTTCCCTGGGGGTAGGCAGGGCTCTGCCAGGCCGTTCCTGCATCGTATCCAGCATACAGTGGCGGTGAATGTCTGTTGGTGCCGTGATCATCTGAAGGTTCTGCGGGGATGGACGTCCGCGGTGGTGCAGAGACAAGGCTGGCATGTGGGGCTGGCGGTCGGCTGCGGGTTCAGGGGGGCTGCTGACTGGGGTGTGCACGCGTGGCCTCTCCCCGCGGTGCAGCAGGGCAGCGAGGCTCCGAGGAGAAGCCTCTTGAGAGCCAGCATTGCAGGAGGTCCGTGCGGAGGCTGCAGGACTTCTCATGACCGTGGTCTCCCAAGTCCCAGAACCTCCCTCGTGCTGTGTTCTCCTAGGCAACCAGTCCCTGAGGCCAGTCTAGATTCGAGGGCAGGGGAACGAGGGGCCTGGCTCTTGTGGGAGGAGCAGCCCGTGTGTACAGGGAGGGAAGGGATGCTGGAGGCATCTTGCAGACGGTCAGCCACGTGCATTTTATGTGCATCATGTCCTTTAATCCCCCACTCCCCCGCTTTGTTGGGTAGAAACGAACGTACCCGCGTGTCATAGACGAGGAAACCGAAGTTGTTGTGGAGTCCAGAGACAGGCCCTGAGATCCAGCACAGGTCGGAAATGGCAAAGCAAGGACTAGAAGTCGGGTCTTCTGGCTCCGGGTCCATTTCTTTGTTCTCTGCGGCAGCCCGGCTGTCTCCTTCTTGGACTGGTCCAGCCACTGTACGCGGGTTTAAGAACACAGATGGGAGGTCGTCCTCCTGAGGGAGCAGTCTCCCGGATTCGTCTGGATTCTCCCCACTCCCGGGAGTTTTCCCCTCTGCTGGCTGTGTCCCACTCCTTCCGTGTCCTCTAGGATGACTTAGGACAGAAGCTAAAGAACTTCCTAGACTAATACCGTCTAAAGCCAGTGACGGTGTTGATGGCGGGGTGGTTCGGATGGTTAGTTCACAAATATTCATGCGCCTCACCCCTTTCTGGCAGAGTACGCTCCCTTACCCGTCAGTGTTGGCCTTGGTCTCGGGACACGCTTTGCTCAAAGGGCTGTTCGTGCCGATGTCACGTGGTCAGAGACTTGGAACGTGCTCCCGTCCTTGGACTTGCTCCCTTGCGCTTCTGCAGCCACGGCAAGAACCAGCTGGCCAGCGGGTCCTAGGACGGGAGACGTGGGGCGCTCGCCCGGCCCCGGCCCCGGCCCCGGCCCGGAGCAGTGGTTCTCAGCTGAGAGCGAGTTAGCCCACTAGGGGATATTTGACGACATCTGGCGATGTTTTCGATTGTCACAACTAGGAGGACGGTGCCCTGAGCATCGAGTGGGACTCCACGGTCAGGAACGCTATGAAACATCCTGCTGTGTGCAGGACAGCCACCCGGTGACAGAATTACCTGGCCCAAACCGCCAGCAGTGCCGACGTTGAGAAACCTGGGGCTGGATGAGCGAAACTAATTGTTACTTAAAACCTGAGATTGAGGGGTGCCTGGGTGTCTCAGTGGGTTAAAGCTTCTGCCTTCGGCTCAGGTCATGATCTCAGGGTCCTGAGATCGAGCCCCGCATCAGGCTCTCTGCTCAGCGGGGAGCCTGCTTCCCTTCCTCTCTCTCTGCCTGCCTCTCTGCCTACTTGTGATCTCTGTCTGTCAAACAAATAAATAAAATCTTTACAAAAAAAAAAAAAACCTGAGATTGAGGGGCTGGTTAATGCAGCATTAGTGGGTAATAAGTGGCAGATATAACGGTGGACGAGGGAACCACGTTTTATAACCCAAGTTCCCAGATGGCTCCTTCCCACTAAACTTCACCATCTCACCGGCGCCGGTTCCCAGTCATTTCCTCCAGTCAAGGGCGGCCGAGCACACCCCTTGTGTTCTCACTAGTTCCTAGACACCCCCTCGGGAAGGGAGGCACCACCCTAGGCCCTGACGATCCCTCCCTCAAGCCTCACGTCACCCTCTTCCTTGCCTCCTAAAGCCCTTAATGACTCTCTGCCTCACCAGGCCTGGCCCCTCCCCTCTCTGTCACATTCAATTTGTCTGAAGAATTTTCTCCAGCTGGTTGTTACTGCTTGTTTTCTCCTGCAGGAAAGCTCAGCCTTTCCTCTCATCATTTCAGGCTGGCCCCTCCAGCCCTGACGACTCGGTGTTCGGTGGTGACTCGAGTCTCCGAGGAGCCTAATTCATTTTGTATTTTCTCAGAAAAGATGAAAATCATTCCTTTTGGTCCTTTATAAAATCCTCCCATCCCCTAGGACCTTTTTATGTAGTTTGGTTCCCAAACTGAGAAAAGGATCGGGTTCTGACTAATCTGCCCAAAAGAAATTACAGAAGCCTTTTTTTCTTTCACCTACCAAACAAGCAATTCCATTTTATATCAGCTTACCTTTTCCACCCACTTTGAAGGATTTTTTTTTTTAAACTGAGATATAATTTGCATACAGTTAAATGCACCAAACCCAAGGGTATGGTTGGATCAGTTTTTACATCTGTATGCGTCTGTGTAGCCATGACTCAGATCAAGATCTGGAACATTCCATCACCTCCGAAAATTCCTTTGTGCTCCTTTCCAGGCAGTCACACACACCCCCCGCCGCCACTCCAAGGTAATCACTGTTCTGTCTTCATCACCCAAGATTAATTTTGTCTGTTCTCAGGACTTCACAGAGCCTGAACCCTACGACACGTCCTGTAGCGTTTGCTCATTTGTGTCTGGCTTCTCTCTGTCCATGTGCTCGAAGGACTCTCAGTAGCTTCCTCCACAGGGAAGAGAAACAATTCGATAAAAACTTCTGCCACTGCTATTTCAGGAGGCCATGAATGGGAAAAAGAGAGAATTCAGGGCTTGTGGAGAAGACAGTCACCAAAGCCCTCCCTGTCCCCCCACCATCCTGTCCTCCCACGAGAATAGTCAACCCAACAGGAGAAAATTCTGCACTGGTTTAGGATACTTTTCTAGGAATAGCTTTACCTGTTTGGTAGAAACTTGAAGGCATTTCCACTTCGCTGGTAGCAGTGAGGTTGGTCTGAAGGTACCAGGGAGGGCAGCCTCACGTTCCCCATCCTGGGGGTGGGGGGGGGGCGGGGAGAGCCACCGGTAGGAGGAGGTCCCTAAGGCAGCCAACAGCACCGTGGTTGGGCCGCCTCCCAGACTGGAAGGCGGCCACGCGCAGAGCAGCTCCGTGGACGGCATCTTCCAGCGCCGGCAGCCACGGCCGATACAGACCCGTGGAGACCGGGCGTCCTCCGAGGCTGGCTGGCTGCTAGAGCAAGACGCCTGGCGGGCTCACTGGTCTAGGCAGGCTGACTCCTTGTGAGTCAGTTTGGGTGATTTATCCTTGCCTAGAAAAACATCCGTTTCGTCCAGCTTTTCGTTGAGGCGCCCAGACACACGTGCTCTCCGAATCGCGTTTTGGATCAGCTGGTGTCTGGCTGGAGTCTGAGTTCGGGAGTGTGGAGTGGGAATAGCGAACATTCTGGGCCCTCCGTAACAGAGAGACGGTCCTGTCGCTGCACACGGGGTCAGCAGCCTGGCTGGTGTGTCAAGCCCTGGGCTCGCAGGCTTCCAGAACCCTCAAAACTGGACGTTGCCTTCTGCCTGATGCCACAGAGGCAAAGTCTGAGGCCAGGCTGACTCCTTCCCTCTGTCGGTGAGTTCTCCCCCGGAGTATCTGTCCAGTTCTTTTTCTCGAAGTTAAAACTGTACCAGGATGGGCGTTTAGGCTTTGGTGTCTGTGAATTTTCTTTTTTCCCCCAATATGATTTGTACTCTTCTGAAGCAAGCTTTGTTTTTTCCCTGTAATTCAGGAAACTTTGTTTCTTGTATCAAATACTGCCCTGCTACATTTAAGTATATAGAGACACGTTTCCTGCGTGGGATGTCACATTGCCTGTCTGTGAGCTTCTCCCCTCCCACACTGTGGTCGCCTCTGAATCCTGGTGAACTTTCTCAAGCTTGGCTTTTTCACCAGGGAGTTGCTTTTCTGCATTGCTAATTTAGCTGTTACTGAACCAAATGCATTGTTTAAACAGTTTAATTCCTTTCTGCCTCGAAACCATAATCATTTTCATTCCTTTTTTAAAAAAATCTCATCTATGTTTTTGATTCATGATGTCTGCATTTTCTTTGCTTTTATTGAAAGTATGAAATAAAGGCTGTTGGAATTCATTTCTATTTCCTGCAGAAAATCATTTTTAAAAGCATTTTTTCTCCTGCCCATTTCATGACGCAAACAGTTCTTGTAGGCTTCACAGGTTTTTTCCTTTTAAATTTTTAAAAATTTTTAAAATTTTTTTAGCAAGCTCTATGCCCACTGTGGGGCTCGAACTCACCTCACCAAGGTCAGAAGTCCCACACTCCACTGACTGAGCCGGCCAGGCACCCTCTTGTCATTATTTTTAGTTGATGAGAGTTCCCTTCAGGTCTTCACTTCCTCCCACAAAGGGGAGAGTGGGTTCTTCTAGTAATCCCCTCCCCCTCCCCGTGGATCCTGAGCTGGAAGTTTGTGCACGTTCAGGGATTGAACATCCTGGGGGAAGGAGAAGGAAGATAAGGCCACACACCGTCCCAGCATGGGACTGTGACTCCGCATTTGATGAGGGTACCGTGGCACATTTCAAACGCCCCAGGTGTCCAGAGTCCTCTCAGTGAGCGTTTTTGTGACATTCAGGGCTCTTTTGTGCGTGAATGACATAAAAACAAACCCAGACAGGCTGAAGCAAAAGAGAATTTATTGTTTCATTTAACTGAAACGTTCAGGAGTCATTGTGGCTTCCAGTATGGCTGGGTTCAGGGGTATCCGAAACAATCCACCAGGTGTCTGTCTGTCCGTCTGTCTGTCTTCCCTTCATTCTCAGGTTCTTTATGGTGGCATGTTACCCACTATAGCTTCAGCCCTTATATCCTCACAATTCCAAATACAGGAGGAATATTTTCTGTTCTCCCAGCATTTTCAGGAAAAGTTTACTTGTTAACTCATTGGCTCTGGTTGGGTCACATGCTCATCTTTGAACTACTTGTCACATCTAGGGGGTGGGATATGCTGCCTGGTTTAGGCACGGATTATATGTCCACTTCTCAAGCAGGGATTGGAATCTGCCACATCCAAATCCTAAAAAGAAATGTTGGGGTACCATTACTATAAGAAGGATGAATGGATGGTAGTGCCACAAATAATAGATGTCCATTATAGAAGATCAATCCACTTAATTCTGTAAAACTGCTCTGTATCTAGAGTAGCAAGTGGTGAACAGACCCAGCAGGGTTGCTCTGTGCCGTTGGGCAGGTTGTGCACTATCCAACCATGCCGCATCTCAGGGAGCCCAAGTTACATCATAGACATTCTAGATTTGTATCACTTTTAGTTTTCTGACAGATGGAAGTATCAGATGGTGTGTTTTTTGCCAACTGCGTAAAGGTGCCTTAGAGGCTGGTATCAAAGAGCAGGCCTCTTAAGGTGCTGTTGCTCAGTGGTTCTTTTTGTCAGCTGCACTTCCTTTTCCTGAGCCGCCAGGCCTGATGCATTTCTTTAGCTTGCTTTTGCATGTTCCAGTATGTAAGTCCTCACTCTTGTGTCATTTCCCAGACATAGAAATCTTATTGCTAATATAGGATGGTTCTTCTCCTGTGCCCCACTGCTTAGCCCCAAAGCATATACTCTCACTAAGAAACCATGCTCCCCCCACCCCTTACCTCTTAGCATTCCTGGTGGCAGAGAGTGGTAGGAGGTCCCTTCTGGGGCCGGTAGAGTAGGCCCCGGAAGAGCAGGAGAGGCCCTTGTCTGCTCCCACATGGCAGTCGATACCTCACCAAGCTGAGTTACTTCAGCACACCCAGGAAGTGGCAGGCTTGAATTGTCTCTGCCTTGGGCATGGCCTGTCTCTTTTGCTGGGCCTTCCTAGGAGGGAGCAGGGCTGAGTAATTTCTGAAAGCTTTCCCACCTGTCAGATCTGATGCCTGGGAGGATCATTCAGTTGTCAGCATAGCAACATTTCAACGATGCTACAGAATGTCAGTAACCCTTTCTTCAGTGCTCCTGTGTAACATCATATATGAGGCCCATCCCGGCTTTTAGACACATTCTGCCATTTAAGCCTTACAGTAAACCCCACATATCTATGACTGACACCCCTGTTTTATCAGTAAGGAAGGGGAGGTTCAGAGAGGCTAAATAACACCTGCATGTTTATTATTTTTTTAAGATTTTATGTATTTGAGAGAGAGCAAGTGAGCACAAGCAGAGTGGGGGACAGGCTGAGGGAGAAGCAGACTCCCCACTGAGCAGGGAGCCCGGGACCCCAAGATCATGACCTGAGCAGAAGGCAGACGCTTAACCGACTGAGCCACCCGGCCGCCCCTCACACCTGGATGTTTAAAAGTAAGATGGTTTGGGCTCACACCCATGACTTTATGTGATATCTCCTCATGCTAAGCCTAGGGATGAAATGGTATTCATTGTAATGACTCCCATATGTACACCAAGTGTGGATGACGGTGTGATGTGGTTCAGACAGGGCTGGGTTCAGATTTCGCCTTTGTCTCTTGACCTCAAACCTTTATTTTCTCTTCTATAAAGTGGACATGATAATACTTGCTTCCTCAGATGGTGTAAGTGCTCGGGGCGCCTGGGCGGCGCAGTCAGTCGAGCGAGTGCCTGATTCTTGGTCTCAGCTCAGGTCTTGATCTCAGGGTCATGAGTTCAAGCCCTGCACTGGGCTGCACACCCAAAGTGGTATAAACACTCGATAATAAATGGTTTTCCTTGATCATATGCACGTATTCACTTGTTAACCATGGTGTCTCACAGTCTTAATTTTTCCACGAGAAAATAGGAACTCTCGTTGCTTCCCAAGACCCCTCGTGCATCTTTCTGCACGTTTGTTACGCCAGATGATTTCCCTTTAAGAAAGCTCCCCTTGTTATTCCCACCAAAGCCCCTTGATGAGTATTCGAGATGATTTTAAAGCATAAACAGTTGAAAACGCGTTAATATCATTTCCTTTCCAGGCCCATTTCAAAATGAAAGAGAAATGTGTTTGGGGAGAAATTCACTTACAACTTTGGCCAAATGCCCAAACTCTCCAAAGACCCTGACGAACAGAACAAAGTTTAACTCTCTCTAAATAAAATCCCTACGTCTCGGATTCTGTGCTGGGGAGGGCTCTTACAGTGACCATTTGCTAATGATAGCCCGCCCATCAATAATGGAATGTGAGAGACAATCTTCCAATCAATTTTTTTTTTCTGCTGGTTTAGATTAAAGCACAGAAAATGCCCAAATACTCCATCTGCTTCCTCTAAGATTTCTGGTAGGCTGGAGCCCAATTATGGCTGCCTTATCCATTTTTAATAATCTACTTATGATCATGCAAACACAGGGTGTGATTATACCCACATCGGCTTCTGTTTCAGAATCTCCATTCCCATCCATAATTAATAAGGCACTGGGAGCCTTGGAGGGAGCTGAAGGAGAGATGGAAAGGACCGTCAAGCAGGATGGCTTTTCTGTTGCTGCTCATTCATTCATTTTACAGATTTCCCTGACGTCTGCGACGTGCAGGGTGCGGTGCTAGACACCAGAGGCAAAAGGATCACACACACCTTGGCCCTCGCGAGCAGCTCACGGGCTGTGGACGCAGATGTGCAAACACTCATTTGCGGTGTGGATGGCAGTGGCCTTTAAGGCAGAAGATTCAGCTGCTGAGACAACCGAGATGTTTTACATTCCCAAATCATGAAGTACGGGGTAATTAGATTACTGTATTATTACGGATATAACTCTAGGAAGACCTATTTTGGAACCCGTTTTTTTCTGTTGGAGGAGTGAGCTATTCTGGGGAGGCAGTCAGTCTAGCGAGGAAACCAGTCAGCAGGAGAATGAAATGTGCAGTCAGCCCAGGTTCAAGTCCCTGCTTTGGACTGTGTGACCTTAGCCAAGTCCCTTTACCTCTCTGAGTCTGTTTCTGTATTGAAAAAGGAGGGAAATGCCTCCCTCGTTGGCCTTCCTGGGATAACGTTCATGAGTTTGTCGTATGGATTGCAAAGTGCACCACCAGTATAATAAAGAAAACTCCAAGTCTTGCTGATTAGAAATACGATAAAATCACCCAGTTCTTGTTTTCTGACCCTGTGTCCCCCTCCCAAGTTTCCCAGGCGGTGTTAGCTGTGCCATTGCTTTTGGAGAGAGCTGAGCCTTCACATTAGAGACAGGTGTGAAGTATTTTGCGATTGTTCTTACTTGCAAACAATGCAAACTGCCTCAAATAATTTTGGAAGAGAGATTGGGGACTCACAGATTTGCAGAAGTCCAGAAAACTGCGTTTACTACATGCTCTGTTATTAACTGCTAAAAATGTAACTGAATTACAACTACTCATTCTCATGTTTGGCGTAGCACGTGCCAGACTTGCTTCTTTCTGGGCTTGGGTCAAGAATCCTGCACACTCGCCTTCCTGTCTTGGCCCGGAGCCGGAGCGGGCCATGGTGGTCTTCCTCTGCCAGAATCAAAATCCCCACTGCCCGTCTCGATGGAAAATTCCAACAATCTATAGCTGAAGTCAACCTAAAATCTTAATCTCCAGCAGTAGGTGGGACCTGACAGAAAGGTAGCTTTTGGGCAGGTGGTGAGTGGGACGAGGGGGCTGCGGGACCGGAGTTCCCAGCTCCACCCACCCCCTTCCACCCCGATGTCCAGCACATCGTCTTCCCCCAGCATGTCAGGCACACCCGGCCGCAAAATTTGGCTGAGACATTGCATTTGGCTGGACTCCTCTCCCCCAGGACAGCCACAGGTCCTGCTCCCCTGAGATGCTCGAATCTCTGCTTTGGTGGGAATGAGATTCTCCCTGACGGCTCTGTCGAAAATCGCAACCTCTCCTCCTGCACATGCTGGAATTCCCCCATGCCGCTCCCGGGCTTTTTTTTTCCTTCCTAGGACCCATCCCTTCATGCTGTCTGATTTGCTCTAGGGAAGGGACGTTCCCTCCCCCTCCTGGCAGGAATGGGCTTTTGTGTTCAGGACTATAATCCCGACCTCGTACAACCATTTCTGGCACATCGTAGGTTCCTGGTAATTTGTGGAGGGAACGGACGAAACAGCCAGTCTCATCACAGGGCTTGGCCATGTCAGCTCCTTGTTTGGCCTCCGCGGGCACCATCCGCCTCCGTGTCTCTGCCTGTGTCCTGCGGCGGCTGGACGGAGCCCAGGGGGCTGCTGGTGCAAACCGTGCAGCCCCCAGACCTGCTAGGCGGGTGGCTCTTGTTTCAGAGACGCCGGAGGCTGGGCTCTGCCCGGGCCATGGTGGGGGGGTGGGCTGGGAGGCGAGGTGACAGGGTGGCCCCAGGGCCTTTGTCGGCTCCCATGGGTGGGCAGCTGTGCCATCATCTGACTGCTAATTACGTTTTAGTCCAGAGCTGGGGGAGGGGGTGGGCAGCTTCCTTCCAGAAGTCAGTGGAACTTAAAAGAATGAAATACAAACGCCTTGCCTTGGCTTCTCAGATCTTGACTCCCACAGCCTATCCCGCTGCGCCCCACTTGCGTTCCGGCCTGCTCTCTGGTTCTTGAAGCCGCAGAACTGCTCTCCTGCCTCCAGGCTTCAGCCTTATTTCCTCGAGTGCCCTGCACCCCCGGCCATCTTCAAAGCTGAGCCCAGCACCTCCCATCAGAGGGACTTTTTCTGTCCAGAGCGGCGTCCCCCATCCCACGGAATTTCTTGCTGACACATTTCTCCTACTTGTCTGGTTTTCACTGCTTCTCCACCCCCCCCCGCCCCCGCCCCCGACTATGGAGCCAGAGCTTGGCAACAGTGGGGCGTCCTTTGCCACCGTGGCCTTCCCGCCTCGCACAGCAGCCTGCGCTCCGTGGGGGCTCCGTGAGCATTTGTAGAAGGCAGGCATGAATGAACGGACCAGCAGGCCGATTAGGCATTCTTGTTTCGGGATCCGAAGGTGACTGGTGGGGGTGTCTCGCTCACGAGGGGGGCTTCTCCTCCGTTCCTTTGAAGAGAATCAACAGCAGAGGTTTCAGGCTGGCAGATCAAGGAGCTGGATGGAGCCTGTGGATTTGCTGAAGTGGTTTGATTGGCCTCCCACAGGGTTTTACAGGCAAACTAACCAGGCACCGGCGTTCTTGCAATCCCAGCATTGGGCATCCATTGTCTTGAACTTTGCCCACCTCCCTCGTTCCCCTTACATGCTGCGCGTGTAGCATTTGAACTCTCCGACCCCAGGCTGCTGGATCATTTAGACTCGGAACACTCGGACACCTTCTGGGGCCTCCACGGCTCTCCTCGGGGATCAGATCGTTCTCAGGAGTCTGGCTGGAGAACCGCGCCCAGGGGTCGCGAGGCATGGCTGATGGCTCTCGTTTTTCCAGAGAAGTTGAGCCCGGTTGACAGCCGGGCAGAAAGGAGGGTGGGCTGGAGACAAAGTCTTGGAATGTCTCCCATGGGAAGGGGGAGGGCAGCCCCGCAGAGCGGGAGCCTGGCCTGGTTTGTTCACGGCAGGCATCCTTAGCGCCTAGCACAGCTTGGAACCTACTAGATGCCAAGGAAAACTTGAGTGAAATTTTTAAAATGGCCACGGATAAAATGACAGTGTTTGCTTCTGTACTCCCTAATTAGTGACCCTAATTAGTTAGGTTTGATGACTTTCCCCACCAACCTGGTAAGAGCAGGGAGCACAGACCGTGGTGCCTTTAAGATGCTGTGGGACAGAGTGACGGTGTGCGTGGGCGGCCCCGTATGAAACTCAGCACACCCGCCAATGCCCGTGTATCCGAATTCCCCTGCACAGACTTCCTGCTCCCTTGAACTTGAACTTAACAGGAAACAGCTCCATGTGGGGTAAAAACTTACACATGTAAATACACACACACCTTTCTGAGCCTCGAGACGAAGGCGGTTGTGGCCAAGCATCCCTCCGACTGCAGTCCCAAGACCTCTGCACCAGCGTCCGGCTGTCTGTCAGGCCCAGGCATGCTGTCCGCACCTCTACCATCCTGTCCGCCTCCAGATCTCACATATCCCAGAGCATCTGTGCCCCGGATTGCGGCAGTTGGTTTGCGGTCCCAGCTGAGCCACAGTGTCTGCCGCAGGTCTCTTCCTGCCAGAGTCACGAGGGTGACTGCATTCTTCCAGTGCGGCTGTGGGGCCCATAGGAGGCCTCGTCCTACCGCGTGGACTAAACACTGAGGCAGCCAGAGCTGAGAGGAGCAGAGAGAGCCCGAGCTCTGAGGACATCATCCGAGCCCCCGGGGCCCAGTGGGGTCTGCGTCTGCGTCTTAGTCTTACGTTTGGTGGCAGAAAGTCTCTCCCCGCTTAAGCCCTTTTGTGTTAGTTTGTGTTTTGTTTCTCCCACAACCTGTAGGGGTCCGGGCCATGCAGGAAGCTTGGTGGCAAGGACCCGCCACCCTCTTCTGTCCCCGCCGCTACCACCCAGCGCCCATGGCCGGGCCCCGCTGTCCTTCCCGAGTGGAGTCGGGCAGCGTTGCTCACTCGGTCTGAAAGGCCCTGATCGCGGAGCACATGTGGCCGCGTGTTAAGACGTGTTAAGACGTGTTAAGACGTCACTAAATTGACATTTGTGACGTGGACCCCAGGGGCCAGATGGTGAGGAGGTTCCACGGAAGACCACGAGAGAGATCAGGATAGAGAAGTTAATGACTCACAGGTCCGGGAGGGAGCACATGGCCCATCTCCAGGGGCTTCCGGGAGAGCGAGGCAGAGCCTGGGGCATGTGCCGTCACTGGGGTCCCTGTGCAGAGGAACTGGGGCTTCTGGGCTAAGGCCAGATTGGTCCATTCAAACGAAAAAGAGCGGAGTTTTGCTAAGCTGTCTGAGGATCTTACCTAAGGGGACGGCAAGGGGAAAGCCCTCGTTCAAATCAGGTAAAGCAGAAAAGGGGATTTCTTGTAAAATTATAGTGATATGTATGGAACCAAGTATAGGAAACCGGGCAGGACCTCATAAAGAACTGGAGGCAGGAACCAAAGCAGCAGTTGCCTGTTTGGGCGAACGGCAGACGTGAACGACCATCTCTGATTCTCAGTTCTCAGTTCCCAGTTCTTCAGAGAGACGGCTCGCTCGGCAGCCGGAGCCTGAGCCAAACCTCCGTGGCTGGTCCGGTCCAGATCAGGGCGGGCCGGCTGTTCAGTCCAAATACGGCCACGGGGGCCAGGCCTGGGGGAGAGGAGGCTGCTTGCAGAACGGGAGCTGTCTGCCCAGAGTGTATCTGTGGTAGTGACTAAGTACGTAGGAATCACACACTTACTACTTTTTCCAGGAGCATGGCCCTCAAGACGCTCTAGTAAATAAATCACCCCAAGCTGCTTTTTTAAAAAGATTTATTTTAAAGAGAGAGCAAGAGAGCAAGTGCACCAGCAGGAGGGGGAGAGGGAGAGAGAAACTCCAGCGCGGAGCCCGACGTGGGGCTTGATTTCACGACCCTATGACCACAACCTGAGCCAAAACCAAGAGTTGGACACCCAGCCGGCTGTGCCACCAAGGTGCCCTCAAGGGCTACTTTTTTAAAGGCAGAATAGATCCCTGGATGTACCTCTCCAGAGCTCCACTATCAAGGGAGAAAAAAAAAAACCCTCAAATGCACAATGTTAGACAAAACAGATTTTTAAAAATATATATTGCTCTTACTAATAGGGAAGATGTCATTTAAGCAGATGGTGTCCAAGGGGGAAAAAATTGACTCAAGAAGATATAGAAAAACTGAAAATACACTGATAACCATGGGTGTGTTTGAAAATAGTGTCCGCAAAAAGCTGCTAGACCAAAAATATCTGATGTATGAATGCAGTCAGATCTTCAGGGACATATGTATGAAAAACATACTTCCCTGTTTGTTTTACTAGCAAGTAACTGGATTGCCCTGATACCAGACTCTGAATACAGACACAGAAAACCCAAATGATACAGGAACAAATAGTATTTGGCTACGTTAGCAAAAAGAAATACGTATCTAGAGAATTTAGGGGGACTGTGTTGTAGCCAACTAGTATTCCAAGAATGCTAATGGCCCGTCATCGGGATGACTGCCAACACCGCCAAGGCACTACAGTGGGTCAAAGGAATGAAAAATGCAGATTTGGATGGCTTTAAGTTAGGCATTGCTGGAAGTCAGTGGTCATGTCTGAAAACAAAATACTGAGTTAGTACTGAAGGATACTCTTATTTCTTTCACTGGCTGCCTACATGATATTTAAAGCCCAGAACAACACGATGAAGACTGCGGTAACTTAGTGTTGTTCTGGATGGAATTGCCAATGCAATAAGAAAAGAAAAAAGAGAAAATAGACACAAACCTTGAAAAGAAGTACCCCCCCCCCGCCCAAGAATTAGAGGATGATGGTATTTTGTGCCCACAAAACCAAAAAGACCCAGCTGGCAGTTTGTTAGAAGAATAAGAGAGCTGGGGTGCCTGGATGGCTCAGTCGTTAAGTGTCTGCCTTCGGCTCAGGTGATGGTCCCAGGGTCCTGGGATTGAGTCCCACGTTGGGCTCCCTGCTTGGCGGGAAGCCCGCTTCTCCCTCTCCCACTCCCACTGCTTGTGTTCCCTCTCTGGCTGTGTTTCTCTCTGTCAAATAAATAAATACAATCTTAAAAAAAAAAAAAAAAGAAGAAGGGAGCTGAGTAAAGTTTGGCAAAGGGGACACACACGTGCACACACACACATACACACACAGTAAGCCGTTCAGTAATATAGTGTGTGTTGTTATGGGGGAAGGTTGTTTACAACAGCAACAGAAGTGTTAAATACTTAAATAAATACACAGGAAGAACCTATATGAAGAAAACTATAGAACTTACTGGATGATGTAAACAGAGGGCCTCAGTAAGTGGACAGCGTGACATGTACCTGGATGTCTGTTCTCCTTAATCTAGTTGTTTTATTCAATAAATGGAAACTACAATGAAGGGGAAAATCTTCTCTTTTTTTAACCTTGACTTGTAAGGCTCATCTGGAGATCAGTGAGAACACTGGAGAAAATTGTGAACGTGGGGAATAAGATGATTATTTTTTTTTAAATATTTTATTTATTTGACAGAAATCACAACTAGGCAGAGAGGCAGGCAGAGAGAGAGGAGGAAGCAGGCTCCCCACAGAGCAGAGAGCCCGATGTGGGGCTCGATCCCAGGACACTGGGATCACAACGGGAGCCGAAGGCAGAGGCTTTAACCCACTGAGCCACCCAGGTGCCCCAAGATGATTATATTGATATAGAAGTTTGTCGGGGCGCCTGGCTGGCTCATCAGTAGAGCATGCAATTCTTGATCTCAGGGTCATGAGTCCAAGCCCCACACTGGACGTGGATGGAGCCTGCTTAAAAAAAAATAACAATAATAAAATATAAGTTGGTAATAATTAAAAGAATGGTATTGCTGTAAAAGATCAGTGGAATAGAAAAGAAAATCCATTAAAAATTTTGAATTTAACATATGATAAGGTGGCATTTGAATCTGTGGGAAAGATTTTTTCAACAAACGGTGCTGGGACAACTGGCTAGCCATTTGGAAAATAGATCTTCCTTCACGTGTATCAAAATGTCTCAACGTGATTACAGATTTCGATTTAAAAATAAAACCGCTTTATAGTTATGGAACGGTGGAAAATTTCAAAGCATGACACCCAAGTCGGAAAATGTAGAGGAAAAGGCTACGAAATTGGACTACATAAAAACGTAAAGACATTTTTACACTAAAAAAGAAATCGTAAAGGTAAAGCAGAAGGTACTGTGGGTAATGGGGTCCACAGCACAAAATGTGTAAAAGCAGGAAGTCAGATGGGCAATTTACAAATGAAGGGAAAATGCTCCATTCCGTAGTTACGAGAAAAATGAAGTACAATAATGATAGCATTTTTTTCCACCTGTGAAGTTGGGAAGCAGGAGGCCGGTCCTCTTGCAGTGCTGTTTTGAATGTCCGTTGGTGTAACTGTTCTGGAAGGAATCTTGGCCATTTGTTGAAAAGCCTTAGACACTCAGTCACACCCAGGAATTCTGTTTAGAAGAGAGTGTCACGGAAAGAAAGAGTAGATGCATATTCACCTCAAGGATGTTTTGTAAGTTTTGTTTGAGTATTAAATATCCAGCCTAGGGGGTTGTCACAGAATAGTGCGCAACTGTTTACGGAGACAAGGTCCATGAACGCGAACTTTAATAAGGAATATTATCCAGTGTGTATGAACAAGTTTTTAAAAGTTACAGAGTACCACATTCATTTAGTGCAATTCTGTTTGCTTTTTGGAAATACTCTGCGTGCACAAAATCACCCAAAGAGAATCATAAAAAATCTGAATAAATATACACCACACTGTTAATAGTGTTTATCTCTGCTTGGTGGGATTACACAGGATCTTCATTTTTCCCCCTTTCTGCTTATCCAGTGCGTTATTTCCATGTAAATCAGCCAAAGAATGCCAAGTCAGGAAATATTTTAAAGTCGGTAGCAGTTAAGTTTCAGATCCATTTCTGAGCCCAGGCCCGACCCAGGACTGCTGTTAATCTACACATGAATTCATCCTCAGCCTGGCTCGGGCTCCGGCTTCCAAGTCCCAGCATTGATTTGTTTCTTTTTGGAGTGAATTTTGCTGCCACAGCATCCTTCGGTCTCCGGAGCTGGGGGCACCTGCTTCACCACCAGTCCTTTGTGTCCCTGGCCAGATTTATTCCACAATTCCTAATTGAATAAAACCCATAATTTCATTTTTAAAATACATGGGCCCATTAGTGTCAGTAATTAGACATTAACAAGTATAAAGATGGCCCATTAATGAAGCAGCAGTTTTAAGAGGCTCCAACCAGTAGACTTTACCAGGGGAGTCTTGTAAGTGCTATCCCTCGAGGATTTTTGATGGGCCCGTTCGTGATCATCTCAACAACAGTGGGACCTGCAGTGAAATGAGCATTTTCCTGACAAGCATTCACCAGGGAGACCGGCCGCTAGGATTTCCGTGGTTCGGAGAACAGGAGGAAGCTTAGTGAAGCCAGAGAAGGGGGTCTCTGTAAAGCGAGCCCTCCAAGGCAGCGGGTTCGGACCCTGCCTCCTGACGGGCCCTGCTGGACGAATCTTGGAGCAGAAGTCTTCTGTCCCATTCGGGAGGCAGCGTGGTATTGTAACGATGTGGCCTTAGGACCACCCAGCCGTGGGTTCGAGCCCGGCTCTGCCGCTTTCTAGCTCTGTGGTCTTGGGTGGGTTACTGCAAACTACTCAGCTCACCCGAGACTCGCTTTCCTGATTCGAGATGATAGAGTGGGACTGGACTGCACCCCACGCATCTTCAGCCTGCTTTTATTTATTTTTGTGATTTTTAAAAAGATTTATTTAGAGAGAGCACGAGCAGGGGGAGGGACAGGGAAGGAGTCTCAAGCAAACTCCGCGCTCAGATCGTGACCTGAGCTGAAACCGAGAGTCGGACGCCTAAACCTCCCGCGCCACCCCAGGCGCCCCCAACCTGCTTTTAACTTGGGTCACGGGAACAGGAGGAGCCCCTGGTCATCCCCTGTGGTGCAACTTAAGTTGAAGGCAAAAGCCTTGGAGTCTCCATCTTATCGGGGTCACCAGTGCCTTCAGAAAATTGGACAAAAAGTAGCTAATGTATATATCGAGGACTTGCTCTGAAGTGTCTCACAAGCATTGTCTTAAATTCTCACATTAGCGGAGGGTACGGCCGTTTCTCAGGCTCAGGGGCGGGCTTGAAAGCTGGCTGAGGGTTATGGAGGGTAAGGGTTTCCTGTGGGATTTGAACTCTGGCAGTCTGCCTGCCGAGCAGGGTTCGGTCCCTGGGAGGACCTGCCTAAGCTGACTTCCCCTACCCAGGTATATACCAGACACGAAACAGCCTTTCCAGGAATCCACCTCCCCCCCCCCCCCCCGCCGCCGCCCCATCCAGCCAGCAGTGCCCAGTAAGCTGTGGTGGGAGGAACGACTGAGGCTTTGGGGATTTGGATGTCCCCACAACCTGATTGCTCCTCGCCCACTTCCAGACACGCCGCCGTCCTCTTTCACGAGTGACTGTCAACAGCCTCCTGATTGTTGCTTCTGCCCCTTCTTCCCGTGTGTCCCCAGCACCGCAGCCGCATGAGACCTGCTAAAACAGGAGTCAGATCAGGGCTCTCCTCCGCTTCTCGTTTCCTTCAGAGTCAACATCCACGTCCTTCGATGACCTCCGAGGTCCTGGCCCCCGTCTCTTCCACTCGGTCTCTCTCGTCTCCTCGCCTTGCCCATCCTGTTCCGGGAACACGGGTGTCCTCGCTGAGTCTGGCTCGTGTCGCGTCAGGGACCGCACACCCGTGTCTGCCCCGCCGGGAACGCTCGCTCCTCCTGGGGCCGCCTGTCCCCCTCCCTCCCCCACTTCAAGTCTCTGCTCAAACCCCACCTCTGAGTACAGCCTTCCTTGAATGCCCTTTGTAGATTTTAACCTCCCTGACCCTTCAGCTCCCTGTTCCTGCTTTATTTCCTCTCCTTGGCACTTGGGATCGTCCCCCATGCTGCCTGTTTTATTCGTCTTTTTACCGCCCATCTCCCCACAACAGCACAAGCCCCGTGAAGGCAAGGATTTCTGTCTCTTTCGCTCCGTCTCCTTCTGGGCTCCGGAGCGGCGCCTCGCATATGTCGATGCTCAATAAGTATGTGATGAATGAAGGAAGCTGGTCCAACATCTCCTCCTTGAGGGGCTCTGGAATCTGGAGGCAAAGTCCCAGGAGAGCTTAACCAGGCTCCTAGGCTGAGAGCAGCCGGTCTTGGTGACACCTCACGGGCGAGAGCCCTGTGTGGCTGGGACTCCCATGCGGGCAAGGCAAGGGGGCAGAACTGCTTGCCTGGGCCCTGGGGCCGCTCCCCTGGGAGGACGCAGGCCCCGGGGCGGCCCAGTAAGGAACTGACCAGGTGTGCAGGCCTGGCCTTGGCTGCGGGGGGGGGGGGGAGGGGGGCGGCGGGGAGGACGCCGGATGGGGGCTCGTGCTGCTGCCGGAACCGAGATCTGGGTACCGGAGATCCTGGAGAGCCAGCCGCACGGCAGACACTCCGAGATGACAATTTCAGAACTTGGCTTGTAAATCCGCTCTCTACACAGAAGTGGGACAGCTGTGTGATTTGTCAGCTGAGTATTAGGATGTCAAGTGGCAGGCCCTGGAGATAAACCCGCGTGAGAGACTATTTAATAATCCACCCTTCACTTCTCATATCGACCCTAAAGATGATTCTTCCAGACTTATTTTCCAGGAGATAAGTTCCCCCTTAAACTCATTCTGATTTTTATTGTCATTTACCCTGAGTTTTATCTTCTAGACCAAATGTAGCAAATGCTGCTCTTGGGTCATATTTGGCCCCGAGATGTTTTGTTTGGCTCACATGGTATTCTGAGGGAAAAAAAATTTTTTTTTTCCCCACTGGGTGCCAACTTAAAAAAGCACAGAAATATTACATTTCTGGCTTGTCTTGGAAAATGGGGAAATAGGGCAATGGTGGACCCGTATTTTTGCTTTCTGACAAGATCAGGTGTGCTCGGGGATGTATTTCTGCTTTCCGACACGCAGGCAGGGAGAGAGGCTTTCCTGACTGGGTGAGATGGGCGGCCGCCGCTCCCCCAGCTTGTCCCACTCCCCTGTTCCCTGCACGGCCCCATCAGGGGCCCCGACAGGTGACTCGGCTGCTCCGCTGAGGGGGCTGGAGGGGTAGCTGTGGACCCCAGAGCTCTAGATTCACCCAAACTCCATCTCAAAGAATCCAAAACGCAGACTTTTCAGGCAGTCTCCTTCCCTGCCTGGGGCCCCGCAACAGGCTGACGAGAAGGAGCTCTTTCTACAATCACTTCCAGATTTCCAGTCCCTTCTGTTAAACGTTCTCGATAAAATGGGCTTGAGGCAGAAGGCCCCATGGTGGCAAGTGCTGCCCTCGTGACCCCACCTGGATTTCCTGCCCTCTCCGGGCCTCGATCCATCGTCTGTAAGGTGAAGACCACACGAGTCCCCACGCTAGAGGGTTGGGGTTCTGAGTTAGGGCTATTCTGTTCGTGTAAAGCGTTCAGGAAAGGACCTGGTCTGTGAGCGTCGGTGAGCAGGAGTCCGCAGGACGGAGGGCCCTATGCCGCTGTGAGAACGTGGAGTCAGTGGAGGGGGTTTCAGAGCCTGGTCCCCCACCCCGAGGGAGCCCAGGACAGCAGGCTCTGTGCCTCGGACTATTACAGGGGGGGCGGATGACGAAACTGAGAACGGGATGTTTAAAACACCAGGTTCAGGAGCGCCTGGGGGGCTCAGTAGGTTAAGCGTCTGCCTTCGGCTCAGGTCATGATCCCAGGGTCCTGGGATCGAGCCCCGCGTCCGTCGGGCTCTCTGCTCAGCGGGGAGCCTGCTTCTCCTTCTGGCTGCTGCTCCCCCTGCTTGTGCTCTCGCTCTCTGTCAAATGAATAAGTAAAATCTTAAAAAAAAAAAAAATCAACACCAGATTCGTCGCCTGGCACAGAGCAGACTCTTAAATGTTCATTAAGTCTTACTTTGTTTAAATGTTGAGCTTCTGGGACCATTTTCCCTGGTTAAAGCCAGCTAGAACTTTCGGGGGACCTAAAACAGACTGGAGGAAAGGGAGCGGCCGGAGGTGGCTTTCCGTTCCTGGGGCGGGTGGATTTGAATGCCTAATCCCTCCCTTTGGTCTTTAGAGTTTACAGATGACCATTCGGGGATGCTATGAACAGGTTCACCGCTGCGATCTCTGACAGCGTAGAATCCGTGTGCTTTTGCGGGGCAAGCCCAGAACTCAGGCGCTCAGAGCAGCCGCCGCCGATGGAGTTGGGCAGCCCTGCAGGTCGGCGCGTTGGCCTGAGCTCCCCTGGGCGGTTCTGGGCCTGGGCTTGGCGGGGCCCGCTGACCGGGGCTGGCTGGTGTGTGGGGCTCGGCCCAGGACACCTGAGACGAGGGGGGTCCCTTCTGCCGATGGCCCCCCACCCTCCAGCTGGTTAGCCCCGGCATGCTCTGTGGCGACCGTGGGGTTCCAGGAGCGGCAAGAGGGCTGGCCCCGGGGCACGAGAGCTTTGGAAGGGTCTGCACGCGTCGCCTTTGCTGGTGTCCTCTGGCGGCAGGAAGTCATGTGGTCATGTTTGGAGGCACCATGAGAGGGTTCTCCCAAAGGATGTTAATACAAGAAGTGGAATTCTTGCACGGTTGACCCGAACTTGACTCTAAGTCAAACTGGAAAATGACTCCCTCAACTTGTGTTGAGTGGAACACCCAGAAGGCACGTGCTCTTCTCCGGGGTCCCACGTCCAGGTTCTCGGGCTTGCAGGGACTCTGGGCCTCGGCTGCTGCCCCAACCAGCCTTCACGCAGGGCAGGTGCTCTGCCTGAGCCTGTCCCTAGAGATACGAGTCCAGTCCCCCAGCCCTTGCGGCCCGGTGTGGCCTGACTTAAAATAGCTCCGGCAGCGAGCCCGTGCGGCTGGGAGTCTGGGCCTCCTGCATGCCAGCTGCTGCCAAGGCCATATGCTGTCTGGGAAAAGGCATGATGTACTGCGAACGTCCTTGCTGAGAACAAGCAGAGGCAGCCGCGGGGGCCAGAACCCGGGACAGTCAGGACGAGTTCTGGGACCCATTGTCCCCGCAGGCCCAAGAGGCTGGACCAGTGGCAGATCTCCTGGTTCTCCTCAGATCTTTGCGCTCTACGTCCCTAAGCCAGGCCCCCGCGGGGGCTGTGTTCTGAGTCCCCGAGGTCCTCAGAAGACACTCCCTGGGGTTTCCTGGGCAAGAACTTGGCCAGGATCTGTGCAGCCTGGGGCCTGCCTGTCCTTCTGCCCTGCGGGGAGGCAGCATGGGCGTGTCCCCATGTGTGGCCACCCCCAGGGCTGGGTGATGGGGCGCAGGATACTTAGCCGGAGGCAGAGCATGAGCGTCGATACCGAATCACAAACCACACAGGGCTTTGGAGGCCAAGGCTGCGGAACCGTGTCCTCGTGGGCCAGTCCCAACGGCAGCCAACGCTGAACGGCCTTTGCTGTGTGCCGGGCACCATGGCGAGTGCGTGCCCCGTGGGGCTGGTATTACTGGTGGTGCTGTTTGAAAGACAGGGGAGCCGAGACGGCGGGAGAGGAGGTCACTCGTGCCGGCTCAGCCAGCAGGAAGGGAGGGGGTGATGATCGAGCCCGAGCCTGCCTGTCGGACTCCGACGCCCCGAAGCCCTACAGCGGGATGTCACGGAGAGCACCTGAGGTTGTCAGGAGAGATCGGGGAGAAGCTGGGAAGGACGAAAGAAAGCAGGAAGGGGAATGAGTGAGCCTAGAAAGGGTGAACTCTTGCCGTGGTGCGGTTCTCACCAACCCACATCTCTTTGAAGCGTCCGGGACCCTGGAGCCGCCGTTGGGTGGCTGACGACCAGTTCCCCTGGGGCGCAGCTCCGGCCCAGGTCCTCTGGTGCACCTGGGACCTCTGGCCTCCGTAGACTTCCAAGACTTGACAGCTGTTGAAGGTTGGGGGCGAGGATGGGGAGGGTAGTACATAAGACTGCTTTCCTCGCTTCCCTCCCCACATTCAGACCAGTGGAGTCGAGAGTCAGACATGTCAGCCCTGTCACCGAGGGAGGTGGCTAGGGAGTGTGGTCAGGAGAGCCTGCCAGTCGTCCTGCCGAGTGAGACTTACTCACCTGGGCCCCAGCATAGCGGAGGGACTGCAGGTGTCCCCCACTGGCTGCCCCTCAGCACTGATGGCCCCGAGGAGCGAGTGGTGCCCTAGGTGTGGGGGGGCCAGGAAGGGGTGCTGGCCACCATGTCCTTGGGGCCGTCCCCCAAACTGGCCAACTAGTTAAGTCACCGTGAGGAGCGACATGAGGGTGGGGGGAGAGACCAGGAGTTAGTAGGGCTGAGGTCTTTCCACGTGGCTGTTGTGGCAGGGAAACAGAGGTCCCTTCTAACACTCACGGTGGGCCAGGTGACAGTGCACAGAGGAGAGTGATTGTCGCTTTGTGATAGCCAGAGAGAGTCCCAGCATGGGGAGGGGATCTGTGTGTGTCCTACAGTCACAACTTACCTGAGGACAGTGCCGGTGGGTGTCAGCTTGGATCGCGTCCCAGATCTGTCCCTGACCCCGAAGCAGCAGGCAGGTAGCTTGTCCTGCGCAGGGTCCGTGAGATGGCATCTCTCTTCCTTAGCGTTTACTGGGTGTCTGGGCTGTGCCAGGCTCTTTGCTGGGCGTGGTGGGCAGGAGAGGAAAGGTTGTGAGACAGCACTGTGCAACAGTGCAGGGTCAGCGAGGTGCACAGCGGAGAGGACGGAGGACAGCCATCCTCTGTTGTGCACGGAGGGATAGCGAGGGGCTTCTCAGAGGAGGTGACGCCAAGCTCTGAAGCAGGAGCAGGAGTTCGCTTGGAGAACGATGCCAGGACGCGCCTGCTGGGCAGGGGTGTGGGAAGCGTGCCCCAGGGAACCTTCAGTCCTCCTGAATTTCAAGAGTCGAGAGTTCATGAAGGAGGGTACCGGCGGGATCGAAGCAAGTACCAGATCTTGATGGGCCGAGGGCACCATGTGAGGATATTTAGAACTGGTTGTGTGCATGACGATTTCTTAAACTTCTGTCATTCATGGAGCCCCTTGATTTTCCTTGGTGTCAGGCATTTGGATTTTCTACTTAAATTATTTAGCAAGTAAACTCTCTCTTGCTGTGGTGAAGGGAAAACCGGTGTCTTTTGTCAAAGAAATAGATACAACAGAAACAAAATGGTGTTACTCACGTCTGAGTAGACCGTGCTGCCGGCCATGGGCTCGGAGCCTGAGACGTGCTCTGTCTTTGTTAAAAATGCAGAATAACAGGTGTTAGAGACACGCTGATGCCAAACTGTGACTTTGTCCTTGGCTAAGCAGGAGAGGTTGGAAGGGGAATCACCTTTTTGGTCTGTGACTCAGTGTTAATTGATGCTGAGCCCCAGGACCCCCCAAATTAGCCCACCCGGTGGGAGATCCATAAGCCTTGGGGAACGGATGAAGGATATTAAGCAGCGGCACAGTGTGACTCAGACAAAAGAGACAAGTAAATTGTGGAGTAATTAGAAGGTGGCAAGTGATGCAGAGAAAAGTAAAACAAGGAATGAGATAAGGAGCACAGAGGGAGGAGTGTTGTACTTCTAGATAAGGTGGTCTGGGGTGTCTTTCCTGAGAAGGTACATTTGAATACAGACTTGAAGAAGGAGAGGGAGGCTTGGAGATCTGAGGGAAGGCTTTCTGTGCACAGAGAACATCATGTGCAAAGGCCCTGTGGTAGGAGTGTGCCTGGTGTGTTCAGCTGCAAAATAGCCCACGAGTCTGAAATGGAGGGAGAGAGGGAGAGGGCAAGTGGTTGGAAATGAATTCACTGAAGTAAGGGGGAGGGTTCAGTCTCCTGGCATTTCCCCAGAGCCCCATCTGTATATCCCTACAACCACCTTGGGCGGAGGGGAGGGCGGTTAGTGAAAAATTCAGTCAGCCGTTTTGTACTCCGTCTTCACAAGCTGAGCACCTCCCCTCACCAGCCATTGTCAAGACCATTTATACAGACTGTCTGGGGCCCGGCCACGCATGGAGCATTGGTACTATGTCATTACCAACCCAGCGTCCATGTCTAGACGGCCCCAAACCCAGTCTCTGCTTTCTGAGCAAAACCCAGCTTGGGATTCCAGCAGAATCTGTGGAATTTTGGCATCTTGTGGAGCACCCCCGGAGCCTTCGAGGCCCAGCACCCCACAGGCCTGGACCGTTGTGTCAGGAACTGTCCTCCTGTCCCTTCAAGTGTTACTGAGCTCCCCGGGCGGAGGTAACAGAGGTCCCCTTGTGGAACGCGTTCTTGGCGGGCAACCTGTGTGTCTGGCCTTGCCCTCGGGCGGATGAAGGCAGGTGGTGGGCATGGGCGGGGGCCGAGTCCCCTCTGCCTTGCTGGCAGGTGGCTGGATGCCCACCCCAGGGGTTTTCCTGTGGAGAACTTGCTCTGTGCCGTGCAGTCCTGGCTGATGAGTAGAGAAGGCTGCGCCCCATCTACCGGGGCGGGGCACACGACCCAGGCTGGCCAGTCAGGGACCTTCATTCTGTGGCCGCTGAGATTTGCAGGGATGGTGTGTGACTCCAACCGGGCCCGTCAGCCCCTCCCTAAGGGAGAGTGTGTGGGCCCTTTTCCTCTGGGATCTCCAGCTGTGCCAGCGCCCATCTCTGCCGGTCACACTGGGGCGTGGTTTGCAAAGTGAAGCCACTATACCAAGGACAGCAGAGCCAAATGATGGGGACAGACCCACGTATGGGGATGACCTGTCTGGACCCCTGGATCCAGACGGATCACCTGCCATCAGAGAATGTGTGGCCGTAAATCCCCTTGTTGTTTGTGCTAGTTTGGGTCGAGTCTCCGTCACTTGCACCGAGGGACAGACCTCCGCTCAGACCCCCGCTCCGCCGTCTGAGGATTCCGTGATCTTGGGACCTCCCTCGGCTCACTTTGCTCATCTGCAGAATAGGAATTGTAGTAGCCGTGTGCCTGGTAGGCTGGTGGGAGGGTCAGCGTGCCCGCCCCTGACCGTTCTGGGACCTTGCCAGGGTCCCCTTCCTTTCCTGCTGCACGGGGAGGCCTGCCTTGTGGTCGGACGTGCAGACGTTGGCGCCGTCAGGAGGTTGGAACCCTCACGAACACGGCGAGCTCTGGGGGCTGCTCTTGGGTCCTGTCCCTGCACGGTCTCTCCCTGCTCCCTGTTTCCCCGTCCCCGCTTGGTCACCAGCCCCCAAAGAACATACCAGAATGCATGTCCAGCCCTGTGAGGGGGTGAGAAGCGAAGGAAACGAGGGAAAGGGGGGCTTTTTTTGACTGGAGGAGGAATAAGGTTTCTGTAGGGATGGGTGACTTCCTCGGCACAATCCTAACTTGTCACCGAAATGAGGACAGAAAGCTTTCCAGTGATCTTGGAAAGCTGGAGAAGACACTTTGTAGCATCTCAGAGACTTGTGCCCTAGGTTCTTAGCTTAGTCTAGTTCTTTGCAAGATCACAGTGGCAAGAACCGTGGGTGGTTTGCGTGCTTCTCCGCTCCCAGCATTCTCTCAGGTTACTGGTGGTTCACGGGTCTTTAGCCGACATCTGGTAAAAGAAAGGAAGAAAATGCTGGGGCGCCTGGGTAGCTCAGTTCTTTGAGTATCTGACTCTTGGTTTCAGCTCGGTTCATGATCTCAGGGCCGTGAGGTCAAGCCTTGCATTGGGCTCTGCGCTCAGCTTGGAGCCTGCTTGAGAGTCTCTCTCTCTCTCTCTCTCCCTGTCCCTCTGCTCCTCCCCCCTGCTCATGAGCTCTCTTTCGCTTTCTCTCTCTAGAAAGGAAGAAAATGCCAGTGACCCAGGTTGCAAAGTGGCGGCCGTTCATGTTCCACATGAACATCTTTATTTCTCACTTCGCTTTCAAAAAAAAAAAAAAAAAAGGCAGCATATGTGGGATTTCCAAAGAGAGTCTTGGGGCTCAGCGGGGCAGGTGAACTTAGCTGCGTTCAGATTCCCAGATCATAGCAACATCCCTGCTAACCATATGCTCCTTTTGGGGCAAATTTGGATCACTGTGTAATGCTTGCAGATTATTATAAACTGCCAACAGATGCCAGCTCCCGGCCACGTTGACCGTTTGTGCTTCCTTCTCTGAGAGTCATGGGGTGAAAGGAAATGATAGTAGAGACACTCAGAGGGGTGCCTGGGTAGCTCAGTCGGTTAAGCGTTTGACTCTTGGTTTCGGCTCAGGTCATGGTCTTGGGGTCATGGGATCGAGCCCTGTGTCGGTCTCTGGGCTCAGCAGGGAGCCTGCTTCTCCCTCTCCGTCTGCTCCTTTCTGCTCTCGCTCTCTCTCTCTCTCTCCCCCCTCAAATAAATAAATGAAATCTTAAAAAAAAAAAAAAGCTGGAGAACATTTCTCAGCCTCAATATATCAGGAAAGTGCTGCTGTGAACATTAGCCTAGCCGCTCAAAGGGTTTCACACCCTTAAGGGTAGGCCAGATAAATTGGAGAGGCCAGAAGAGAGAGAGACAGACAGACACGCACGCACACACACACAACAGAACAACTGGTCCATTGGGCAAGAGTTGAGGGAATAGGAGCAATTTTGCTCAAACAAGAGTTCTGTGGTAGAGGTGTGTTACGTAGAAGGCCTGCTGTGCTACGGAAGGTGGATGCCAAGTTAAAGGAACCACAAGTACCGTTATCAAAAAAAAAAAAAAAAAAAAAAAAAAAAGGGAGGGAATGAGCTGTTTTAGAAAGTCACTGGAGTGGTTGGAATAACCACCTGACTGGATCTTTGCTGTTGTTTTTGGCTTGAGGATAAAACAGTAGATGGTCGTTGAACGTCCTTTCTGTTGAGATTTGAGGTTAATCACTCCCTTCCCCACTTCTGGTTCTCAACTAAATTTAGTGGAAATGAAAATGTAATTTCTACTTGTGTTCTGCTCAAGCTAGATTGCAGAATGCATCTTTTTTTTTTTTTTTAAGATTTTATCCATTCATTTGACAGACAGAGATCACACGTAGGCAGAGAGGCAGGCGGGTGGGGGGGGGGAAGCAGGCCCCCCGCTGAGCAGGGATCATGAGCCGAGCTGAAGGCAGAGGCATTAACCCACTGAGCCACCCAGGCACCCTGCAGAGTGCATCTTGAACCCAAGATCAAAATGAGGCATTCTACAGCTACCCGGCACTCCTTAGCCCTGACGTAGGGGCCATCCTGCAGGAGAAATTGGGGCGTCCACCCAGCCGGCCACAGAGAGGACCTATAACTGCCTCACTGTCTTCTGGGTCTTGGAGAGAAAAGCCAGAGGGTTCCAGTCTGGCCTCTGGAAACCAGAACAGGTGGGTCCTGCCTCAGGTGGGACAAGGACTCCAATTCTAGGCAAGTCACAGACACAGAGAGGCAGGATCAAGAAAGAAGCTGAGCCATACGTGACCACGGAACGGTTGCTTCAGACACCTGACTCTGCAGAGTGCTTGTGTCTCAGGGACCCTCTAGGGACTTCACACGATCTGATTTCTCTCACCGTGCCGTCTTATTTAATCCTTGCAGCAACCCTACAGAGGGGTACGGTTATCAACTCGGTTTTCTGTAAAAGAAACCCAAGGAACGGGGAAGTTGAGTCATGTGCCTCAGGCCCCACTAGGACGTGGTTGAGCTGAGCGTCAGACTCAGGTCCGTCTGACTCAGGTGGGAGCTCCTGCGGAGACAGAAGGAAGAGCGGAGGCTTCGTTCCCTGTGCTTTTTCCAAGAGGATGCAGGTTTTAGCAGGAGTCTCCGTGGCCCTGGGCACAGGACTCCGTAACAGAAGGAGACTCACTTCCAGATCTTCTCCCTGATCCTGAGGAGGGGCCCCACAGTATCACCCTCCAGGACAGGCTTTGGCTTGGTCGGAGAGGGGCCAGACCTCTGCCACCTCCAAGCTGGACGACCTCAGTTCCTCCTCCAGCGTTAGTCTTCCACCTGTGAAACGGAGACGAAAAAATCTGCTGTCTGTGTTACCCCCTGTGGAAAGTTAGGGAGCGTCCAATGCCATGGAGACACTGCCCTTGACCGTCACTCCTTGCTGCTGGAGACATCTTCAGCTCTAAACCCTCGGGTTTCTCGCTCTTAACGCAAAGCACCACCACCACCCGAGCCCCCATTTCTGCCCCTGCCACCGAAGGTTTTGTGAACTTGGAAACTCTTCTCACCTCGTTCCCTGAAGTTTCCGATGCGGGAGAGCCCCTGCAAAGCCCTGGAGGGGGAGTTGACAGAAGCAAGGAAAACCCCAGGAAGAAGGGAGTGTTAGGACCTGGGGCTCTTGCCCTCACTTCCTACTAGAGTGGCCTCACTGTGTGTCCCTGTGGATTCCTTTTGGTCCTGGGTTTTTACCAGAGATGCTCTTATACTGGGGATAAAGCAGGGGCCTTTCCCTGGAGGAGTGGCACCTGCCTCGCAGTGGTGAGTCAGGGACAGACGAGATCTAGGGAGCAGCGACGCAGAAGGGCTGGTGCGGTCGCCGGTCACCGGACGCCAAAAAGCTGACAGTCAGAGATTTCAGCTGCCTTCTCGTGACTCGTGGAGGCGCAGGCTCCCTTGCACCCCAAGACAGAGCTGACTGTGCATTCTTTTCAGAGATACAGTTAGCACGTAGATTATCTTCTAAGCAAAGGAGCCATTGAGGCTCATTTGCTTCTCCCTCAAAAACCTTTCTAGGCCACCCCAGATCCCATCTGATAGCTCAAGTTAGCTGCACAATTAAACCCAAAGCAGCCTGTTTATGAGTGTGAGATGCCAGGTTTCCCTGCAAAACATAGCAAAGTAACAGATGCTTTAGAGCAATAAACAAACTGAAATACAGCTTTTCTTTGCTCTCTCCGCTACTAATAGGCAGAAAATCTTTCTTGGCAAGTATAACTTGGGGAGGGGTGCAGGAAGGTAAGGGGGTGCTCGCATCACATTGTTGACATGGGACCTTAATGACCCACCTTTAGAGATCTCCCTTCGGCCCTGACCTTGGGGGATCAGGTCCCTTGTAAGTGGCCCAGGGCCGGCGCCAGCCTCCTGTAGTAGAGACAGAGGCCCCACTCCTGGTGAGCCCGGCTGCATCTGGTGAATCGCAGTGTGGGGAACCAGATGGAGCCTGGATTTCCGCCTCCCCACCCCCCGCGCCCGCCTCCCTGCTGGCCGGGCACCCTTGGGCAGGAAACCTCTCGCACAGCGTGAAGCGTCGTGGGCCTGGTGCAAAGTGGCTTCTGTTTTCATGAATTTAAAAACAAAACCAACTCAAGAACCCAAGGAGACCTTTGCACCCCCTCTTCTGTGCCGTTTCGTAAACTCCCATTGTAAAGCTGTTCGTGTGATCATCGATTGTACTCTGGGATTCTGAGTCACAGACTCCATCAGAGGCCCTAGCATTTCTGAGCATTCGTTTTGGTGCGTGCCTGCTGGCCTCCCACACCCAGCTCCCAGGGTCATTTCAGAGCTTTCCCGTTGCTGGAAGTCCTCTGCCGCACCTTTGCCGTCCGTCCCTCAGCAGCTGACCTTGCTGCCTCCCAGCCCCCCGTCTCCCGCCCACCTGGTTCCCATGTGTGTGCGCCAGGAGAAGCCCCTGTCTGTCTGGTCACCGCCCGCACACACTGCGGGCTGAGGTTCAGCAGAGGCACGCGTGACCTCAAGAGGGCGGTCATAATGCCGGAGGGTTCTCAGCCCTGGAGACCGCGCTCCATCAACAACAGACGGAGGCTCGGTAGATAGAGGCTCTAGCGTTCTCGTTGGTTGGGACAGCTCTGGGGTGTGTTCCGCACCGTCTCCCAGAGCTCCCAGCAGGACCGCACCGCAGTTGCCCATGGTCGTAGCTGGCTTGATAACGCTTCTGTTCTTGGCTTTTCTGTCCTCCCCTCCTTCTCATGTTCTCTGGTGTCTCCTTATACCACCTTCCGGGAGGCTGGTATCACCTTATTGCATTCAGTGTCACCTTTCTTGCACTCAAATCCTTGTCTCCATGATGCTTTCTGGGGGGAAATTGAACCCAGGCGCTCCCTAACACCGTCACGGGTCGTCTTTCTCATTCAGAACTGACCAGCGGCCCCCATGCCCTTACACTCCTTTCTTGCTGAGACCACCCATGATCTCATAAACAAAAGAGCTACTTTTTCTTTTCTTTTTTATTAAAGATTTTTTAAAAATGTATTTATTTGACAGAGATGCACAGCGAGAGAGGGAACACAAGCAGGGGGAGTGGGAGAGGGAGAAGCAGGCCTCCCGCAGAGCAGGGAGCCGGATGCGGGGCTCGATACCAGGACCCCCGGGATCATGATCTGAGCTGAAGGCAGGTGCTTAACGACTGAGCCACCCAGGTGCCCCCAAGGGCTACTTATTCAAGAACTTCTTTGGCTTGTTTACAGCATTAGACACGACTGACCATCTTGCTCCTTTTGGAAACTATTATCCTTTGGCTTCCACTTCACCAGAGGGTCAGTTAAATTATGGACAGAGCTGGATTAACACTGACTGGCTGCACCAAGACGGAAGTTTATGCATCTCTTACTTACCGGTGTGGAGAGACTCCGGGGCCAACACAATGAGGTGCTGTTCCACAGCACCAGCCAGGGACCCGCACCCCTTCTGCATTGTTGGGCCTCTACCCCTGGAGTATCAGTCTTACCCCCGGGGTCCAGAGTGGCTCAGCAGGAAGCAAGGTGCAGGCTTGTTGGGGGGGGGGGTGCAGTGTGGACACACGTCCCATCTGCTTGCATCTGACTGGTTTAGACACAGGGGCCACACTGAGCTGCATGGGAGGCTGTGAAGTGTAGTCTTGACCTTGGCGGGCCCGCGTGCAGCTGAAACCAGAGGCTCTAGTCCTGCGGGGACAGGGGTAGTAGGCTTTAGGGGGCAACCAGCAGTCACGTGGTCCCGGTTCTCCTCTTTTCTCAGTCCTCTGCCTGGATCGCCTTCCTGTGCCAGCCCGTCAAGCTCTTGTGCTTCCCATGGTTCTCTCATCATTCAGTCTGTTTCTGGAGGAGCCCCTTCCTCCAGGCTACACCCCAGCCAACCTTCTGGATCACTTCTGCTCTCTTGGCTTGGGTTTCCCGGTGCCAACTGTAAATGATCTCCTCTTCACCCAAAAGGTGACCTCTGTCATCCAAAGCCTGAGCTGAGAAGCCCCTCCGCCTGCCCCTTCCCCTCTTGATCCTCTCATGTTCCCTACCGTGGCGAGTGTCCGTTTTCCTCCCTTTGCCCTTTGAGTCAAAAGCCGGAGCCACCTAGACTCGACTTTCCACACATGCACCTCGTGCTCCCTCTCCAGCCACACGGTGACTTCAGGCCTTCCTCATTCCTGCTGTGTGAAGCCTGCACACATGTCTCCTTCCCTCCATCGTCTGCCCCGTCCACACTGCCATCAGGGGTGTCTTGGGCCATCAGGGCGTCTTGAGCATTTTGGATGTCTTGAGCCATCACCATGCTCTGCAGATGATTTTTTTGGTCTACATGATGGTTTTCTAAAAGTCATTAGATGTCAGCATCTAAATATTGAGCTGTTCGTGTGAAGCTCACATGTGAAGCTCACGTGTGAAGCCTGTAGAGCAGCAGGTCCTCCCACTGAGTAGCTGCCTTATTAGGGTGGGACATAGGCTCTCCACTTCCCCAAAAACCAGCTCATTGGGCTTCTTATGTATGTCGTCAGTCTGGCCCCATTCTAAAGCGTGAATCTGATTGTGGCACAGTCGTGCTATCACTCCTACAGTGGCTACCCATCAACTACCATGTAGAGGTCAGACTCTAAAGGATGCCCTGAGAGGCATGCCTGTGTTTGGCCCCTACCTGAATTTTCCCCCTGACTTTCACCCGCTGCATCATACTCCCGTTTCCTTCTTTTTTTTTTTTAAAGATTTTATTTATTTGTTTGACAGACAGAGATCACAAGTGGGCAGAGAGGCAGGCAGAGAGGAGGAAGCAGACTCCGTGCCAAGCAGAGAGCCCGACACGGGGCTTGATCCCAGGACCCTGAGATCATGACCTGAGCCGAAGGCAGAGGCTTAACCCACAGAGCCACCCAGGCGCCCCCTCCTGTTTCATTCTTGCCACCCTGAGCTCTCTTGCCCTAGAACGCCGCATGCCTGCTCACACGCCCTGCTTGCACTGGATGCTTTCCTTCCCCTTGCCCATTGGGCACATTCGTACTTCTCAAGTTCCACATCTTCTCCATGAGCGGTCTTCTGACTCTTGTACTTTCTGCAGTAGAGTTACTCGTCCTCCCCTTACTTGCCCTCACTGCACGTTCAGTGCGTGTTCGCCTTCAGCATTTCTCCTCGTTCTGTAGCTGTTTTTCTTCTCAGCCAGATTGCGAGTCCCTCTTCCTTCAGGCCAAGTATTTGCTCTCAGCACCAAGGACAGCGCCTGGCACCGGCAAGCGTCTCAGGGACTGTTGAAGGAAGGAGTTGAAACTATGATGACTATTGCATCATGAAAATGGAGATCGACCCGTCTTCCTTTACACTCTAGACACACATAGATGTGTCTACCCGACATACAACACAAAGACCATAAACAAATACGAAACAGTCACAATATACAAATAACAACACGAATAGAAAAACCTGGAAACGCACATACGTGCACACGTGCATTTCTGAAAACAGACAAAGGAGGAAGCGCAGAGAACAGTGAAGGGTTCTGACTTAAAAATTTGGGTGATAAATCTGCAGCCGAAATCAAACGTAATGACAATGATAACAAGTAGGAAGGGAGGCTGAGCAGAACATTATTACATCATCTGCATGCAGGGGCACTGCACTAACATTTTATATACATTTTATTTAATCCTCACAGAAGCCTTATAAGAAATTGTATTTGTCAGGGTTCTCCAGAGAAACAGAACCAATAGGATATATATAGATTATATATAAGAGGAGATTTATTATAGGAATTGGCTCACGCGGTTATGGAGGCTGAGAAGTTCCGCAATCTGCTGTCTGCAAAATGGAGAACCAGGGAAGCTGGTGATAAATTCAGTCCGAGCCTGAAGGCCTGAGGACCAGGAGCCCCAAGGTCGGGAGGCAGGAAGAGCTGGACCTCCCAGCTCAGGAGCAGAGAACAAATTGGCCCTTCCTTTGCCTTTTTACTCCAGAGTTGACCCTTCCTTTGCTTTCTTTTTTTATTCCAGATTGGATGGTGTGGGTCTCTTTACTCAGGATTTACTCTGTGTTCAAATGCTAACCTCCTCCAGAAGCACCCCCACAGACACCCCCAGAAATACTGTTTAACCAACTAGTTGGGCCTCCCACACCCCAGGCAAACTGACACATAAAACTATGCATCTCAGAAGTACATGACTTTCTCCACTTCTTACATGTGGAAACTGAGTCTGGGAGCGGTCGTGACTTGCTCCGTGTGCCTTGACCTCACAGTGGGAGACCCTGGACCGCCACCCAGGCCCGAGTGTTTACGCCATTGAAACATTCTCCTTGGGATCATGCTTTACACATTCAGTAGGTTTTGTTGTTGTTTTGTGGGGTTTTGCGGGGTTTATTTTGGTGTGCGTGTGTGTGTGTTTGACCACAACTAAGGAGGTGGGGTTAAGACCTGGGGTTTGGGAATTGCCTATAACCTTTTCCTGGGAAATAATGGACTTTTAAAAAATTAGTGTTTATTTTTCATTCCAGTGTCGTAGTGATTCAGCACTTCCACACGTCACCCCAGCTCGAGCCAGCAAGTGCCTTCCTTAATCCCCTTTGTCTGTTTCACCCATCCCCCCACCCACCTTCCCTCTGGTCACCATCTGCTTGTTCTCTGTAGTTAAGAGTCTGTTTCTTGGGTGGAAAAATCTGTTTCTTGGTTTGTCTCTCTTTCCTTCGCTCATTTGTTTTGTTTCTCAAATTCCATGTATGAGTGAAATCATGTGGTATTTGTCTCTGGTTTCACTTCATATTATGCTCTCTAGCTCCATCACGTGTTGCTGCAAATGGCAAGATTTTATTCTTTTTATGGCTGAATCGTATTCCTTTGTTTATATGTAACATGTCTTCTGTATCCATTCATCTTCTGATTGACACCGGGCTGCTTCCGTAACATGACTGTTGTAACTATGCCGCTATAAACATGGGGAGCATGTGCCCCTTGAGTTAGTGTTTTTGCATTTGGGGGAGCAGTAGATACCCAGGAGTGCAGTTGCCGGATAGGAGGGTAGTTCTATTTTTAACTTTCTGAGGCACCTTCATACCGTCTTCCATAGTGGCTGCACCAGTTTGCGTTCCCAGCAACAGTGCAAGAGGGTTCTTTTTTCTCTACATCCTCGCCAACACTGCCTGTTTCTTAAATTTTTGATTCTAGTCATTCCGACAGGTGTGAGGTGATAACCTCATTGTGGTTTTGATTTGCATGTACCTGATGATAAGGGCTGATAAGCATCTTTTCATGTGTCTCTTGGTCATCTGTTATGTCTTCTTTGGAGAAATGTTTATTCACATCTTCTGCCCATTTTTATTTTATTTTTTTAAAAGGTTTTAATTTATTTGACAGAGAGGTAGAGAGCCAGAGAGCACAAGCAGGGGGCGAAGCAGAGGTAGAGGGAGAAGCAGGCTCCCGCTGAGCAGAGAGCCTAATGCAGGGCTTGATCCCAGGACCCTGGGATCATGACCTGAGCCAAAGGCAGCTGCTTAACCAACTGAGCCACCCCAGGCACCCCATCTTCTGCCCATTTTTAATTGGATTGTTGTTTGGGTGTTGAGTTGTATCTTTTTTTTTTTTTTTTAATATGAGGGGTGGGGCAGAGAGAGAATCTTAAGCCGGTTCAACACCCAGTGCGGACCCTGACGTGGGGTTCCATCTCACTGAGATCCTGACCTGAGCTGAACGAGAGTCAGACACTTAATTGACTGAGCCACCCAGGCGCCCCTGTACCATTTCTTTGTATATTTTGGATACTAACCCTTTATCGGATACGTCATTTGCAAATATCCTCTCCCATTCGGTAGGTTGCTTTTTAGTTTTGTTGACTGTTACCTTTGCTGTACAGACACTTTTTGTTTTGATGTAGTCCCAATAGTTTATTTTTGCTTTTATTTCCCTTTGTCTCAGGAGACATACCTAGAAAAATGTTGCTAGAGTCAATGTCAGAGAAACTACTGCCTGTGCTCTCTTCTAGGATTTTTATGGTTTCATGTCTCACGTTTAGGTCTTTTATCCATTTTGAGTGTATTTTTGTGTGCAGTGTAAGAAAGTGGTCAGTTTCATTCTTCTCCATGTCCCCACGCAGTTTTCCCAGCACCATTTGTTGAAGACACCGTCTCCTTCTCATTGTACTCTTTCCGGCTTTGTTGAAGATTAATTGACCGTATAATTCTGGGGTTATTCCTGAGTTTTCTGTTCTTTTCTGTTGATCTAGGTGTCCATTTTTTGTGCCTGTACCATGCTGTTTTGATTACTGTAGATTTGTGGTATAACTTGAAATCTGGAATTATGATGCCTCCAGCTTCGGTTTGCTTTTTCAACATGACTTTGGCTATTTGGGGTCTTTCGTGGTTCTATACACATTTTAGGATCGTTTGTTCTAGTTCTGTGAAAAACGCTGTTGGTATTTTGATAGGGACTGCATGAATTGTGTAGATTGCTTTGGGTAGTGTAGACATTTTTTTTTAAAGATTTTATTTATTTATTTGACAGAGAGATCACAAGTAGGCAGAGAGAGAGAGAGAGAGAGAAGCAGGCTCCCTGCTGAGCAGAGAGCCCGACACGGGGCTCGATCCCAAGACCCTGAGATCATGACCTGAGCCAAAGGCAGAGGCTTAATCCACTGAGCCACCCAGGGCCCCTAGTGTAGACATTTTAACAATATTTGTTCTTCCAGTCCATGAGCATGGAAGGGATGTCTTTCCGTTCCTTTATGTCCTCTGCAATTTCTTTCATCAGCGTTTTCTCATTTTCAGCGTTCAGGTCTTTCACCTCTTGGTTAGGTCTGGTCATAGGTGTGTTATTATTTTTAGTGCAATTGTAAATGGGATTGTTTATTTCTCTTTCTCCTGCTTCAGTATTGGTGTACAGAAATGCAACAGATGCCTGTAGATTGATTTTGTAGCCTGTGACTTTACTAAATTCGTTTATCAGCTCTAGCGGTTTTTTTGGTGGAGTCTTTTGGGTTTTCTCTGTATAGTATCGTGTCATCTGCAAATGGTAAAAGTTTTATTCTCCCTTACTGATTTGGATACCTTTTATTTCTTTTTGTTGTCTGATTGCTGTGGGTAGGACTTCCCGGGCTGTGCTGGAAAGACCTGGTGAAAGTGGAGATCCTTGTCTTGTACCTAACCTTAGGGGAAAGGCTCTCAGTTGGAAAATAATGGACTTTTGACAAAAATATTTCTTTAAAAAAATAGAACAAAGAACTGCCTTTGGAGCAATGACTATTTTTAGGTTTGATTTGAAGGTGTAGCTGTTAAATAGTGGCTCCCTTCTTCCATTTCAAGATTCTTGGTATTATAAGGAAAAACCCTTGTCTCCCTCAAGACAATCCTGTACAATCAGAAAGAGGAAAAAAGCCTCTGATATCTCTCCTTTGACCTCCTTAACTAATCAGAAAATTACTTTTCTAATAAGTGTCTAGAGTTAAATAATAATCACATTTATATGACAGCCCATCCCTTGAATAGTCTTGATATATGAGAGATCCCATTCGATAATCACAGTAACAACCAGACTTTGGGGTTTTCTAAAGGGAATTTCTTCTTAAAGGAGCATTGCTATATTTTTTTTTTGCACCTCAAAGCCATTGAAATGTTTGTGTTTTTGTTCTTTGTTGAAATGTAGTGAACACACACTATTACATTAGTTTTAGGAAATTGCTTTGATTATAATGGAATCATACCTTTAAACAGTTTTCCTCACTTTTTGTCTTGGAGGTACTTAATAAGCAAATCATGTATAAGCAGAGGACAGTGTGGTTCTTTGCAACTATTTTTTCTGGCCATATACAGGGTTCCTTAAAGAGAGTGCAGCTACGTACATCCCGCATCTCTCTACACAAAGTTGTATGTACATCATACATCCTTTTTTCCATTGCACTCATGAGGACATTATCCTCCCTTTGGATCTTGTTACGGAAAGCACATAGGTCTGTGTGTTTTGAGGCCTTGCTGAACACCACTGATGTAAAGTATACATTTAATTCTTAGCCATCTTTACCCTTAACTGTTACCTGGGTAAAGTGCCATCATTGGCCCCATTTCACAGATAAGAAGAATGAGGCTTCCAGAGAATCAAGGAACTTACCAGTGACTTCTCTGTTGATGGGGTGATCAATTCGAAATCATATTAGACCGACTCCAGAGCCTGTGGGGTTTTACTGCTAAGTATGTGTGCCTTCCTCATTTTTAAGAGCTATCACGCTGACCTCCGGCATGAGAAATTCCTTCCAGTAGGTTAAGTAAAAGTTGGATTGTGCTTTCTGTTCAACTCCCCAGGCATTCAGCATCTTGCTGGAGGCGCTAGTGGGTAGAAGAAATTGCTTGTGTTTAACAGAGAAGGGCCAGGGTTTGCTGACATGTTTAGTTAATCCACAAGGAGATTGCTGATGAGGATTCTGGTTAATTAGTTGTGGAATTTTTAAAAACGAGCAGATGTGCCATGGTAAGATGCATTTTACTTCCCGAGCCCTGGGGGAAGGCACTAGGTATGTTCTGCGGCTATGTGTACTTACATATCTTGATTGAACATTCAACAGCATGTTTTGCAAGACTCAGGTATCCTGGCTTTGTTCCAACATGGATAATTAGTTTCTGCTCCAGCTCTCCCGACAGTCTCAGGCAGATACAGGATTAATCATAAGAACTACCACGAACAAGCACCTACTACGCACCAGCCACCACACTGGGAAATTTCCAGACATCATCAATCCTCCCCACAGCCCTGCAGACTAACTTCTCTTTTCTCCCCCTTTAATGGGGAAACTGAGGCTCAGAGAGAGGTTAGTGACTTGCCCGATGCTGCACATGAGTGAGTGGCAAAACAGAGATTCAAACTTACACATGCCTGCCTCCAAAGCCTGTATCTTTCCCCTTCTGCACCCTTCATTTGGGGGAGAGAAATGCACTTGAGGGGCTCCTGGGTGGCTCAGTCAGTCAAGTGTCTGACTCTTGATTTCGTCTCAGGTCATGATCTCAGGGTCATGGGATTGAGCCCCACGTTGGGCTCTGCCCTGGGCGTGTGGTCTGCTGAGGATTCTGTATTTCCTCTCGCTCTGCCCCTCCTGCTTGCAAGTGTGCACTTTCTCTCTCTAAAAAAAAGAAAAGAAAAAAAAGTGCATTTGACAAAAAAAAAAAAAAAAAAAAAAAGCCAAATCCTGCAAAAAGGGTAAGTCATGGAAAATGAGTTTCCTTCCGACTCTTAGCCCTCTGGTTTTCCTTCCTGGAGGCCCAGCCTCATATTCTTGTGCGTCATCCAGTGTATTCGATGCACCTACACCTTCTTTTCTTTTTGAAGTTTCTGTCATAGGTTATTTGGCTAAAATGGACTATTTCTCTGTACTGAATTTTCCTATTTAAAATTTGTAAATGCGGGGCGCCTGGGTGGCTCAGTGGGTTGAGCCTCTGCCTTCAGCTCAGGTCATGGTCTCAGGGTCCTGGGATCGAGCCCCACATCTGGCTCTCTGCTCAGCGGGGAGCCTGCTCCACCCCCCCCCCGCCACCTGCCTCTCTGCCTCCTTGTGATCTCTGTCTGTCAAATAAATAAATAAAATATTTAAAAAATAAATAAAATTTGTAAATGCTTTGGGAGCAAAGTGCGGAAGGGTTTTGTGTGAGTGTCGAGCAAAGAGCAGGCCGTTGCACACATCTTTCAGGGAAAGTCATGAGGAACAGCAGGTCATCTGTTTATATGGTTGGGAGAGGTCAGGGATACCAGAATATCACAGGATAGCTGCGTCCTTCCTTCTGACAGCCACATGACACACTTGCGCACATGGAGACCAGCTGTCATGTGCATGTAGTGGTTTCTGACTTTTTTTCTGCCATTTTAAAACCAGCGTTTTCCCCATATCTTATTTTCTGAAACATTATCTATCATCACAGCATAGCAGTTCATTAAATGCATATACATTTAGGTTGTTTCTAGTATTATCTTTTACCAATTTAAACGGTTGTTGCAAGTATCTGCAAGTATCGTCACATTTCAACACAAGAACTTCCCAAGAGTGGCTTCCGTAAACTTCAAACTTACACGCGAAACCTAGCAGGTTTCCTTGGGCCGCGGATAACACTAAGTAATTCTCGATTTTGTCGTAGGTCAGAATGCTGTCTTCTTTGGGATTTAATTTGTGTTTCTTTGATACCTGATGAGTTTTCATATTTTTCCAATTTTATATCTTCGGGAATTGTTTGTGCTTTTTCCTCCGCTTTCTGGTGGGGTATTTTCCTTGGTGATCTGTAAAACTCTATTTATTACAGATATTAAATATTTATCTATTATATACAGAGCACAGTTTGTTCCTCTGCATTTTATTTCCCCTTATGGTGATTTTTTTCTTTTTTTGGTCGCCCAAAACTTTAGAATTTTTATGTGCTTATACTAAAATCTTTTTCTTTGCTTTCTTCCTTTGGCATTATGAGTATAAAGCCTTCGCAGTTCTCAAGAATATATACATATTTACTGATATTTTAACCCCTTACTCCAGTGTTTCCTTTTTTACTTTGAATTACTTCATTCATTTTGAATTCACATAGGTGTAGGTGTGAATGAAGAAACTTGATTCCGTCCCCCCCCCCCATGATTTGCTAATTGTCCCCAGCAAAGTCCCAGTGAGCTGTAATTTCCCAGCTGAGTTAACATGCCCCCTTTACCGTGTGCTTTTCACATAGTTGTGCTTCTTTCTGATTTCGGAGTCTGCCCATGCATTTGCCTGTTCCCAAGCCAGAACCACACTGTTTTAATTACTACAGCTTCACAGTATATATTGGGTGACATCGTAGTTTCCTGCCCGTGATTCTCCCTTCAAGCACGATGCATTAGCTCTTATCTTTAATTTATTCATCCAAAAGAAACTTCATAATTGTAATGTCAAATTCGATTTTCCAAATCCTCTTGGGATTTAGATTGCTACTACATTTGATTTATAGATTAATTTGAGAAGAATGGATGTCTTTCTAACGTTATGACTTCCCATCTCTCCATTTATTAAAGGTTTAATTGAACTGTCTATAAATTATAGAACAGTATTAAATATTAATTGTGTTAGGAGGCATCTTTGTCTTGCCTAACTTTAATGAGACTCGGAGCCTGTGGGGTACGAGCACGAAGTCACTAGAGTCAAAAATGCTTGGGTTTATAGCCTGGCTTCACCGATCGGTACCTTGGGTCCTCGGGCGGGTTGTGTCTCTGCGCCAAATTTCTTTACGTGAATAATCAGGCTAATACAAATACCTACCTGGCGAGATGGTGTTGGGGTTTAAATGAGATAGTACATGGGAAAGTATGCCCTGTGGCTCTCGGTAAATGTTAACTGTCGGTATTACTTCATCCTTCAGTATGCTGGTGCCTGTGGGTTTGAGATGGATGTTCTTTTTTTTTTTATGTTGAAGAGGCAGCCTTCCTGGTTTCTTAAGATTATTTTTTTCTTGATTAGTAATGGATGTTGAATTTACTAAGTGCCTTTCCGGAATCTGTTGAGATGATCATTTTTTTTCTTCTGACCTATTTCTGCGCTGAATTATGATTTCGTATTATATGTAATGATAATGGATCTCAATGGGACGTGACAGCTTTTCTTTTAATAAATTATGCTTTTGGTAGATAGTGCTCGAAATCTTGACTGGTCAGGGACCTTCTGCTTGTCAGCCTGACCTAGGTGGGCCTGCCTGTCAGCGTTCTGGCAGGCGTCTGGGCCCACTCCGCCGTGAGGGTGTCGGGGGGAGGGGTCTGCCCGGCTCAGCAGGTGTGGACCATAATGTACCCCTCCCCTGACCCTGACCGGAGCAGGGCAGTGGCCTGGGTAGGGCTGTGGGGTTGCGGGCAAGCTTTGCTGCATAGCTGCTGCTTCTAGAGATCTTGGGCCCTGACTATATGTTCACCTGTGCCTCTCACCCCACCAGGCTCCCTGGTGGCTCCAATTCCAGAAAATTCTGTAGCAAGAATCCACCTTCTTCTCATTAGTGACCTCGCCCCTCCCCGAGCCACTTAGGTTTTGGCTCTCTCTTCCAATATGCTCACACATCAGCCTCCCTTCTTCCAAAAATATGTCTCTCTTCATTGTCTGCCAGAGACTCCTTACCCTTTCTCTTAATGTGTTGACTTTGTTTTTTTATCCATTCACTATCAATTTAGTGGTGACCCGAGAGGGAGTGGAGATGAACACTGTGTTTGATCCACCGTGTCAGATGAAGTCCTGCTGTGACTTGGGCCCTTTACTGATACTAAATGATCCACTTTGTCTCATTCAGTGTCTTTGCCTTGGATTCGTCTTTTTCTGGTATTAATATCATGACTCCAGCTCTCTTTAGACTGGCATTTTCCTAATGTATCTGAACCTCTCCATTTTCATATAAAATGTTCCTGTCCTTGTGTCCTGGGGTAGTCTTGTAAACACAAAAATGACTAGGTTTTACTTTAGAATGAGAAATCTTTGATTGTTGTTATTTTTAAAAATTAGGGTGTTTAGCCTGTTTTCAGTAATTTTTAATGTTTCCACAGTCATTCCTACTCATACACTTCTGTCCTCTTCCTCTACAATTTTGGCTGTTCTTCCCCGCTGGCCTTCCTTTCCTGTCTCCTTTGTTATACAAGCTGCATTTTCTTTATTTTCCAGTGTTTTGGAAGATACATGTCCTGTTTTTAATTGTTCGTTACACTCTGCTCCAATAGAGCAAATGAGGAGGCGGTGTCCTTTGGGAGAGAGAGAGCCTCACACACTTTGACACTCTGCCACCCTCCCCTCCTTCCTCTGTCACCAACTTCTTCGTTGATTGAATCTGGGATGTTGGGTTTGATTTATCACATTACTAACTTTTAACTTTATTGTTGATTAATTTTTTGAATTTCTGAAAAGAAAATCATGACATTAGAAGCAGAGTTTGTTGGTTATCTGGACTTCCCACTTGTTTGATCCCAGTCATGGCCCTTTTATGCACAACTTCCTCATTCTCGGCTTCTTTCTCACCATCATACAGGTCATTGCTTTCATTTTCAGGGAACTTTTTGGAGAGAGAGGTGGAATGCTTTTAAAGCTGTTGCACATCTTGTAATGCTTTTCTTTTGCCTTCACAAGCAAATTGGCTCAGTACTGAAAGTCACAATTCTTTTTTTCCTGCAAAACTCTATAGGTAATCTCTGTTTTTCTAGCATTTGATGCTGCAAAGTCCTGGTCTGGCTTGAATTTATAGAATTCAGTGATATGTGTTTGTATAAATAGATGATGGGTGCATGGGTGGATGGATGGGTGGATGGAGGATAGATGGATGGATGGATAGATTTCTGGATGTGGGTTTTATTTCGTTAGGACTAAGCTGGCCTTTGATCTGCCCCTATAACCATCTTTTATCTTCATAAATACCTCTTTAATGAAATCTTGGCCCATCACTCTGTCCTATTTCAGATTTCCTTCTCAGTAACATTGCAGACGTGCATTGCCTATGACAATTCTGTCTTCCATGTTTCCTCCTCCCTCATCAGTTCAATCCTGTGACCCTTCCTTGAGAAGCCCAAGATCAGACTCAGGTGTGTTCCGATTTTAATTTTCTGTATCACTAGTTCTGCTTTTTCCTACCAGTGTCATCTGCTGATACATTTGTAGCTCCTCTGCAATACCATCTTACCTCTTCCATATGAGTTTTTTTCTTATCCTGTTGTCTTTTCCTGTCTTCCTTGGTCTTTTCACCCAAGCCTATACCCACCTCTTGGCCTTCTGCTGAGATGTCCCCTCCGGGTTTCTCTGGCCACGCAGTTCCCTCGTTATGCTCGCTCTCCTTTTCTTTCACCGCACATTGGAATTCTCCATTGATTTGTCTGTCGTCTCTTCCGCCAGACTAGAGGCTTCCTGCTACATCCGTTTTATTTGGAGCCATGCCTCTGTGCCTAGCGCAATGGCTAGCAAACAGTAGGCACTTAATAATTGTTTGTTGGATGAGCGTAGGTCCACATCACTTTGGCTTGGATTCCCTTCGGCCCGGCCGGCATTGCTTTGAGCCAGAGGCTCCCAGCCTTCAATCATCAAAGGATCTCCCTGTTCTGTATTCATGTGCCATCCATACTCTTGTCTACTGAACGCTCACCGTGCTCTGCGTTTGCCATGTGGTTAGGCCTCACCCTCAGCAATGAGATCTAGTTCCAGTTTCCTACAATACATTCAAGTAAACACGTAACTGTAACAAATGTAAGCTCCGTCCAAGAGTCACTCACATGTGACGGAAGAGCCGTGACTGCACTTGGGGAAGCCCTGGCTGTAGGGGAACTTGGCCTGCTGGGTTTCCTGAAGGAGCTCAGGTCTTCTCGATCTGGGCGCTGATCCTTCCCATGTTCTCCATTCGAGCCCGCGTGAGTCATTGGTTTTGGCTGCCTGTAACGGGATGGCACAGGGACGAGGACCAAAGAACCACAGTCAGCAGGGACACCACCATCCCTTCCTGATGAGGTGAGGGGAGGCTGCGGAGAGAGGCATTAGATGTACAACCAGATAAGCAAGATGATGACAGATCCTGCTTGGAGCTTTTCAGGAAGTAAACCACATGGTGTAGAGAGTGAGATCTGCTAGTAGTGACAGATAAATAGAGATTGGAGGAGAAAAGGACTGAGCCATGGGAAGGCCAGAGAACGTGTCCCAGGCAGGAAGAAGAGCAAAGGCCTGGAGACAGGAAAGGGTAGGACTGGGGGATTCACGAGCGTCTGCTAGCTCATGGTGCAGGGGCATCCTGAACGCTTTACAGATCTGAAATGCAGAGCTGGACTGTCTACACCATAGCCCGGACAAGAATCCAGGTTTGTACAGTTTGGGCAAGCCTTGGACCCTGCAGAAGTATTATTGACTCAATAATCATACACGTGGCATTGGGCACAGCAGAGGCCTGGATGATACGTGAGCAGTGGATTTCCCAGGAGCCCTATGTACGGCTTTCCCAGCCCCTGCTAACCCTTTGCAACCATGGAGCTTAATGTGTCCTGGTACACTTGCGTGTGCGGGAGACATGATGGAAGGGACTCCTGTCTGGGGCTAGTGTCTCCCTGTGTGGGAGGGGAGAGTTGCAGAGGGGTCTGCAGGGAGGGGGTTCACGCCAACAGCTGCAGTTGTATCACCTCCCACTAGGGGGCACTGTGATGCTGCAGGAAGTGGGGCAGCTCCTCCCCGCAAAACTTAGTAACCCCAGGGACTCTGGAATGTGAGATTATAAAGCTTGGTGTTAAAAAAAGAAAAACGAAAAAAAAGATAAACTCACTGACTCACTCGATCATTGGCTGGGGAGTTTGCAGATGCCCAGGGAGCATTCAGAACTGGGAAGCCCTGACAGGTCCTTTGAATGGGTCTGGGCACAGGTGGAGGGAGGTGCCTCCACGGACACTGCAGGCAGGGAACACTGGGAGGTGGAGATGGGGACACTGGCTTCAGAAGGCCCTTGGGCTGACACCTCCGGCCTCCACCTGGGGTTGGTCACTGTGGAAAACCTTGTGTGTTTGGCAGCGGGATGGTGAGGACGCTCCATCCGAACGGCTTCTTTGGTTCTCTCTGGAGTATGATGTGAGCTCGGCAGCAGACGGGCAGCGAAGGGCAGGCTTTGCTCATTGGCAGAGGGTGGAAAAGGTCTGAACTTGTGGTCGTGCAGAGGGCGGCTCAGAACGTGGGGGCCTTGCCCACTGTGCCCAGGCCCCTTGTGTTGGCAGTTGGGCATTGGTAGGGGAGCCAGTCTGCCAGCTTTGCTAGTCCTCCAGGGGTGCTCTGGCCTCCCCCGCCTGCCCTGCCTCTCTCTCCTTTCACAGAGATTGTCTTTGGGGGACTGGAAGGGGGTGAAGATCCCCTAAGCCACCCCTTGGTATCATCACCGATAGCCTTGGTCCCACTTGGTGGCCCCCAGGTGCTGTCTTGCTTCCTGGAGGCTGGTGTCCCTGGGGAGGGTCACACGAAAGCGAGCTGGCTCGGAACGGATACTAGAAGCCAGTGCCTCGCTCCGGAAAAATGCTGGGCTGCTCCCTGCAGCTCTGACCATGGACGAGGAAGCTGTGCCTGCTTGTGAGCTGGCTGAGGCCAGCGTCAGGAGAGACTGGGTGGGAGGTTACCAGTTGGATTTGCTAACGGATTAGATGTGGGAGCTGCTGGGGCAGCTGGTGGATGGTGGGGTCATGAACTGAGACACGAGGAGGGAAATGGTAAGTGGAGGGAAAAATCATTTAAATATGTACAGAGAAGACGACCAAAAGATGTTCCCAGAGCCAAGAAAAGACACATTTCTCACGAAGTAGGGAGTGGGCGCTTCTGCTGCCATGGGGAAGTGTGACAAGACCAGGACAGAACTGGGATTGCTGTTTGAGGGTGTCCTCAGAGAGCGCCGCTTCACGGGGTGACGGGGTGGGTGGCAGATGCGACAAGTTGGGGGTGCATGTGAGGAGAGCAAGTGGGGCCGCTGAACTTTATTTCAAGAACTTAGGGGAGAAAAGGACATATACAGGAGCGTGGCAGGAGAGGGAGAAGGGACGGAGGATTCGCTTCTTAAAAGTCAGAAGTCCTCGAACTCTGTAACAGGGTGGCCACGGTCAATTACATGGTGTGTTTGAAAGTTGCTAAGAGACTAGGACTTAGACGTTCTCATCAGGAGAAGAAAATGTCACTGTGTAGTGGTAGAGGTTAAGTAGACGTATTGTGATCATTTTGTGATCTATACATATAGTGAATCACATTGCACACTTGAAACTAATAAGTCAGTTACATTCAATAAAACTAACTGAATTAAAAAAAAAAAAACAGCTAATTCCACTGAGTGCAGTGAACATTCGCTGAGTCTGCGGTTTGTGCAGCTATCACTAGGACCCCGTAAGACCTTGCTACTGCGGCGGTGGTCCGTGCACCGCCGGTCAGCCTCGCTGCAGAGCTGGTCGGAAATGCAGAGTCTCAGGCCCCCTCCCTAGACTTCCCCAGTCAGACTCTGCATTCCAGCAAGACCCCCCCACACATACCCCTCGGGAGGTTCAGAGGCACATTCAAGTATGAAAAGCACTGATTGCAGGGGCCCCCTCCCAGGGAAAAGGGAGGGTAGGCTTCAGGTGGGGAAGGAGCTAAGCCCAGACTGAGAAAGAAGGAACCCGGAGTTACCCCCACAAAGCGCCCTGACGGTGTCCCCACGGTCAGGCCACGCTATCCACAGATGGTGCCTGGGAGACTGAGGTCCAGTTGCCTGGACACTTAGCGAGCTGTACATGCAGCAGCAAACACCATTCATCCGACACCCACGGTCACCCTCCCTCCTTTCCGAGCCAGGCTTCTCGAGAGGGGAGCTGAACATTCTGGGCCTCCCAATGCCTTGCTTTCCACCCACACCTCAGCTCCTCCAAACACGCTTCCTCCCCCTCACTCCACGAAACTGCTTCCAGACAGGCCATCTTCTTCCGAAACAGTTCTCAATGGAGACTTTTTAACATCCCTTTTTGTATTAGCTAGTTTTTTTAACTCCAGAGAATACATAGTTATGGCAAAGAAAAATCCACCGAGTGCAGGAAGAGACAGGTAGAAATCCAGTCTCGTTCCGCCCTTCTGCGACCTCTAGAGTTCCCTGCATTCAGCCCGTGGGCAGAAGGGACCGTGAGGAGGTCGCCCCTACTGTGTGTGTGAGCCCCTTGGCTAGCGGGTAACACCGCGCGCCTCTACTCCCCGCCCTGTGGCAAGCCGCGGGCACAGCGCCCCGTGTGGACACGGTGGGTGCTGGGAAGTGTGGCCCTTGGCGGGGCAGCTGTCCTCTGGAAATAGCTCTACTCTGGAGGGAGGAACAGGAGTCTGGTCGGGCCTCCCCATCTCTGCCCCAGATGCTGCAACAGACACCCGGCACACAGGTCTTCCCCCACCTGGACTATAAACCCCCAGAAGTTAAATTGCTGGGTTAAAGCGTGCGCTTTCCATGTGGGGGGATAACTTCGCATTGCCGTCCTGCTGCACCCCATCGACGGCCCTGCCGGTCACTGGAGAGTGCTTAGTTCAAGACACTGTGGCCAGCAATAACGGTTAGCATTTTTGGAAAAATTTTTTTTTTCCAGCGTTAAAGGTGGATGTCATCTCATCATGGTTTTAATTTGCATTTCTTTAACTTTGCGAGAGTTAGAGTATCTTTTTCATGTACTTATTTCAATTCAAGCTCTTTCACCGTTCACTCTTTTCAGGGCCTGCGTGCCTTCCTTCTACCGGCTTGTTCTCTTTTTCTTAATGATTTGCAGCAACTCTGAAACAAGTCGTCCCTTCGTTTCTCACGTGCCGCCAATATGTTTCCAAGGGGGTCATTTTCTTTCTGTTCTATTTCTGTTGTCCTCTCTTGCCTCCATGCCGGAGACCGCCATTTTTCACAGAGTCCAACGTCTCCGTTTCTTCCTTCATGATTTTTGTCTCATGCTTAGAAAGGCTGTCCTCGTGCCAAGATTAATTTTACATTCTCACGTTTTCTTCTAGTGCTGGAGTCACACTTGAATCCAGATTCTGTGACTTGCCGTTGCTTTGGCGATGACGTGCGTTCTCGGTGCCCCAGTTTCCTCCGCCCTCGAGCAGGAATGAGGGAGGGTGGCGGCCTCCTGGAGTTCATGGGGAGACCGAGGGAGGTGGCTCGCCGCCCCCCCCGCCCGGAGCGGGCCCCCCTGCCAGTGGGCAGCAGGCGCTAGCTTATGTGCGGGGCATCGGGGACCGCGTCTCTGTTGGCTCCGGCTGCTGTCGCAGCACTACCACGGAGGGGTGTGGGGGCTTCCACAACAGGCGCTCACTTCTCTCACTTCTGGAGGCTGGAGGTGTGATATCCGATTGCCGGCCGGTTTGGCATCTGGTGAGAGCTGTCGTCCTGGTTTGCGGACCGCCGCCTTCTTGCCAGATCTTCCCATGGCGGGGGGGGGGGGGTAGTGGGGGAGATCTCTCCCTTGCTTCTCTCCTTATAAAGCACTAAGCCCATCTGTGAGGACTTGGCTCTCGTGACCTCATTGCCTCCCACAGCCCCCGCCTCCAGAGATGGTCACATGGGTGTGAGGGAGCGGGTAGGGCTTCAAAATATGAATTTGAAGGAGGATATAAACATTCAGCCCTTCGCAGACCATGTGTACGTTCGATGCATGCTGCGCCTGTGTTGCTTTCTTTAAAAAAAAAAAAAAAATCCAGAACACGATTTCATATGTGTATACGTCGTGAAATGATTAACCACAATCAAGTTAATTAACATATCCATCACCTCACATAGTCACTGTGTGTGTGTGCGCGCGCGCACGTGCGCTGAGACTTCAGATCTGTTCTCTCAGCAGATTTCAAGTACACAATGGAGGATTGTTAACCAGAGTCACCGTGCCGTAATTAGATCCCCGGGACTTATTCATCTTCGAGCTGGAAGTTTGTACCCTTTCACTAACATCTCCTCAGTGCCCCTCCCTCCCGCCTCTGGCAAGCGCCCTTCTACTCTCTGGTTCTACATGTTCGACATTTAAGTGAAATCGTATGGTATCTGTCTTTCTTTCTGTGTCTGGCTTATTTCTCCCAGCCATTAAAAAAATAGAAGGAGGGGCGCCTGGGTGGCTCAGTGGGTTAAAGCCTCTGCCTTCGGCTCAGGTCATGGTCCCAGGATCCTGGGACCGAGCCCCGCATCGGGCTCTCTGCTCGGCGGGGAGCCTGCTTCCTCCTCTCTCTCTGCCTGCCTCTCTGTGATCTCCATCTGTCAAATAAGTAAATAAAATCTTTAAAAAAAAAAAATAGAAGGAAATCCTGCCCCTTTTAACAGTGTGGGGTGAACCTGGGGCACATTACGCTCAGGGAAATAAACTGTGTGCCCATTTCTGTGGTTTGCAGGGGTCTCTTTGATTCCAGATCCCACACTCACAACTAGCCCCCGGAGCAGTTCACTGCCCCCCAGACATCTCTGTATGGGTAGATCACACAAGGAGGGTCCTTCTCTGGTCTCTGTGACATGGCAGGACCCGGGACAAATTCCGTAATGCATGAGGTATGGAAGAGGGAGTAGGCTTTACTGGGTAAACTCTCACACTGGGGCTCTGAGAAGAGGAGGCAGGCACAGGGTTAACTAATTTCTGACCTCGCCCCTGGGGACGTGCCAGTGCCTGGATAGGCTGGGTTTACGCTCCAGGGAAGGGACTCTGCCCCCACACTTCCAGCGGCTTCCCTTCTTCTGTGGCGGGCTGAGAGCGGCCCTGCCAGCTGGGGGAATCAACACTGTACCGGACACCAGGCAGGCTGGGCACAGGAGTTATCTGGGAAAGCCAGCTGCCTGGCTCCTTGACGACCCGTGGGGGATACTGGGTTCAGGCCTGGCCCCTCTGGCCAGAGGGAAGAAGCCCCCAGCCCTTGTAGGAAGCCAGGTTCAGGTACTGGCCCTCACACTGGGAAATAAGGGACCCCCCCCCATTTCCACAAGACTGTTAACTCCTGAGGACGGAGGCTATACCTTGCTTATCTTTGTATCCCTTGCATACAGTAGGTGCTTCATGAATGCTTGTTTAATGAATGACTACATGAGTGCCTAGCAGGCATAGGCCGAGCATTGTTGGTGTCACGAGGTGATAGGTTTGATTCCCCACCTTCCATGACCTTACACTCTAGGGCTCTGGTAGACACAGACAGTGTGTAAAATGGGGGCTCTGTCTGCAGCGGGCACCATGGAATCACAAGGGCAGCAAATGCCGACATCTTCCGGGAAGGGGAACAGGGAAGGCTCCCTGGTGGAGGTGATGACGAGCTAAGAGCTGAAGTACAGCCTGACAAGCTACCAAGGGCTTCACTACCTGTGAAAGGCCCCTTAGCCTGACATATAGTCGTGTCGGGAGAACCCTGAATGGTTCAGTCTGGCCAGAGCCTGGGGTGGCCACGGGCCAGATTAAGAGGAGCCATGTAAAGCCCATCAAGGCCTTATCCTGTGTGCGGTGAGGAGCTATTCGTGGAGTTCAGGCTGGGGCTTCGGATGTTGCTCCTGGGGGTCCTGTGAGTGTAAGAAATTGGGGCTGTGGGCTTGGAAGGAAGGGGTCCTCGCGTCTCCTCTCAACCAGGCGGGATAAACGGCCACAGGGGCTGGGCCTGCGCTTGGCTCGGCCTGCAGGGGCGAGCAGCTTTCGTTGGAAGAACCAGTTTCTTGCAATAAAGCCTTTTTCCTCCTCTTCTCTTAATTATCCCTCTGGAGACCGCAATGATTTTCAAGGAGCCTCGTTGCCCAGTTAGGAACTAATAAATCACCTAAGTCCCCCAGGCAGCTGGGCCTCCCAGAACACATACATAGAGTGTATCGATTTCGTAGAAAATGAAACCTTCCAGAGAGTCTTACCGGTCATCATCAGGCCCGGCTCAGACAGGCCCCCGTGTGCTGACACGCAGAGGACATCCCTGGTGTGGACAGCGGGGGCCCCGGCAGCGGCCTCGGCCCCACCGCGTGGCTAGAACGATGTCCTCTGCGGAGAGCTTCTGGCTGGCAAGAGAGTATTTAGATTTTGTTTCCTTATAGTGGTAGGATCCTCAGGAGGTCTGATCCTTCCCTCAGGAAGAAGCTAAGAGTACAGACTTCGGGGCACGGAAGAGACGCACAAGTCCAGTGACACGAATGGCTTCTTCCTCACTCTTCCCAGATGAAAACCCTGACAGCGTTTCTCCCTTTGGCAAACGTTTCCTACTCCGCTGCTAAGAGCCAGTCTCCTCCCTGGTGCCGAGACTAGTGGGCAAGACGGACGCCAACCCTGTTCTCTTACAACTTCGCGTCTGCGGCCGGAGGCGGGGATGTGCAGAGGAACATGCATTAGATAGGAAGGAGCACGCGCACGTTACTGATGAGGGGCATCTTATTAAGGTGGCTCTGCCCAGTTTTTCTGATGGTAAGAATCATGGGGGAGCTTGTTAAAAAATGGAGATTCCTGCTCTCCAAACCCACTGAAGCAGAGTGTCCGGGGCCGGGGCGTGGATTCTCTTCCTCTAAGGCTCACCCGGGCCGATGCTCCCGAATGACTCTATAAAGGCTGAGTGGCTGAAGGAACATGCCGGCAGCAGCAGGGGTTTGGCCCTGGGACGCCCTGGGGTCGCCTGGGGAGCCTTAAAATTGCAGGAATCCAAGCCCCACTTTCAGAGTTTCCGATTTGAATAGCCTGGTGTAGGGCCCGGCCATTTAAATACTCCGGAGGCGCTGCAGGTGGTCTCAGGGGGCAGCACGACCCCCGCCCCCGCCCAGTCACACGGCAGACCCACCACGGGTTCTCCCTCCACACCGCGGGAGCCTCGGGCGAAGAAGTGTGTGCAGTCGGCAGAACGGGTCACAAGGTGTGCTCCTTCTTACATCCCATTTTACCTTCCTCCATATGGACGTCTGGCTGAAGCCCAGCTTGGACCTCCCTCCGTCTGAGCCTGCGCACCTGTGGCCATGATAAAAATCTTAAAAACAGCGCCATGACCGCTCCCTCCCCAGGACGGTCTGCTGAAACCTTCCTCTGCCCAAGGCCAGAATGAAAAGGCTGGGCCTCCTGAATGAACACTGGGTTCTGAGGACTCAAGATAACCTGTTAATAGGTACTTGCCTTTCACACTGTGTTGCGTAGCTGTGGAGCACCGGGTGTTGTGCCAGGAAGGCAAAAATGAACGAGAAGCCTGCCCACGTGGCCGACGGTGCCGCGCTGCGTGAATGCCCACCGCGTCAGGTCTGCAGGGATGCGGGTGCGGTGAGGGTGCCGGTAGTGGGATGTGCCGCGTGCCCTGAAATTATAAGAAAGGGTTCACAGATGGTGTGACTTCTGGTTTGGACGTGGAAAGATGAGTCAACGTTCTCCAGGGTGAGAGAGACAAGAAAGACGATCCAGAGTCCTAACAAAAGCAAAGAACTCAGCAAGTAGTGAAACACATGACAGAGCGGGATGTGTTCGGGGGGCGGATGTTGTATTCAGCACGACAGGAGCATCGGGTTGCCAGGAAGTGGCAAAAGATTCATTCTGGAAAGGTAAGGCAGAGCCTTGAGTCAAGGAATATGGGCTTCATTCCAAAGAATAGTTGATGCCTCACAAGCCGGGATGCACTTTAGAAAGATTTCCGTGGCGGACGCAGGATGCGGAACGGACAGAGGGGGGAGAGAGAGGAAGCATGGAGGTCAGGGAGAAAGATGACAAGCCGGAGGCCGCGCGAGCACGCGGGGAGACAAGGGGGCTCCTTGAGAACTTACGGAATGAAAGACCTTAGATGCGAGGAGGAGTCAGGAATGACCCTGAGGGTTTTCTGCTTTGTGAGTGGATTCATGGCGACATCATCTGCAAGGACAGGCGAAAGAGATAAGGGAGTCTGGGGAGGAAAATGGGGGCCTCAGCTGTCAGGGCTGGCGTCCAGTCCACAGCTGGTTGAGCACGGGCGAGTTGGATCTGCCGTTACAGACTTGTGAGTCCGAGGCTCTTTGGTGGTGGGTAAAGGCTGGGGGAGGACTGAAGTCATCCGGCGAGATCACGGGCATAGGGGAAGTGGGACACAGACCATTGGGAAGATCCAAAATGGCTCCCTGCCCTGTCCTCGTGGAGCGGGTAATCCAGTGAGGCGAACAGGGCTTCAATAGGGAGGAAACCAGGTTGTAAAAAGATACGATTTGGATTCTCGGGGTATAAGCAACAGAAAGCAAGGCTCACTAACTTAAACCAGTAGTACTCTATGGGAAGGACATGTAGGGACTGACAAAGGAAAGTGAAAGAACCAGGTCTCAGAAAGGACAAGATCGAGGGCATGTAGGGGGCTCAGTTGGGTAAACTGGTCTGACCCTTGGTTTCTGCTCACGTCATGATCTCAGGGTCGTGAGATCAAGCCCTGCCTTGGGCTCCACGCTCAGCGTGGAATCTGCTTGAGATGCTCTCTCCCTCTCCCTCTGCCCCTCCCCCCATGCTCACTCTTTCTTTCTCTAAAATAAATAGAATAGAAAAGAGAAGAGGAGAATGCAGACAGAGGCATTTGGTGGAAGAGGCCGGTGAGGAGGCCCTTCAAGGCTCCCGTGCCTGCCCGGAGGGTTCAGTCCCACAGTCTCCAGTCTCCATGACACAGTTGGCACTGGTTGTCTTAGCTTCAGTCACGCACCCGCCCCCTTGGCCTGCCAGGATTTTATCCAAAGCAGGAGTGGGAGTTCCTCTGCGAGAAATCTGGGGGCTGTTGCCAGATGTAGGGGAAATTGCCACCGAGCAGGTCACGCTAACAGATGGGAGATGAGTGAGTCCAAGACTGCGGGGTGTCAGACGGTTCTTCCAGTAATTTTTGCAGAGCAACCTAGTAAGGAAAGGAGGCCAGAACTGAGAGAGAGAAGTTCAGCTATTAGCAGCTGGAAACAGGTAAGCAAAATTTAAACAATGATGTGAAGAGGGAAAGTAAGCCTCGAGGAAAAGTCTGTTGCCCCCTGACACCTGCCCGTGCCCAGAGCAATGAGGAATATGTGGGGTCTCCTTGCCCATGGTCGTCACCGGCCTCCCGCAGTCTATCCCGATGACCTAGGAGAAGCAGGTATGGCACGGATGGAGAAAGCGCGCCGGGCACAGGAGCCATTTGGCTCATGGCGTGATGATGCTTGAGTGAGGTTGTTTGCGATCTGGTGTGAGTGTCTCCTCAGTATCTGTAACTTGGTTTTGCGGCTGAGATGCTGCAGTGGGAGGGGCAGGGCTTGCCCTCAGTGCACAGCTCGGGGCATGATGGGGTACTCTGGAGATCATGGAATTGGTCCGAATTCTCCCAAACTGGTAACAGAGAGGTGTTCATTGGTGCTCCTGGCAAAACTCTCTCTCCTTAGTCTCTTGGGAAGAGACTGTACCCACACATTTCTGTCTTGGGTATTCGTTAGTGTGATAAAGGGTATTGCAAAGAAATTTGTTGAGTAGCTTGTCAAGTCAACCTTTTGTGTTGGAGAAAACCTTTCTATCAGTAAACCCCATGGAAAGTCCTTAACTTTCAGTGCACCATCACCTCGGTGTAATGTCGTCCGCTCTTGTCCTAAAAGCCAGCGCCTAATTACAGGGTGTGCCAGGGTCAGAATATGCTGTAGCCACATTTCTGAGGAAATCCAGCCAAGGAATTCTATTCATGTACCCTTGTCTGCTAATAATGATATCCTATTTTTAAAAAATAATCAGCCGGGGTGCCTGGGTGGCTCAGTGGGTTAAAGCCTCTGCCTTCGGCTCAGCTCATGATCTCAGGGTCCTGGGATCGAGCCCCACATTGGGCTCTCTGCTCAGCAGGGAGCCTGCTTCCTCCTCTCTCTCTGCCTGCCTCTCTGCCTACTTGTGATCTCTGTCAAATAAATAAATAAATAAATCTTTAAAAAAAAATAATCAGCCTACTCGGTATTGATAAATATTAAACTTTCAATTCACAGGGGTCCCTCCTAGACCTCGAGCCTGGAAGCAGGATAGCAGTTGTGTCCGTCTGTCAGGTACACAGCGGGTTTGTAGGTGCCAGGGGAAGGGATCTGCGAGCACAGGTGGACAGATCACTGAGCCCACCTTGTCATCCGAGACCAGTGGGAGGGACACAGGATGGGTGCCGAGAGCTGGAGGGGAAGGAGGAAGGAGCTGATGCATGCGGAGGCAGAGGAACAGGAGTAGAGTTGGGGGCTCCTGGTGAGAATGTGGAGCACTTATCTGGAAGAACCATAAGGGGTTCTGGAAAGACAAATACCAACCCTTACTGAGCAGTGTCTGAGAGTTCCACCAAAACCAGAATTAGTAAGTAGATCCAGGACCCAGCTGTCAGGGTCAGTCATGCTCTCTGCTCCTGTCTGTCAGTCCAGGGAGAGAATGGAAGAGGACGGGGGATTGGAAGCACGCATTGCTAGAGATGGGGAGAACACCTCGAACAAGGAAATGCATGAGGGGGAGGTGCCCATGACTATGGCCATGGTGCTTATGGCGGTGGGTGTTTGTGGGTCCAGAGCATGCACAGAGGAACGTGAAATCAAGGGATTCATAGATGAATTTGAAGATCAGGTATAAGGAGTTTGAGATTGTGTTAAATTGAGGTGGAAAGAAAGAAGTTATCGTCTGTATTCATTTCCAGGGGCTCCCGTAACAAATGACCACAAACTGGGGGGACAAAACCACTACCCCCTGGTGGTGGCCAACAGTCCTTGGCATTTCTCGCTTGTACGTCCGTCACCCCACGCTCTGCCTTCACCTTCACATCACCACCTTCACTGTCGCTTCTCCCCCGCTTATCCCCCGTAAGGCTACTCACTGCTTGTTGGAGTAGGGCCCACCTGGGTTCATCTCGAGATCTTCAACTTCAGATCTGCAAAGACCCTTTTTCCAAGTAAGGTCACAGTCCTAGGCTCTGAGTGGACATATCTTGCGGAGGGTCACCATTCGACCCCTCCACAGTCCTAGAGTGGAATTTAAGGGGGGAACCGTTTCAGAATTAGGGCAGTTCCAATGACAAGACCCAACGTATTGCGATGAGGAGGGGTTGCTAAAAGGAAAGAGAAAGTGGAGATTTCGGTGAAAGAGCTCTGGAGCTGGGCTGCTGGATGGAGTGGATGATGGGATCTGGGAAGACGGCGACTAGGAGCCAGGAGTGCGTGCTCCGGAGAAGGGGAAGAGGAATGCTTTGGGGGTAGAAGAGTCGCAGTGGGGAAACGATGATCTAGTGGGGGTTCTCAGCTCTGCCTCTGCATTGGAACCACCTGAGGAGCTTTTTTAAAAAGTCCCCCCCCCCATATATTTCTAATTGGTTGGTCTAGGATAGACCCCGGACAGCTGCATTTTTTAAAAAATTCGTGGGGTGGTCTAAAGTGTAAAACGTGACCTTCAGAGAGAAGAACCAAGTGGGAGCCAAGGAGTCTTCCCCGCCACTAAGGCCTGAAGGAGACCCATCGGGGAAGGTGACTTCGGAGCTTCCCACCATTGTCTCTTAAAGTCTCCTGCAGAACCAGGAAACTAAGGAGAAGGCTTACCTGGCTTCTGGCTGAGGTCCTGACTGGCCTGGAGTTGGTGCTATTTCAGGCTTACACCAAGGATGTATTTCCGATGTGTCGCAGCAGAGCAAGACATCAGGACTCGTTCCTAACACACTTGCTATTCCTACAAAACAAGCCTCTTCCCCCACCCCAGCCCCCGCAAAAAAAAAAAAAAAAAAAAAAAGATTTTCTTAATATGTTTGGAGAAATATCTTTTGCCAGAAGAATATTCAGTGGCTTGCTTTTGTATTTTTTGAATATGTAATCAACAAATACATTAAAAATTTTAAGCAGCATAAAAGGATATCCAATAAAAGTAATTCTCATCTATCCCTGACCCCCTCACTCTGCCCCCACCTCAAGACCCCTCCCCAGAAGCAGCCATTCTTACCCGTTATGTGTCCTTGAGGTGAACAGGCTGTATCTTGCCTTTTTTCCATTCAACACTGTATCTTGGAAATCATTCCCTTTCTGTACACAACAGATACGCCTATTTCTGTTAATTGGCCGTCCTTCATTTATTTAAGCCATACTGATGAACTTTTAGGTTGTTTCCTCTCTTAAAGCAAACCTGTTAAAGATTTTTTTAAGCAACCAGCACAAGTTGAAGTGGGTCCCTCCCCGGAGATCTGACGCCGTGGAGGGGTTGTAGCCGAGGACGCAGCAGTCTGGGCGTCCGTCGTGCTGGCTGAAGACGGGTGGGTGCCTCCCCCCCGCCCCCCCCCGGTGAATGCAGGTGGAGCTCGGATGTCACCGAGGAGGGGGGCCCCACTGGGGGGCTGGGTGTAGGGAAACGACCTCCCTGCTCCCCTTCCCCAGGGGGACCCTGTCTGACAGTGTGCTGCTTCTGCCCCACAGGAGCCTGATGCCGCGGACCCTGGAGAGCCAGATCACACTGGAGAAGACGCCCAGCTATTTCGTCACGCAGGAAGCCCCTCGGCGCATCTTCAACATGTCCCGGGACACCAAGCTGATCGTGGTTGTGCGGAACCCGGTGACCCGGGCCATCTCGGACTACACGCAGACGCTCTCCAAGAAGCCGGACATCCCCACCTTCGAGGGCCTGTCCTTCCGCAACCGCACGCTGGGCCAGGTGGACGTGTCGTGGAACGCCATCCGCATCGGCATGTACGCGCTGCACCTGGAGAGCTGGCTGCGGTACTTCCCGCTGGCTCAGATCCACTTCGTCAGCGGCGAGCGGCTCATCACCGACCCGGCAGGCGAGATGGGCCGGGTCCAGGACTTCCTGGGCATCAAGAGGTTCATCACGGACAAGCACTTCTACTTCAACAAGACCAAAGGATTCCCTTGCTTGAGAAAAACAGAATCAAGCCTTCTGCCTCGGTGCCTGGGCAAATCGAAAGGCAGAACTCATGTACAGATTGATCCAGAAGTGATAGACCAGCTCCGGGAATTTTATAGACCTTATAATATTAAATTTTATGAAACAGTTGGACAGGACTTCAGGTGGGAGTGAGCCATCAAGATGTAAGGGCTCTTCTGCTTGTCTCTTCCGTGAGGCTGGCCCCTCGAGCCTGTGATCCTCTTCCCCCAGCAAACCCAACCCAGGCTCCAGCCCCCTTTCCCATCTCGGGTTCCATCATCCTGGAACTGGGAGGACCAGCTAAGGCCACGAGACCAGGGGGTCCTTGCCACTAGCTCTCCCCAGTCTGTTTAGGCAGAGTTGACCTGCTTCTGGCTTGTCCAGTTAGTTCTGAATCATTTCCCTTCAGCCCCTCCGAGGGCTTGGGAAACCGCTTTAAGAAGAACGGATCTTCTGATTATGCTAGATATTATAAGTGGTGATGGTTCTGTTGCTGTGAACACAGCAGTCTGTCCCTGTCACTGTCCGCCCAGAGTGGACTTGCTAATTCCTAGTGGCATGTACCTCCCCTCTGAGCTTCACTCTCCCCAGCCGCCCCGGGTGGTGGGACAGGAGACCGTCCTCTTCCTCCTGACCTTAGCAGCTCATTGAGACATTGCAGGGCCGGAAGCACCCCCAGTCACTCCTAGCAGACAGACCCTTCGATGATGAAATAAACCAGAGATTTCAAAGCCTGTGGTCTCAACTCTGCTTGAAGGTTAATGGTCTTTGAAAACCACTTTGTGACCCTCCCTGCTCCCTATGGACAAAAGCACATTAATTCTGCTGTTACGGGTACTTTACTCACGCGAGCTTTCATGTTCAGCATGCGAAGGAATCATGCTTGTCCATGTGAAATAAATATGGCTCTCTCGTGTCCTTAATGCTGGGCTCTTCTCTGTATGTCAGGCCCGGAGCACGGCTCATTCGTCGGGCTCCTCCTGTGCGAGATGAGGGCGGGTGTCAGTGCTGAGGATGGCGTCTGCAGCCGTGGGATGGGTGTGGTCCCGGAGGGCCGTGAGGGGTGGGCATGGTCGGGGAGGGCAGGGAGGGTGGGTGTAGTCCAGAGGGTAGTGAGGGATCCAAAACCACCTGGGCAAGGAGCAAGGGGCTGAAGATGGGGGAAAGAGGTTCTTGCGGGCAGAGGCTGCTGCAGAAACCTCATGTGGAGATCTGTGGGGACAGCTCTGAAACACGAGTCTGACTATGACAGCTCTCTGCTTAAGCTTTGTATCTGGAGTGCCAAACTAGAAGCCCAGGGACTGATAGGACATCAGTTGTTTCTGCTTGGCCAGCATGATGTTTCGAAATAATGTCCAACAGTTAAAACTTGGGAGTGTTCATATAAAAATACAGATTTTTTTTTTTTAATGGGAACTTGAGACACTGAGCCTGCATTCTAGCGCAGCACCACGCAGTTGCCGCCTTTGGATGAAGCCTGTGCTCCCCGGGTCTTTCGGGCCCCATCGGGCCCACCTCACTGATGGACATCATCTGCCCGGCCCCTGTTGGCATGGGAGTTCACAGCCCTGATTTGGGTGTGTGTACTGTGACCTCAGAATAAAGCCCATGTCTTCCAGCACGATGCCCAAGACCACCCCAGCCCCAGTTTCTGGGATCCTTCCTTCCCTCGTCCTCTGTTCCGACCTCACAGAACACCAGGCCTTTCTTAGCTCTTCTAAGTCCTCCCGCTTCTCCCCAGACTGCCTCCCCTCCCTACCCTCTTTCCCCACCCCAGGTCTTTAGCTAATGGAAGCTTCCATAAGATTCCACTCAAGCATCACCTGCTTGATATTCGAGAAGCCTTCCCTAACCAAGCTGAGTTATCTGCTCACTTTTCTGCATTCACTTGTTTGCACACATCTCAGTTACAGCTTTTGTCACGCTAGATTAGCATTATTTGTATCAATGTCTGTCTCACCGTAGGCCACGGCTCCTCGAGAGTCAAGACTGCATCTGCTGTCCTACAGGAGGCACACAAAATGACTGATGGATGAATGTGTGAATGGGCGAAGAGGTGTTGGGGGCCTGGGGGCACCGACAGGAATGTTCCAAGGAACTACACTTCTGGTCATGATTTCCAGGTAGCTCCACGGCACTCACCGGTAAGCCAAGGATTGCCAGACCTCCAAGGGCCACTTGGTCTTTGCTCGGTCAGGCGCAGTGCAAGGTTCCTGAAAATGAGAGTCTGACTTAGCAGACGGGAAGACACAAAAGCTTAAGAACTTAGTTCTGTGTCCTGGCCCGTCTTCCTGCCCCAGGCATCTCCCAGGAGATCAGCTGAGACCATGGTACCACGGAGCCAGTCCTGGGAGTCTACCCCCTCTGTGCCTCCCCTGTGGGCACAGGGGAAGTGACATGGAGGCCAGCGGGAGCTGTCACCACCTAGAAGCTGGGGTGACAAGAAGAAGGACTGGTTGTATGTGGACATTAGTGAACTGGCCTTATACGAGCCCCCCCCCCCCCAGAAGTGGTATCCTGTGATCCTGGGCCACGTTGCAGTCAGAGCTGTCCAAAGACAGACAGACTTACACTGGGGATACAAAACACCCAAGAAAGAGTAACATTTGCTTGTTTATCCTGACTGGGCGAGTCCATAGTCAAAAGTGACAAGAGTTCGGAATTTTGTGGGTCCCAGGGGGGCTTTACTCCTCTCCATTGTAAGCATTCCCAGGCTGCCCAGTCTAAGTGCACTCTAAGTACTATTCAATAGATCAGAGTCTATTGTAATTAGCATATCAATCCTTGTATGCAAGTGAAAGAAGCTAAAGTTCCTCAAAATCCCAGTTTAAATGAGTGAAATCTGGTGTCCATGAATCTGCTTGGCAAACTCTTCATTTTTAATCCAGTGCAAATATACCCTTTCGCCCAGGGCACTCCAGGCAAACTTGCACAAGTTCCAAATCAGTACAGTTTAAACAGATGAAGTCTGACCATCCGATCTGAGACCAAAAGGCCTCCTCTGGCTGCGTGTGTGTGTTTCTAACAGTCCAGAGTGCATGGTAATTCCACAGTCCGCCAGGCTCCTTCCATTCTAGTGCTCACGATTCACCCCGTATCTGCATCCCCACTCAGCAGCAGAGAGAGGGTCTAGAAATCTGAGAAGATCCTCCCAAGGGAGAACAGAGCCTGCTGACACAGAGCTTGCCAAAGCAAAGGGACCTGTGTTGGGAAGCCTTCAGGTCTGCCCTGATTGGACGCTGTCGGCCGGGGGAAGCTGGAGGCAGGTGAACTAGAAGTGGGGCCTCCTATGTAGTTGGCTTGCAGAGCTGTATCATTTTTTCTGGTTGGTCTTGAGGTGGAAGCAGGGATATCAGAATACGAGTCCTGGCAGGCGTTGAACAGGTCCCGATCGTTGTGCTGTGGAAACTGTGGGTCAGAGTTCTGCTGTCTGTTTGGCCGGGCTGTTGTCCATTTGAACATTCAGTCTCTTGGGGGGAAGTGGGGGCACAGGCAGAACGAGCCTCTTCCATATGAGGCTGCAACATCCTTCCTACTCACGGCTTCCTCGTGTCATGAGTGGGGCCCCCCGGACTTGTGCAAGGATAGTAGTACTACTTCCTTTCTCACATCCCTTTGGGTAGAACTTCTAGGTTGCCTTTCTTTGGTTCTAACCATTTGCTATCTATTACTTGGATCTTAACCTGAACCCCAACACCAGTTCGTTCATTCCTCTCCAGGGGCTGATCTTCAAGATATCACGGCAGGCTCCTTCCCATCACCGCATTCTCAACTCAAAACACCTGCCCAGAGTGCTTTCCTTCTCCTCTGTCACTGTCGGTCTTTCATTCTGTTTTCCTTCCATTATGGGCTTAACCTCTAGCTGACATTATAGATTCATTTCCTTGTCTGACGTCTGTCTCACCCGTGGGTCGGTAACGCTCCATGGACCTGCAGTCCATATCCGTCTTCTTCAGCAGAATGTCCAGCATACAGTAGGTACTTAATACCTGAGTAAATGAACTACTGGGGCTCTGTCCCTAAATACCAGCCTTTGGGCTACTGCTTAACCCCAAGAATGCATGCCGCCCTGAAGCGCTATCTTCTGCCTGGGATCTTTTCCATCTCTGGGGACCTTTATTGCCATTATTAACTTACACGGCATCTTTGTGAGATTTAGAAAAAGTTACTCCCCTTGGCCAATAAATGAGAAAAGGGTGCCCCTTTGGGATGCACACAGCCTTTCAGGTGCACAGTATGTATAGCAAATGCAGCGCGGACTGGCTATCAGCCCCCGTTCTCCGCAGCTCCAGCTGCCATCTTTGTGTAGGGCACAGATGGCACAACCATGTGTGGCAGTCCTGACCACCATTCCTCCCAAGCTTGGGATTCCCGAGCTCTGAATGCTCCTGGAATTAGCACTGAGACATCCAAGATGCTTTTGATTCTGCTGGCTGCTGGCCCGTCTTCGAGGGGCTCCTCTAACCCTGCTGGTGTCATGGTGCCTCGGGATTGCCTACCCATCACGTGTGATCTCTCCGACACATGCGTGCATGTGTCTCTGCGGACGCGTGCTCGTGTGTGTGTCTGTCTCTTTCCTGGATCCTCACTCATACTTATTAACACTCAAAATGATTCAACAAGTACTTACTGAGTGTTTGCAAAAGGAGGGTAAGGCGTAGGGAGAGCCAACATTTACGGAGGGCTTTTGGTGCGGCAGCTGTTGTGTTTTTCGTATCTAGCCCCTTCAAAGCAAGTAAAACTTCAAAGCGCAGTAAATGCAAGATGGCCGGTATGGTGGTTAAAAGTACGGGCTGCCAGGGGCGCCCAGCTGGCTCAGGCAGAAGAGCATGCCACTCTTAATCTCCAGTCATGGGTTCAAGCCCCACATTGGGTGTAAAGATTAAATTAAAAAAATAAACTTAAAAAAAAAAAAAAGAGCCTGAGTTGTAACTGTAGCTCACTACTCTCTTACTCTGGGACCTCAGACAAGCTATTTTATGCTCCTTGTGCTTCCGTTTCCCATCGCTAGAATGTGAGGGTGCCACAGCCTTGACGGCTGCTGTCTGGATGCTGTCCTGGAGCAGTTCACACAAAAGATGCCGAAGAGCGGAAGGCAAGTTCAACCATTGAAGCCAATGCAGGGAATGAAGGTGGAATCCGCAAAGACTATAAAGAAAGGCAGGGAGCTCCTTCCTGCTCCTTCTCCCCTTATACCCAATCTCATGGCTTCTCAGATAAAGTTCAACTTTTCCATGAGATACCATGGGTATGATCCCGTTACATCTCTGGGAACAAGAATGGCATAATGTGGACCACTCCTCAGACTGGGTGGAGACCCTACTAGATGAAGTGTGCGATAAGGAATGATTGATGGGATTTCGTTCACTCCATCTAATTCACTCAACATGTTAGGCAGACAAGCCAGGCGTGGAGGATGCACAGTTGTGTTAGTCTTCCTCTCAGCTCCCCTCGTGGAGCTCCCAGACTAACTTGTGACCAAGGAATCAGAGGACCAGGCTAAATTCTGGTCCCTGGATTGTACCCACCCCTGCCACACCCTAGTTCCATGGCTACTCTCATTTTTTTCAACCAATTCAGAGTGTACCTCACACCTGCCTACCAGACACTTGAGAGGAGAAATGCAGATCCAGTCTTTTCTCAGATAAGATGGGCCACTAGTTAACTTAGAGTCCTTCTATGGGGGAACACCTGTGACCTTGTCGTCTCTCCCTGCCTCCCAGAGCCCAGCACTGGAAATCTGAAGAACCAAATCAGATGGATAAATAGGTGGCCCAATGGGGCTCCTCCCACCTCGACAATGAATGTGGCTCTGGATAAACTTGGCTTCCTGATAAATAAGGGGGACATATTACTTTTATCATTAAAAAAAAGAAAGAAAGAAAGCTTATATACCTCAGCTCCCAAAACAAGCTTAGGACAAAGTTTATTTCATTTTCTTTTTTTTTTTTTTAAGATTTATTTATTTATTTATTTGACAGACAGAGATCACAAGTAGGCAGAGAGGCAGGCAGAGAGAGAGAGGAGGAAACAGGCTCCCCACCGAGCAGAGAGCCCGATGCAGTGCTGGATCCCAGGAGCCTGGGATCATGACCTGAGCAGAAGGCAGAGGCTTTAACCCACTGAGCCACCCAGGCGCCCCCTTATTTCATTTTCTAATGTGAAATGGAAGTATGAATGTGTCATTTAGAAATTTTACTCCTAACTGCTTTTTACTGACAACAGTTGCTCCAACAAATTAGGGATTTCTTCTCTCAAAGAGGTCATTTAAAGAAATCTGGAGCTGGTCAGACTAGAGCAAGGACAGTAGCTCCATTTTGTTATCAAGGACTTAGGCTCCTCCTCTCTTTCTGCCACATCATCCTTAGTCCATTGGTTTTGTCTTCATGACCCAAGATGGATGCTGGTGCACCAGCCACCGCATCTATGTTCCAGTTAGAAGGAGGAGGAAAAGAAAGAAGTCAGAAAAAAACTACTTAACCGAGTCAACCCTATTTGAGGAGATTGCCCAGAAATTCTACCAGTAACTTCTATCTCATTGACCATCTCTAACTGAAAGGGAAGCCAGAAAATGTAGTCTCTCGGCTGAATACATCTCCTCCCTGACAATCCAAGATTTTGATCCTAAGGAGGAGAGTGGATACAATTCACAATCTCTGTTACAGTGAAACTCCCAGCTGTTTGAAAAAGCTGTCTCCTAGCTTCCCAATATTTCCCCACCGTCTCCGAAACCTCCTAGTTATCTCCCCGTCTGCGATCTCCGATTCATCTTCCCATCACCCCCACTTGACTTCTCAAGACACATGCCCCCCAGCACCACCTTCTCCCTGCCCTCAACCCCAAACTGGCTCTGTGAGTGGCGGGGGGAGGAGACATCTGATTTGCATCCTTTGCCAGTTTCCCTGGTGGGAAGGCACCCACCCCAGGCCATTTCATGCTATGGAGGTCAAGTACCCTGTCCCTGGAGGCTACATTGTCGGGCACTCAGGAGTCCGTTCTAAAGCCAGCTGTGCAAGCCCAGTGGCTCATCTCTCATCCCCCTGCCTCCCCAGCCAGGAGACATCTGAGAGAACGAGTCAGAGGCCCCTGGGGTCCTGTTATGCACCTGTGTGCCTGGTGCCTGGACGGACCCTGAGCTCCGGGCACTGGGCCGAGCACACTTCCCGACACCTGCACAGTAAAGCCGACTGCGTTTCATCTGATGATGCAAGGAGTCACATCATACAAGCATTCGATTCACCCAAATTCAATTCTAGTCTACACCGAGAGAAGGGGATGGGGACTGGAATAGCGTGAGCGGTTTCATCTGCCATTTTGCTCCGTGAACATAGACGACGGTGACCATGAGAAGGGGGCCCTCCGGCCCTACCTCCCCGTCACAGTGTGAGCTGGCTGCTCCGTGGCCGTGACTCTAATGTCCACTGCTACTTATTGTTTTCATACTCCGTGACCCCTACACGCAAGCCAACTCCTTCCTCGGATGCCTCGCTGGGTAAACAAACAGAAATCCACAGCAGTGATGGGAGGGAAACGTGGCAGTGTTGAGGGAATTTCTCAAGGTGATTTTGCCTTTGTCACGTGGCCCGGTGACTGCAGAACCCAGTCCCTGAGTGAGTGGCAGTTCACTTCCTGTGCCCCCACCACTTGGCACGTGCATCGCCCGTGTACACACACTCAGACTGCTGAGGAAGGGACCAGAACGTGAAAGAAAAGTGGCACGAGAAGAGCAGGGAGGACAGAAGGCCTTCCAGTAGCTTCTTTATTCCTCCCTCATCCTTCCTCCTGCTCACGGCTGGGGGTACACGGTTTGCGCCCCTTCCTCGGTCAGCAGAGTGTTTGGTGGAAACGCGCACTATGGGCCTGTGTGTGCCTCGAAGGACTGGAGAGGCGTCTGTGTGACTGACGTGTGTCTCGCCGATCCCCGTCTGACTGGAACGTGATTGACGACACATGACTAATTGGATCACGGCTGACTGACACCTACTTTGTGGGCACGGCCCCCCCAGCAAGCACACCTCAGCCTGGAGCCTATCTGGGAACCGGTCTGACTGACGGGGGCTCAGTCCTGCGGGGAGCTGTCATCGTGCCACATGCTGATGAGCCTTCGGTCCTGCCCAAGGGCTTCTAGGAAGGCCTCCATTCCTCTGCAGGCCTGGGGCGAAGGATGCCCGGAGAGCTCGGCCTCGCTGCCCCTCAGCCCCTGGCCTGGCCCCTCCTTCCATGCCGCACATCTGGATCAGAGCCCAGCATGGGCCCCGCAGTCCACATGACCCAGAGAGGCCTGGTCCCAGGCTCAGGGCCCCTGCTAGGCCCCTCACCGTGGCTTTCGAGGCATCTCTCCAGAGGCTGCGGCTGTTCAGAGCCCTTAGGCAGGGACAGAGCAAGGGGACTCGGGGTAACACAGAGACGCAAAGATAAATCGGCAGAGGCTAGGTATTTGGGAAACAAAGGTATTAAGCGAGACTTGAGTCTTTCTCCTGCCTTGGAATAACCATGACAGGATCTATAAGCTGGTTTCACATCCTTAACAGCATTTTTCTCTTGGTAATAACCAAGATTTTTAGTGCCATTTTGCAAAGGGATGAAATGGAGGCCCAGGGAATGTTTTAAAGCGACTTGTCTAAGGTCACCCAGCCAGGGCTCAAATCTGTAACTTCAAATCTGTAAATCCCCTGCTTTTATGAGGAAGAGGCTTGGCACTGTAGCACTAAACTATAAGTTGTCTTTTGGAAAATACTTGACATCCATAAAGACGGCCAGGTCTGGGAATGAGGAACAGCTAGGTGTCATCTTTAAGCTAGCACGCTCGAAGGCCAGGATATTAATACCTGAGAAACAGAGGTAATAGGAAGAAATTGGGCATAAGTCCTGGTTTTTGTCTGGGGCAAAAAAGGGCAAGAGAGGGGTGTGGGTTTGACCCAAGCCTACCCCTGGAAACCAAACTGACATCAAGAGTCCCCGTCCCCTACACCCATTCCCAGGACATTAGGACAGTTGACTTTTGGGGTTATTGGTCAGGAAGGGGCGATGTCATGATTCCATCAACATAACCACCTAACATCTCATTCTGCAAGGTGACCTTCTGATGGCTTGATTCCATCTGACGCTTGCCCTTGAGCTCATATCACAAGGAATGATGACTAAACCTGTGTTCAATTTGTTTGCTTTCTCCGGTACCAAGTCCATCCAGCAACCTATGTATACATCCCAGATTGGCACGGAGTCTGCTTCAGGATGTACAAGCAATATGCTGTAGTTCAAAAGTAAGTAATTTATAGACAGTCCTTTACGAAGGAGACTTTCCAAGGACTCGAATGTAAGAAGACTCTATCTTTTCTGGGGGAGTTTTTTAGTGGGGGGAGCTGCCGCTCCTTACATAAACATATTTAGGGCACCTGGGTGGTTCAGTTGTTTAAGCAACTGCCTTTGGCTCGGGTCATGATCCTGGAGTCCCAGGATGGAGTCCCGCATCCGGCTCCCAGCTCCACAGGGAGTCTGCTTCTCCCTCTGACCTTCTCCCCTCTCATGCCCTCACTGTCTTTCTCAAATAAATAAATAAAATCTTTAAAATAAAAACATATTTGGGGGCACCTGGGTGGCTCAGTAGGTTAAAGCCTCTGCCTTCAGCTCAGGTCATGATCCCAGGGTCCTGGGATCAAGCCCCACATCGGGCTCTCTGCTCGGCGGGGAACCTGCTTCCCTTCCTCTCTCTCTGCCTACCTCTCTGCCTGCTTGTGACCTCTGTCTGTCAAATAAATAAATAAAATCTAAAGAAAAAACAACAAAAACAACAACAACAAACCATATTTGGGAGACTACTTTCAATTTTGAGTACAAGTGTGTAGCTATTAACCTTTCTGGAAAATTCGGCAGCAAAATGGCCCCCAGGTAACTGAGTGAATGAACTTTTTTTAAGTAGGTAATTTAGTGTTTCCCATTTGAATACCAAGACTTTTGGGGGGGGGCAAATGCAGGTTTTCTTTTTGGCATAATTCACATTTAGCTAATTCTACCTGGCACCATTTAGCTATCCGGGTTGACTATTTCTTGTTGTCTCCTGGCACCTGTGAATATAACCTTGACATCCAACGGATAAAAGGATACTGGTCTCCCTGTTTGCCAGGACAAGAGGACATGTTTCTAGTTCATGTAGAAACTGTGTCAGATTGTTGAAGGACAGTCTCATTGTATGCCATTTAAAAAAAAAAAACAACACACAGAATTTGCTAACCTACCTACCACTCTGATTCTCCTAGTGAATTTAGAAAAAATGAGAGGGAGAAACCAAGAGAGGGAATTAAAAGCCTTGGATCGATACTATTAAGATCATATGACTTGAACCATAAATGATTTATATACATGAAATCAAAGCCAATAATATATCAAGGGTCTTAGTTTATTCGTTCTAAATGTTCTCTATTGAGTGAAACAGAATCAAACCATGATCAACGGCCAAATGAGTGAACTAAAGCTGCCTGTCCCTCGTGGAGAACATTGGAACAAGTGACCCTGATCTGCAGTTTGTAAAGACAAAATGTGGCATTGAGATTTCAAGGAATACTAATTCAACCAGCATTTCGCCATCTGAGCACCATCTTTACAATTTCGGTCACACCCACATACTACCTGTGCTATCATTACTTCATCTCTTTGTTTTAATCATCGTCTTCTCACTTGCTTACTTTTATGCTAAAAGGAAACCTTACATTTTTATCATATGTGGAAAATCAGTCCCGTTAGCCCAATTAATTAAAACACAAAAGCGTAACTATCACTATGAGGGAATGTCTTTGCCCCCATTCCTCTGGTTTTAAGAAGACTGGATTTTCACAAAAACATTCCTAGAATCTTGTGGAACATTTTTTTCTCTGAGCAGACAAAGATGACGAGAATTTACCTGGTTGGTGAACATAGTCATTGGTCCAAATGTCCTGACTGGTAGGGCTAATATACAAAAAAAAAAAAAAATCCAGTTTTTGTCTCCTTCTCCTTCTCTATATGCCTGGACTGGAATAAGGCAATAACTTGCCACAATTGGGTCTGTTCCTCGATCTTTCCTCAGGTGTGTTGCCCAAGGTGTCCGCTAGGAGGCGATATCAGAGGGTATTAGTGAGGCTAAGGAACCAGGCTTCAGTCTAGCCTTCATCGTCATAAGGATGCCATTGTAATCTCCCATCCACCTTGTGCTTTGGTCTTTTTTCTCAGTTGATTCAGAATTCAGACGGAGAAAATAAGGTTGGATCCCCAAAACTTATTATGTCCCTCAAATCCCAACAAAATGGACATTTTAAAGAAATTATCAATCTACTACCTAAAATCCTCTCATGCACCGACAAGACATTCATCCCACTTTGGAATACATCAAAAATGGACAATAATTTGGGAAGTTATAGAAACTCATCCTTTTTTTTCCTTGCTAGAATAGATTCTACTTTGAGTTTACCCTGATGGACTCTATGCAAAGAGTTAATGATAATAATTTGTAATAATTGGGGCATTCAAAACTGAGAGCAAAGTCTAAAGCATTTTAGTGTTCAAGTGTTCTCTCGAGGAGCAGGGTGATATTCAAAAGATTTAAAAACCAGTACAACTTGTATGGTGACTAACGTAACAAAAAAAATTTTTTTTAAAAACCAGTACAACATTGTACTAGGACAACGAGAACAGATTCCAGCCATACACAGCTAGGGTGGCCTCCTTCAGCTTGGGGCAATGCAAAAACCTCTGCTACCCAGAATGCCTCCTGCAGACCAGCACCATCAGCCTTTTGGGAGCTTGTCAGAAATGCAGACTCTCAGGCCCCACTCCAGTTCCATAGGATCAAAATGTGTATTTTATCAAGATTCCCGGATGATTCATATGCACGTTAATGTGTGTTAATGAGCGAGAAGCATAGTGCTGCGTTTCTGAAAATCTGCCTGGAGATGGGGCTGAGGGGGTGGTGATGGGGAAATGGGCAGTTGTTGTTGGATGAGTACAAAGTTGGAGTTATGCAGGGTGAGTAAGCTCTGGAGATCTGTTATATTGTATAGTGTCTACGGTTAATGATAACATGTTGTGTATTTAAGATGTTATTAAGAGTGTAGATCTCATGTTAAGTAGTATATATATATATTTTTTTTTAAATTTTTTATTTTAATAAACATATAATGTATTTTTATCCCCAGGGGTACAGGTCTGTGAATCATCTGGTTTACACATTTCACAGCACTCATCATAGCCCATACCCTCCCCAATGTCCATTTCCCCACCACCCTCTCCCGTCCCCCTTCCCCCCCGCAACCCTCAGTCTGTTTCTTGAGATTGAGTCTTTTATGGTTTGTCTCCCTCCCAATCCCATCTTTTCATTTTTTCTTTTCCTACCTCCCCCCAAACCCCCCCACCTTGCATCTCCCCTTCCTCATATCAAAGAGATCATATGATAGTTATATTTCTCCGATTGACTTATTTCGCTAAGCATGATACCCTCTAGTTCCATCCACGTCGTCGCAAATGGCAAGATTTCATGTCTTTTGATGGCTGCATAGTATTCCATTGTGTATATATACCACATCTTCTTTATCCATTCATCTGTTGATGGACATCTAGGCGCTTTCCACAGTTTGGCTATTGTGGACATTGCTGCTATAAACATTCGGGTGCACGTGCCCCTTCGGAGCACCACGTTTGTATCTTTAGGATATATACCCAGTAGTGCAATTGCTGGGTCGTAGGGTAGCTCTATTTTCAGTTTTTTGAGGAACCTCCACACTGTTTTCCAGAGTGGTTGCACCAGTTTGCATTCCCACCAACAGTGTAGGAGGGTTCCCCTCTCTCCGCATCCTCGCCAGCATCTGTCATTTCTTGACTTGTTAATTTTAGCCATTCTGACTGGTGTGAGGTGGTATCTCATTGTGGTTTTGATTTGTATTTCCCTGATGCCGAGTGATGTGGAGCATTTTTTCATGTGTCTGTTGGCCATCTGGATGTCTTCCTTGCAGAAATGTCTGTTCATGTCCTCTTCCCATTTCTTGACTGGATTATTTGTTCTTTGGGTATTGAGTTTGATAAGCTCTTTATAGATTTTGGATACGAGCCCTTTATCTGATATGTCATTTGCAAATATCTTCTCCCATTCTGTCAGTTGTCTTTTGGTTTTGTTTACTGTTTCCTTTGCTGTGCAAAAGCTTTTAATCTTGATGAAATCCCAATAGTTCATTTTTGCCCTTGCTTCTGTTGCCTTTGGCGATGTTCCTAGGAAAAAGTTGCTGCGGTTGAGGTCAAAGAGGTTGCTGCCTGCATTGTCCTCAAGGATTTTGATAGATTCCTTTCGCACATTGAGGTCCTTCATCCACTTTGAGTCTATTTTCGTGTGTGGTGTAAGGAAATAGTCCAATTTCATTTTTCTGCATGTGGCTGTCCAATTTTCCCAGCACCATTTGTTGAAGAGGCTGTCTTTTTTCCATTGGATATTCTTTCCTGCTTTGTCGAAGATTAGTTGACCATAGAGTTGAGGGTCTATCTCTGGGCTCTCTATTCTGTTCCATTGATCTATATGTCTGTTTTTGTGCCAGTACCATACTGTCTTGATGATGACAGCTTTGTAATAGAGCTTGAAGTCTGGAATTGTGATGCCACCGACTTTGGCTTTCTTTTTCAATATTCCTTTGGCTATTCGAGGTCTTTTCTGGTTCCATATAAATTTTAGGATTATTTGTTCTATTTCTTTAAAAAAAATGGATGGGATTTTGATAGGGATTGCATTAAATGTGTAGATTGCTTTAGGTAGAATAGACATTTTCACAATATTTGTTCTTCCAATCCATGAGCATGGAATATTTTTCCATTTCTTTGTGTCTTCCTCAATTTCTTTCATGAGTACTTTATAGTTTTCTGAGTATAGATTCTTTGCCTCTTTGGTTAGATTTATTCCTAGGTATCTTATGGTTTTGGGTACGATTGTAAATGGGACTGACTCCTCAATTTCTCTTTCTTCTGTCTTGTTGTTAGTGTAAAGAAATGCGACTGATTTCTGTGCATTGACTTTATATCCTGACACTTTACTGAATTCCTGTATAAGTTCTAGCAGTTTTGGAGTGGAACCTTTTGGGTTTTCCACATATAGTATCATATCATCTGCAAAGAGTGATAGTTTGACTTCTTCTTTGCCGATTTGGATGCCTTTAATTTCTTTTTGTTGTCTGATTGCTGAGGCTAGGACTTCTAGTACTATATTGAACAGCAGTGGTGATAACGGACATCCCTGCCGTGTTCCTGACCTTAGCGGAAAAGCTTTCAGTTTTTCTCCATTGAGAATGATATTTGCGGTGGGTTTTTCATAGATGGCTTTGATAATATTGAGGTATGTGCCTTCTATCCCTACACTTTGAAGAGTTTTAATCAGGAAGGGATGCTGCACTTTGTCAAATGCTTTTTCAGCATCTATTGAGAGTATCATATGGTTCTTACTCTTTCTTTTATTAATGTATTGTATCACATTGATGGATTTGCGGATGTTGAACCAACCTTGCAGCCCTGGAATAAATCCCACTTGGTCGTGGTGAATAATCCTTTTAATGTACTGTTGGATCCTATTGGCCAGTATTTTGGTGAGAATTTTCGCATCTGTGTTCATCAAGGATATTGGTCTGTAATTCTCTTTTTTGGTGGGATCCTTGTCTGGTTTTGGGATCAAGGTGATGCTGGCCTCATAGAATGAGTTTGGAAGTTTTCCTTCCATTTCTATTTTTTGGAACAGTTTCAGGAGAATAGGAATTAATTCTTCTTTAAATGTTTGGTAGAATTCCCCTGGGAAGCCGTCTGGTCCTGGACTTTTGTTTGTTTGGAGATTTTTGATGACTGTTTCAATCTCCTTACTGGTTATGGGTCTGTTCAGGTTATCTATTTCTTCCTGGTTCAGTTGTGGTAGTTTATACATCTCTAGAAATGTATCCATTTCTTCCAGGTTGTCAAATTTGTTGCCATAGAGTTGCTCGTAGTATGTTCTTATAATTGTTTGTATTTCTTTGGTGTTGGTTGTGATCTCTCCTCTTTCATTCATGATTTTATTTATTTGCGTCCTTTCTCTTTTCTTTTTGATAAGTCTGGCCAGGGGCTTATCAATCTTATTAATTCTTTCAAAGAACCAGCTCCTAGTTTTGTTGATTTGTTCTATTGTTTTTTTAGTTTCTATTTCATTGATTTCTGCTCTGATCTTTATGATTTCTCTTCTCCTGCTGGGTTTAGGCTTTCTTTGTTGTTCTCTCTCCAGCTCCTTTAGGTGTAGGGTTAGGTTGTGTATTTGAGACCTTTCTTGTTTCTTGAGAAAGGCTTGCACTGCTATATATTTTCCTCTCAGGACTGCCTTTGTTGTATCCCACAGATTTTGAACTGTTGTGTTTTCATTATCATTTGTTTCCATGAATTTTTTCAATTCTTCTTTAATTTCCTGGTTGACCCATTCATTTTTTAGAAGGATGCTGTTTAGTCTCCATGTATTTGCGTTCTTTCCAAATTTCCTCTTGTGATTGAGTTCGAGCTTCAGAGCATTGTGGTCTGAAAATATGCAGGGAATGATCTCGATCTTTTGGTACCGATTGAGACCTGATTTATGACCCAGGATGTGGTCTATTCTGGAGAATGTTCCATGTGCACTAGAGAAGAATGTATATTCTGTTGCTTTGGGATGGAATGTTCTGAATATATCTGTGATGTCCATCTGGTCCAGTGTGTCATTTAAGGCCTTTATTTCCTTGTTGATCTTTTGCTTAGACGATCTGTCCATTTCAGTGAGGGGAGTGTTAAAGTCCCCTGCTATTATTGTATTACTGTCGATGTATTTCTTTGATTTTGTTATTAATTGGTTTATATAGTTGGCTGCTCCCATGTTAGGGGCATAGATATTTAAGATTGTTAGATCTTCTTGTTGGACAGACCCTTTGAGTATGATATAGTGTCCTTCCTCATCTCTTATTATAGTCTTTGGCTTAAAATCTAATTGATCTGATATAAGGATTGCCACCCCAGCTTTCTTCTGATGTCCATTAGCATGGTAGATTGTTTTCCACCCCCTCACTTTAAATCTGGAGGTGTCTTCGGATCTAAAATGAGTTTCTTGTAGGCAGCATATTGATGGGTTTTGTTTTTTTATCCATTCTGATACCCTGTGTCTTTTGATTGGGGCATTTAGTCCATTAACATTCAGGGTAACTATTGAGAGATATGAATTTAGTGCCATTGTATTGCCTCAGTAAGGTGATTGTTACTGTATATTGTTTCTGCTTCTTTCTGATCTACTACTTTTAGGGTCTCTCTTTGCTTAGAGGACCCCTTTCAATATTTCCTGTAGAGCTGGTTTGGTGTTTGCAAATTCTTTCAGCTTTTGTTTGTCCTGGAAGCTCTTTATCTCTCCTTCTATTTTCAATGATAGCCTAGCCAGATATAGTATTCTTGGCTGCATGTTTTTCTCATTTAGTGCTCTGAATATGTCATGCCAGTTCTTTCTGGCCTGCCAGGTCTCTGTGGATAGGTCCGCTGCCAATCTAATGTTTTTACCCTTGTATGTTACAGACTTCTTTTCCCGGGCTGCTTTCAGGATTTTCTCTTTGTCGCTAAGACTTGTAAATTTTACTATCAGGTGACGAGGTGTGGACCTATTTTTATTGATTTTGAGGGGCGTTCTTAGCATCTCCTGGATTTTGATGTTTGTTCCCTTTGCCATATTAGGGAAATTCTCTCCAATAATTGTCTCCAATATACCTTCTGCTCCCCTCTCTCTTTCTTCTTCTTCTGGAATCCCAATTATTCTAATGTTGTGTCGTCTTATGGTGTCACTTATCTCTCGAATCCTCTCCTCGTGTTCCAGTAGTTGTTTGTCTCTCTTTTGCTCAGCTTCTTTATTCTCTGTCATTTGGTCTTCTATGTCACTAATTCTTTCTTCTGCCTCATTTATCCTGGCAGTGAGAGCTTCCATTTTTGATTGCACCTCATGAATAGCTTTTTTGATTTCAACTTGGTTAGATTTTAGTTCTTTTATTTCTCCAGAAAGGGCTTTTATCTCTCCGGAGAGGGTTTCTCTAATATCTTCTATGCCTTTTTCGAGCCCGGCTAGAACCTTGAGAATTGTCATTCTGAACTCTAGATCTGTCATGCTACCTATGTCTGTATTGATTAGGTCTCCAGCCTTCGGTACGGCCTCTTGTTCTTTTTTTTGAGGTGAGTTTTTCTGCCTTGTCATTTTGTCCAGGTAGGATTTGCTTTCTCCTGCTGTGGAATTCTGCTGTTCTTGGTGACTGAAGTTGGTTTTGGATCGGTTTCTTGTTGATCTTCTGGGGGAGGGGCCTGTTGTAGTGATTTTCAAGTGTCCTTGCCGCAGGCGGAATTGCACCGCCCTTGCCAGGGGCCGGGCTAAGGAATCCGCTCGGGTTTGCTTTCGGGAGCTTTTGTTCCCTGAGCGCTTTCCGTAGAGTTCCGGAGGACGGGAATGAAGATGGCGGCCTCCCAGTCTCTCGGCCCGGAGGAGCCGAGAGCTTGGGGTTCCGCTCTTCAGTGCGCTCTCAGAGCAAAGCGCCCAACAGTCCCGCCTCCCTGGCTTGCGGTCGCGCCTCGAGGAAAGCAGTCAATTGTTGGAGCTGGAGAAAAGCGCCGGGTCGCTTTTGTCTCTGTGGCCTCCGGCCGCGCTCCGAGCCCACCCAGCCTGCGACCGGCACAAGGTAACCCTGGGCTTAGAGCTCACTCCTCGGCTTTGTCGCTATAGCCGGCTTCCCCGCTCCAATACCTGTGAGCTCTGTGGCACTCAGACACCCCCAGTCCTTCTGTGACCCTGCGGGTCCTGGGGTTATGCTGACCCCGCCTGGGTTTCCCCCCAGTTTAGCCTCTGGAGCGATGTCTCCCAGTGGAGCCGACTTTTAAAAGTCCCGATTTTGTGCTCCGTCGCTCCGCCGCTTGCCGGGTGCCGGCCCCTCCCCCCAGGGTCTATCTTCCCGTCGCTTTGGATTCACTTCTCCGCAGGTCCTACCTTTCAGAAAGTGATCGATTTTCTGTTTCTGGGATTGTTGCTCTTCTTCTCTTTGATTTCCCGTTGGATTTGTAGGTGTTCACAATGGTTAGATAAGCTATCTAGCTGATCTCCTGCTACCCGATGTCGTCTCAGCCTGCTACTTCTCCGCCATCTTGACTCCTCCCTATATATATATATATTTTTTTTTTTTAAACCACAAAGGGACACAAGGAAACTTTGGGTGGTGTTGGCTCTGTCATCTTGATTGTGGTGATGGTATCAAGGGTGTATGCACATGTCCCAACTCATCAAACTGTATACATTGAACATGCGCAGGGTTTGTGGGTTTTGTATACAATTATACTTTAATAAAGCTGCTTTAAAAAGACAGTACTAAAGGATTTTCTTCTCCCACTCAAAAAAGATTAAGAAGCTGCAAAGGGACCCTACTAGTCTCTAGACCCCACTTTGAGTAGCAAGGCTCTCAGGGTCTGGAAGGCAGGGAGTGGATGTCACTAGCCTCTGGAATTCGCTCCCAGGGACCAGGCTGCGCATGCCCCACCCCCACCCACCCACGCCTCCCTCTTGAGGGCTGTGGCAATAGGAGCAGCGCCCCCAAATCTGATTTGGGTCCCTGGGCAGCCAGCCAGGTTACTTACTTGCCTCCCGCTAACAGTGTTAGCTTCCTGTTTTACTGTCAAGAAATGAGTTATGTTCAGAAGGACTTTACAGAGTCCCTGAATTAAATTTCTCTGGGTATTGAAACCTTCGATTATAAAAGGAATAGATGCTCTTAAAAAAAAAAAAAAGGATCTGCAACCAATAGGGCAAATGCTAACATTTGTTAAACATTGGTGGTGGGTACCTGGACGTCTGCTACATTATTCCCTATATGTTTGAAGTTTTGAAATTAAAAGACAAAAAAAGTATTAAGTAAAAGCAATAGATAGCCAACGGAGATAAGAAGAACTGCAAAGAAAGGATAAAAATCCCCCATAATTCTACCAGCCAGACACACCTTTGGGTATTTATCCATTCAGTCCCTTTCTTGTTAAAAAGGAAATTCTAAATTTGCATTTTTATTATAATTAGGTAAGTGTGTGCTTTTAATTCCTCTCCTTCATAAATCCCAGTTGAAATGGTCACAGAAAAATAAATAAAAAGGGTAGGTGGTGTAGGGTAGGAAGACTTTCATCAGCATCGACAAACAGAGGAGCCTGCCAGGAGGAAATCCTAATGCTTATTTTCCGCAAAGAATCCACCGCGTAGAGAGACACGGGACGTGGGACATAGGCAGGGCACGGGACAGTGGGCATGCGCCCATGGAGCTGCTGGCCCTGACGAGTCCCCCAGAGAGCATGCCAAGCCACGGGGAGGCATTTCTGCAGCGAGCTCCTAATGAGGGCACTTAGAGGGGAGGGCAGTGCCCTACTAACTTCTGCTGCCAAAATAAACTCGGAAAGGAAACTGCTTTGCCCGGCAGGAAACTTGTCTCCTGCAATGCTGACTCCCCCGGAAACTCACTTCCTACTCATTGCAGGCAACCAAAACCCCAATCCAGCAAAAGATAACTACAAAAATGCAAGCTTCCCCATCTCCCTTTTGTCTGAGACAAAAAGATCGAACAAGGACCCCAGGCTCTCTGACAGACCTATTTTTTAAAAACCCAGGATTGGACAGGCAGCTCTCCCTCTGCAAAGATGCCCAAGGAGAGAAAAATGACAGGGGCAGGGGCCACAAGGATGTGGGTGGGGGTGGGGTGCCACTAAGAGAAGATTCAGGAATTAAATAAAGATTGTGTTAGACCTAAGCCAGGAAAAATGAGAAATTTTTTAATGATGATTCCTAGTTCATCTTTTCTTGAGATTTGACAAGATACTACATTTTTTTAAAGACTTTATTTATTTATTTGACAGAGAGAGAGATCACAAGTAGGCAGAGCAGCAGGCAGAGAGAGAAGGGGAGGCAGGTTCCCCGCTGAGCAGAGAGCCCGATGTGGGGCTCGATCCCAGGACCCTGAGATCATGACCTGAGCTGAAGGCAGAGGCTTAACCTACTGAGCCACCCAGGCACCCCAATAAGACACTACATTTTATAAAAAGACAGTAATTAAGAAATACTGTTTTTAGCCCAAAGACAGCGTGGGTTAGGATCAAAGGACAGGCTTTGGATTTAGATGACCCTGGCTGGAATTTCGGCTCTTCCATGTATCAGCTGTGTGAGCTTGACCTCTCCGGTATCTCAGTTTCTTCATCTGTAAGCAGGGCTGGTAATGATAGTCCCTATCCTATAGAATTCTCAAGATTAGTGGGATGATATACATGCAATGTTTGGCAAAAAGCAGTTACTAATATTACATATTCTTCTTGCTGTTTTTTTAATTTTTTAAAATTTATTTGACAGAAATCACAAGTAGGCAGAGAGGCAGGCAGAGAGAGCGGGGGGAAGCAGGCTCCCCGCTGAGGAGAGAGCCCCATGCGGGGCTCGATCCCAGGACCCTGAGATCATGACGTGAACCAAAGGCAGAGGCTTAACCCACCGAGCCACCCAGGTGCCCCTCTTCTTGCTGTTTAAAAACAAAAAACAAACACCCAAAAAAACTTAGCCAATTTCAAAATCCAATGGACAGCTTCTGGTTTCTAGAGAGTGAATTTAGCCTACATTTACCTCTATTCTCCCCCCAAACACCACTGCAATAATTATAAAGCAAAAACCTGAGTAACCTGAAAGAGAGGGAAAGCTACTACCAATACTCAGGAAGTCTGGGGACTTCCCAGAAGATGTAAAAGGACGCAGACAGACGGATGGCAAACTCCCAACAGAGCTGCTCACTCCAGCACTGCTAGGGGTGGGAAGAATCCTTGGCCGCTGGCTCTCCCGTGCGCCCCTCCGGAGAGGCAGTGCTGCCCAGGGAGGAGAAATGAAGGCAGAGTTGCTCACTCGGGGCTTGAGGAAAGAATGGAATAGGCCCTTAAAAAATTTTTGCAAGTGTTTCCTGGATTATTCTTTCAAAGATGCAGCGGTTGGCGGCGGGGGTAACACAAGGTGTGCGCGTGTGTGCGCATGCGCATCTAAGTGGGCGTGTGCGGGGGTACAGATACGCACCTATTTGTATTCTAGATCCTCGGGCACAGCCACGTAAGCTCCTTGCTGTGGAAGGTGACCAGATGGAAACTGGCGGAGCCCAGAGGAGGAAGTCCTCCCTCCATCAGATACAAAGGCAGCTGTATGCCGTGGCGGAACGCGCATTTCCACGCTCCCAGGCAGCTGTCTTCGTTCTCCTGCTCCATACATCTCGCGCAGAGCAGGAGGACTCAGAGAGACACTGTTGCTTGTTAATAATTTCCATAATCTTCAGTATCAGCTACTAAGCCAGCAGCCTACTCCACATAAGCAATAATAATTTATAGTTGCAGTTAATGGGCTGTTTTATAGGAACCCACAATTATAATTGGATGTCAAGTGTTGTGAATCTCGGCGGATGGGAAGCGACAACTACTGGGGCCTGGTGTTTAATTTTTTAATGTGATTATTAAATTTCCCATCTCCTTGCTCCTCTATCTTCTCTCGGTGCGGCTTCCAGCTGTGGCCCCATCTTTGTCAGTGCTGTCTTCTCCTGCCCAGAATCTTGAATTTTACTTCCGCAAACCTGTTTCTGGTCCCATGGATTTTTACTGAGCAGAGGTAGATGGCCACCCACTGACCTGGACCCTGCAGAAATAGGGCACCACCAACTTTTCTGTTCAAACCCCCTTCCCCCACCCCCACCCCCAAAAAACCTCAGCCCAGAAAGTATCCCAGGTCCCCAGGTTGGCTCAGCTCTCAGCCTGGCAGCCCCAGCCCATTCAGAAGGTAACCACAGGGAGTACCTGGGTCGTTCAACCCAGTGGCCGCAGGCTCTTGGAAGGGACTGCCTTGGCATTTTATAGTCAGAATCTGTCCTTAGAGTTCTCCTGCTCTGGATTCTGTGACATAGATTAACAGGGGATGTACTGAGGGCAAGTGTCAGGGAAGTGGTATCATTGTTTGGGGAAGTAGGAAATAAGGAACCATCCAAAGCATGCCTTGACAGGTCCACTTCCGGGTGAGGGAAGAAAGTAAGGGTCAGAGGGTTGTGGATTCAGAAAATGATGAATGCAGGATGAAGAAGGCCTCCCGGGAGATGAGATGTTAGGGGCTATTTGAGCAAGAAAAGGAAGGAAGTATCCATAAGGCAGAAGCCCCAGCTGCCTTATCCATTTAGGATCCCAGCTTAACCAAGACCTCAGTGTCCAAAGCCAAGTACAGAATTTGATGGAACACAAAACTTAGTTCAAAGGCAGGCAAGGACCCAACAAGTCTCAGGGCAGTTTGGACATAAGCCAAAGTCTAATCTAAGTATAGCCCTAGAGCCTTCTACATAACCCATTCTGGAACCCTGCCCAATCCAGAACCCAGTAAAATAATAGCCCTGCATTCAGTCTTGTCTTAAATCCATAACCAGGGTCCAAATCCCAAGCCCATGTCGGGATGAAGAATAAGGTGGGGAGGCAAAGGCAAGGAGTTCTCAGAAACCATCCTGCATTCATCATTACCTGAATCCACAACCCTCTGACCCAGCATTTCTCTACTGGGAAGGAACTACCCTGTGAAAAGACTTGACTCATGGCACCCAAACACCTGATTTCCCATAGGCTTCCAGTTCTCTGAGGGCAGAGACTATCTTTCCTTCAACCAGGAAATCCCAAGCTGGGCGCAGGGCCCAGCATAATAAATAAACAGTGTTCCGTGACTCAGTGGCAAAGACAGAACTGATGGAGAAGTAGGTAGTCTTTGGGGTCCATCAGACTTGCATGAGAATCCCCACTCTGCCACTTCCTAAGCCTTGTGACTTTGAGCATGCCCCCTCTCCTCCCTTGGTTGTGGAATGGCGTCCTTGGGGGTGGCTATGACGACAAAATGGAACAGTGACCCCAGACTTCCTGGTGCAGAATCTTGGTTTCCTTTCTCTTCCTCCAAGGGCAGGGTCCCCGAGGATGGTACTGCATAAGATCTCTTTTTTCCTATCCATATCTGAGTGCGTGGGCTTTCAGATGCCTAGAGCCCTTGTGACCCACCGAATCTAGTTGGCCATCCTGCTGTCCGATATTCTACTGGGCATCCTTCCGGATGGAGTCTCCACAGCCTTCCGTGTTCATTATCTACGGCCACAGTATAGGGCCGTGTAACAAACAATCGCAGAACTTACGGGGTTTCAAACAGAAACACTTAGGTGGCTCCCGAGCCCCTGGGTTGGCCCAGCTGTTCTGCAGCTCTGGGCCATCATTGGCCGATCTGCATGTGTAGTCAGCGGGGGTCCTCAGCCCTGCTCCATGGGGTTTCTTGTCCTCCAGCACACCAGCCTCCCTACTCCGCATGGCAATGACAGGGTTCCAAGAGGTGAATGGAAGCCTGCGAGAGCCCCCTGAGGTGGACACACCATCACGTCCATTGTGCATAACCAGGCCAGCCCAGTCTCCAGAGTCAAGTGCCTCTTGACAGGAGGAACTTCAGGGTCACCTTGTGAGGCAAAGGGATTCAGAGAGGGGAAGGACTGTTACCATTTTTTTAAAAATATTTTATTTATTTGACAAAGAGCTAGAGAGAGAGCACAAGTAAGCAGAATGGCAGAGAGAGGGGGAGAGAGAGAAGCAGGCTCTCTGCTGAGCAGGGAGCCCGATGCGGGGCTTGATCCCAGGACCCTGGAATCGTGACCCAAGCTGAAGGCAGCCGCTTACCAACTGAGCCCCTGGGCGCCCCAGGACTGTTACCATTTTTTAAAAATCATCAATCTGTTATATCCTCTTGGCCCCACTTGGGTCTCTTGAAGTTCAAGAAGGGGCCTAAGAGGGTGAAGGGAATGATGTGCCTGGACTAGAGTCAGAAACATGGGTTCTAACCCCAGCTCTGGCACATGTATTACTTAGGATTTCTGAGCCTCCATCTCCTCAACTATACAGTAATGTCAGTAGCCAGAACTTCTGACTCCTTGGCGAATACCCATTACTCTACTGCGGCATGCCCAACCCTCTGGTAGTAAGGACAGGAAGAAAAATCCACACAGCAGATCATCAGAATCACTGTGTGGTGGTGGCCCTGAGCCTACTCGAGGCAAAAGCTGACTCTATGCTGTCCACTCAGATCCCAGGTCAGCCATGACCCCGGTGTCCAAAGCCAAGTACAGAGCCAGGGGTCACCATGAAGATGACCCAGAAAACACTTCTCCAGGCAGCTATAAATAGGAAAAGCCAATGGACGAAAAGGAAACCAATGCAGACAAGCAGCTGCATAATTTACCATCCCTTCCATTTTCCACCAAAGTCCGTGGGAGGAAACCAGAGGTACAGGCAATGCCCCCTTCTCTCCAGTTGACTTTTGTATCTAGCACAAATGCTTTCCCACCTGCCCTCATCTGTGGTCTATCTTCCCCAAGGTGGCACTCACTGGGCCACACACAGCTCTTTCTCTAATTGCGGCTTATTCATTTACATCTTCTCATTATAATGTTATTATCCCAAAGCGAGAGTCCTATTACGGGGGCAACCAGAAGTGGTGTCTATGTGATTTAGTCTTCACCAAGACCTAAATTCTACTTGGTTAAAATCCACTCGTGAGGGTCAGAGAACAAAAAACATCCCACAGTTCCCCGTGCCCTAGTTCCGTGCTTTTTGTCTTTCTCCAGACAACTTGGAGTTGACCTCTATGGTTTCTCCGAAATGTACCACATAATTCATTTTACTTCTGCTCACCAGCCGCAATATCTTATCTCCTCCTGTAAGCGGATTCCCCTCTGATTAATACCGCCTACTCAAGACCTACCTCGTGGGGCCGTGATGAGGTTAAATGGGAGTGTATTTAAGTTCTTAGGACAGTGCTCAGTACATAGCAAACAGCTCAATAAAGATTAACAACCAGTATTACTATTAGTTATTAATGTTGCTTTCAGTATTGGCACTTCACCATCCTCCTCAGGAGTCACTGGAGTCCTTTATGTTAGCTGTACCTCCCCATACACCCTCTTTTCAAGACACAAACGCTTCTTCCCACTCGGGGTTGCCAGCATTCCCCGCCAGGACATGCCCTTTCACTCGGCAGGGTTCTGTACCAGCATCGACACCCAGGTCAGGGCACTGTTACTGCCTCAGCTGGAAAAAAAGCTTCTGGGCCAAGCCCAGAGGGAAAGTGAAAAGAGGCCTCACCCTGCATTTTCTCGGGTGACACCTGACCCAAGCAGAGGCTGGTGCCTCGGGGACCGGGTGGTCCTGGGGAGGTCCCTGTGGGTTTCGCTGCAGAACCAAGATGAGGAAACAAGCAGCTGGCAGGAAATGAATATGACATAAATGCTCTGCTGGAATCACTATAAATAGGGAAAGCCAATGGAGTGGAAAGGAAAGCATTTAACAGCTAAGTGTTCTTTGCAACAGCAGGCTCACACCTCATTTTACCAGACATTATTTACACAAAGAAGGTGTGATGGTGCTTATGGCATCATTAGGCATGGATTACTTCCTTAACTGTGAACACAGAAGCCCAGGGGAAGCAGCTGCTCTAGAACTCCTCAAGGACACACTGGAAACCAAGAAGAGACTCAGCTGCCCCCTTGGTCACCCAGAAACACGGTCACTGCACTCACCGATGATTTCCTCTCTCGCGCGGCTCTCTCAGCCCATCAATAATAAATACAGAGCGGATATGAATCCCTCAGAAGTCAGGCGTGCGCGAATGGTCACCTTTCTCTCATTTCAGTAACCAGCCTACTTCTCCATTCCACATCTCGCGGCGCCAGCAGGAACCTCCCCCTCAGTTTCCCAGGGGCCCCCTGAGCTCAGCGCAGACCGTGCTGTCAAGAATCCAGGGTTTTATGCCAAGACATGGGGCCCGGGATCTTCAGCCATCAGTCACCCCCGGGAGTTCTATCGTTCCATCTGTGTCTGCTTGTGCTGCTTCCACTCCAGGGTGGGACGTGGGATACATGGCAGGTCTTTATGCTCTATGTCCACGGATGCATCATGTACCCATTACTTCCCACTGCTCTGGGGCCCCACTGGCCTTTCTCCCCTACCCCAACCCAGGGGATCTCTCTCTCTTTTTTTTAGTCTCTTTCCTTTCTGAGTCTTCCAAGACAGTCTGCCTCCTCCCACAAACCTATCCTCAACATGTTTAGGCTTTCAGCAACAACAACAGAAATCTCGGGGGATACTTCTGCCTTCAGCCCTGACACATTCCTCCCCCGAAACAATCAAACACCGAGCCTGCCACCTGCCTGCATGGGAGAAAGGAAAAGGGAGAAGACACAAACTCCTGTCTCACAATGTTATCCGAACGCCGGCACTTAAGGAATTCTCGACTACATGCTATATCCACCCAGACAGTCTGTCCTTTCGGGAGCACACCAATACACTTAGTGTGGACGGTGTCTTAACCAAGCCTTGAAGATACTGACTTGCCCACCAGCTCCTTGCTGGATCAGATGTTCATGCGGGAGTGTGTGAAGTGGTCCAGGGAGGAGGTAGGTGGAAGAATCTTTGGAAGCTCCAAATAGAGAGAGACAGAGACTGAGAGAGAGAGAGAGAGAGAGAGAGACTCTCAAGCAGACTCCATGCTGAGTGCAGATCCCAATGGGGCTTGATCCCACAACACTGAGATCACGACCTGAGCCGAAATGCAGAGTTGAATGCCCAAATGACTGAGCCACCCAGACACCCCAAGGGTCTCTATCTTACACAGGCTGATCAGGAAAGGTCCCCTGATGAGGTGACCTTGAACAGGATAAGGATGACAATAAGACAGTGGGAGAGAATAGCATTCTGTTCAGAGGGAGAAGCAAGTGGGATTGTGTGGGTGTGTGGGAATAACCGGAAGAAAGTCAGTGTGGCCGAGCCTACGTTGTGAAAACAACGGGGTAGGAGACGAAATCAATGAGACATGAGAAGTCCCAGCCTGTGAAGCCTCTAGTCATAGCAGGAATTCTAAGCACCATGGGAAACCACTGCAGAGCTTTAGTCAGGAGAGGACATGGTTCATGTCAAAATGGTCTCTCGGCCTCAAGTGTACAGAATGGACTATGGGAGGAGGGATGAGCACGAGACCAAGCCAGTTTGCTGCTTGGTACAGTACTACAGGCAGGAAATGATGGCGGCCTACACCAGGGTGGAGGCAGGGGTGATGCAAGAAGCAGGCACATGCCAGATATATTTTGGAGATGGGGATGGCAGGTCATGCTGAAGCACTGAATGTTGGGGATGAAGGGCAGAAAGGAAGGAACAAAGCATGTTTAAGGCATTCTTCCTATTCTAGAGAAATTTACAGTAGACCATAAAAGACTTTTGTAAAATACATTACTCCTACCAAATGCCAGGGACCAATTTCTTATTACCTGGCCTTGGAACTTTCTAGAAAGATGAACGTTCATGCTCCTTAGCTGCCTGCTCAGTATGCTGCAGAGCTTAGATTCCTAACCAGGTGGTCTTCTGGGGTGGGAAAGTTTTCCACCAAACTAGGATCTCATGGGGTTTGGGGTATAACTCATCTGGGAGATGGAAGAAACAATGAATGGATTCTTCCTCCAATATCTCAGTGACACCAGCCTCAGCTCAAACACCTCTCAGTGATGGGAAGCTCAATACTTCCAAGACAGTCCATTCTGGCTATAGATCGTTTTGACTACCTGTTTAATTTCCTTAATAAAATCTTTCTTTGAACCAAATATGAGTCCCTATATCTCTTGCTTGAACTTCTTTTCCTTTCATGCAAAAGGAGTTGGAAGACCAGAAAAAGGTCTTCATGAGAACCAGAGCTTAGGGGTGCCTGGGTGGCTCAGTTAGTTGAGCGACTGCCTTTGGCTCAGGTCATGATCCTGGAATCCCAGGATCAAGTCCCATATCGGGCTCCCAGCTCCATGGGGAGTCTGCTTCTCCCTCTGACCTTCTCCCCTCTCAAGCTCTCTCTCTCTCAAATAAATAAATAAAATCTTTAAAAAAAAAAAAAAACCAGAGCTTATCCCTTGTACAGTGTCTTTAATTCTCTCTTAATTTTGCTTCATTTACTATATGCTCCTTGTAGAAGGAATTCCTTTCTACAAGAGGGAAGAAGTAAAGGAGCCCTACACTTGAGTGATGAGAGGGTGTTTCTGTCAGTATAAGCCAGCTGCTGTAACAAACAATCCCAACATCCTAGTAGCTGAACAATAAACCTTTATATCTTCCTTCATCATAGTCTGTGGCAAAGTAAATTCTTGGCCCCTTCTCCAGCAGAAAGATGTGGTCTTTTCCCCTTCCCCTTTCAGCTGGGCTGGTCCATGGCTGGCTTGATCAATGGAATTTGGCTGTGCCAGTTCTAGGTCTAGCCTTTAAAAGGGAGAACAGCCCCTGACTACACACTTGGATGGAAGCCAGCCCCCGTGTATGAAGTCAGATTACCGTACAACTTCCATGCTGTGAGGAATCCCAGGCCAGCCAGAAGGAGAGGTCACGTGAAAAGAGAAAGAGGGACAGAGAGACGGAGAGACGGGGTGCCAGCCAGCATCTGGCTTTTCAGCCATCCCCGCCTAGGTACCTATGCGTGAATGAAGAAGCCATCCTGAATATTCCAGTCCCCTACCTTACATCCCCTGCCTGGCTTCTCCTGGGTGCCTTGTAGTGATTGGCTACAGAGTGTACCATTAAGACCCGAACTCTAAGAACTAAACTGTCTAGGTCTAAATTCAGGCTCTACTACTTACTAACTGTGAGACCTTGGGCAAATCACTTGACCTCTCTTGTTCTCAGATTCTTCACCTGCAAATGTGAGTATTAGGAGTATCCACTTCATAGAGTTACTGTGAAGATGGAATCAGTTCATGTAGGTCAAGCAGTTGTTGTAGTGGCTGGCAAGAATGTTAGCTACTATTGATGTGAGCATGACCAGCAGGGAAAAGATTGCTACTGAGTTCTGATCAGTTGAACTGGTTTAGAATCTGACTGGTTCCCGTGTCAGTGAGTAGTGGTGGTGGTCCTAGAATGGGTTCCCCATAAGTGGGCCTCAAAACAAGGATTCACATCAGAGTCATTCATTAGCTGGGCTCCCAAGAAAAGCCTGTGTGGGTTGGGGGGACGGGGGTGGGAGAGCTGGATTGGAAGGGCAGAGGGTCAGGCATGGCCATGGCCTCATCAAGCAGAGTAGTTTCTGCTTATGCAGCGAGACTAATCCTAACTGAACACTGATGCATACTCTCACCCTCTGAGCTGCAGTCCCTGGTATCTTAGTATCAGAGCTAGCTAACTTTTACTGAGCAAATGCCATGTTCTAGGTACGGTGCCAAGTACCTTATGTATATTTTCTCATTTAATTTTCAAGACCTGATGAGCTCTGACATCATCATGATAGGTCCTAACAGGCAAATGATAACCAGAGTTTCCATTTAAGTAAGTATCTGAGGCTCATTAGATTCTGCAGACGAAATGTCCTCAGGTACACTGTCTTCCTCTAAATAACATCTGAGAAGTTATGCACATTTATGCATAAACATCCTGGCTGACACAAACTTCTCTAGTGCAGTGAAAGCTGGAACAAGCTTATGGGTAATAAGTGCAGGGTTATTCATTCTTAGGTGAGGCTAAGAGGGCGTCACTGTGATGTAGCTTGAAGCCCTCGGTCTGCCAAGGTCCAAGGTCAGTGATGGACCCTAGGTTTCATCCTGAGCCCAACTCTGATTCGGTGGCTCTTAGAGCAAAGGCTGAGGCTCTCCATGCTTAGGTGGAGGCTGCGGCCATTGATTAGTCATGTCTGCATGGCCATTAAACTGTGACTTCATCCCTTCAGCTGCTGTAACAAAAATACCATAAATGAGGGGAGCTTATAAACAACAGAAATTTGTTTCTCTCTGAGGGCTGGAAAGTTTAAGATCAGGGCACAGGTGTCTGGTGGGAGCCCTCTTCCTGGTTCATAGACAGCGTACTTCTTTCTGTGTCCTCACAGGCTGGGATGCTCTAGGGCCTTTCATGAGGGCACTAATCCCATCCCAGAGGGCTCCTCCCTCCTGACCCATCCCCTCCCCAAGTCCCACCTCCTAATACCAGTTGTGTTTGTTGGCAGACTTGAACAGCTGAGTGGGGCAGGAGCACATGCACTCAGACCACAGCAGACTGGACAGGAACTGTAGGGGCCACATGAGTGAGAACACATTAGCTTGCCAGGCTACATTATCATTCCATTTTGCAGATAAGGGAGGGAGACTGGAAGTAAAGTCATTTCCTCCAAGCCACAGAGGCAAAGGTGGAATCACACACCTAGACTTGTTGCCTGACGCTTGCAATCACTCTCTTATTAGGACAGTCTTCTAATTTGACACCAGCCCCTGCATGGCCCTTCAGCAGGAAGGGGGCAGTGGGGGCTGCTTCGGGCTCGGGCTAGAGCCCCCCTTCACACCCAGGATCCAGTGCCATCTCTGCCCACCCCACCCTCCAACACACTCCCTCTGATCCCCAGGATTTCCAGTGCCCAGGGACCCCAAACTCCCAGGCAGGACGGGGCCTCGCGGTGGCCTGCCTTCAGCCCTGCCTGTCCAGTACCCCCCCAGCCCCCGTGATCCGACACCGTGCCACAGGGCGAGCAGTCAGACCCCAGCTGCACCGCCCAGCGTGCCCCTCTGCAGCCCAGGCTTAGCTATTGATCCCAGAGCTCCCCCGCAGCCGCCTCTGCCAAGAGACAATTTACCACCAGCTCCGAGGTCACGGGAGGGGCCGGGCCGCCTGCCGGCGCTTTTACACCGCTATAAAAACCATTTAAAGGGCCACTTTGTAAGCCGCAGCGCTGCTTTCACCAGAGGAAGAGGGGAGCAGTGGAGCCGCGCGCCGCAAGCCTCCTTTCCAGCCCCAGTAGGCCTGGATACCCCAGAACCTCTGCTGCCCCTCCCAGGCTTCGGGAGAGGCTACAGGAGTTCAGAGCCCATATGCCCTGACCAAGGGCCGCCCCCACCCTTCTGGGTGAGCAGGAGGGGAGCCCAATGCCCCCAAAGCCTACGAACCCCCACCTCTCAGACTGATCATCCCTAAGTGCTGGCGCCCTCGAGGGCGAGGGCCTGGGTGCTATTATCATAAAGCCTGTTTGTAAGAGGAAAAGCCTGACGCTCAGGGGAACCTAAGTGACTTGCTCCAGATCTCACAGCCAGCAGGTAGCAAAGTCTGGATTTAAGCTCCCAAAGTCCAGCTCCAAAGCCGATGGTCTTGGTTTAATCATGGGGCAACCGCTCAGCACCCATGTTTTGATAAAAGCCATCACTCTGATGAGGGAGCAGAAGGCAAGCTGAGAGCAGAGCCCAAGCTGACACCCCACAATCCCCCGCCCCACTCCCAGATGGGATCTGTGTGACATTCTCCAGGCCCTCTGGCTGCCCTAAAGCTAAGGGAAAGGGGAAAAAAGTGGTTAACAATCCAGCAAGACGTGAGTCTCACTCTATTTACAAATGACTTAGTGATGTACAAGGGAAAAAAGCATTCTTATCAATAAGCCTCACTTCAAGAAGCAAACTTCCAACCGTCTTAATGTTAAAGATTTACTAGAAGGAAAACAACCTTAACTTGACAATGGCAAGGCCTCCAGTATCTTGTAGGTCCTCTTTAGCATAGGAAAGTGCTTTTGAAAACCTCCCTTCTCCTTGCCTCCCTCAACTGAGTATATATAATCAGTCACCCCTCACAACCCCGGTGCAGAAGCTCTTTCTGCCCATGGGTCCTGTCACCGTGCTTTAATAAAATCACCTTTTTGCACCAAAGGCGTCTTAAGACTTCTTTCTTGGCAGTCAACTCAGGACCTCACCTACATTCCAAAACTACATCAACTTCAGCCTCAAAAGGCAGCTGTGTAAGTATAACATGGCTTACCAGCCCCAAAGATGAAAACCTTCGGGCAGTAAGGAACCACACCAGCATCCCAGGCTGCTTCCTTCTCCCTGCTGCGGGCTCCTGAGAGCCCTTCCCACTCTGGCCACCTCCACCTGCCGTTGGAGTCGGTCACGGTTTCTTTTGGGCCACCACTGAATTCATTCATTTATTCCCTCATTCGGTGAGTCATTCCGCAGACACGTATTGATTTCTGCTCTGTGCCAGGAGCACGGAATTGGGCTGCGGGCCCAGGGACACAACATTCCTACAGTCTAGTGGAGGAGACAGACGTTTAAGCAGGCAATTATAACAAGGATAGATGCAGAGTTGAAAGGGGTGGGAAAGCCAGGAAGGCTGCCGGAGCAGGGACCATTCAGTTACAGTCCAAAGGATGAGCAGAAATTACACAGGCTAAGAAGGGCGGAGAAATATGTTCCACGCAGAGGGAACAGCATGGACAGAGGCCCAGGGCAGAGCACCAGCGGAGCCCAAAACCTCCCTCATCGGTTAGTTACTGGAGCAACCCAGCCAAGTGTCCCGTAGAGCTGCAGCACAGAGAGAGAAGCCAGTGTGTGCCTTCTAAGTTTGGTCCCACCAAAACCTCTCCATTCTGGGAGCTGGACAACTGAGGCGGTCTCAGTCTTAGGCAAAGTGTTGTAAGTGTTTATGCCACTGTGAAAGCTTGTATGGCTTGGAGACAGGTGCCCCGCCTTCTACATAGGGAAATCTGAGACACCTCTGGGGAGAAAGGGAGGTGGGGTGTGGCAGGCGAGGAAGCGAGAGCAGGTCACCACGAGCCTTGTAAGCCAGGTTAACCCATGTGGCCTTTCTCAAACAGAGGGCAAATGGCTGAGTGATGGGGAGCTGACCAGATTCTCCTCCCACACAGGCACTCTGGGGACAGAGCGACAGCCTGCCTGCTTTTAAAAGGTTCCTAGGAAGCCTGAGGCAAAAAAAGGGGGGAGGGTAGTGGGGAGGGAGAAAAAGTTGTGCTTCTCAGGTTAGAAATTATGTGAGTTTTTTTTAAATGAAATTTTAGGGGACCAGGGAAGAAGGCAGTTTCTTAAGAAGCTAAGGAAGGAGAGAGTATTTCTGGCCAGCATCATCCCATAGGTCTCTCGGCACCTGTTGACCCCACAGGCTGTGGGAGACCCCACATCAAGTGTCCTCTCCCTTACAGAGACCAAGGGGCACTTCAGCTTCTGCCTCTCTGCCTCAGGATCCCCGAACACCTTTGCACTCTAGTCCTGGGGCTCACTACTGCCTCTGTAGAACACCCTACCTCATGGATTTGATCTAATTTTTATCCCCAAGCCCTGAATTCCACACCAGCCTGGGTTTTTCCCAGGCTTGATCCCGCCTATTGCCTCACTTTTCTTGAGTCTTCAATAATATTCTACTCTCCCTCTTCTGGGAAGCATCCTTGAGTGTCCTGAGCTAAACCAATGGCCCTTTCCCTCAGCACCCCTATCATCTTTCTTCCTCCACCATTATACTTTTCTCTAGAAAAGCAACATCGTTTCATGATCTCTACTTTCTCCAAGACATCTGCCCAAGGCCAACAAGGCCACCAGTCCTTAAGCATGTGCCCTCTGCCAGCTTTGTGTCATGAGCTCATCTGTTTCTCATATGACCGTGTGAATTATGATCATCCTCATTTAGGGAAACTGAGACTCCAGGGTGGGAGGATAAAATAAATTGCTGGGTTGTACTAATGGCCATACACCCTGCTTCTGTCTTATCCCTGCCATTGCCCTGGTAGATTTGAGCCACTCAATAAATATTTGTTGAATGAATGAATGTTCAAATACATTAGTGACTTTCTACTAGCTTGTCTGGAGCTCTTTTCTGAAAGTTTTATAATTTAGTAATAAATACATTTGGTAGCGATGTTACATGTATCATCGTGTCTCATAATCCCAGAATTCCTTTATGAATTAAGTATCTTGAAAAATAAAATAGAGTGGAATTCAATACAATTCCAAACCATTCTATCTCATGTCTTCATCCTTGCTGTCAAAATGCCAGTGCCTTCTTAAACAGGAGAGAATGCCGGCTACATATTAATTTCATTTTAGCTCATGAAATACACTCAGGCATGCACAGTACAAAACAAACAAAATTCAAGAAGGAGAAAAAAATAATCAAAAGGGATGAATTTGGTAAATCCGATACAAAATGCAGCAGGTCTGAAAATATGTATTGGGAGAAATACACATTAAAGAAATGTTATTTAGAAGACTGAAGAGGGAAAAGACATCCAAAAGAATGAAACGGTACAAATTTAGACAACATTTCAAATAAATAAAAATATTAAGTAAAAAATTTCCTTAGGCCAGTGGAAGAAAATGGCTTTAGACTGGTATGCACAGCCAACTAGGTGAATGGTCTATAGGTAAATTGCTGCTACCGGTCAGAATGGGTTAAGTTCTGCTGCAGTAACAACCCTCCACTCTCCGTGGCTTAACACAGAGAAGGTTATTTCTCGCTCACTCTACATTTCCAGCACACATTGAGGGAGGCTACACTCCAGGTCATCTTCCTCCCAGGACCCAGGCTGACAGTATAGGCCCTACCTGGAATATTACTGAAATGTGGTAAACCTTGCGCTAACATTAACAGGTTCTGCTGAGAAGTGACATATGTCACTTCTGCTCACATGTGACTGACCTAAGCAAATCTCACTGTTTTGCTTGAACTTAGCAGGGCAGGGATGTGTAACTCTCCCACAGGGAGGGCAGCATATAATAACCTTCCACTTCAAGCAAATTGGATTTAGGCAAATGGTTAATATGCTACTTCCTTCTTCCTCTCCCTATACATACCGTCTAGGTCATAGATTCTAATGTGTATAAAACCATCAGGAAACAAGTTTCAAGGCAGTTTCTGGAATCGACCTGCAGAAAGGCTGATTTAGGAGATCTGGGGTGGTCCCTTAGGACCTGCATGGCCACTCTGTGTGACCACTATGTCTGGTGGAATATGGCCCATTTTGAGAAACACTGATTTACTCTCAGATGGAAACTGCTATCTTCTCCAAATGACATTTCCTTATTCCTTGCTCAAGATGCATGCAATCAAATGCCCTCAAAATATCAGTGACTGGAGCAACATGGAGATTTATTTATCTCTTGCAACAGTAAGAAGCCTTGAGAGGAGGAGTCCAGGATTGCTCTGGTAACTCCTTGGTTATCAGGGACCCAGCCTCCTGATGGTCCATTATCTTTAGTCACCTCATGGTCCCAGATAGCTGCCTGTGCTTAGCCATTACATCCATATTCCAGGCAGCCAGAGGAAAGATAGGAGGAAAGAAGCATGTGTCCCTTACCTTTTAAGGAGACTTTCCTGAAACCCTATATACTTCTTCTTGCATTTCAGTAGTCCTCAGTTAGTCACATGGCCATACTTATCTACAAGGGAAAATGGAAGACAGTCTTTTATTCCAAGTGGCAATGAGCTGCACTACATGGAAACATCTTGTTACTGAGGAGAAGGAGTAGGCCTCTGGCAGTCTCTGCCACACTGTTTGCTTTTCTGCAGCTTTCAGCAGTGTTGACATGCCTACCTTACGCTACTCCCCTCACTCCCCGAGTTAGCCTCTGAGGTGCTGCCCTTAGGGGCCATATCAGCCAGCAGGCCAAGACTTCTGACTGGGGCGGTGGGGGTGGGGGGCCTGGCTTCTCCCCTGATCCACCTCAAATATAATAATTTCTCAGCTTTCTGCTCTTACTGCCCAGAGATGGTATGTGAGCCATGCCCAGCAAAAAGACATGTTTTGCTTGGCCCATAAAGGGCTGCTCTTACTGTTTTTTAATTAATTCATTTGCAACATTTACATCAAACTAAAAATCTTCTACACAACTAAAGAAACAATCAACAGACTAAAGAGGCAACCTACACAATAGGAGAAAATATTTGCAAACCATATATCAGATAAGGGGTTAATATCCAAAATGTATGTAAGGAACTTATACAGCTTGTTAGCAAAGAAAGGGGGGAGGGCAGAGGGCCTGAATAGACATTTTTCCAAAGAAGACATACAAATGGCCAATTGTACATGAAAAAATCCTCAATGTCATTAATCACCAGAGAAATGCAAGTCAAAACCACAGTGAGATATCACCTCACATCTGTTAGAATGGCTGGTATCAAAAAGACAAGCGAGAGGGGTGCCCAGCGGGCTCAGTCTGTGGAACACACCACTCTTGATCTCGGGATGGTGAGTTCAAGTCCCACATTGGGTATAGAGATTAAATAAATAAACTTCAAAGAAAAAAAAAACACAAGATTTAAGAAATGTTGTCAAGGTTGTGAAGAAAAGGAACTCCAGAGTGGTGTTGGTCGGAAGGTAAGTTGAAGCCACTGTGGAGAACAGAATGGAAGTTCCTCAAAAAATTAAAAATAGAGCTACATTTCTGATCCATTTCTGGGTATGCAACCGAAGGAAATGAATTCATTTTTTTAAAAAAAATTTATTTATTTATTTGACAGAGAGAGAAAGATCACAAGTAGGCAGAGAGGCAGGCAGAGAGAGAGGGGGAAGCAGGCTCCCCACTGAGCAGAGAGCCCAATGTGGGGCTCGATCCCAGGACCCTGCGATCATGACCTGAGCCGAAGGCAGAGGCTTTAACCACTGAGCCACCCAGGTGCCCCATGAATTCACTATCTTGAAGAGGTATCTGCACCCCCAGGTTCCTCACAGCATTATTTACAATAGCCAAGACATGGAAACAACCTAAGTGTCAACTAATGAACAGAAAACTCTCTCTCTCTCTCTCTCTCACGCACACACACATCAGAATATTATTCAGACATAAAAAAAGAAGGACATCGTGCCATTTGTGATAACATGGATGTGGCTTGAGGTCATTATGTTAGGTGAAATAAGCCAGACAGAGAAAAACACATACAGTATGACCTCAGTTATATGTGGAATCTAAAACAAAAGCCAAAGTCCTAGAAACAGGGAGTGGAATGGTGGTTGCTGGGGGTTGGGGGTGGGGGAAATGGACAGATGTTGGTCAAAGGGACAAACTTCAGTTACATGAAGAAGCTCTGGGGAGTTAACGTTCAGCAGGGTGACTGTAGTTAACAACAGTGTTTGATATACTTGAAGGTTGCTAAGAGAGTAGATCATAAATGTTCCCAGCACATACACAATTGTAATTATGTGAGATGATGGATATGTTAACTAACCTCATTGTGGTCACTGTTTTGCAATACAGATGTCAATGAGATCATCACATTGATACCTTAAACTTACACAGTGTTAAATGTGAATTCTATCTCAATAAAACTAGGGGGAGATAATAATTAAAAAATAATAGTCCATTTCACATGGGAATCCAGATTAGTGGACACTCTCAAAAAATTGCAAGATCAGGCCTTATGGCCATTCCCAGCTCGGGTGAGTACAGCTGTTCCTGCGGTTGAAGCAACAGTCCCACGGTGTTTCCTGCCCTCCTAATGCCAGTACTGACTCAGCAACCCTACAGCTCCTTGTTTCCTCTTAGAAGGATCTTCTCAGCTTAGTTCACACCCACATGCAAAGAGCAACTTAAATCAGGAGCAGTCATGATCTCTTACCTACATTTTAATCCTGCATTCCTAACATCTATAAATCTCTCCTGCTTCCAAGACTATTTTTATGTGGTAAGTGATTCTGCTTGGTCCCAAACTGTGAACATCAGGCAAGTTAACTCTCCTGTTTTTTTAAAAAGTTATTCTAAGACATCATGAGCCCCTCCCACCCCATGGTTGGACGCACTGAGAAGAACACATCACTTTTGTGGTATTTTCACCAAAAATGCATCACCTCAATTTGATTATGAGAAAACATCAGACAAAATCAGATCCAGAGACATCCTACAAAACAGCTGTCTGGTGCTCATCAAAAGTGTCAAGATTATGAAAGACAAGAAACTAAAGACACATAACTACTGTAAGTAATGTGAGATCCTGCACCAGAAAGAGGGCACGGGGTGGGGGGGTTTGTACTGGTGAAATTCGAGTACGGTCTATAGTTTACTTAGCAGAACCATACCAATATTAATCTCTTGGTGTTGAAAACCAGGCAGTTGTGGCGCCTGGGTGGCTCATTGGGTTAAAGCCTCTGAATTTGGCTCAGGTCATGATCCCAGGATCCTGGGATTGAGCCCCGCATTGGGCTCTCTGCTCAGCAGGGAGCCTGCTTCCTCCTCTCTCTCTGCCTGCCTCTCTGCCTACTTGTCATCTCTCTCTGTCAAATAAATGAATTAAAAAAAAAAAAAAACCAGACAGTGGTTACACAGGACATTACTATTAGGGGAAGCTGGATGAAGGGTACGTAGGAACTCTATACCATTTTTTCAACTTTTCTGTGACTCTGAAAATTATTTACAATGAAAAGTTAAAAATATTGTAAAAATATTTATCTTGGGGTGGCTGCCTGGGTGTCTCAGTCAGTTAAGTATCAGACTCTGGATTTTGGCTCAGGCCATGATCTCAGCTCTGCATGGTGTCTGCTTGAGATTCTCTCTCTCTCCTTCTGCTTCTTCCCCCTCAAATAAATAAATAAATCTTTAAAAAAAATAGATATATATATATACACACACACATATATCTCATGGGATTGTGGTAATGTCAAAAGAGCTTACATTCATAAAGAATACGGTGCCTTGGGGCACCTGGGTGGCTCAGTGGGTTGAGCCGCTGCCTTTGGCTCAGGTCATGATCTCAGGGTCCTGGGTTCGAGCCCCGCATCAGGCTCTCTGCTCAGTGGGGAGCCTGCTTCCCTCTCTCTCTCTCTCTGCCTCTCTGCCTACTTGTGATCTCTGTCAAATAAATAAATAAAATCTTAAAAAAAAAAAAAAAAGAGTACGGTGCCATATCTTCTCCCTCTGTCTACTCCTCTCCCCAGAGCCTAGCACAGTGGTCTGCCTTCTTCAGGTTCTCAGGACTTGACATATTGAATTAGCTTGGGTGGGCAGGGGGAAGGGGAGAACTAACTTTGTATTAGTAACACCATTTCATTTTTATGATAATCCCGTGAGGAAGGCATTATTATCCTCATTTTACAGATGAGGTCATTGAAGTACAAAAGGGTTTACAGCTTGCACACTTGAACACAATTTGTTTCTGAAATCACTCTCGCCCCCCACTCCCACTTCCAACCCAGGGGAGCACCTGACTGCTCTCCCCAGCAACCCCCACCCAGCCCCACCCTTACCAGCTTCCCTTGTTTGTGCTTTCAGAAAAGAGGGCTGCTTCTGCTGGTCTCCCACTCTAGCACTTGGATTTCATTAACAAGCACAATTGTAATTGAACTTTTATTCACCAGCCACAGCTTGGCAATTATTCAAGTTATCCCAAGCTCAGAGCCTATGTTCACTTCCTTTTGGCGGATTGAGAGAAAAGAAAGCAAACCTCGGTCCACATTCCTAGGGCAATGTACCCTGGTTGTGCCGGTTTCCGTGTCTTCCTGTGTTCCCAGGACACTGTGCACTTAGTAATTTCTAAAGAAGGCTGTTAGATTCAGATGGTAATCACAGCCCCCTTCTGGCGCATTCCCTGGACTCTTGGCCTCATTAGAAATCCTCTCGCTGCCTGCATCCAGCCTCTCACTTGCAAGTAAATGCTGGCCTCTGCTCTCCTTCCTGCCAGAATCTCACGGCACCTCATTTACTTTTTTCTTAATGTAACATTTGTTGTCATTTCTCTCCTATTCTCCGATTATAGAAGGAATACATGTTTGTTGCTGAAAAGTGAGAAAATGTGGAAAATCACAAAAAGAATAAAACTCAACCATAATGCCACCAGCCAGAAATAAGCACTGCTACTATATGGAGATGTAAGTGATCCTTGACTTTCTTATATACTGCTTTTGTGCAAATTGTGCATTACATATAAAAATCCCTAATCTAGAGATTCAAAATGCAAGTAAAATAGGACCATCTGTTTTCACCACACCGCACAATGCCAGGGGCACTGTTCATACTGATCTATGGGAATGACACCCTCTGAAGTTGTGCAGTGCACAATCTATGCAGCTGTACTTAGCAGTCATGTCACAGGGCCTGGGAAGACAACACAATGCAAGTTGTAGGTAAACTAAGGGACTAGAGCAGTTCCTGAGAATTGTTACAATGTAGGGATATGGGACCAGTGGTGCCAGAATCATGTGATTTTTTCAAAGGAGGCTAGAAATCTGGATCTTAAAATAACATCACTAATTTTTAAATGTTGGCAATTAATTCACTTTTGAAAACCCACTGTACAGGGGTGCCTGGGTGGCTCAGTGAGTTAAAGCCTCTGCCTTCGGCTCAGGTCATGATCCCAGGGTCCTGGGATCGAGCCCCACATTGGCCTCTCTGCTCAGCGGGGAGCCTGCTTCCCTCTCTCTCTCTGCCTGCCTCTCTGCCTACTTGTGATCTCTGTCAAATAAATAAATAAAATCTTAAAAAAAAAAACCCACCGTACAAAACAAATAGGCCTAATCTAGGTTATGGGGTATCTGGTGAAGCTTCTCCTCTCCCTTCTTTCTCCTATACCGGCCATCCTTGCTTTCTCCATGGGGTGGCCTCGACAGCTCTATTCTTAGGCAGGGAGTCTCACTCTAACTGTCCCGTACTTGGGCACTGCAGGGGGGCGTAGGCGTGTGGGGAGGCCAGGGAGGCAGTCAGCAAGGGCTCCACTAAGACAGTGAGAGAAGACAGTTTCCTCTGCCACTTCTCTGGCATTTCATCCCTCCTCTACAAATGGCTCATCATCATATTCCTTCCAACCGTAAAACAACCTCTCTTTGAGGGCCACCTGGGCGGCTTAGTTACTAAGCATCTGACTCTTGATTTCAGTTTAGGTCATAATCTCAGGGTCGTGAGATTGAGCCCTGTGTCAGGTTCTGCCCTGAGTCTGGAGCCTGCTTAAGACTGTTTCCTTTCCTCTGGCCCTCCCCACCTAAAAACAACAATGACAACAAACAAAAAAAAATTTTAAGAAACTCTCTTTGAGGGGCACCTGGGTGGCTCAGTGCGTTAGAGCCTCTGCCTTCAGCTCGAGTCATGATCACGGCATCCTGGGATCGAGCCCCTCGTCAGGCTCTCAGCTCAGCAAGGAGCCTGCTTCCCTCTCTCTCTGTCTGCCTCTCTGCCTACTTGTGATCTCTTTCTCTGTCAAATAAATAAAAAAATATTTTTAAAAAAAAATAAAGAAACTCTCTTTGAGAGGAATTTCAGTGAGTACAATGTACAGCAACATTTGAGGCACCCAGTGATGCTTTCATTGATGCCATAGAAGATTGTTTAGGGAAAAGACTTAACACTGGGGGCTCCCAGGAAGAGCAGGGAAAGGACAGCAGGTCCTGGCCAGGGGCAGATGCTCACGGCCATTTTCCCAATTGTCTCTACTAAGGGGGACAGCTGAAGTGTTCTCTTCTTTGAGAGCACATTCATTCATCTGATTATTTCAGTCAGATGTGTCCCACCCACTGGGCTGTGAGCTACGTGGGAGTAAGAAATGAATCTGGTTTCATTCCCTGGTATGTCTCTGGTGCCCAGTGGAGACACTGGCACAAAGCAGGTCCTCAGTGAACACTACTGAGTGAAAGGAGAAAGGGCAGATCTGTACTGTCAACATCCTCCCACCCCAGGCTCTGGCACAGCACCTCTAAAGAACCCCCCCCCCATATGAGATTTGCAGCAACTGTAAGTTGGATCTTCATTGCTTTTAGCTCTCTAGGAATAGAAATCCTTTGTAATATGTGAGCCTACAGTTTGACTTTCAGAGAACTAACTTCCAAAGACACTTCTAGTAAAACATTATGTTTAAAAGTGAGGAACTTTGTGGGGTACCTGGGTGGCTCAGTGGGTTAAAGCCTCTGCCTTCGGTTCAGGTCATGATCCCAGGGTCGTGGGATCAAGCCCTGCATCAGGCTCTGTGCTCAGCGGGAAGTCTACTTCCTCCTCTCTTTCTCTCTCTCTCTCTGCCTGCCTCTCTGCCTACTTGTGATCTCTGTCTGTCAAATAAATTAAAAAAAACTTTTTTAAAAAAGTGAGGAACTTTGTAAACACTCTTTCAATATTTTTATCCCTGTGTGTGTGCCTATATAATATTTAATATTTCAAAATCATGTCTTTCACATAACCACTATATAGCTAGTTTTCTGGGACAATAAATATTTTTCTTTATAATTTTTTTAAGGACTTATTTATTTATTTGTTTGTTTGAGAGAAAGAGAGAGTGAGAGAGAGCATGAGCAGGGAGGCAGAAAGAGGCAGAGAGAGAGGGAGAAGCAGGCTCTCCACTGAGCAGGGAGCCAGATGTGAGGCTCAATCCCAGGACCCTGGGATCATGACATGAGCTAAAGGCAGATGCTTAACTGACTGAGCCACCCAGGCACCCCTCTTTAACATTGTTTTTAACAGCCAGATAAAGAGGCGCCTGGGTGGCTCAGTCAGTCAAGCATTTGCCTTCAGTGCTCCCTGCTGAGCAAGGAGCCTTCTTCTCCCTCTCCTGCTCCCCCTGCTTGTACTCTGTCAAATAAATTAACACTATCTTAAAAAAAGAAAAAAAAAACACATAGAATTCCATTGCACGAATGTAACATCATTATATTCCCTGACAATGAGCATAAAGATTGTTCCCAACTTTTTGATGCTGTGAATACATTGTCCAGAAAAGCTTACCCATAGCTGCGATCATTTTATTTCTATTATTTCTATTATAAATTTATTTATTGACATTATACTATTCTATGTTAAACTACCTGGTCAAAGTGTATGCCAATTTGGATGCACAAGTTACCCCACATAAATAGTACAACCCATTTTCACATACTGTGTAGGAGTGCTCATTTCCCTACCCCCTCATTTGTAGTAGATTCAGAACCAGATTATGGGGTGAGAACCGGATTATGAGGCAAGACCCAACTGAGTCATCAATGAGAGCACTGCCAAGAGACTCAAATGGTACTGACCATCCTAATAACCAAAACTCTCTAAAAGAGGTTCTTATGTGGCTGGAAGAAATATGCTGAGCCATTTGTAGAGGAGGGGTGAAGCCCCTCAAGAGGCTTACTTAAAGAACAATTACATGGCCATGAACCTGCTGTCTAAGGAAGGTCGGCCCAAATAACTACAGGGATATTATTTTGGATATTAGAGCATGCAAATTCAGGGCCGGAGCTGAACTGCCGGGGCACAGACAGAGGCTGAAAACTGCTGTCAATTGTCTTCCTCAGATACATTTCCTTTTTAACTACTGAACAGATGTTTAATGGACATTACTTTCAATCATGCAGAGTATTTTGTATTAACTGGAAGGATATCCATGGTAACTGGTAACTGACAAAAGCAAGCTGAACAATATCTTTTGCACTCCCCACTTTTTAAAAAAATTATTTACTATTTTTTTTTTGAGAGAGAGAGAGAGAGAAACAAAACATACAAGCAGGGGGAGGGGGAGAGGGACAGGGAGAGGGAAAGTGAGAATTTCGGCAAACTTTCTGCTGAGCACAGAGCCCTGTGCAGGGCTCGATCTCATAACCCCAAGATCGTGACTGAGCAGAAATTGAGAACTAGATGCTTGGGGTGCCTGGGTGGTTCAGTGGGTTAAAGCCTCTGCCTTCAGTTCAGGTCATGATCTTGGGGTCCTGGGACCAAGCCCCACATCAGGCTCTCTGCTCAGCAGGGAGCCTGCTTCCCTCTCTCTCTACCTGCCTCTCTGCCTACTTGTGATCTCTCTCTCTGTCAAATAAAAAAAAAATCTTAAAAAAGAAAAAACACTAGATGCTTAACCAACTGAGCCTCTGTTCCCTGCTTTTGAGAGAGAACTTAGATAAGCACTCATATGTTTCCATCTGCTTCTGTAACCAAAGGAAAATATGGAAGATAATATACAACATTTTAACAGTGCCTATTAGGGATATTAGTCTGTAGAGGGGAAGAAGAGATGATTAATTTTACTTCAGATGCTTGAATTATGTCAGTTGTTTTAATTGTGTCAACAAGAATATACAACTTGGGTAATTCAAATGTTCACTTTTTAAAATTAGATTTGAAGAGGCATCAAATAGTAGCATGCCTAGAAGAGGCCACATCAGACTGTCTCTGGCTAGGTAACGTTATCTTTGAAAATCTTTGCCTAAAAACTGGCAGTATTAAATACTGATCTTATGAGAATCATAATAGGCATCTCTTTTTGCTTTTGACCATATGGGATTATGTCTAGTATTTTTCTTTTAAGTTAATGTGGATATTGTTTTAAGATAGACATTCTTTAAATAAAACAAGATGGGATCAGGAGGGAGACAAACCTAAGAGACTCTTAATGTCACAAAACAAACTGAGGGAGGCCGGGGGGGGGGAGGGGGGTGGGGAGAGGGGGGTGGGGTTATGGACATTGGGGAGGGTATGTGCTATGGTGAGTGCTGTGAAGTGTGTAAACCTGGAGATTCACAGACCTGTACCCCTGGGGCTAATAATACATTTTATGTTTATAAAAAAAAAAAGATAGACATTCTTCACTTGGAACTACTGCTTTATTCCAAGTTTACCTAGAGTTGTTAAGAAAAACGCACATTAATGATACCCATTGTTTCCACAAAATCTACAGCGTTGACCATTTGACTTCCCTCTGTACTTACTGATATAATCAGATGTATTGATAACTTTCCTAATATTAAACCATCCTTTCATGACAAGACTAAGCTTGACTGGGTCATGCTTTATTGTACTGTTAGTACTAGAACTGACTTGGTTGGAATTGATTTGATAATGGTTTATTTAGGGGTTTTACATCAGTATTCATAAGAAAGTTTGGTTGGTAATATTCCTTTCTTGTGTGTTTATAATCAGATTTTGCTTTTAGTTATGCTAGCTTCATAAAACAGTCGGAGGAACTTTTCTTTTTGTTTGCTCTGCCTACTCAGGTGGTCTGAAAATGACTTATTCTTTGTATGTTTTTAAAAAACCTCATTCATAGGGACACCTGGCTGGCTTAGTCAGTGGAACATGTGACTCCTTATCTTGGGGTCATGATGTTCATGCCTCACATTAGGCATGGAGCCTACTTAAACCAAAAAATAAATAAAAATTTAAAATAAATTAAAAGGGGTGCCTGGGTGGCTTAGTCAGTTAAATGTCTGACTCTCGATTTCAGCTCAGGTCATAATCTCAGGGTTGTGAGATCGAGCCCCAAGTCAGGCTCTGTGCTGGCTAGATGTGGAAAGATCTCTCTCTCCTCCTCTCTGCCTCCCCCACCCACGCTCCTGCGCCCTCTCACTCTCAAGTGAATAAATAAATAAATAACTCATCCATAAAATTATCTGGGGTAGAATCTTTCAAAGAAGTGAAGTTTTGTTTGTTTATAATTTTTACTATTTCTTTCAGGGCTACTGGTCCATCTACATTTTTTCATTTCTTTCTTTAGTCAATTTCATTCATTTGTATCTTCCTTGAAAAGAAGCTATCTCATCCAGATTTTTAAATTCATTTGTAATGTATTGTAGTATATCCTTTGATAATACTTATAAAAGATCCTCTAATTCCATACATCTGATTCCTTTTCCATCCTGAATTTTGCCTATTTTCTTACATTTCCCAGAGGCCTATCTATTTCACTGGCTGTTTTGAAGAACCTCATCTTGCAGTTAGCTATCAGTGTTTATTGGTCTTAGACTTTCTAGTTCAGTTTGGTTGTTCTTTTTTTTTTTTTTTAAGTGCTCTGTCCTGATTTCCTTGTGTTTATTTTGTTGACCTTCTCTTCCTAAATCTTGAGGTCAATACTCATTTCATTTGTTTTCACTTTCCTTATTTAATGGCTAAAGCATTTAAGGCAATTATTTTTCCTGAATCCAGCTTTAGCTTATCCCATAAAACCAAAGATGTTACATTTCATTTCCACTTTCTTTGAAATGGTTTATATCCACAGCTAAGTTTTTAAGAGAGATTTAATGCTTGTTTTTTTAAATAACTGTTTCAGAGACTATTTAAAATTAAAAATAGGTTCATTATACAAAACAAATATAAGGAAAAATCCATCCAGAATTCTACCACTCAGATGGTTATATACATCATTCCAACCATTAGTGCATATGGCTGCTTCTTTCCTTTGAAAGAGTCATATAACCTATATTATCTTCAAAGCCTCTTTCTTTCCTAGATGTTGTATGTGCGGTTATCAGGATCTCTTGCTACTACTCTTAAGGGGCTGTGAACCCTTGAGGTCCTCCAGTAACTTACGTGAACATGGGGATTGCTCAACAGGCCGATTTTACGAGATTTTAATGGTGTCTTCTCTCCTTTAGGAGAGACAGGAATAGTTGTGACAAAGATTTCATGTCTGAAAATATTGCTTTGCCTCTATGTCCTTTAACTAGCCACCCCATCATCAAGCTTGATTATACAAAGGGAACCAGAAAAGATTCTTCATATCCTCCTGTCTAGGACCCCTGCCTCCTGCCCAGCATCCCCAAATTTACAACCGGATCCATCCTTTACCATCCGGGCAAATCACATCACTTATTTTTTTTTATTTATTTGACAGACAGAGATCACAGGCAGGCAGAGAGGTAGGCAGAGAGAGAGGAGGGGAAGCAGGCTCCCTGCTGAGCAGAGAGCCCGATGCGGGACTCGATCCTAGGACCCTGGGATCATGACCTGAGCCGAAGGCAGAGGCTTAACCCACTGAGCCACCCAGGTGCCCCAAATCACATCACTTCTTAAGAGCTTTCCTTTCTCTGTCTATAAAATGCGAATGACAGTAGACCCCAGCTCAGAAGGTAGTGATAAGCTTTAAATGAAATGATGTATAGAAAGCACTTAACACAGAGTCGGGCACATAATAAACAGTCACTCCGTGATAGCTGTTGTTGTTGTGACCAGTCCCACTACTTTCTAAACAAGCAAAATGAATAAAGATCTCACTTCTCCGCTGAGGCCCAAGGGATCTCAGTGCCTGCTACTCATCTGTAGTTTCACAAAAGCAATTAAAGCTCGCCTGTGATCGTGAGTCTCTTCATCGTCCTTGAAGCCCGAGTTGCCCTATCGAGAGAGGAAGCCAGTGCCCTTGTGCCCGTTCCGGTGCTGTTTATTATGCCAGAGAGGCTGCTCAGACTCATTACTGCTGCGGAATACAGGCCCCCGGGGGCTGAAGTGAAGCTGGATAATTACCAACAGATCCCTAATAGGTATGGACTCAATGGAAACAAGTCAATCAGGAACGCGGCATTTATGTCTAAACTATTCCAATCCACGCCTGGGGGCACCAGAGACTGCTGATGAGGGCCAAGCTCCTGCAGCCAAGGGCCCTGACCACCAGCTCCGCCCCCCCCCCGAGAGCCCCACGCCTAAGAGAATCCTGACACCCACTTCTCCCCGATCTACCCAGTGGCTCACCTCCAGGAGAACTAAGAGGCAAGGTGGTTTGGCCTGATGTCAGAATCTGCTCTGCCTTGGTGGCCTGGCCCAGTCCTCTCCAGCAGAAGACCTAGTCCTCTCAGAAATTCCACCTTTAAGAGATCTGAAGCAAGCCCCCCTCCCTGCTCTTCTCTCCCTCAGCCCCTAATCAGCTATGCTTCTCCTCTTTCATTCTTATCACAGGGGCCAGCGTTTAAAAAACCAGCGGTGACTCCAGCTTTCTGGTTCTCTCAGAGCCACTGTGTTTTCCTGAGGAAGCATGGCTTTATCTGGAACACTCGCTGTCAGTACGCATGCACACATGCAATTTCACTGAAAGCATGATGATTGCGGGAGCCTGGGTGGCTCAGCTGGTTAAACATCAGACTCTTGGTATTGGCTCAGGTCATGATCTCAGGGTCCTGGGATCGAGGCCCAAGTCAGGCTCTGAGCTCAGCACGGAGTCTGCTTGAGATTCTCTCTCCCTCTGCCCCTGGTCCTGCTCACTCTCTCTCTCTCTCAAATAAATAAGCAAATTCTTTAAAAAAATAAAGCACAATTAGAATTCCTCACAGACTGTCCCCCAGAGGTAAGAATTTCAGTCCACAAATTGAGCTCTTCAGATGGTTCTAGAGCTGATCTTTAGTGGTAGACTAAGCCCCATTTCTTTTTGGTGGTAGAAATAGAATCTTAGCAATGCAAAAAGGCCCCACCCCAGCTTGTTCCCAGGATATAGAGACACCTACAATCTGGGGGCAGAAGAGCCAAGTGCCAAGTGTGAATCTGATCCTTGGTCACTGTCCACCACCCATAATGGATCCTCTAAGCCACCCTGCTCCCCTCCTGCCTTGGCCATTGTTCATTGTTCATGCGGAGTGTTTACTGAGACTGCTCATTCCCATGGTAGAGTTACACTAGTCATTCAGCTATTTCCAGACCCTTCTCCCCATTTAGCATGCACTCACCTGCTTTTCTGCTATACCATTCCTTCTCAGAAGCACAAAAAGCCCCTGACTTAATAGACAAGGAAGGACAGAGAATCCTTGGTTAATATCTAAAATAATTATTCCCTCACAAGGGTCACACACACACACACACACACACACACACAATTGGTGGGTAGTTAGGGGTAGGCCAAAGGTCCAAAAGGAAGCCCTGAACCATTTGGGAAGCATCTATAACAGAACTAAAACTGTGGACACAGCTGGCATTCCTAGAGGGAACAAGAAAGGTTAGATCAGTGTGAAGAAGTTGTGGTAGAAATTTCCCTAGGAAGAGAGCTTCCTCTGGGATCAGGGGCCATCAGGGGCTTTGTTCACTCCAAAATTTCGTAGAAACATAAAAGGAAGGTAGGTAAGTGATTCCATAGAAGGATGTGTGATTCTGTGTCATTCAGGTAAGAGTTGGATTCACCATGATGGTTTCCCAACCCACCTCCTCCTTTGCTTCTGGAACATAGTTTTTCAAGACCCACTAACTAAGTGAGACCTCGAGCAAAAGTCAGAAACAGCCAACTCTTGAGCTCCTGCAAAAGTATTAGCCTGAGCAGGAAACTTGAAGGCATTTCATTACCACCAGACAGCTCCACCATTCTTGGCCACCATACAAGATGCAAACAGCTTAGATTATCCATCCTCTAGGGGTCCCTGGGTGGCACAGTTGGTTAAGCCTCTGACTCTTGGTTTTGGTTCAGGTCATGATCTTGGGACCTTGAGATCGAGCCCCCTGTCAGGCTCTGTGCTCACCATGGAGTCTGGTTGAGATTCTCTCCCTCTCCCTCCTCCCCTCCCGCTTGTGCTCTCTTTCTCTCCTGAAAATAAATACATTTTTAAAAAAGAAAATCTATCCTCTAGATATTTCCCATCCCCATTTTATCCCAAGCTTCTTCTCCACCAGCTCTTTCAACCCGAAGCAAAAAAGCAACCCATGCTGCCTAACTACATTTCCCTAGAGCCTCATCACTGACATCCCTGATCTCCTGGACAGTCCCCTACAGCTTGCGTAACTTCGGTGTCCATGAGGATGACCTGTCCAAAAAAGAGTCCCCCCACACTTCTTGAACCCCATAACTGTGATGTCTCCCATATACCATACCTGGAACTTCTCAGCATCTTCTAGAAGTGCCTCATGTCATAAATGCTAAATTCTCTAGCTGCAATCCCTTTTCCTCCCCATGGCTCCAGTAACACTGATGCCTTCAGGGTCTTGTCCTTCTCTTTTTCTCAACCTGTGAACTGCTTGGCTCCACATCCTTCCTAACCAGCCTGGACCCCACAACCCCTCATTTCAGCTAACTGCTTGCCACCCACACTCTCAATCCCCTGTTCTTCCTCCACTACCTCCCTAACCCAGAATCAGTTTAAGCTGCTGAAAACCATTACAGAATCTCATACAAATGTCACTACAAATGCAGGATCTCCAGCACTGGCTTCACTGGCAGCCTATCTGGGAAATCAGTTGAAGAATGAAGTGTAAACATGTTTTGGTTTAATTGCCAAACTCTACCCAGTCATTTAGTTTCATTGAGATGTTAGTGCTTGTACCGAGAAGAACTTGCGACAGAGGTAAACCAACCATAGCCTCTGACCCAAGCAGCAACGAAGTTCTGTTTTAAAGGATTCTGTGGATTATGACACTGTTGCCATTGTTCCATTTAAGAGACCACCGTGCTTGCCCCCAGAGACAGTTTCAGGGGTTGGAATTAATTCCTCAGCCCCTCACAGTGGAGTCTGGTGGTAGCATTCCTTACAGACCCTTACTGATCAATGTGCCCTTGCACAATGACCTAAGGAAGCAAGGGGTTCTCTGTGTATGGAGAGATGAGCACTTGGGGGTAAGGTCAGCCCACATGTCCAGAGGCATTCTTAGTTCTAGAGTAATGAGGGGGATAGGCTCTTTGACAACAGAGCTCCCCATCTTTGGGAATTAAGAGCACACCAACATCTTTGTTTATAGTCAAGACCTACTCATCTGGTTCATGGAAGTGGTGCTTGAGAGGGTAAAAAAGAGGTACACCAGTATAAGCACACATGACCGTATTCATTATATGCTTATAATGTTTCACATTTGAATTTCTTAAACAGTGACACAGCTACACTATCTAGATCCAGTTGAGCTGTACCCATCGGGCCACGGATCATTCCGACACTCAGCCCCCATGGCTGCCTTGGGAAACTCGGAGCCATGTCTCACTTTGGTGGCCTGAGTGACACGGCCTCAATTGGCCTGTCTTTAGTGCTCACACTGTGACATAGTCACTCACACACCGCCCCCACCCCCCGCCTGCCACTGGTAAATCCCAGGCACAGGCAATAGAAAATGAATAGCATGGGAGGCTGAATCAGGTGCAAAGAGTGGCAATTCTACCCACTGTAGGATTCCAGAGCTGAGTTCCAGCCATGTTCCTCATTTCCATTTGGTATTAAATGAGGTAACAAAGGACTTAACCCAGGACCTAGGACATAGCATGTGCTCAGCAATGGCTAGTTGGGCAATAATGTTGGGCTGTGTAGGATTGTGGCTGACAGCAGGGACTCTAAAGAGCTAGAATCCTTCTGTTCAAAGCCCAGTGCTGTTGTTTACATGCTGTCTGGACTTGATGTAGTTATTTATGGTCTCTGTGGCTCAGTTTCTCTTCCTTAAAATAGGGATACTAGTCACTACCTCATTGGATTGCTGTGGACAACTTAGCACATAGAAAGCATTCTGTACTTACAGCTGATTTTATCAAAAAGCTAATGATAATAGTCACATGATGATGATGATTAGAGGAATGATGGGTCTTTGGAACATGCCTTACTGTCTCCCTTTCTTCCTCCCCATTCTTTCAGTCACATCTTCCCAGCAAAACCCCCACCCAGGATCCACTGTGCCCTCGTCATCTCTGCTGAGATGCTGGGGAAACACTTTCATGCCTATTTGGATTGGCCTCTGAAGTAGATTAAAGATGGACATACATCCTCTGACACTCCTTCCGTTGAGAAGTGGGTCTTATTCCCCCACCCTTGAATCTGGAATTCCCTTAGTGACTTTCTGGACCAATAGAATACAGCAGGGGTCCTGAGACTTCCAAGGCGAAGTCATAAGAAGCCTTGCAGCCTCTCCTTGGACCTTGTTGAATGCTTGCCCCTCTCAGAACCCAGCCACCATCCCTTGAGAAACCCAAGCCACACAAAGGGCCCTGTGCAGGCACCGCAGCTGAGAGCCCCAGCGGAGATTGCAAACATCACCATCCACCGCTCGCCCTGTAAGTGGATATTTTGGACAGCCAGCACAGTCGAGCCTTCACATGACTGCGACCCAGGGCCACCTTTGTGCAACTACATGACAGACCCCGAGTGAGAACCACCCAGCTGAGTCCAGTCAACCCATAGGACCATGTCAGACAAAAATAAAGTGTTGTTCGAAGCCACTAAGCTTTAGAGAGGTTTGTTAGAGCAGAAATGAATAACCAGGACAGTGTCCAATCTGAAAGAGGCTATCAGGTTATCCTCTCCCCTGTCCTTAGGTCACCCTTTCCTCCTACACCTTCACCCTTCACCACCTGCCCCTCACTCTGCAGCAGGGCAACTCCTGTTATGGAGAGTAGAGTTTCACCTACAGAAAAGGCCGAGAGAGGAGGTTTATTTAGAATGCCCGAGAGACATGAAGCTTTGCAAGCCTCCCAGAAATCCAAGAACAGGAGTTATAGGAAGGCTGGCCTTGGTGAGGCTGGGGATCTGGGGATAAGCAGAACCTGAAGAAGTTCCAAGTGTTCCTTTCCGCCCCTCCAGCACTCCATGCACGCCTGTCTAATATCCATTCTGGACCAGGTTTGTTCTCCACTCAGCTGCTTTTTGGGGTCTGCTTTTCTCTGGACCATCTGTATCTCCTGATGCTTCCCCATCAGCTCTGCTTCCTCTTTTCTGTACATTATAAATCCTGTTGCTTCGCAGCTGTCCCTTGTTTGTGGCACACACTCCTCCCTCACATGGCCCCTACTCAATGTGAAAACCCCTCTAAATGCGGTCTGGCCACTTCAGCTGAAGCTGAATGTCACAGGTCTAATTCCTGACAGCAAGAATGGATCAGCCACCCCTCAGGCTTAGTGTCTAGCCCTGGTCCAGTCAACACTTGGAAAGCTAGCGTTATGTTGATGTGGAAAGAGTCTTTTTTTTTCTTTTTATTTATTTATTTGACACACAGAGAGAGAGATATCACAAGTAGGCAGAGAGGCAGGCAGAGAGAAAGGAGGAAACAGGCTCCCTACTAAGCAGAGAGTTGAGGCAGGGCTCGATCCCAAGACTCTGAGATCATGACCTGAGCCATAGGCAGAGGCTTAACCCACTGAGCCACCCAGGCGCCCCAATGTGGAGAGATTCTTAATAGAAGGGTGACAGAGTGACAAGTTAAGGGTTAGATCAGGGACCTGCACTCCAAGAATGGCTACATCACTAGTTTGTGTGTGGCCTGGGGCAACCTACTTCCCTCTCAGGCGATCTGGTCTTGCCTCCCCCTGTATGGAATGAGGTAATTCCATCAGACTGGGGGCAGGGGGGTGTGTGTGCCCCTGATAAGTGTTCCAGAATCCAAGAGTAGAGAAGCATGTCAAGTTTGCCTGTCTCTTTTAAACTTCCAACAACTTTTTCCAATGGGGACTAATACATCTTCATTTTAAAGTTGGGGAAACTGAGGTATGACCAGATTAATAGCATGCACCAGCTCACACAGCCAGGAAGTAACTCAGCTGGGACACAGACAAAAATCTGTTTGCAGTCAAGGCCTGTGTTCTGAGTCATTCCCTTTACCCCTTATCTATGCCACAGTCTGTGTGCCCAGGAGGAAGATACTATAAAATAAAAATGGTTGAGAAAAGCTGGCACAGTCTACATGATTTCTTTCAACACTGGATCTTTTTCTCTTATGCTCTAATATTTTTTTCTGTTAAGCATTTTAGAACACTGGGGGCTTGGGAAGTAATAATGAGCCGGATGTAAACCAGAGACCTCAAGGAGAGAGGACTGCTCACAATGATATCCCTCCTCCGCCAGGGGATGATTTCATGATATCACATAATACAAGGGTGGGGGGACAGCTCCACCTCTTTCTATTAATACCATTCAGTGGAAATTTGTTAAAGAAACAGACCCATATTCACTTTTGCAGCCAGGGAAGTGGGAAAAGGCCTTGCTCTCTGTAACCTTTCGGGCCCTCCGAGGCTATGTAATGCAGATCATGTGCGGGGTCCTGGCTGGCACAGGGGAGCACCCCCGTGAACACAGCTCTGCCTCTAATGAGCACAACCCCTGAGGAGGGAGGGCAGAGGACTGGGTCAGCGGGAAGGGCTCTGCATTCCCTACAGATTATGGTCCAGAGAACAGGGTTCACAGGATCTCAAATGTGCATGCGAATTTCTTGCTCTATGCTGCGGCTCCCTGGCTTGAATACAGATGAAGCCTGCTAAAACCCAGGCCCCTGTGGGGAGAGGGCTGGCTGGAGGCTTTTTAATATCTGCCATGAGACAAGGGAGAATCCTTCCACCCAGCGGTTGTCAGCTGGGATTTCCCCAGACTAGAATATACTTAGGGCATCCGCAGCAGGGGGTGCACACAAAATGAGGGGGTGGGGAATGCTGATGGCACTTAGCATTTAATATTTCCAAAACAGACTTTGTAGACAGCCTTACATGTATTAATTTCTTTTTTTTAAGTTTTTGTTTTAATTATACATGGGATGCGTGGTAAAAACCATAATCTTTTATAATAGCTATGCCTGTGTAGAGCACTTACTGTGTAACAGGCCCCATTCTGAGACTTTAAAATACTTACTCATTTAATGCTTTAACATTTTAAATTACATGATCTGTTTGTTGTTTTTTTTTTTTTAAAGTAAGCTATACACCCAACATGGGGCTTGAACTCATGACCCTGAGGTCAAGAACTGCATGCTCTACCAACTGAGCCAGCCAGGTGCCCCTACATGATCTATTTTGTCTTTTAAAGATTTTTTTTTTTTTTTTGGACAGAGAAAGAGAGATCACAAGTAGGCAGAGAAGCAGGCAAAGAGAGAGGGAGAAGCAGGCTCCCTGCTGAGCAGAGAGCCTGATGCAGGACTCGATCCCAGGACCCTGAGATCATGTCCTGAGCCGAAAGCAGAGGCTTAACCCACTGAGCCACCCAGGTGTCCCTACATGATCTATTTTTATCCTCCTCTTATAGGTGAGGAAACTAAGGTACGGGGAGGTTAATGAACTTTTCTTGGGTTCGACAATTAAATGGTGAGGCTGGGATTTCAACCTAAACAAATATGTACCAGTTGTATCAGTTAGCTTTTGCTATGTAACAAACCATCCCCCGGCTGCATGACTTTAAGCAGTACACATTTATTATTTCTCGCAATTAGATGAACTGGCAGGCTGGTATTTCTGGCCTGAGCCAGCTCAGCTGATCTCTGTGGTCTGCTGGCAGCTTGGCCAGGGCCAGATGGTCTAGGACGGCCTCATCTGCATGTCTGGTGATTGGATCCAACTGAGCTGTGGTGATGATGATGACTTGGCTGGACATCTCTCATCATCCAGTAGGCTACTCCAGACTACTAACAAAGAGGTGGTCACAGGATCCCAAAATGGATGAGAGAGAAGGAGGATCCCAATATGCTAGTGCTTTTTGAGCTTCCTCTTGTATCATGTTTGCCAATGTCCCACTGGCCAAAACAAGTTACAAGGCCAGCCCAGAGTCAGTGTGGGAAGGGAGGGGACTACCCAAGCTCATGGAAATAGGGAAGGGAATAATGAGGGACTATTTTTACAATCTCCACAATAGTGTCAGCTCTGAACCTCAGACTAAACTCTTAGACTTCTGGTAGTCTCACTTCAACTCTGGGCCTCAGTGGAGCCCTGGGCAAGAACTGCTGGGAGGAATCTTATAGCCAAACAGGACCAGATACTGCTCATGAATGCCCAATGTCCCACCTTCTCCCAATGCCCCACCTAACCAGTACCCTGCCATTATATGGAGACAGAATCTGACTAAGTGTCTATGGAGGGAAAAGGAAGTGGATTGTGAATCATGGAGCTTGGGTCTGAAACTAGCTTTGGGACCTTGGTTAGACCACCTCATTTTGCTAGGCCTCAGGGATTTTATTTTGCTCAATTCAATAGTCCCATTCATTCAATAAACACTTGCTTCCCACTGTGTGATAGGCATTGTGTTGGACAACACAGACACAGTTGTGAAAATAGTCCTGTCTCCCATGAAGCATTTAGAATCATGGCAAACTAGGTGTTAATCAAATAATCTCAGTAATGAGCAGAGAATTCCAGACTGAGGTAAGTACTCTAAAAGACAAAAGCCCAGTTCTATGAGAAGTTACCTGGAAGGAATTTGGAGTAGAACATGAGAATGGGGAAAGAAAGAAGGTCCCCTCCAACTGACAGTCGGAAAAAAGTAAACTGGGAGAACCAGGGAAAATAACATGGAACTCAGAGTGGGAGATAATTCTCCATGGATCTCATAATTCTCCACACATCTTGAAAACAGAGGTCCTAACTGCCTTTGTCCTAGGCTAGCTCTTCAAGGATATTGGTACAGTGAACAGCCTTGGAGGATAGAGACAGCACCTCCATCTGGAGCAATAAGTCACCATGCTCACTGCCCAGTATAAAAGATTTGGGTCCCCTAAGCTCTGGGCTCCTTTCCTGTAATACAGCCCACTGCATGCCCAGGTGTTACTTAGTCCTCTTCATATCACCGTGTGGGAAATGGATGCAGAAAACCAAAGCAAAATGAGGATACTCTGGACTCTGCTACTGCTGTGAATAATAAACTGTCCTCTTTCTCTGACCCAGGTATCTCTTGTCTTCTGCCAGCATCTATGAAGGTGTGGCAAAGCTAACAGTTTAGCTTGCAAGGAAGGCAAAACCCAGACCCTTCACAGTTCTTGACTGTTCCCAAGCAAAGTGACACAAACTGAAGCTGGAGGATAAATAAAGCAGGGGGTGTGGATGAACAGAAGTTCTGGCAGAGAACAACATGTGCAAAGGCTTGGAGGTAGCGGAGAGCAAGGAAATGGAGAATAAAACTGTCCACTCTAACAGGAATGGGAACCTCATGGGGAAATGGGGAGAGATGAAGCTGGGAGAAGGTGGGGAGAAGTAATCAGCATGTGAAACAGGAAGACTTTATCCCAAGGGCAGTGCAAGCCACTGAAGGATATTTGGGGCAGACTAGACATAAAATCCATTGAGCCTGACTCTGAACACTCCCCATGTTAGCCTCCAGAACCTTTTCTACTTCAACACTCCCAGAAAATAGTCTTGGTTGCAGCATAGGTTGGCATAGCAACAACGATGTGGCTGTTTCCTCTATGGTTTTATTTTTACAAACTCAAGATTGTCAAGCAGGCTGTAGGTATGTTTGGACAATTACAGGTGCTGGGCAGGGGGAAGAGGAGTAGAGGGGCTTCCTCCTTTTGGCTGAGGACTGGACAGTGATAGGAGGTAATTTCTTTTGGGAGGCTGAGCCTCCTAACTAGTCCTTTCTGACCTGATGACCACTGTTTGTTGAGTCCAGCCAGACCAGGAAAGCAGTGTCTTTCCTGTAACCCATGAAATATAGAGGAAGGGAGGTTATACCTGGAGCTTCAGAAGGAGCAAATTCCTCTTATTTGAGTGTATACAGTATATACAATGTATTTGTGAATGCAGTGTAGAGTCAGACTACCTGGGTTCAAATTTTAGCCCCTCCACCTACCAGCTTTATGACTTCAGGCAAATTAATTAATTGCTCTGTGCCTTTCCCCCCATCTGTTAAATGGGATCTAACTCACAGAGTCATCATGAAAATTAAATGGGGATTAAATACATAAAGTGCTTAGAACACGATTTGGCAGATAGTGTGTATTCAGTAAGTATTAGCTATCATTCTTACAGCTTGTTTGAAATGTACCTTCTTATAATCTCTGTCATTCAAAAACTCCAGGCATTTATAATCATTCCCACCAAGGCAGGCTTCATGCAACAAATTAAACACCTATAATCACCAGATCATGTTATCAGAAACTCCCTCTTGGAATCCACTGGAATCACTACACTTCGATATTTAAATCCCAAAATACAGTTTTGAGGTTCACTCAACCTGATTTGTTGATGACTCCCTAGTACTTACCAAGCTTCCTGCCTAAGGGCACATAATAAATCTGAAGGGGCTTCCTTGGGCTCCAAGGTCTTTAAACTGGGGAGGTTCTAGTCTAAGCCACAGAACACGAAAATAAGAAATCATTATTTCTCTGAGCCACTAAGTCTTGAAGGGCTTTATTACTCAGGACAAGATAACTGATATATGAAATACACACCCCCAGAGATTCTGACTCATTAAGTCTGGGATAGGGTCTCAGTAACTACCGCTAACTCATGTCCCCAAGCATTTACTAATTCACATGGTTCCCATCAGTGCCTCCTCACTGTCGCCTCCCCCTGCACCCTGCTTTCCTGATGACAGGAATCAACTGGAGATTCTTGGGCCCCTAGTCAGAACTTTTGAATCAAAAAGTCTAAAAAAAAGACTCAAGAGTTGAGAGACTGAATGTACAAATGGACATTGGCCAGATACTATATAAAAATAGAGCTCTGACCCATTATTGGCAGCAATGAGCCCATGAAGCTGAACAAACCCTATAGCCATCAACTCAACATGGCCAGGACATTATCAATAGCTTCCCTAATTTTTAGACCTGCTTCTAACTTAGGACCAAGCCAAGAAAGCCAAATGTGCTCCCCTAAAGCTATCACATAGGGTGCCCTACTTCTAATTAGGCCACCTCCAGCATCCCCATGCCAAGAGCCTCCAGTCAGGGCACCCTGAACCCCCCCCCTCCTTTCTACTATAAAGCTTCCCACTCCCTGCCTGTCTCTGAGTCTCTGCCAAAACTCAGGCAAAGGTAGCTGCTAGAGCAAACTCTGAATAAACAGCTTTTTCTTATTCTTATTTAGGTCTTCATTTATCTCCACAGAATGGATGTATTTAACAATAACAAGTGATTCTTCTCATCAGGGAAGTTTGGAAAACCCCATCACAAACCCTTGCTACTCGAAGTGTGGTCCCCAGCACAGCAGCAGCAGCAGCAGCACCTGGGAGCCTGTGTGATTTGCAGAATCTCAGTCTCTACCCCAGACCTACTGTTTCAGAACCTGCATTTTCAACTAGATCCTAGAGGTGACCCTCCAGCACATTAAAGCGTGAAGAGCACTGACCAGGAACATTGATCCAGGTCAGTGGGTCTCAGCTCTGGGTGCACATTAGAATCCTCTGGGGGCTGTTTAAAATACCAAAGCCTGTCTTCCACAGTCAAAGCATCCATCTGGTTTAATTGGCCCCTGAGTAGGGCTTCACATCAGTGGTCTTAAAAGCTCCCCGGGTAATTCTCACATGCAGCCCGTGCTAAGAACCGCTGACCCAAGACAATGGTTCTCAATCTTTGGTATGTGTCAGGATCACCTGGAAAGCCCCCTGGGCACACAGAGGTCCAGGCTGGTTGAGGGAGGGCAGTCCTAGCCTTGGTAAGAATAACCGAGATCCTGGGCAATTCTGAAACTGACCAAAGTAGGAGAAGCTCTGTGAGGGGAGAGTCCCGTGGAAGCTTGCCATACAGTTTTCTTTTCCTCTTAATTTCTTCTTCTTCCTCAATTCGACTTGTCTGGCACCATGGCTCTTAAAACTCAAGGAACAAGAGAACCTCAGAACTGGAGAGAACTGTAGGCATCTTTGAGCACAGTAAATGAGGGTCTGACAGCCAAATCTGGCTCATGGCGTGCGTGTGTGTTTTCATCTATAACATTTTTTCAAAAAGCTTTGAATCCACTGCCAGCACTTTTTAAAGGCGATTTTACATAAAAATCTAAATTTCTGGATTCTCCTGAAAAATCAGGGGATCTAGCCACAATCACCCCATTCCTGCATGGCAACAACTGGCTGGAATCGCTCCTTAAAATGGGGTCTAGGTTCACCAGTTGCCCACAGTCTCCGCCTGATCCATGTCACTCATTTTTGTCACCTGCCTAGTCCCGCAAGCGTCTGAGTTTGAACTCTTTACATTAATAGTCCTGCCCCATGTTTTGTAAATGAGAAGACCAAACCCTCCACCTCACCCTCGTGGAAGCTCAAAGTCCCTGAATCACGGCCAGTGCTGGGGCCTGGGTCAGACCTCCGTGCTGCTCGTGGGAGATGGCAATCCTGCCTTGCTGAGAACCGACTTCCACACTAGAGGGCAATGACCTCGAGGCCCCCAGCATCCACTCAGAATTTAGAACATCTTAAACAATAAGCAATATCTGCTTTTGGTTTCAGGCTTGTCACCTACTCAGAAGCACTTACACAGCAATTAATTCTACCCATTGAGCCTCTACAAACTCGTCTACACACTGAGAATAACAACAGGGTCTGAGCTATATGGTTATTTGAGGATTATATTAAATCATCTTAATCTGGTACCTGAGACATAGGAAGGGCTCTATAGTGAGAACAAGATACTATTAATGATTTTTTTCTATATATTTTTCAAAATGGTCATTGTTGAGTTTCTGCCAACGCCAAACTCACTCGGAAAGCAATGTGGTAAGAGAGACACCTATTGGTTGAGTAGCTTTAGGCAAAGCTCTCAAAACTTGCTATGCCTCGGTGTTTTTCATCTGTAAAATAGGGATAATAATAGCACTTACTCCCCAGAGTTGTCTGAAGTTTAAATGAGATAATGCGTGTATAAAGCTTGCTTACCACAGTGCCCAGCTCCTAATAACCTCAGCATTTGACTCCTCAAAGCAGGGTTATCACCTAGTGGTGTAAGAGGGTAACTGCAGGCTCTACAGGACATATGAGAAAAACAATGGCCAAAATATGGTGGATATAGCAAGGTCTGATTTGACAGTGCAAAGTGAATTCAGAAAGAGGTGGCTGGCCATTCAGTGAGCTTGGGAAATGTTCCCAGGTCCACTCCTGGACTACTCTTTGCCATTGCAGTGCACTCGCCATGGCAACTCTGGCTTTTCATCTTGCGTGGGGGGCAGCGGTCTCCTCTGGATGTTAACCAGCTGGATTCTGGATTTCCTCAGCTCCTGGTTTGGTTCATGGCTATTTAGTTTGCTGTATGACCACTGGCTTGCCAGTTTCTGGTCTCAGCGATCCAGTTACTGCACAGTGCATGATTTGGCTCGGTACCATCATGGCTCGAGCCAGCTGCTCCCCACCCTGCCCTGGGTTGTGGGTAAGAGCTGCTCTTCCCTGCTTGGAAATGTGGCCAGCTAGAGGGGTGGCCTTTTTCCCTTCCATAAAAGACCTGGAAACTGGTTTTTTGCTGCCCACAAGAAACCCAAACCACACAGGTGGCAGCAACTACTCACTATTATCAAATGGACCCACTAATCAGTCTACAAGAGTGCCCTGTGTTAGCCTCTAAAAATATAGCTTTAGGTTCCTTCTTTCTGCCACTGTCCTCACCTAGCTCTTAATCCTTCAGGCAGGATCCAGGATCAAGAGCAAAGTATTCCTCCCTCAAGGAGGGATTAGCTGAGTTTAAGGATTTCATGTTTCCCACCATCCCAGCAATGGGCAAGGAAAGGCCATGCCAGGTGAATGCAGCCTCTTTCCACACTTTCTCTTTGCCTCGGATTCTTTACTTCAACAGACAGAAGAGACTATGGCCTGATGAGAGAGGGAGTCATTCAAGCAGACAGAAACTAAAGGTTTATTTCTGTTTTCTTTCAACAAATATTTAACAGGCACTTACTAGGCACCTGGCACTGCTCTAGGTGCTGGAGATACAGCTGAGGACAAAACACGCATGCTCTCCTGGACCTGAATTCCAAAGCAGAGGTGGACGACAAATAAAATAGGTAAATAAAACACATAGTGTATTGGTGATAAATGCTAAGGAAAGAGAAATCAGGGAAATGAGAAGGTGGTGAGGTAACATAAGAACAAAGACTGGAAGTGGGGAGGGACTGAACTGTGTGAACATCTGGGAGAGGAAAATCTCAGGTGGAGAGAAGGGTAAGTGCAAAGCCCTGACATGGGACTGTCATGTCCCAGGAGTTACAAGGAGGCCAGTGTGGCTGGGATGGGTGACTGAGGGGAGAGGAGTCAGAGATGAGGTCAGAGAGGCGCCAGGTGGGGGGGCGCCTGGGTGGCTCAGTCGGTTGAGTGGCTGACTCTTGATTTTGGCTCAGGTCATAATCTCTGGGTCCTGGGATCAAATCCTGTGTCAGGCTCCATGCTTGGGTAGGGAGTCCACTTGAGGATTTCTCTCCCTCTGCCCCTCCCTCTGCTCTCTCTCTCTCAAGTAAATAAATACATCTTAAAAAAAAAAAAAAAAAGATTTACCAGGTGGCCTGGAAGGTGAGAAGCTACTGGGGAGCAGAGGAGTGACAAGATCTAAATTATGTTCAATGGGGTCAGTCTGGCTGCCATATGGAGAATGGACTGAAGGGGTCAAGAATGATGAGGGACAGGTGCAGAAGCAAAGTATCCATTTAGAAAGGAAAAGATCATGGTGGCTTAGACCAGGGCAGTTGCAGTGGAGAAGGTTACAAGTGGTGAGAATCTGAAAATTACTCTGGCAACAAGCCTTAGAGAGGAGTCAACACATCTCATGTAGAGCATCGACCACATGTGCAATTAGTTCTATAATCACTGTGTCCTATCCAGCTCGCCTGACAGAGTGTTAGCTCTCTGCCATTGGGAACCAGATCTGTCTTTTGAGTTCTGTGTCTGGCCGTCCAGGACAGTGACTGATACTAAGTGGACATTCCGATAGATGGATGCATGGATGGATGGATGGACGAGTGGACAAATGGATGGATGAGTGGATGGATGGATGGATGAGTGGATGGATGGATGGGTGGATGGATGGATGGATGATGGGGTAGAAAATTCCATTTTCCCAACTTTCCCTTTTTCAAACTATAGAGTTATGATTGGTCATATGATTAGAATCAGTCATGGAGCTGACCACCCAGTTAAGGATATTCCAGAGATGGCCCCAACCACAAAAAAAAAAAAAAAAAAAAGGAAGAAGTTGTAAATATAGCTGAAGCCCTGAGGAACCTCATCAGATGCCTGGGGGAAGCCAGAGCTAGATACTATAGTTTTCCCAATTGAGATGAAAGACATCCTAAAACTGAGCTTTGGACATCAGGGAATTTTCAGTGCGAAACATCTGCTGACTTAAGGCTGGTCTGTGGTTCTTTTCGTAAGCACTTTTAATATAATCTTGCATAAACAGGACTCTAGAAACCATGCCTGCCCAATATAGATAATCCTGCAGGGATCACTGTGTGGGTGATACTGAAGGAAGGTTGAACTTTATGTGGATGTCGGGTCCAAATAATTATCCAAGGACACCCCTCCTTTTGCACTGCACCAGGAAGAAACACTTTTCTTGTTAAACATCCAGGCTCTCAGGGGAACCCGGCCCTGCCCAGACTGCTCTCCCAGCTGTACCTCACCTGTAGCCACAGGGAGACTGGAGACAGAAAGTTTATCGAAAATAAAACCCACTTTGACTACCTCAGCAGGTAATGTCTCACTAATGGTTAGTCATGCAACTCCCAGTCTGGATTCAGTCTGGCCACAAAAGCTTCTTCTCTTCCACACAGTCATTAGCAACCCTGGAATCAATAGATAGCTCATGCCAGCCTCAAGAAATGCACAAATCGTCATAGCCACAGACCCAGTTAAGCTACTGTGGTGATGCCACATGCTCACCAGGGGGAAAACAGCCCTCAGATGAGTATATATTCTCCTCTTTTCTCATAAAGACAACTGTACAGCAGTTAAGTAAGTAGTACACATGCCTGTATGTGTTTTCAATCTCTCTGCCTCTCTTTCTGTCTCTCTTTCTCTCCCTTTCTGTCTCTGTTTCTCTGTTTCTCTGTTTCTCTCTCTCTCTCTCTCTCTCACACACACACACACACACATTCTGGATTCTTTTTTTTTTTTTTTTTTTTTTTTTTTTTTGCCTTTAAAAATAGCATTGGTGTGGTGCCTGGGTGGCTCAGTTGGTTAAGCATCTGCCTTCGGCTCAGGTCACAATCCCAGGGTCCTGGGGTCCAGCTCCACATTGAGTCCCACATCCGACTCCCTGCTCAGTGGCAAGCCTGCTTCTCCCTCTGCCTGCTACTCCCCCTGCTTGTGCACTCACTCTCTCTCTCTGTCAAATAAATAAATAAAATCTTTTAAAAAAAAGATAAGATTGGTAAGCATGTACAATTATAATGACTTCTGAGACAGCCAAGGAGAGAAAAAAAAAAAATGTCTGTACAAGGAAGAAACAAAAGACCCACATCTGGGACAAAGTTCAAGGGAGTATCTTAAGTTATCATTAAGATACATCAATAATAAGGACGTAATTGTCTGCCATACTAAAAAAATGCTAACTTTCAAAATGGAGAAATCAACCCAGATGTTTAAATTTGTCTATGTAAAGAATATTTGTAATGAAATAAAAACCTCTTATGTATAAAGAAATATGCAAATCGGTAAATACTTTCATTCATAAAAATTATGTTTTAAATGAATATTTATTGGCACCAAGCATGTTCATTACATATTGTTAAGGAAAAAATGAAATAAAACAACATAGGGTTTGCATTTCTAATAATCTAATGGACTAGGCATCTTGACAAAAATCCCCAACCCAACACGAAACATGTAGAAATCACTCAAAATGTGGTAAAAAGCTTTCTAAATGAATATATGAATTAGAATGCAAATAACAGAAATTCCCCAGATGCCAAATTTGAAGTGAGGGTTGAAAATCAGGGTGGTAAATTGACATTGAGGGTTGGGGACAACTGCCAAAGTCAATGACCAAGAAGTTTTTACAGTTTCAAAAATTTTAACAGTTACATGGGAACAGATGACCAAAGTCCTAGACCTATGCATAATGGGGAAATAAGGCCAAGACCCTCAAAGGACTGTGCCCTTGGTGAAAGTTTGACGAGAAAATAATTTACCCACTGACAGAGAGATAAGACTAACGAAGGCCTGTGGACTCAGTCTGAGATCTGGTAGGGAAAGAGTATTTCCCTGAGAATTCATAACCACAGAATTAGTCCCACATGCATTTGGGATTTAATTGTACTCGCTGCAAGGAAAACCCCAAGGTGAAAAATTAGTAGAGTGATTCCAGGTTGGTTTCTTCAGAATACCCAGAAGAAGAAAATGTGTATTCTCTCTGGAGGTACCTGTCCTCAACCCAAACCTCCCTGAATCCACAGAAAATGCCCCATTAAACATCAGCTCACTAACCAACACTAAAAACCACATGAATAAACAAGCTACCATAAATGAAACTAAGCAGAAATAACAAGCAGCAGAATTACAACTCCATAACATAGATTGTTGGATTCAGAATACTAAAAAAAATACTTCTTAAGGAAGAAAGAAATAAAATACTATCCCAAAGATCAGAGGCAAGAGTGAAAAATAACCAAATATCATTTTAGAAGACAAAACGGTAATTTAAATGGACAATTCAATCAACAGATAAATCAGATAAACTAGAAAGAGATAAAGAAGAAAAAATAATGACCTAGAAAACAGATGCGAAAAAACTACCCAGAATATTGCACAGAGAGATAGGGATAAAAATTTGTAAGTGGTTAAAAGACACTGCTTCTGGAACATATATCCAATCATATTTCCAAAAGAAGGGAAGAGAGTTGCAAGGTGATATAAGAAAGATGGTGGAATAGCAAGCGCCAGCCCTTAAACAGGCAGAAACACCAATGCTGGCCACCATCCCTGGAAGGGAATACCTTTGTGGGAACCTGGGAGCCCAGTGGAGAAATTCCAGCACCCTCTTCAAAATCCGAAAAGAAATGCATTGAAGAGAGTAAGAAAACCCATTTCACTTCAACTCTGCCACCCCTGCGTGGGTGGCATAGTTCAGTACCAAGAGAGGTCCCTGGCCCACAATTTCTCCCATGGGGAAAAATGAGAGCAGAATGAGTGCCTGGCTTCCCCAGTCTGGGGGACTGATATCCACCCAAGAAGCCCACTTCTGCATTACACCACTCAGACTGCTGAAGGGATTAGCATAGCTGAATAGTCTGGGGAAGCTAGAGTCAGGGGAAAGGAACAGGCTCATAGTAACCACCCTGTGGATCTCAAAAACCCAGCCACAGATCCTACTAACTAATCCTCAGACTCCACCAAGAGGCCTGCCCACAAGTCCCATGGAACTTCTCACCTGCAGCTCCCCCAAACGACCATTGCAGCCCCAGCAGTCCATGTATACTCCAAAGACAATGTACATGAACATCCATAAATGGTGCACACATGCTCCTACAAGTGGCATGTGCAAACCGCTGCAGACAATACACAGATTTCAGCAGCAGGCTTGTTTCTGCAGGTTTGGGGGAAGGCACAAGCTTGCACACTTTAAGGCACTGCCCTGGGGAAAATAAACAGGAGACTCTCAGCCCTTGGCCCAACTTTGTGGGACGGAGAGAAGGCACACAATCCTAAGACTTCCCTTCCAAAGAAGGAAAAAAAGGCAATGAAGAGAATGAAGAAAAGCAATCCCTGAAGAAATAATGATTTTCAAAAATTGATAAGGCGGGCGCCTGGGTGACTCAGTTGGTTAAGCAACTGCCTTCAGCTCAGGTCATGATCCTGGAGTCCCTGGATCGATCCTGCATCAGGCTCCCAGCTCTGCGGGGAGTCTGCTTCTCCTTCTGCCCTTCTCCCCTCTCATGCTCTTGTTCTCTCTCTTTCTCTCTCTCAAATAAATAAATAAGTAAAATCTTCTTAAAAATTTGATAAGAAAAAAAATTTTTTTAATTGATAAAATCCTGAGACTCAGAAAGCACACAAATCCAAAAAGCTTTTTTAAAATCCACACCTGTGCATGTCACACACAAACTGAATAATATACAAACTTCCTCCCCCCACTCCACCCACCAATAATAAAGATCTTAAAAGCAGCCAGAAATAAAAGACAAAGGAATAGAAATCTGAATAGCAAGATCTCTCAATGGAAATTTGTGGACAATAGACTGAGATCTCAATGTGCTAAAAGAAAAGAACTGCCACTTAAAATTATATACCTAGCTAAACTATCATTTTCTAACAAGAACAAAATAATGCCATTTCAAATAGAATAAATAATGTTTTCATTAAGGAATTAATAAAGCAAGTATTTGAGGAAGAAAGAAAGTGAATCCCAGAAGAAAGGTCTAAAATGCACGCAGAAATGTGCAGACAGGTCTGCAGATTTGGTACTGCCCTCAAGCAGGGATGGGAAGATGTTCCTTTTGAAGACTGTAAAGTGTGCAGATACTCTCCCTCTAAAACATACTGGTGCAGAAAACCTTTCGCCACCGTAACATTAGAAAGTCTTTTCTGGAGTATGTTCCACAGTTCCCTTCATTGGCCCTGGGTACTCTTCCCTCTGGATGAACCCAACCTGCAACTTTATCCTCCCTCAAAGCTACAGAGCTGTTAATTTTCCCAATAAACCTGAAAATCTACATGCAAGTTTTCTACTCAGCTGACAGCAATTCTGGATAAATCATACTAATACTTAAAAGAAAAAAAAGGCATTTCATTTTAGATTTTCGAAAGGAGAAAAATCATACTCAGTGGAGAATAAAAGGAAGGATTTCAGCTCTCAAATCTCATTTTACACCTCTTACTTCATATATGTTCCATCTCTTAAAAATGTCTTGCCCTTTTTTGCCATGTACAAACTCCTACTCATCCCTCAAGATCCAAATCAAACATAAGTTCTGTGAAGTATTTCCTGACTCCTTGTACATGAATACTGTGCCTTGCACAAGATACTTCAGTTTTTGCCATTATTTCTGTATGTCTTTATCACTAGACTGTGAACTTCCTAAAAACAAGAACTAATTTTTTTCTTTATTTCTGTATCCCCAACTCCTGGTACAGCATCTGACCTATAGTAGGTATTTGTTCATATGTATTTGTTGACTCAGTGGATGGTCCCCATGGATTTTCAAATAAAGTTACCCAATAGATATAGACTATTCAGTCTCTAGGTAATCAGGTCTCATATCAGTATACTGGATCCTAGAAGTCTAGCTCACAAAATATAAAATACCCCAGCAAGTAAGGAACTAAATAAAGGTCAGCAATGTGATTATATTGATGTTCCCATAGGTTCTGGGGCCAAATATCTGTGACATGGACCTAATGCAAAACTGAGTCTGGGGACTGCAAAGAAATATCAGAAGTCTCTTGGACCTTATCAACTCCATGGTCCTGGGGGCATTTATCGAGAGATTTACTTATCGGGGTTGGTGACCTCTAGATTTGGATTTGTCTGCCTGCTTTCTAAGCCACTCATTAATCTGCAGGACGTTCTCTGAGCCTTGATCATTTCTGCCTTATTAGCATATCATTAATTTCTATGTAAAGCAGGGGTCACAGACCATCACTGTGACACAATTCTCTGAATGTAGGAAATTGAATCATTTAAATTTCTGAACAGAAATGAGAAGATACTTCTCCAAAAAAAAGTGGTTCAGTGATAACAGAACAGGAAGCATCCTTGAGTAAGAAATGGCATTTTGTAGAGTAGGGAAGAGAACGTCAAAAATTCTAGGCAGGGATCCTTTTTAGGTACATGTCCGAAAAAGGAAAATCTATAGAGACAGAAAGTACATTAGTGGTTCCCTGGCATTGGGGGTGGGAAAGGAGATTAAGTGTAAAGGCATTCAAGGGGTCTTACTGGGTGATGGAAATTTTCTACAAATAGTTTATGGTGATAGATGACCAGCTCTGCTGAGATAGTAAAAAGCACTGAATCACACATTTTAAACAGGTGAATTTTTGTGAATTTTGATCCCTCAATAAATTGGGGTTTTGTTTTGTTTTTAAGATTTTATTTATTTATTTGACAGAAAGAGATCACAAGTAGGCAGAGAGGCAGGCAGAGAGAGAGGGGGAAGCAGGCTCCCCACCGAGCAGAGAGCCCAATGCGGGGCTCAATCCCAGGACCCTGGGATCATGACCTGAGCCGAAGGCAGAGGCTTAACCCACTGAGCCACCCAGGCACCAAATTGGGTTTTTTTTTTGTTAACAGTTTCAGTATTAGCATATCAAGGCCAAAACAAAGTTTGGTCAGATACCACTGCTAGCAGCTCTGTAATTAGCCACATCAAGAATTAAGGAGGGGTGCCTTCATAGCTCAGTCGGTTGGGCAACCAATTCTTGATCCCGGCTTGGGTCATGATCTCAGGGTCATAGGATCAAGCCCTGCATCAGGCTCCCCATTCAGGGGGTAGTCTTCTTGGACTTCTCTCCCTCTCCCTCTGGCCCTCCTCCCACTTGTGCTCTCACTCTCTCTAAAATATATAAATCTTAAAAAAAGAAAAAAAGAATTAAGGAGACTGGGACCAGAGAGGACTTAAGAAACTTGCAACAGGATGTTCACTCCAGTGCAATTTTCTGATTTTTCCATTATAGAAAATGTCAAGCATATAAAGAAAGGACGGTATAACAAAACATGTACACAACACCCGTCATCTTTAACAATGATCCAACTTGTAGACAATCTTATGTCATCTAAAGCCCACCTACTCCATCCTACCCCGTATACTAGATTTTACAGCACTGTGTTTTATTTTTTATTATAGAATATGTCAGACATATACTAATGTACACCATGCAGTACAATAAGCCCCATAACCTACCTTCAAGCTTCAACAATTCTCAGTACATGGCCGGCTTATCTTATCTCTATTCCTCTCACTTCCCTTGTCCCTGTCTTATTAGTAAGCATACCTTAGACATCAAAACACTTCATCTGCAAATATTTCATTAAGTATCTCAAAAGGTGAAAACTTTATTCTTTTAATATAGCCACAGTACTATTACCATATCCCAACAAAATTAACAGTGTTTTCCTGATATCACTAAACACCCAGGGCTCAGATTTCCAATTGTACCATAAACCTCCAAAATATGTTTTTTAAGAGTTTGTTTATTTGAGTCGGGATCCAAAGAAGGTTCACACACTGCTATTTACCGACATGTCTCTCATTTCTTTTAGTCTGCAGGCCATCCCCACCCCGTGCCCCATTTCTCTCTCATTTTTCTTGCAATTTCTTTGCTGAAGAAACCAGGTCATTTGTCTATAGACTTTTTCTCAAGTCTAGATTTTGCAGCACTATTTTTAATAACAAAACACTGGAACCAGTAGACACTATCCATCGAAAAGAAGTCAGTTAAATAAATGAGGATATAATCACATAATGAAATTCATAAGAGCTATGTGAGGGAGGCCTGGGTGGCTCAGCTGGTTAAGCATTTGCCTCAGCTCAGGTCATGATCTCGGGGTCCTGGGATCGAGTCCCCACATCAGGCTCCCTGCCCAGCAGGAAGTCTGCTTCTCCCTCTGCCTGCTGCTTCCCTGCTTGTGCATACTCTCTCTCTGGCTCTCTCTCTCTCTGGCAAATAAATAAATAAAACCTTTAAAAAATAATAATAAATAAGTAAATAAGAGCTGTGTGATTAATTTACATCAAACAGAAAGATATTACAAATGTTTATTAAATATGTACTATGTGCCAGGTTCTATTCCAGATGTTAGAGATAAAACACAGCTGCCCTCTGGGAGCCTGTGTTTTAATGGAGGGTGACAAACAATACACATAAATAATTAAAATGCATAGACTGTCAGATGGTGCTACCTGGGATGGAGCACAACACAGCAGGAAAAGGGAATAAGGACTGTGAGGAAGTGGGAAGGGAAGATTGCCATTTCCAAAGAGAGAGCCAGAGAAGGCGCTGATGAGAAGGTCACATATGATCATAGACCTGACAGAGGTGATAAGTGAGAAGTTATACAGATAAATGAGGGGTAAAGAATCCAAGGCAGAGGCAGCAACCAGTGTAAAGATCCTGGGTTGACAGTGTGCCTGCTGTGTTCAAGGAATGGCAGGGAGGCCAGTGTGACTTGGGGGGAGCCGAGGGGTAGGAGATGCTGCCCAAGAGGGGTCCAGGCCCAGACAGCACAGGGCTTTGCAGGCCATCACAAGGACATTGGCCTTTACTCTCTGTGATATGGAGCCATGGGAGAGGATTTATCATTATCCTGAGATAATGGATAATGCAGATATCCATTAGATATCTGCATTATGATATCTAACGCAAAAGATAATGCAACAGCAACAAGAGAGTGGGAAGATGAATTTAAATGTTGCTATACTTGCTGGACAACTTTTCCATCAACCTATCAGTTCCTGCACGTGACCCTACAGGCTGATGACAAATTATCTTTCATTTGTCAGCGACTGGACAGTACAAGGGCCCCTGAAGGTCCCACAGGTCTTTTGCCCTGAGGTTCAGGGCAAAGAGGTCTGGGTTGGGCGATATTTAATCGAAGAAGTTCCACGAAAAGTGTTGACTCTGTAGCAAGAGCCCCAGTTTCTGTGGTCTAGCTGAGCGTTAGCAGTCCGTCCCTCCAAGTGCCCCTAAGACGAACTATAGCCTGTTCCAGATCTGTTTTTGTAAATAAAGTTTTATTGGTACAAGGCCATGCCCATTCCCATTCATTTGCATATCATCCAGGGCTGCTTTCAGCTAAGCAGAGTTGGGTAAATTTGTTAGAGACCTTATGACCCCAAAGTCTAAAATATTTATTACCAGGCGCATTACAGGGAAAGTTGGCCCAGCCCTGTCCTAGAGAAACCAAACCTCCCAAAGCCCAATGCCCACCCAGTGAGGTGGTTCTGAGTCTTCGGAGAGTCACCGCCTGGTTCTGGCTGAGACCTGTCACCACCATTCAAAGGGGCTTCTTCCACTGCTCTGGGTGGATTTCCTGAGATGAGTGGTGAATGCCCAGCGCCCTACGCTCTCGCTCCCTTTTCTCTTCTTCTGGGAACTGGGGTGAGTGGGCTTTGCCTAACATACCACCCTTCCCCACACCCAGAGTGAGCCCCCATACAGTAGAGAATGTCTTCGTGGGTTCACAAACAGCCCTGGGCCCAGATCCCAGCTTACTCATCACCTTGTATGTCTCTGGGCCTTGGGCTCCTCAACTGCAAAACAGGGCTAACAGTCACGGGTCCAAAGACTGCTGAGGGAGTTGCATGGGATGGCGGGCGTGGAGGCTGAGCACCGCGCCTAGCCCTACTGCATCAGTGTGCACTGGCCGTCACCACCGAGGCAGGCCCTTACTTCATTTACATTGTCACTTGGATGCAGTTGTGGACACTTCATCCTGACCGGCTCTAGCAATTACAGGGCTCTACGGGCTATTCTCATCCCCACATCACTGCCAATATCACAGAACACAACTGTCATCAGAGCAGCCCTGTGCTCCTGGGCACCAGTGGACATCTCATGCTTTCCTGGCAACACTTCTCCCCTTTTTGGATAAAAGCACCCCACCCACTCTCTCAGTCCATGTGGCTTGGGTGGGCTGACAGGAATGGTGGGGATGAAAGGAGATGACCTAGCCCAGTCTGGCTAAAGAGTCTCCTTTTCAGCAGGCAGAGAGACTCAGGAAGCTCCCAAGAATCACGCTTTTTCCCAGCAGAGACTTTGCATTGGGTTGGCCAGAAATAGCCATTCCCCCGTGGGCACAGGCTGGAAGCAGCTCCTCCCCGTGGCTACCACACTGTGTGGCCGTCACTCCTCAGATCTCTTCCCCTCCACCCCTTGGGTGCTCACTTTCGTATAGATATCACACTTCCAGTCCTGCAGAGTCAGAGAGGTTTCTGGGGCCAGAAGTGCCACTATGGGACCCAACATTGCTCCCAGATTCAAACTGCATTACACTCTAAGGCGTAGACAAGAGCTGCCTTTGTGTCTCCTTTAAAGGGGGGGGGGTTCTGTTTGAATGTGCTAATGACAAGGTGGATACAGTGATGAGACATGTCAACGAGAAGAATAGCTGTGTTCCAACACTGCCACTCCTTGCAGCAGCCATGACCCTCTGGGTTATTAAGGAATGAAAGGAAGCAAATGAAGGAAGGGGACATGGAAATATCTGCTGGGAAGATGGAGAGCTCTTCCTTTCCTCTGTCTCATTATCATATCTAGAATAGAAGCTAAAGGGAAGAAATTGTTCAGTAACAACAAAAGGATGGCCAAGAAAGTCTCTGATAAGCTGTCTGCAGCGCCAAATTGGACAAGCCACCATATGACAAAGACAGGCTAGTCTACGTCTTGGTGGAGGTTTGTGGAAATAGCGTGATGGCCAGGTTTTTCTGCCTAGTGTATCATCGCCTCTGTTTTGACAAAAGCACCATGGTTCCCTTTTGTAGAACTACTTTCCCTCCTTGGCCCTCTCTGCTTCCCACCAACCTGTAAGTCCCTGAGGTTTAGGGGAAGCATAGGCCACTCCTCCGCCCCAGGAATGGGCAAGTAAGCCAGGCCTGGTCAATGAGAACACTGCATGCCCTTGTCCACAGTGATGGGTTCAGAGGGAAGCAGAGGGCCCATCCCTCTACCAATCAGAGCCAACAAACGTCATCACTAGGACTTCGACAGAAATGACAGGGCAAAAGTTTTTCTCTTTCTCCTAGATATGCAAGCTTAGTTGGATGTCGTCTGGAGCCACCGAGGGGCTGTCCTGGCCACCATTTGAGGAGGGTCTGACTGAAAATGAAACTAACCTAGATAGCCCAGCCGAGCCAAGAAACAGAGCCAAGTCCTGATGACTTTGCCTGAGCTCCTGGATCCAGCCATGTCTAGAGCTAGCTGTACCCCTGACCATTGCTGTTCATAAGCTAATAAATTCTCTTTTCCATTGCTTAAGTCAAGAGTTCTGCCTGATGCAAATATCTGCCAACCACCACGAAATTAGGAAGGGATGTTTTCTCTATCTAACCTATGGGAAATCTCTTTTTGAGCACTTAGATATGCTTGTCTTTTTTTTTTTTTTGCCACTGGAAATTCAATATGTGAAATTTTTTTTCTTCTCCTTTGGCATTCTCTAATAAAAAGAAAAATAGACTAGGGAGGAACATTCCTTGACATGGTACAAATGAAGGTCTATGTAATCTAAATAAGTCATTCAGTTTGATAAGAAACTCATCAAAATTCCAAAAGAGTCTTGAGGAAAAGGCAAAAATGATGTGCAAATGCCAGAGGGAGGGGAACATATGAGCTCAAACATCCCCTTGGTGCCTGGATCACTCAGCAGCACCATAGGTCAGAGGGTTCCCGGGGCACACAGGGTGACAACTTCTCACATGAGATGCTAAGAAGGAACATCTCCAACAGGTTTCCTTAGTCATCTTGTTTCTTGTGTCTCTCTGGCCCCTTTTCATGGGATATGGGTCATAGAAGATGGTGGGGAGGGCTGGAGAATGGACTGGGAGAGAATTGTGAATATTTTTCTATGCTTAAAAAAAAAAAAGGTTGTTAGCTTTATGCAAGTTCTGTTGGATATGTGTCTCTTTGAGCCATGCCCATCCTATTGCCCGTCCTATTTCCATGATGCCGGGTCGCAGCATGAGACCCATCGAATTTGCTAAAATTCTATAAGCCAGAGTGATCTCTGCCCTTCTCCCTGTGGCCCGGAGGGCAAGGAAGCCTCACTGACTACGCGGGGAAGGGTCCTAGTACTTCCACCAGCTAACACACACGTTGGTGAACATCAACCTCATTTGGCCAGTCCAGATCTTCCCTACCCTTTCTCTGCCCACCCCACTCCCCCACCAGCAATCATTTCTGGAGTGAATCGTTGTTCAGTGGCTGACCTTCAGTGAGCTCCAAGCTCCCCTTCCAAGACTATGTCAGTTCTTGCAAAACTTGGGGGCTCACCCTCCCCACATATAAGGAAGCAATCATACTAAACCCTCTCTTCTCCTGGGCCACAAATAACTTATTCACATGGTCGCCACAGTAATCACCCATGCAGCCACAAATTTTTTTTTTTGAGCAACTATTTTGTGGCAGCACTTAATTAGGCACAGAGACTAAAAATGTAAACCAAGCTTATCTCTGCTCTCAAGGAGTTCATAGAAAAACTAAGGCAGATTGAAAGGGCATGCCACCCATATAAAATCATCAACTGGGGTGCCTAGGTGGCTCAGTGGGTTAAAGCCTCTGCCTTTGGCTCAGGTCATGGTCCCAGGGTCCTGGGATCAAGCCCCGCATCGGGCTCTCTGCTCAGCGAGGAACCTGCTTCCCTTCCTCTCTCTGCCTGCCTCTCTGCCTACTTGTGATCCCTGTCTATCAAATAAATTAAAAAAAAAAAAAAAGAATCCGCTTACCTTTAAAAAAAAAAACATCAACTGTCACCAAACGGAATTCCAAATAAAGTTGAGTTCCCAGCCTGTCCACCTGTCTCTTGCGCACTGCCTCTGTGTGTCCCTGTCCATCATTGCCAGGCTCTCTCCCCGGCCCTGGCCCAGCCCACTCCTTCCTCTGTCTGCAGATTTGGGTCAGCTCTATTTCCCTCGGGTCCTGTGCCAATCCTGGAAAAGCCTTCCTTCCCACAGCACTGACTTTTCTTTTTTTTTAAAGATTTTATTTATTTATTCGACAGAGAGAAATCACAAGTAGGCAGAGAGGCAGGCAGAGAGAGAGAGTAGGAAGCAGGCTCCCTGCTGAGCAGAGAGCCCGATGTGGGGCTCGATCCCAGGACCCTGAGATCATGACCTGAGCCGAAGGCAGAGGCTTTAACCCACTGAGCCACCCAGGCGCCCCAGCACTGACTTTTCTGAACCAAACAACCTCAGCAGCATTCACAGCCTCTTTCTCCTGTACCCATTTCTCCTTCAGGAACACAGCATTAGTCACAGACCCAGACTTGGAACCTGGGTGCCACAGAGCTCACGCCAAGCTGTCTCCTTACACCCTGTCTCCTTCTCCACCACTCTGATCTGAAATCTGGTGCCAAAGGATCACTGCTGGGCAAATACCACACCCCGAGCCATAACCCTCCCTGTTTCACTCGTGGCTCTCCTACCTTCGTCTCTTGCTCTGCTGTTATCCTAGGAACAGAAGCACAGAGCCCATTGAAGGAATGGTTTCCTCTGGAGGAACAGACAGGACTGTTCCGTGAGTGATCCTAGGAGTTCAGGTTTGCTGAGGGCAAGCTAGAAGGAGGGGAGTGCCCACCGCTCTGAGAGGCGGAGCTGCAGCACACACCAGCTTTCTCTAGGTAACCAGGAACAAGAAGCTGGCAGTCGTGTGCCATTCCTACACATCCGACATCTAGACATGGATTGCCTGTGCCAGAGTCTTATATCCCCTCCAACACGAGGCCACTTATGCGAAGGCTGTAAGGCAGGGGCAGGCCCTCCCCCCACAGTACAGCCCCACATTATGAGAAACCACTCTGGAGGACACTGAGAGAAGGGGGAGTGGGGTGTTGCTTGCTTCATCCCCACGACTCTTGACTTGCAAGTTTCCCGAACTAAGCCTGCTCCTCACTATGTCATGTGGCCACTCAACCGGCCCCAATGTCTCTTAAAGAGCCTGTCAGTTTTCTAGGGCCGCTGTGACAAAGGGCATGCCTCCAAACAACAGGAATCTATTGTCTCACATGGTTCTGAAGGTTAGAAGTTCAAAATCAAGGTGTCAGTAGGTCCATGCTACGACAGCTCTAGGAGAGAATCCTTCCCAGCCACACCTACTTTCCGATGTTTCTGGTGTTCCTTGGTGGTCCATGGCCACCTTCTGGATCCATAGAGTTGAGGGTCCATTTCTGGGCTCTCTATTCTGTTCCATTGATCTTTGTGTCTGTTTTTGTGCCAGTGCCATACTGTCTTGATGATTATAGGCTCAAGCGACCTCTTTTGACGAATGGGGTACCTCCTTGCCACTTAACATGGAAGGTAGGTTATTAAAATGATGTGAACAATGGCTGCATTGGCTGGCGACTTATTAAACACTGTTCAAATACACATAGCTCCTTTGAGTTTGCTGGGAGCATCACAGGCTTATTCTCACGGTGTAGAAAGCATCATGACACTAATGAAACGTCAAAGGTATAATCCACTCTGGTCTCTACTTTTCTGTGTTTAACCCTGGAGTCCCAAGGAACAAGTCACAGTGTTTTGCCACAGACAAGTAGGTCATTTCTTCTCTCCACTCCAGCTGCTCCTCCACTTCCTAAATCAGTGGGACCCTTTCTGCCACTGCCCTGTCACCTGTCTTCATCCCCCTGGGGATAGGACAGGTAAAACTCCGACAGCTGTGAGTCTAAGAAACAAGGAGGGGAAGAAACATAAGCCATTACAGCTGGGTGGAGAGTCTGACACCAGGATAGATTTGAAATGGTTCAAATCAATTCAAACTGAATTGATAATCCCTGTCAAGAGCCTTATGTTTGGCATCCCTTGTCTTATCCTGTCCAATTACTCATCCATTAGAAACACACATCAAATTTTTTTTTACTAACTAGGGTTGAACTCTAGTTTGAAACCCATGATTTTTCTCAATTATTCCTCTTCCTTCTGGTTTCTTCCCCCAGCCCGTGTATTTCTTCCCCCAGCCCGTGTATTCTAGGTATCATGTCTGGAAGGAATGCAGCAAAAAAACATTAAATTTCCCAACAAATCTCGATCATATAAAAATACTCCCACATTGGAGTATTACGTGCCAGTAGTCCAGATCTGTGACGCTCAGCACTCACTTCTGTTCTGCTTTTCAAAGAGAGGAAGACAACCAATGGCTAAGCATCTTCGAAACTTACTAAGTTGTACTGCTCAGTCCCCATACCTACATTTCTGGGAGCTTGGCTACGGCCTCCCCAGTCCAACCCAAAAAGCATTTCTATTAACCCTTCTGTAGACTCCACATTGAGAATTTCCCAAATAAAGAAAATTTTTGGGTATAATTTTTTCCTTCTAAATTCAATTCAAATGCCATCTTAAACACATGTGTTAAGCGTTATGGGGGACAAATGGGAAATCTTAGTTCTGGCCCTCCAGGGGCTGATAAATTAAGAGGGAGAGATGGCAATATACAAGTGACATAGAGCAGATTCTTCTAAATGCTATTCAAGGGGTGGGTGGTGGATGACATGTGGGCTGCCCACATCTTCCCTGTGTGCCCCAGCTGCCAGGAATGGTAGTTGTAATCAGCTCCCAGCTGATTTGCAAAGACATTTTAGACATTTATTCAACCAACGCTTATTGAATACCTGTTCTGACCTGGCACTGTTCTAGGCACTAGGGATACGGCAGCTAACAAGAGATCTGGTCTCTGCTCTCATGTACATGTCAACAAACAAGTTATTTTTAGCCAGTGTTAAGTGCTAAGAAAATATTAAACAATGGCAGCTATGACTATGAACGGAGTGACAGAGAAGGGCTCCTTTGGGTAGGGTACTTTTCCTCCAAAATGTCAAAAGCGTAGGCCAGGTGCAGTTTGGGGGAAGACGGTCCAGGTGGAGGAAGTGGCAAGTGCAAGGCCTCCAGATGGCACCGAGACAAGTGTGTCTAAGGAAGAGAATGAAGACCCATATGATGAACTTAGAGTCAACATGGGAGAAAAGCCAGGGGGAGGAGAGCCCAGATCACGTAAGACCCTAAAGGTTAGGTGTCTGGATTTTATTCTAGGAAAGGTAGAAAGGCACTGGCATATTAGAGCTAGGAGGGACATTTTCTGCAGTTTAGAAAGATGGGTCTGGTTGTTAGGCACAGAAGCATGGAGGCCAGAAGCCTGCAAGGAAGTTATATCACAGTTGAGGGTAGAGGGATTAGAGACCTGCACGAAGGAGGCGGCAGAGGAGACAGAAAGAACTGGATGGATCCTGGACACAGATGAAAGACAGACAGTGGGAACTGCTAACATCCTGCTAACTGTGGGTAAGAAAAAGCAAGGAGGCCAAGGAGGATTCCAAGATCTGGGGCTTCAACAACTGGATGGTGGTGGTGCCGTTTTCCAGAAGGAGGAGGGGATACATAGGCAATTTTCAGAGAGACGTTAGATGAAAAAGATTCCAGGCCCAGGTAGTATGGCAGCCATCAAGACAGGAGAATCAGCGCACATCTGAGGGTCTCCTACTAGACCAACACAGTTGGAGTGTAGGGTGTGTTGGGGTGGGAAGGAGCAGTGCAAGAAGGCATTCAGCGAGGACAAGGAAGAAAGAGAGAAAACCGGGTTTGGAAGAGGAAGATAACTGAGTCTGCTCTGTGCATTTTAAGTGGGAGGTGACCGAGTGGCCTGTTGGTGGAAAGTGCTGTTGGCTATTAAATGCACTTACCTGGAGCTCCAGAGAAACGAAAGGGCTCCATAGACTCATGATGGTTGAAGCTATGGGCTGGGCGAGATCATACAAGACAGGACTGAGAATGGAGTCGGGGAACAGTATTGAAAGGCTGGGGAGCAGGTGCCTGGGTGGCTCAGTGGGTTAAGCCTCTGCCTTCGGCTCAGGTCATGATCCCAGAGTCCTGGGATCAAGTCCCGCATCGGGCTCTCTGCTCGGCAGGAAGCCTGCTTCCTCTTCTGTCTCTCTCTCTCTCTCTCTCTCTCTCTCTGCCTACTTGTGATCTCTCTCTGTCAAATAAATAAATAAAATCTTTAAAAAAAAAAAAAAGAAAGAAAGAAAGGCTGGGGAGGAAGGAGTTGTCAAAGGGAGGTTTCAGGGCCATGGACCGACAAGAGAGCTCAGGATAGTCAGAAAGAAGGATTTTTGCAAAGTAACAGCTTCCTTAAATAGCCACCCACCCTCCTTCTTGGCATTTTAAAGTCTAAAACAGGTGTGGCCTCGGGGTTCTCCTCACTCTTATGGGAAGAGCCTCCTGCACCTCCAGCCAGAGTCTAGGTCCCCATGGCCAGAGAGTATACCCGGGGACAAAGGCCTCCCTCCCCAAACCTCACTTCTGCTTTATCTTCTCTCCTCACCTCACTTCTCACAGCAGCAAGGCTATGGCTTGGAATTATCACCATTGGGAGCCAGCGTTAACAGAAAGGCATGTAAAGCCAGTGGTTCTCAACTCTGCATGCAAATAAATCACAGGAGAGTCTGTTCATCTGCAACCCCGATCCCAGAGATTCTGACTTGGAAGGTGAGAGGTAGGGCCCATGAGTCTGCGTTCCTTCTTTCCTTCCTCCCTCCCTCCCGCCCTTCCTCCCTTCTCTTTTAAGATTTTTATTTATGTGAGATAGTGACAAAGATAGCGGGAGAGAACACATGAGCAGGGAGGAGAGGGAGAAGCAGGTGAGTCTGCGTTTCTAACAGGACCACACTTTGAGCTGCACTGCCTTAAGGCCCCTGGGTAGCCATGCCGGCTTCTTGCAGATAGGATTCTAGAGCTGTAGTAAAATAATAAAAGTAACAGCAAATATTTGTTGAGCTCTTACTATGTGCTACTCACTGCTAAGTGCTACCTATGCATTATTTTATTTAATTCTAAAACAATGCTCTGAGGGAGGTGGGATTATTAGTCTCGTTTATTCTCACAAAGATGGAGTAACCTGCCAAGGTCACACCGCTTGGGCAGCCCTGAGGTTCCTCCGTCTAAGCCTGTGACCTTGCCAGTGCTTCCATCAGCTGCCCAAGAGGATGGGACTTGCTAAGAACTCAGCTGGGGCACCTGGGTGGCTCAGTCGTTAAGCGACTGCCTTCAGCTCAGGTCATGATATTAGGGTCTCGGGATCGAGTCCTGCACCTGGCTCCTGCTCCGGGGGAAGCCTGCTTCTCCCTCTCCCACTCCCCCTGCTTGTGCTCCCTCTCTTGCTGTGTCTCTCTCTGTCAAATAAGTAAATAAAATCTTTAAAAAAAAAAAAAAAAACAACTCAGCACACTGAGGACCGGCCAGCTCTGCTGGGTGGCCCTGAGACCTCTTGTTACAGAGAATGGCCATCAGTCCACTGAGATGATGGTTCTCACCCATTCCCCACAGCTGACACCCATACCAGGTGGAATTCAAAATATATGTCTGTAGATACAGCAAAATTTCTACTCAGCACATGGGTAAAATGTAAAAGAAACTTGACGCCACTATAAATCACAACTCACAGGCAGCCCAATAATTCCCAACTATCACAGTTAAGAAAACAACACCACGGCAATAATCCATCACTATGAACTATGGCCAAGATGAGATAGTCTGCAGGTTACATGTGATTCTTAACACACTAACGACGATGCAAGGGAGTGAGAATAATGCATTATGCGTACAATCTTTTACCCATTCTAATTTTAGAAGCTGGAAGGTAAATCCTGTGAAAACCGTCTCTCTCCCCGTCGGGTTGACATCTGTGTTTTTGCCTGCCTGGTACCCACTCTACCTCCAATTCAGCCTGAAAAATAAGTCCCCCACCCCAACTTTCTAGTGTGATTTGGGTAGAGCCGGCTCCAGTCCTGATGTCAGCAGTGGGCATGTGGCCCAGATGTGACCAATAAGAGCACACTATGTCCCAGACTCTTGGTCCCAGTTTGGTCACCGGACTCAGTCAGGGCCAGTCAGACTCAGTGCAGGGACTTCTGTCTGAACTGCTGAGAAACAAGGACCTCGCCCACCTCTTGGCCTGGAAGCTGGGAGGGTGGCAGCCTGGAGCTGCTGAGGTCCACAGTGAAAGTAACCACATCATTCATCATTCAAATCAGGACAGTTGGAGAGTACAAGGAGACGCTGTTCGTTCTTATATCGGACGACAGGCAAGCACTGGGACTGTCTCAGGCATGCTGGAGCGACTGGTCATCCTGCCCACAAGAAAGAGCTAACAGCAAGGAAAGCAGAACTCAGAGAGAAACCGGGTCCTGCGGGTAGTATCATTTTGTAAATAATTTTTTAAAAAATAGAGTTTATTTTTAGAGCAGTTGCAAGGTTTGTGGCAAAGTTGTGTGGAAAGTACACAGTGTCTCCTTATACCCTTGCCCTGCCCTCACCCTTCTTCACTGTCACTGTCCCCCGCTAGAGGGGCCCATTGGTGACTGTTGATGAACCTACACTGACACATCACTATCATCCAGAGTCCAGAGTTTACATCAGGGGCCACTCTTGGACTGTACATTCTATGGGTTTGGACAAAAGCACAATGACATGTATCCACCATTACAGTATCATACAGAATAATTTTGATGCCCCAACAAAGCCCTGGGCTCTCTGCCTGTTCATTCCTCCATCCCCCAACCCCTGGCCACCACTCATCTTTCTACTGTCTCCACAGTTTTGCTTTTTTCAAAATGCCACACAGTTGGAATCACACACCGTGTAACCTTTTCAGGTTGGCTTCTTTCACTCAGTTATGTGTATTTAAGGTTCCTCCATGTTTTTTCGTGGCTTAGTGGTTCATTTCTTTTTAGGACTAATACTCCATTGTCTAGATATACCACAGTGTATTTCTCCATTCACCTACTGAAGGACATTTTGGTCACTTCCAGGTTTGGCAATGATGAGTAAAGCTGTTATAAACATCCATGGACTGGTTTTTGTGTGGACCTAAGTTTTCAACTCACTAGGGTAACTACTAAGGATTTAATAAGGTTTTCCTTTTGGAACAATTTTAGATTTATAGAAAAGTTGCAGAGATAGTCCAGAAAGTTCCCATAAACCCCATACAGAGTTTCCCCCATGTTTAACATCTTACAGTGCCATGGTATATTTATCACAGGTAAGAAACCAACACTGGTACAATATTATTAACTAAAGTCCAAACCCTATTTGCATCTCACTAGCTTTTCCACTAATGACCTTCTCGGTTCCAGGATCCAGTCCCGGTGTCTACATTCTATTTAGTTGTCATGTGTCCTTGGGCTCCAAAAGTCTGTGATAGCTTCTCAGTCTTTCCTTATTTTCCATGGCACTGAGAGTTGGGCAGAGTATTGGTCAGGTATTTTGCACAATGCCCCTAAATGGGTTTGTCTGATGTCTTCCTCATGATTGTACTAGAGTTATGGGCTTGGGGGAGAAATGCTTCAGAAGCGAAGTGCCCTCCTGGTCACCTCATTAACAGGAGCTACATATTATCAACATGCTGTCACTGTTAATCTTGGTCACCTGGCCAACATAATGCTTGCTAGGCTTCTCTACTTAAAGTTACCTTGTTTTCTCCTCCCTACCCATACTCTGTTCTTTGGAGACAAGTCATTAAGTACAGCCCATGCTCAAGAGAGAAGAGGTAATTAAGCTGCACATCCTGGCTAATGGTAGCTTTGAGCCCCTGGATCTACCTATACCTAAAGCCATACACCCCCAGCCTGCTCAATTACATGAGTCAATATATTCTTGTATTGCTGGAACCAATCAGGGTTGATTTTCTGTCACTTGCCAATAAATGACTACTAACAGATGCCCCATATCCCTTCTTGCCTCCTTCCAATCCACACAGAAGCCAACATGATTTTTCTTTAAATGAACATCCCAGAACTACTACTAGGTCACAGCCTATTTGTACAACCTGCATGATGAACATCCCTTGAGCTCCTGAACTGATGTAGCCCCGAGGCTTCCACCCCATCTGCCTCTCTGGGATAATATATTCTGTTGACCCAACCCTGTCGGGAAAGCAGTCTATTTAGACTTGCTGTTCTACCACATTTAGAGAACTCAAACACCCAGAAGTATTTATAGACATGATCTCTATCAAGGTGGGGGGAAGAGGGTACTTTGTCAATCTCAGTGACCCAGATAGGAGGTTAATGATCTCACTGGGGCTGTTAAGTCCAATCTTGGGAGTCTGTGTGTTTTACAGTAATGAGGGGAGCCCTGAAATACTGGAACATCCAGTTCTTTGACTCCTTCTTTTCATTTACTCAGTGACTATTCATTGAGTTTGTTATGTGTTGGGTACTGCGCCAGGCTCAGGGAATACAATGATGAACAAGAAAACATCCTTACCATCATGGAGCTTATTTCTAGTGGGTAAACAGATGATAAAGAGGTAATCGAGGAAATACACCAGGTAGTTTCAGATAATGAGTGCTGTGAGGGAAATAACAGACCTGGTAAGAAACTAACTGATGGGAGAGGGGAGTGGAGACTTTACATGGGGTTTTCAGGAAAGATGTCTCTAAAAAGCAAAAGGGAAAAAGAAACCAATCATGAGAAACACTAGGGAAAGATCTTTCCTGGCAGAGGGAACAGTAATGCAAAAAGCCAGAAAGCAAGAAAGAACTTGATGTGTTCCAGAAACCAGAGAGAAGCCAATATGCCTACAGTGTGGGGAGTGGGCCAGAGAGCAACGAAAGATTACAGTGAAGATGCAAGGGCCATCATGGAGGACCTCTGTAGCCATGGAAACGAGGACTTTAAGAAAGAGAGCAACATGCTCTGATTTATTTATGTTTTTTAAAGACTGCTTTAGCTGCTGAGTGGAAAATGGATTGCAAGTTGGCAGAATGGGAACAAGGAGGACCAGTTAGCTGTTACTGAAGTTTGTGTAAGGGGTGGTGACTAATATCCAAGATGGTGGCTCTAGACTCCAAGAGAAGGGGACAGATTTTGGGTTCTTTTTGGATGATAGGATGGGTTGGTGAATTGGAAGTGAGAGAAGATTAAAGCTGACTCCTAGGTTTTGGGCTTGACGATGGCCCCATCACCTGAACTGACCAGGCTGGGAAGTGTAGGCTTCCATCCAGACATGTTACATTCATGACATCTGGTAATGAATAATGATGCAGGGCATCTGCTGAGAGGAAGAGGTGGGGGGAAGGAAGGAGGCTTGAGAAAAGGTGAAGACATCTGAAATGGTAGTCGCAGAGAGTAATTCAAGGAGTATGTGATGAGGTTTCTGAGGAGTGCTATGTGCTGATCTGAAATTTGTGACCATGAAGGTAAAGGGAAGCAAGGCAGCCCAGATGTGTGATTTTCTCTTGTGGCATTCAATTGCCTAGGTACACACTGATGGTTTGGTTCAGCCAATAATTAGTTTTTTCCCAGATGAACAGATTAAGGGAAAGTGGAGGATATTTGAAATGTAATGATAGTAATGGAACATGGAACTTACATTGGATAAAACATTCAAGAGGCTGGATAAAAACTTAATTATGTCAGTAGACTAGACCTGCTGCTCTGTCCAACATGGTAGTCACTAGCCACATGTGGCTATTGAGCATGTGAAATGTGGCTGAACTGAGATGTGCTGTAAGTGTAAAGTACAAACAGTTTTCAAAGACTATATGAGCCAACAGAGGATGTAAAATATCTCATTAACAACTTTATATTGGCTACAGGGATAACATGATAATATTTTGGATCTCTTGGGTTAAATTAAAAATATTAAAATTAATCTTAACTGTTTCTTTTATATTTCTTAATGCAGCCTAGAAAAACCTAAATGGTGTATGTGGCTGGCATTATATCTCTGTTGAAAAGGGCTGAACTAAAGGTCTCACTGAGTTGGGAAAATGTGTGGAGTGGTGGTATTAGACCAAAAGAAGAAATACTGGTCAGAAACTGAGAAACTTGAAATTCAGATTTGAGGTTGTACAGTTACCATCAATGGCAAGGCTATAGGAAAGCATGAGGAGAGATGGAGAAACAGACCATGGGAGTGTAGGAAGACCAAGGAATGGAGAAGTCAAAGGGTTGGATGAGTTAGCTATGTAAATGCTGAAATCACCAAGAATGATGAGAATAGGATGGTAATGAAGAGGGTGACTAATTGGGCACTAGAGTCGTTAATGAGTGAGGGGGTGGTAAATGAGCACTTTGAGGAGGAGCAACTGGTACCATAATCTGAGGGTTCTACTTGAAAGATTCGAGAATTTTTTTTTTGAAAGGGAAAATATTTTGGAAGTGGCCAGAGGGAACACATGAGGTGACATGAGGTGACAGAGACAAGCAACCTTGTCTGCCCAGAAGGCTGGAGGACCTCAGGGTGTAAGCTATGACAAGAAATGAAAGACAATGTCAGAGAAGAGGTTGAGAACATAGGGATGTCTGTCTGCGACAAACTGAGAATTCCAGAGTGGAAAGAGCGAAGGTCTGGGAGGGAAGAGGGGGATAAGGGAAACTGTAGAAAACATAATGGACTGCAGGCTCTGGATGACGACAGGTGGCCTACAAGATCTGGAGTTCTGGGGCTGAGGGGTCTCCCAGAACCAAATGGATGATCAGCCGAAGCCAACGTCCTAAATACTTAGCTTAATAGTTTAGAAGCAGGGTGACAATCTTTAGGCATCTGACATCCTCACTGGTTCTAAGAAATGTTTTAAAGTAACAGTAATTAGCAATGATTAAAAAAGGAATAATTAGTATAATGAGAGGTACCAGGAATAATTAGAACTTACAAGGAAGTTGCTTTTGTGAAGATGAGTTAGAAAGGGCTTTTGATTAAACGAGATCAATGAGGAAAGATATTGGAAACAATGAATGAGAATGTCAGCCACTGTGTCAGTGGAGACACAGCTGAAAAATGCTGCTGATGGAGAATTTAAGAATTCTTCCCCGGGAACATCTGTTTCTTTTTTAGTGTTTTAATGATACGTGCAGATTAGTTTACATACTGAAAGGAATCAGGAAGAATCTATACTAAGTAGGTAATTGAGGCCACTCATAGGAATTGAGTTTAAAAGGGACAGTTACTATCTTTGCTACGTATTTGTGTGATGTTCACGTTTGTAATGAGCATATATTACTTTAATAAACAGAAATATACACAGATATTACATCTTGGAGCAGAAAGTATACCGATACATGTAAAATCTGAAATTCTATAGAAATCCTTCCAAAAGGATTTCAGGTCTCTGATATACAATGCAGGGATTGGCAAACTTTAGAGATGGGAAGTATTTTAGGCTTTGTGGGCCACGTGATCTCTGTCACAAATACTCAGCTCTGCCATTGTAACATTGAACCAGCCGCAGACAACATGTAAATTAATAGTCCAACAAAAGTTTAGTTACAAAAAGAGGCAGTAGTCCTGGATTTGGCCCATACACCATAGTTTGCCAATTCCTGAAATAATAAACACGTAGAATAGAACAGTAGCCACTTGAAGAGAATCAAAAAGACATAAGCACTCCTCCATGTTTGCAGGGTACAAATAATTTTTTAAAAGATTTATTTATTTATTTTGAGAGAGAGAGAGCGAGAGATCCAAGGAGAGGCAGAGGGAGAGGGAGAGAGAGAATCCCAAGAATACCCCACACTGTGTGCGGAGCCTGACCCAGGGCTCAATCTCAATATCCTGAGGTCTTGACCAGAACCAAAACCAAGATTCAGACACTTAACTGACTGAGCCACCCAGGCACCCCTGGGTAAGAATAATTTAATATAATTCTGGGTGCAGTTTGCACCATATGTTAAAACTTTTAAAGAGAAAAAAAAAAGATAATAAAAACCAAGGCAGAGGCAAGGAGACAATTACTTCACACTAACTGGACTGACAGATGCTACTGACTAATGTCAGAGAAGTTACCCCGGAGCTCCTCATAGGTCAAAGCGAAGAGGGAAAAAACACGCGAGCTTCGAAACCTCCCATCAGCAGACAAAAGGAAACATCTCAGATTAGCAGGAGAAATGGGCTTTTTCCATTTTTTTGAGCTTCAAGAGAATCTTGTTTTCCTTTGGGTCTTTAGCTGAGAGCAAGAGACCAACTCATCCCAGTTTTCCTGGATTAAAAGTACTGTGTCTCGGGAATTCTCTCAGTCTTGGGAAAATGAGGACAGTCAGTCACCGTAATTAATTAAGTGACATTGAGAGCTGAGTTTTCAATAATAGTAGTAGTGCAAATTTCAGAGTTCTTTTTACACATACCCATTTCTGATATCAACCAGAAATAATGGCCCACCTATCACTGGTCCAACACTCAAGTCATTGTTCCAACACTCAAGTATTTACTGAGTGCCTACCATACCAGGCACTGCTGATACAGGCCTAAAAAAAATACTTACCTCTCCTGCCCAGAAACAGATAGTGAATACCAAGAAATGGAACAGAAGCCTCTACAGATGCCTGAGTTGAGACTTTGAGGAGGAAGAGAAGACAAAATACTAGATTCTGGGGGAGGGATAAGTAGAATTGAATGGTGGGCATCTAATATGGATGGCAGGAACGACAACACGATTGTTCTCAGGGTCATGATGGAAGGGGAGAAAGAAAAAGGAATCTCTAGGAGGACGCATAAGGTTTCCTCAGCTGAAATCTCAAAGGCGTTTCTCATGCAGAACTTCAGGCTGGGAGCTCTGAGATGCAGAGGCCACCTACCTCCTCAGAACTGTTCTCAGTTAAAGCTCATGTCAGAGCATCTAAATTAAACTCAGTGAGGGCAACTCTGCTGAAAGTCACCAACAGAAGCCTGCAGGCTGGCCCCGGGCCACGAACACCCACGCATGTGTCACCTCTCTAAAGATCCTTACATTTTCCAAAAAATTAAATTTTAACTTACTTAAATTTTAAAATATTTTTGAGATATTTTATAAAAGCATTTGAATTTAAAAATAAGAAGACCAGATGATCTGTCCCTGATGGTACAAGCAGCTGGACCCCCCACCTTAGAGAGGTGTCCATGCCCCAGTGCGCAGAGACAACACTGCCCCTGTTACCCACCACCTTCCCCCCGCCCCAACACTGAGGCCACAGGCCAGTCCCCATTTGCCTTCACGGTTGCCCTGTTCTTTAGTTCATACTCAGGCTGCTTCACTGATTTATGTCAAGTTCCTGCCCTGGCAGTCATTTCTATTCAGATTGGTGACCCCCAGGCTAAGCTAATAAGCTAAGTCATAGAGTTTCTTGGTGATCCATGGGACTCAAGGAGATCTCGGGATTCTTAGAGAACTCAGTACTCTTTCGTGTTTGAGTTCTAACATCACCAAAAAGATGGTGGTCTTACTATTCCTCACAGAAATTGAAAAAGTTTACCTCAACCATGTATCAATCCCTGCTCTCTTCACCCTTAGCTGACATTCTAGCCTCAGTTTTCCTCCCACTGACACCTATAGTTCTCCTTGGGGAGCCCTCATCATCTTCAAGATCTGCTACAGCACTAGGCCATCAGCTTCACGAGGGCACGGACTGCCCATATCTTGCTGACTGCCAGATCCAGAGCACCTAGTGCTAGAGGGTCTTGATAAATATGGTTGGATGAGCAGATAAAATGTCTGCCTTTCATCCAAGATTAATCATGCTTCTGGCTCTTACTCTCACCCTCCAAGAACCCTTGGACACCTTGACATAGTAGGGTTCTTCTCCTAAATCCAGCATTGAGAAATCACCTTTCTTTCCCCCTGAGGAAGGCTGAAGGTCAAACATTCTCAAACCAAGGAACAGCAGATGTGGTGGGCAGAATTCTAAGACAGTCCCAAGGTTTCCTGCTGTAATGACCAGGACCGTGAATATAATGCGCAGTCATGGCTGCGATCACACTACCTTCCATGGCAAAGGGATTTTGCAGATGTAATTAAGGTTACTTATTAGCTGACTTTGAGTTCATCAAAAAGGAGGCTATCTGGTGAGACTAATAAAATCATGGGAGCCCTTTGAAGAGTGAGTTTTCCCAAGCTGATAGCAGAAGGGTAATTCAAAGAGATTTCTGAAGGATGAGAATGATTTAACATGCCATGGTTGGCTTTGGACATGAAGGGGCCCATGTGTAAGAACTAGAGAGTGGCCAATAGCCAGCCCGAAAGCTGGGACTTCAGTGCTACAACCACCAGGAGTTGAATTCTGTCAACTCTCTGAACGACCGTGAAAGTGGTTTTTTCTACCGGGCCCTCAAGATGACGGCCTAGCCCAGCTGACATCTGGTTTCAGCCTTGGGGAACCTGAAACTGAGAAGCCAGCTGAGCCCACCCTGAGTCCTGATCCACGGAACTGGGAGGTGATAAATGGTTGCTGTCTTAAGCCGCTAAGGTCATGGTATTTAGTTACACAGCAATAGAAAACTAATACCACAAGTCACCACCACCTGTTCCATAGATAAGGAGATACAGGATGACTGAAAGATAGAATACTGCCCCCACCTGGACACAAAGATGAGAAGACACAAGCCAAGGCATGTCTGTTCCAGAACACGTTGCCTATTTACTACGGGGCCCAGTTCCCCGAAGCTGACTGAGTATTCCCTTTAAAGCCTTCTCCACACAAGACAGCCCAACCCCAAAACACAGCCAAGCCTGGGAAGAGGGCGTTTGGGAGAAAGAACATGGAGGCGGACAACATTACAGGAAGGGGCACATAAGCTGAGAAAGAAACTCCAGGTCTGTGACAAGTCAGAGTGGAGCCTGGGTCTCACTTGACTCCAAGAGTTCATAGTGCTCAGCACACCACACGGGAGAGTTACACAACCAGAAGGCCCCAGGCCTCACCAGCCTTGGGGCACAAATGAGGTCATACCAGCATGTATACTTGTAATTTGCTTGCTCAGACCCCTTCTTTGGGGCACAGGAGAAGTTGCTGGAATAGGGAGACTTAAATACATAGTAGCTCAGGCAAAACAGAAGTTTATTTCTCCCCCATGTGATACCCCAGGGGTGCACAGTGGCCCTGGACAGGGAGGTGACTCTGCTCTACAATGTCACTCAGGGTCCCAGGTTCCTTCTATCTTGTTCTCATCAAAATCAAAGCTCATGTGCCACCACCAACATTCTAGCCCCCAGAGAGGGGAGAAGAGAGGAAGTAGAGGCCAACCAATTTCCTTTTAAGGAAATGATGGCAAGAACGTGGCCATGCCTAGCTGCAAGGGAGGAGGTGAAATGCAGTTTCCACTGAACTAACTACAGAGTCCTATCATTAAAAGAAGGGAAGAGTACATTTCAGGGAATGATAAGGAGTCAACACGACACCACCCCGAGTTTTGCTGGGAGCCTTGGAAGACGTCGCACATGTGCTTGAACCTGAGCACCTGAGACCCACAGTTCCTGTGCGTTGGCCACGTCTGCTCTGCCAGGGCTCCAGGAATCAGCAGTGAAAGCACCGTGCAGACCAGAGGGCAGTCCCCTGGACCTTCCAGAACCGTGTGACAGTCTTAGTTTGAGGGATCCCTCAAAGCAGAGCCAGAAGTAAGGATTTGGGTGCCAAGAGTTGATCTGGGAGGTGATCCCAAGAAGTAGGAGAGGAGAAGTAGACAGAGTAATAGGGGAAAGAAGAAAAATCAATAAATTGTGTGTGTTGTTCACCTGGTAACTGTTGTGGGTAAGTAGGACTCAGTTCTACCACGGACGCTCTGGGGAATTGTCTCTCTGAAGGACAAGAGGCGGAGACATTTATCCCTCATCCCATATCCCACTAGCTGAGGTCTGTCCCTGGGGGCATTATCTCCCCAGCCTGTCCAAGGGCTGAGCCAGCTCTCAGCGAGACAGAGAAGCAGAGAGAAGGTGGGACACTGTCTGCATGCATGAGAGGTGCCCACCACGGCTGCTGCTGAAATCTGACAAAGGCCAAGGGGAAGGGGTGTGGTCTGGGCTAAGCTAGGCTGAGGACATCCCATCCTGTCTTCTGAGCATGGAAATGAACTCTTACAATGTCCTCATCACAGTTCTCTTGCCCTGATGTAACTCACCCATGCAAATAATGCCTGGGATTCATAGGCTGATGGTCCAGTCCCAGCTGAAGCACAGCCCTGAACACCCCCAAAAGTTATCTATGAACCTACCTATCTTCTGGAGGTTAAGGAAATTCACCAAGTATTGCCTGGCTCTCAATGAATATTAGCTCCTGTTATTATTAGCTTGAGGGTTTATGAGCAATGCCTGGCCCACACAAGGCTATCGGTGATATAAACATGAACATTATTTTGGGCCAAGATCACAGTTACCAAATGGTGGAGCCAAGAGTCAATCCAGCCAGCCCTACTCCTAAGTCTTCGCTCCTAGCCACATTGTTCTGCCACCTCTCCAGGGGTAGTCCCTGGTGGCGTTTATTAGATGATAATACAACTGGGACTCTAATGTGTGGGGCTACCCGGGAAAGCACCGGGAAGGATGTTCAGGGACAAGAAGGGATGTTGCAGGAATTCACAACCACAGCAAGTCCTCCAGGGCACCCTCATTCTGTCCTCCCCACCCAGGCAGGGCCAGATGGGCAGCAGCAAAGAGACCATCTCAGTGGTTAACTCTGAGTCCTTCAACTGCTCCAGCAGATGGTAAGGATGGGCAGGCGATGATGAGGTTGGGGCCTTGAGAACACTGAATAAAGGTACAGGAGTTTCAGAACCTTGGTGTAACTGATTTCAGCTTGGTTAGCTTTTTAGGACACTGCAAAGAAATTGGATGTGGAGGGGGCAGGAGCAGGGAGCAGCCGCTGGGCTGGAAGGCTGCCATGCCACCTGCGATGGGAGAGAGCAGTGAAGGAAGCTCATTAACTGTCCCTGGATCATTAACTCTTGGTCCCCAGAGGCACAATCACTGAGGCTGGACTTTTAGATGTGTCCATCTCTCTGCAGGGGTCTCTGGGGGGCTCCAGCCTGGGCCAAGGCTCTCATCTCGGGAAGAAAGTGGTACAAGCCACCCTTCCAGACACAGGACTCCAGTAACCATTGTTTGGGCACAATAACAAAGGCCACTATTTACTCAAAGTAACCTCTGCTCAGGTGAGGAAACTGAGGCTCGGAGAGGTTAACCGGGCTGCCCAGGGCACACCATTTGAAAGGGGGCAGAGCCGGACGTCAAACAAGCCCAACCCTAATTCATGTTCTTAATTATCACATGGCCCTGAGTCTTGCAGGATGGATGACAGCAGTTCTCAAGGCCAGTGGGAGCATCCAAGAATGTGCCACAGCAGCCTGAACAGCAGGCAGAGGGGTGTGGGTAGGAGGAGAGCCGGTCAGACGTGTAGGTTGCTCAAGTACGCATCAGTTATTCATTGGTCGACATTCCCTGAGATCCTCTTATTTGTCCGGCCTCGGGAATGGAGGGGTGAATGGGAGAAACTGGGTCCCAGCTCTCGTGGAGAGAGTGAGGGAGAGGGGGCACCAGTACCCACAGTTTCAGATAGTAGGAAGGAAATAAAGGATGAGACACAAAGTGACAGCTTGCAGGGTCACCCCTGGAAGTCCTGGGGAAAGAGAATGCAAGGGAGAGAAACAGCAAAAGCCCCACAGTGAGTCCAGACGTGGTAACTCTGAGACCTAGATAGCAGCCTAGAGTATGAGTGAGCGGGACATGGGAAGAAAGAAAGACAAAGGGGCAGGCAGCCCCCAACCCACCCCCCAGCCCCTGCTCAGTGCCTCACACTGAGATTCTAACTTTCTGTGTCCGGCTTGCTGACCAGTCTCTGACCTTCAGGTACCTGGTACAGGTCCAGGCATGGAAGCGGTGCTTAACTGGGGTTCACTGAGCAGATCAGACCCATGAGCAGAGGGTGGTAATTATCAGCAGAGGTTGGATGACAGCCCCCGTGGCCACCAGTGGTGAGAAGCGGGTCAGACTCTGCTGCTACAGTGAGAGGACAGCAACAGTCTGGCCTGGCTTCCCTCTGGATTGGGGGGGTCACTCGGGGCTTTGCACCTGAGGGCCCTGCATCTTGGCTGCTCCAGGATTAGATGAAGTTTGGTGCCCTCTGCCTGGACTAGCCTCCTCCAGGGCTCACTTGCTCACCTTTGAGAAACTCTGCCTCTGGGAAGCTTCCATGATCACCTCTCCTCCATCCTCTGGAACTTCCATCTCTCTTTCCCACCTTATTTTCCTCCAGAGCACTGACAACTCTTAACACGCCATATATTTTATATATTGACTGTGTTTCTTGATTGTCTCCCCAGCATTAGAATGTAAGCTCTGTAGAGGCAAAGACGTTTGCCTTTTGGTTAACTGCTATGCCAGGCTCAATAAATACTCATTGCATGAATGTCTGAATGAGTGAATGAATGAATGAATGAATGTTACCAGAGCCAGATGATTCACAAGGCAGAACAAACTTTGTCATGGGACACCAGCTAAGCAGTGGCAGCCCCAAAATAAAACTTTCCATTTCAACAATTAAACCTTTGCTAATTAGCACATCTACAAGGAAGCTATTTCAACACATATACTTTGTGTTTTGTGACTTAGTATTGCTTTTATTCTGAATTAATAGTGGCAGATCCAGGGAACATCGTAATATTTCCAATGCTTAAAGCCTTTAAACCCAGCCTTAAATTCTGCCGCTCTCCACCCTGCCAAAACTCATCTGCAAAACAAAGCCACGTAGTGAAAAACTCAACTTCCATTGTCTATATATATTTTAATATTTCCTCTAGAATTTGGAATCCGTATCAGTTAAATATCAATCTTCCATTTGCGTAAGTTTTTCCTGGCTAGAGTGTAGCTTAGCAAAATGCAGATTCTTGGGCCCAGTCACCCAGGGCAGAATCTGGATACAGACTCTGCTAAAAGAAACGTGGGTCCCGCTGCTACGAGGGACTGATTTAATGTTGGCATCCCCTGGGACACGAGGTGGGGGGGGGACCAAAGCACCTCAGTGGTTAGTAAAAAGCCCATATCCTCCAAATATTCTAAGTAGGCATTAAAAATCTTAAAGTTATGAAGAGTTCAGGATGAGAAGTTGGGGATCTGCCCGAGGCAGGGCAGCCAACTTCCATTCTCATATCCTGGAGGCATCCTTCCCTGCTCTGCATCCTGCCCAGCTACACAATGTGGCTGCTTATAATGCTGTACAGGAGGGAACCAAAAATTGGAAAAGACTATTTATTCTTCCCTAGGAGAAGGTGTTTCCTACAGCCTACAAGTCTTGGGCAAAATCATCCCCTCAGAGATAAGCTTGGAGCAAGTAACTAGATACCTGAAAACAGTAAACTCTCTCAATTTACTGCCAGCCAGATGGGTCTCTGATATCTTTTCAACTTCCCAGAAACCAAGTGAGCCCAATATACTAAAAAATGAGGTCCCAGCCAAGTCACTGGTCATGCACTTAAGCACTTTGCTTCTAAGATAATCACGTCTCTTATTCATTTTCTCTTCCCTGTGGGCCCCTTAATCCCTGAGCTTTGGTGGTTCACCTCAGGGCAGCCAGCAGAGTGTGGAAGGAAGTTCCCCACAGCATCTGTGATCCAGCTCAGAGAAAGAGGACAGCCCCAACTCAGAGTGGGAGGGCAGACCCAGGCTCACAGAGCAGCAGTCCCAACCCAGTGCTCACAGAGACCAGGCAGGCAACCTTGGAGCCTGAAGTGCACTGAGCCGAACACCGCATGCCCTCTACTGGGCCAGCACGACTCGGCTTTTTGCCACATAAGATCCTCCAGGTTTGTCAAGACAATCTGAAAGTCTAGATTTTGAAATGAGATATCCTTATTTTTTAATGTTGTCAAAGGAGCTCCATTTCATAATAGTTGTGTGAGCCAGAGAACACATATCCGTAGACCACCAGTTTGTTACGCCCTTTATGGAGGAGCCGGGAGTGTGTAATACCTATAGCAGGGACGTGGGCAGGAAGCAGACTAAAAGCCTGGAGGGAGCGAGGAGAGCACTCAGGACTTAGGCCCGAGCCTTCCGATCAGCCGGGAGCACCTCCTCAGATCCTGAAGTCCAGCCTGCCGGGGAAGGACACTGCACTTCACTGATAGGATCAGGCTTGCTTCTTCTGCTCTCGCTTAGTTTGGACTCTAGGCCAGGCGAGTCCAGAAAAGAAGCTTGGCCCAGTTCCAGCAAGGCCGAGGACACCAGACTAGGGATGTGGGGTATGGGCCAGTAGAGTGTGAACACTGAGTGTGAGTAAGAGCACGGGCCTTGTGATCTTGGGCTCCAGGACCCTCTATTGATCACATCACTAAAGTCAGATGAAGAGATGGGGGAATCTCCCAGAAGTAAAGGATAAACGGTTTTCTATCAGATAGGGAGGCAGTCCAGAGCAGAAGAGAGGAGCCCAAGGCTCTGGAGTCCAGTTACCTTGTGTGTGAACTCGGGTAAGTGCCTTCACCTCTCTCCTCTGTGCTCTCTCCAATCGCTTCTCTCACTGACATTAAAAAAAAAAAAAAAAAAGGTTTTATTTTAAGCTACTGCAGATGTACATTCGTTTTTAAGAAAAAAGAGGTCACAGATCTTTTTTCCCAATTTTCTCCAATGGTAACCTTGCACAAATATGATACAATATCACAGCCAGGAAGTTGACATGATACAGTCCATTTGTGTGTGTGTGTGTGTGTGTGTGTGTGTAGCTCGATGCAGTTTTATCCCATGTGTAGATCTGTGTCAACAACACCACTGCCAAGACCCATGACCACAGGAATCCTTTGTGCTGCCCTTTAAGAGTGACTGCCAGCTGCCTCCCTCCCCTCCTCTCCAAAGCATGGCAGCCATTAATCTACATTTCTATAATTCTGTCATTTCAAGAATATTATATAAATGAAATCATATGGGATGTGATCCCTTGGGATTGGCTTTTTTTCCTCACTCAGCGTAATCCCCTGGAGACCCATCCAATCTGTTACACGTAACAGTAGCCTGTCCCTTTTATTGCTGACTAGTAATTCATAGTACGGATGTTCCGCAGTTTAACTATTCACCTGTTGAAGGACATTTGGATTGTTTCCAGTTATTGGCCGTTATGAATAAGGCGGCAATGAACACTCATGCACGGGGTTTTATGTGAACGTAGGTCTTCACTGCTCCGGGACAAACGCCCAAGACTGCGATTGCTGGGCTGTATGATAAGTACACATTTAACTTCCACAGAAACTATCATACTCTTTTTGAGAGTGGACGTAAATCACCTTACATCCTTACCAGCAATGAATGAGTGATCCAGGTCCTCCCTGTCCTCACCAGCATTTGGTGTTACCACTATTTTAAAAGACTGTAATCATCCCATAGGTGATGGGGATTAAGGAAGCTCTTGATATGCGCACTGGGTGTTGTACGTAAGTGATGAATCACTAAATTCTACACCTGAAATGAATTATTACGCTTACGCTAACAAACTGGAATTTAAATAAAAGCTTGAAAAAGGAAAAAAAAAAAAGAAGCATATGGGGGGAAAGAACTGTCACCATCCCCATAGACGTATAGGGGCATCTCACTGTGATTTTAACTTGCATTTCCCTAACAGCTGATGATGCGAACGTCTATTCCTGTGACACCCACTGACTTTTACCACATCAGTCTTGAGAATGGCAAGTTGCCTGGTGTGCAGAGATAATAATGGGAAGAGTACTTACCACACAGAGACGCTGTGGAAGTTCTCACAAAGCACCTCAAGAGTGACTGGCGTGTGAGTATTCGAGAGATGCTAGCTGTTAAAATTCCTGAAAGAGAGGGGTTAATAATATAAGCTTCAGACTCAAACAGAGTCTCATTGTGCTCTCGTTGAGAATCCCACCCCTAAAACTCACTTTGTTTCTCTATCAAATGGGAGGAATAACATCACTTCCTTGTGTGGTTGCCATGAAACTTGAACAGACAATGCACGCAAGGCGCTTAATGCGGTTCCTAGCAAGGACTCAGCTGTAACTTTCCCTTCCAGTATTCAGTTTGTCTGAGGCCCCAGTTAAGCCTTGTCTCCCTAATGGACTCTTCATGCCTCTTTCACCACTGTTTTCCTGGCCCTCCAGGGTCACTCTGCTAGGGCTAAGGTAGGACGATCATGGATACAGACCTTCCACTGAGGAGTACTACTACACCAGGGCTCTCCACCGCTCCAGGAGAAGAAACAACAGATTTGGCTGGCGAGCTGGGTGAGATCACATTTATCTAAGGAGCTTCCAAATGAAAACTAGCATTTGTACTTATTGCATTTCACCTCCAAATTTGATTACATTTCTCTCCCGCTGTAAATCTGCCTTCCCTTCTGCCAACTTATTATTAAACCCAGGACGGAACTGGTGGAGTGATACGTAAAATTTCCATCTTGGCTTTGACATTCCAGGAAGTTACAAACCAATTACAGCTGCTGAGCCTCGGGCCTCATGACTCACAGAGCACAGCGAGGGATGGAAGGGGCCGGAGTGGGGACAGGAGGGAGATAGTGAGTTGGAAATCAAAGGTCAATTAAAATAAAACAGTCAATTTTAATTTGAATGTCTTGCTTATATTCACATCCCTTTCCCATAAATGAGAAAGTAAATGAAGCTTGTTCATTTGTGTGGGTGTGGTGTGTGTTTTTTGAGGACAGTGAGGGCTTTTGAAATGGTCTCAGAGTCTCAAAGGTTTGAAATTTGAAATGTCCCAGGGAGAAAACGTATGATCTGGTGACCTGCCCAAATGTCAGCAGCTCTTAAGTAGCTGCCTAACAAAGAGCTGTCGGCACCAGGCTTAGGCCACATGGGTCTAATGTCAGCAGTTCCAGCTTGGGAATGGGCCCCTCTGTGTCTGAACCCTGACTCTACCAGTTGTTGTTGTTTTTTAAGATTTTATTTATTTATTTGACAGACAGAGATCACAGGTAGGCAGAGAGGGCAGGCAGATAGAGAGGAAGGGAAGCAGGCTCCCCGCTGAGCAGAAAGCCCGATTCGGGGCTCAATCCCAGGACCCTGGGATCACGACCTGAGCCGAAGGCAGAAGCTTTAACCCACTGAACCACCCAGGCACCCCCTGATTCTACCAGTTAATAGCTGAAGGAGTTTGGCCGAGGTGTGAGCACCTTTCCTGTACCTCGATTTCCTTATCAGTAAAATGAAAATTATCTTTCCTACCCCTGCCAGCTATTTTAAAGATTAAGATAAATGGTGTAGCCAAGGTGTCAGGCACAATGCCTGTTCAATGTTATTTCTGCTCTCCTTGGTCAGTGGTCCTGAAGCCCAACCAGACGACCTGAAATAACTACAGTTTAACTAGACGTTAATGGAGTGGGATGCATCTTCCTGGTGGGGCTTCGTTTCCAGGACAGTCGGTTTTAATGTCCTTCCCGTGGAGTGTTCGATCCCATTGGTCTCCCAGAGGCAAATGGTTGGTGGGGTCGGCACCATGGACAGCAGAGATGCTGCTAAGGCCGCTTATCACAGAGTCCCGTTCACTGACCGGTCCTTTCCTGTCCTTTCACGGCTCAAAGACTTCCCATGAGCTGTACACCTGACTCCACGTTAGGCTGGAGTCTTACGGCTCTGGCCTTCGACATCTGCCTTCAAGTTCATATTTCTCTTCTCTAGTTGAAGGCAGGGATTCCCCTAGAGGAAATTCCCAGTCTTTTTCTTTGGGGGCTACTCTGCGGGCAGGGCACTGGAACCGGAAGGGTGAGAGAAAAGCTTGCAGGGAGAACTAGAGTAGGAGTTACCCGCGGTAACGTAGGACGGTGAAGCGTGGGTGGAGAACTAAAAGAGTTTTTTGAGAAGAGCCAAGTTGGTATGAATCTGAAGGATGAGGGACAGAGACAAGTGGGAGAATGGGTAACAAAGTCAATGGCCAGAAAAGTCAAGTCCAGAATGAAGTGAGGTATGATGAATGGATCAAAGTGGTTCAAGAATAAGACCATGAATAGTGAGTGGGCACCAGAATGCCCTTGCTATGTGATGCACAGAATGTACAGGAGAAGGAAGAGCATTTTATTATTTTTAAATCTTTTTATTTTTTTTTAAGAGGGCGAGAGAGAGAATCCTAAGCAGACTCCATGCTCAGCACAGAGCCTGACACAGAGCTCGACTTTAGCACCCTGAGATCATGACCTGAGTTGAAATCAAGAGTTGGATGCTTCATCGACTGAGCTGCCCAAGGTGCCCCTGAAGGTATAGCATTTTAAAGGACCTGGACAAGTCTGGTGGAAACAAAAGATAGAACATGGAAAGAACAGAGATCAACAATGGACCAGAGCCCAGATGGACGGGTGAGGAGCAGTGCAGCAGCAATGATTTATTTTCCTCTTCCCTCCTTCCATTGACCTTTCCTGGGCCATTGAGAAAAACTGTAGCAAAGGTGGTCATGATGTGGATTGTGGGAGTTTCCAAAAGGGAGGCAAGAAAAGCGTGTTTCCATACTCCTTTCTCATACTCTTCATCATGCCACAACCATTGTCCTAGCTAGAGAAGACAGTAAAACTGTATACCTAAGGAAAAGTCCCAAATTAAGTCACAGTATGCACATGGAGAGAGTTCAAGAGCAGCCCTCTAGCTGAGGGGTGAGGTGGCTGGTTTCAGCCTGAAATTCAAGGGAGAAGAAGACAAAGCAATATCCACACATAACACACCTCTGCCTGGCAACTATCAGCACCTGTTAATTCATTTGCAAGCTTTGGTTCCAGAGAACACCTGCTTCTCTATTCCCCAAGCATCTGATGTTGTCCTTGAAACCAGAATGCCAGCTTCCCAGGGAGGAGCAGAGACACCAACAAACACAGCTGGCAGAAGTCACCCAGATGGCCCTCTCTCCTCCTCCCCACCCTGTACCTTTGCTAGCAAGGCCAACCCTCAAGCTGCTCCTTTCCCTCTGCCCATAGCTGAGACTTGCTTTGTAGGAATCCCAGGCATTCCTGCTTCCTGTTTGCCCAGGATTTTACCTGGCTTATGCTCTGAGTGATCAAATGAAGGCTTCGGGCCAGTGGAAGGGAAATCAGAGGGTCCTGGTTCCCTTCCCAGGCCTTCTGTCTCTGACTGTGCTCCTCCCAGATCTGGACAAGGTCACACTTGAAAAAGTTTTTCTCTTTTCTCTCTGTATCAGTGGTTCTCAGAGCCTGGTCCTGGGACCAGTAGCATCACTTAGGAGCTTTTTTTTTTTTTTTTTAAGATTTTATTTATTTATTTGACAGACAGAGATCACAAGTAGGCAGAGAGGCAGGCAGCGAGAGGGAGAAGCAGGCTCCCCGCTGAGCAGAGAGCCCGATGTGGGGCTCCATCCCAGGACCCTGGGATCATGACCTGAGCCGAAGGCAGAGGCTTTAACCCACTGAGCCACCCAGGTGCCCCTGGGAGCTTATTTTAAATGCAAATTCTTGGACTCCACCTCAGACTACTCAAACAACAACTCTGGGAATGAGTCTCAGCAATCTGTTTAAACATGCCCTCCAGAAAATTCTGGTGCACACTGACTTTTGAGAACCCCTGTCTATAGGAATCACAGGAAAAGGATGTCTAAAATTCTATCATGTTCAATTTTTCTATTGTTCACCCCAATTGGTGGAATCCTGCATTAGTTCCAATTTTCTCTTACAACAATAAAAAGTCTGTACTGAACAGTATTTTGTATACATCTGATAGACTCATGCAAGTACTTTTGTAGGCCCAAATCTTAAAAATGGATTTGCTAGGACAAAGGATGTACACCTTCAGATGCTAATAGATATGCCAAATGGACCTAAAAATTGCACCAATTTGCATTCCCACCATGGAAAATGGAAGGGCATGCATCCTCCACAGTCTCTCAGGCTTTAAGTATGTGTTTTCAATGTTTTCATTTTTTTTCCAATCTGAGAGGTGAAAGTGATATCTTTCTTGTTTTGATTTGCATTTCTTTAAGAGTGAAATTGAGCATCTTTTCTTATGTTTATTAACCATTTTAGCATAATACTTATTTTTGTTATCTCAATTTCCAGCCATCAACATGCATGACTTATATAACAAAAAAAAACAAAAGAAAATGTTCCTCTTCTGAAAAGCGCTTCACAATCTCCTGAAGGAGCCTGACAGGAATTTTAGGGTTGAGTATAGGGTGACCAAATGTGGTAGTTTGTGGAGAGGTGTGGGAGATTCCCAGAATGGGACTTTCCATGCTAAAACCAGGAAAGTCCCCAGCAAAACAGACTGAATGAGTTGGTCACCTTGCGGAGTGAGTTGTTCGTGGCATCACAGAGCAAATCATCAGCCAACCTTAGGCAAGGCTCCCAGACCCTTGATTTCCAATCCAGAACTCCTTCTCCTCTCCTAGGTACCTCTCATGGAGACACAGAAATGGACACAAGGTAGATAGGCGACAGGACTTAGCAATCACTCTGACAGGAAGCTCCTTTTGCTCATATACCTCTTAAACCCAACATTAGTCACAGAGCCTGGCAAAGAGTCAGTAGCTAGAGTAACATTAAGGCATTATCACAGGACTGAGGCGAAGAGACCCAACACTGCAGTATCCCAATCACAGAAGATCCAAATCCATCCAGTGATTTTTTACAAGGAAATGTAGTTGAAAAGCCATGGGCTTTAGAGTGGATGGGCCTGGGTTCTCATCATCCCAATCCAATTGCTTGCAAGCTTCATAGCCTTGGAAAATCTCTCTGATCCTCAGTTTTCTCATCTCTAAAATGGGACCAATAACACCAGCATCGTAACAGAATGGCTGAGATATGAAAAAGACATGAGAAAGAGAAGGCAAAAAGGATAGATTTTTCTTTCTTTTGTTAGAAAAGAAAAATTCAACTGAGTGTATTTTAAGGATCTTACTTGCTATATTCCACGACTCATGAAGTGCACAACATCCAGTCTAGCAGATAGAAAGGAGCTCTGGAGAGCTACATAAGGCAAGAGATTCTACAGGCAGAAGGGAACAGGAAAAAGGAAGCAAAAAAGCTGGGGGGGGGGGGTGGTTAATTTCCTTTAGGGGATGAAAGGGGTTTATCAGGCAGATTACCTGACTCATGGTTTAAGGTTCCATTTCTGGGAGAGCCAAAACTGTAACTAAGGTAAGCCTTCGTTTGGTGAGGTGGAACTTAGCATAAGCGACTCTAATTTGGGGCCTGTTGTCTTGTTTTTAATACAGTCGAGGTGGGAAGAACTGGTGCCAGGAGAGGCTCACCCAGTTGCCACAAGAGAATGAGTGGCAACCGCTTCAGGGCTCTGCACTAAAGCACCTGGCCGAGGGGTCAAGTGGGCCCTGAAATACAGTCCACACTCCCCTTACTAAAGTACATTCTCTGGCACAGGGCTGAATGTGCCAGGGGAAAGAGGCACATTTTCTTCCTAAGAAGGAGCCCTCCCCTTGACAGTGTGGCCATGGCGCTGTGTCAGCCCAGAGGGGGACATCTTGCAAATCCACACAAAGGCATTGTATAAGCTAGCAGCAAGCCTGCCCTGCATCACCCCCGCACTACCATGGCCCTTTGGAGCTCTTCTACCCCTCAGAACTCGGAGGACAGATTCCTATGGACCCCAGCCCCTTACCTGACAGGTCATCTGAAGAGCAATCTTTTGTTCATAATGAATCACAAATCATTTGCAAAAGAGGAAGCTGCCTAAATGCTGGCCTGATGTCCCTGTGAATTACTGTATGAGGCAGATGGTTGTCAATTAAGGGAGGACTCAGCCATCGTGGATTCAGGAGGGCTTCAAACAGGGGTCTTGAACAGGTTTTGCTCACATGTGGAGGTTCCAGCTCTAAATGCTGGAGCACCTCCGCCCTGGCCTGGCCTTGCTGTTTACAGAGCTGACAGAAGCCCAGCTGTGGATGTTCAGGGACATTTGGGGCAGCATACCAAACCTCCCAGCAGTCAGCCTCTGTTCAATTAAGAGAAGAAAAGATGATTTCCATCCCTATGAATATCCAACATAAGGGAGAGGATAATCTAATATATTCTGAGATGATTTAAACTCATTAAATTTTTTTTAAAAAAGGAAAAAAGAAAGAAAAAAAAAATCTGTGGCAATGAGCTGCAGAGAGAACAGGGGTTTGATGACTCCATTGAACAAGCCAAAGATGTAGCTCAGAAAAAAAAGACAGGAAACTCACTCAGGTTAAAGTACAACCATTCAACTAGCCAGCTAACCAACTAACCAGATAGGCAAACCAGAATGAAAAGATCAGTCCCAAACACCCCGCAAAACGAGGATGGATGGCTCTTACTTCTGTTCTCAATGTGAAATCCGAATGAATTATCCTGGAGGAGGGAGAACAGCTATCAATTAGACAGATAATATGCTGATAAAAGAGCTGTGTGATGATAACAATTAAGCGCATTCATTCAGATGCTGCACACATGCTTCACGCCCTCTGTTCACGGCACAGGCTCCTCATCTGTCACGGTCACACAGACACGACGTGTGCATTCCCTCAGATGCCAGCAGACACAAATCCCTTCTCCCTTGGCATGCACACCACTCACCCGGAGACCACCTGGGGAAAGTGCTCCACACACAGACCCCATGCACACATTCATCCATTCACCTGCTTTAGAGCCCTACATACCAGTGGCCCACCTCTCCACGCCTAGCAAGATGATGAGACATTCTGCAGCTCTGGAGGGGGAGGGAACCTCTCTCCACTCCTCAGGAAGGTGTCACTCCTATGGCCTTGTGTGACCTCTGGCTCAGGACATGGTGCCACAAGTGCTGCTTTGCTCTCCCCAAGGGCGTAAGGACCCCGTCGACCCAGGGTTCCGGGTTGCCCATCCAAGTCCGTACTTGTGATCTACCCTCAGCTGTGAGGACCTGGGGAAGACCCATGCCCACTTCTGGCCTCTGGAAGTCCCATGGCTCTGCTCTCTAAAACAGAGAGTTACAAATGCAGACGAAACCAAGAGCCAGACTGGGGATATAAACAAGGGCTGGTATCCAGGGGGATGTCAGTGAGTGGTGACCTGGGCCCCATTTAAAGAAGGCAGATGCTGCTCAAGCCCTAGATTTTCAAATGAACTCTCCCCATTTTAAAAATGCTATCAAATTCTTTAAATCTTCCCTCTTCCGAGACAAAACAAATCATTTGCAACTGGATCTGTGCTCTCAGCTCTCTGGTGAATTACAGCTTTTGTACTCGAGGACACTATTTTGGTTAATCTGCATCACCAACAGGCCCTCTGATTATTGTGATCATAGTCACAGTAATGTGTCTGATGGGGTTTTTCCACACAGGACAACCGTCTTGGAGCTAGGCACAGAAATAAGTTTCATGCTAACCTGGGCTCCTTTCAGATTTTTCTTTTCCTCTACCACCGGTGGACCCCTGCACCCTGGACTCACACAGTGGTTTCAACCTCCCTGTTGCTTGTAAAGACACAGATATCCTGAAGGGATTCTATGCTACTTCAAAGCGGAATTTAAGACTAGTTGTTTGGATAACACTGATCCATGTAGAAATACTGCTTCTCTGACCTTATAAGCATAAAATTCTGTACTCCCAAAAGAGATGATATCCAAGCAGAGAAAAGAGCCAAAGCTTAGCGACAGACCCACCTGGTTTCGAATCCTGGTCCAGCGGCTTACCACCCGTGCAACCTTGGGCAAATTACATAATGTTTCTGAATCTTGCTTTCTTCATTGACTAAAATCAGGCTAGTACTACCGATCTCATTGATTGAATTACTGTCGGATAATTTATCCATTCATTCCTCAAATATTTATTGAGGGCCTACTATGAGCCAGGCACTGTTCTAGGCCCTGGGGAGAGAGTGGCCAACCACTATAAAGTTCTCGCATTCCTGGGACTTATTGGCCCATGGATTGGGTAATATGTAAAGGGCTAACACATTGCCTGGAATACAGCAAACACCCCGCGGTATTCTCTGGTGTTTCCTGATCACTCTCTCTCTCTTCCCCAGTTAAGACCTTGGCACTGGGGCCAGAGCTATCCATCTCCTCAACCAGCCTTTGGCCACCATTCCTTAACCCTCAGCTCACAGCTCATTTGCCCACACTGTACCCTCTTAGACATTCATCAAGAGCCTGCATTTTTCTGCTGATCCTCTCTCACTGTGTACATGAGGAAGAAAAGGCCTGAATCCATTAGGATATCAGTGCAGCTGTTTATAAGAGAGGGACCCAAAATAATAGTGGCTTTAAAAGTTAGGAATTAGGGGCACCTGGGTGGCTCAGTGGGTTAAGGCCTCTGCCTTCAGCTCGGGTCATGATCCCAGGGTCCTGGGATCGAGCCCCGCATCAGGCTCTCTGCTGGGCGGGGAGCCTGCTTGCCTCCTCTCTCTCTGCCTGCCTCTCTGCCTACTTGTGATCTCTGTCTGTTAAATAAATAAATAAAATCTTTAAAAAAAAAAAGTTAGGAATTAATTTTTCTGTCATTAAAAAGCCTAAATAGGGGCACCTGGGTGGCTCAGTCATTAAGCATCTGCCTTCGGCTCAGGTCATGATCCCAGGGTCCTGGGATCGAGCCCCACATTGGGCTCCCTGCTCAGTGGGAGTCTGTTTCTCCCTCTCCCACTCCCCCTGCTTGTGTTCCCTCTCTCAGTGCGTCTTTCTGTCAAATAAACAAATAAAATCTTAAGAAAAAAAAGTCTAGCTAGGCAGTCAGTGTTTGCTATGGTGTCTGCATAATCATCCAGATACGAGGATCCTTCTAGCTCATTGCTCTGCCTCACGCATTGCATGGCTTCTATCTTGCAGACCAAGAGGACTCCTCTAATCATCACATCCATATCCCAGATAGCAGAAAAGGGAAGAGAAAGTGGGGAAGGTGTGCCCCTTTTTCTGTAAGAGCATAACTCAAGATGCACCTGTGGTTTATCTCCACAGCCCACTGGCTAGAACTTAGATCCACGGCCACGGTCAGCCAGCTGCAAGGAAGACAGGAAAGTGCAGCCTTTGCCCGAGAGCCATGTGTCTTTCAGACCCACAGCAGGAGGGTTTGAATTCTGCTTATGATTATTAATCCTGGCACTGATCTCATGGTTAAACAGGTGTTGGTGAATGGTGGGGCCTTCTACATCTTACAAGACTTGGTGGTTGTCGTCCACCCAAAAAACCTTCTCAAATATTTGTCACGTAGAAGGTCCAAAGAAGAACTTGACACATCAGGGGAGTTTCTAAGGAAGGTGGCCTCCTTAATTTCCAGAAACCCTTCACGGTGGCATTTGTTTTGGTGGGTCACAGCCCACTTCTCAGTTTATGAGGCTGAAATGTTGTGCAGACTTTGGCAGTGGACCCATTTCTGTGAGGCAGACTTATCGGAAACAGAGGCTGGTAGGTAAGGTGTAATTTCAAAGTCTTCATTTACAATGAGAAATACAAGTGTTCGCTTAAGCCCAAAGGCCGGCACAGTCTTTACTGTATAGAAAGCCACATGGGAAGCCAAACTATAACCAAAAGTTTGCCAGTGGAAAAAAATAAGTGTGAGTACTCTCAGATGTGGTGGCCATGATGAGTTTGGCCAGGAGCCAGCCCTCGGAATGCCATCGCGGGTTCTCAAGACAAAGAATGCTGCAGGTGAAATCACACTTTGTACTGAAGGGCTTCTGCCCCACATCTAAACCTTTTGGCCTGTCTTGGAGGCAGGCCAAAGTCCCACTTTTCCTCCCTAACCTCTTCCCCCACATTTACTGCTTGATCTGGAGGCTTGAGGAAGACCCAGAGATACACCACTCAAGTCTGCCTTCAAGAGAAGCCAGCTGCCCAGGGGCAAGCCGTATGAATAAAAAATGCCTCCATCTGGCAGCTCCTTCAGGGTCCTCCTTCAGCATTTGAACCAAAGTAATGCTCTTCGTGGTTGGCCCCTGGCCAATGACTGAGCAAGGTGGTGGTACTAGGGCCTGGTCATTTCTGCCAATGCAGGACTTCTCTAAAGGACAGCCTGGACTCCGAAGCTGTCCCTGGGCTGGCAGAGACCTCATGAGGTCTGCAATGTTGTCTCAGGGCTTCTCGGGCCCCATCTTGCCTTTTCCCATTTTCTTTACAGGTATTACTCCTCGAAAAACCTTTTGTACTCTCTCTCCACTGTGGTGTTCCAAGGAGCCCAACCTGCAATAGTGCTCTGAATCAGAGGCCAGAAAATTATGGTCCATGGCCCAATACTGGCCTGTGGCCTTCTTTTGTATATAAAGTTTTATTGACACAAAGACAAACCTATTGTTTACTTCTGTCTATGGGTGCTTTTGCACTCTAATGGCAGGGTTGAGTAGTTGCCATGAAGACCTGCAAAACCTCAAATATTTAATATCTGGGGACCTTTACAAAAAGTTTGCAAACTTTTGCTCTAGATATGACAGTTCTGATGGCAAGCAAAGACTAATGCAATGAAAAAAGAAGGTCTTTTTTCAAGGCCTGGATCCATGAGCCTGAGACACTCATTCTGTGCCTCATTTTATGTGTGTATTTCCCTGGCTCTTGACTGGTCTTGAACGAGACCCTAAAGTACATAAGGGAACTACAAGTCCACAGTTCAGAGCCTAAAAGATATTGGAAGATCAAGGGCAGGATCTCTGTCATCTCATGGTGTCCAGACTGTCTCCCCTCACTGGCCACTGCCTTTGTGATGAAGCTACAACAGCCATGTTACCATGCCCAGTGTGTCTTAAGCTTATAGAGACCTATAAGCTTCTGATCATGACTGTGAAAACCAGCAGGCAAGGATGTGGGATAATCTGTTACTGTTACCTAGCAAACACCTACTTTTGGAAACTGTACTCTGATTTTCCTCTGGGAAACCACCCTTCTCCCATTCATAATCAAGTGATCACCCCATCTCTGGATCCAAGGATGGGCATGTAACCTTAATCTGGCCAATCTGAGTGTTCCACTCCTCTGGGCACCAAAATCAGATTGCAAGCGGCCACATAACCCAAACTGTCTTTGACTAGAGGTAATAGGGAGAATAGGGGAAAGACTGATATGGAAACCTGGTGTTTCCAGAAGTCCTCTTGCCATTACACAAGGAAAGCTTATCTGTGAATGATGCCAACGCCCAGGAAAGCAGAGACAAGGCTGAGGGAGACACATTCCCATGGACTTCATTTCAGTATCTGGATCCAGTCATGTCCAAAGCTAGATCCAGTGCCAGACTCTTCAATTACACAAGCCAACAGTTTCTCCATTTTGCCTAAACAAATTTGAGTGGGATTTTCTATCACTTGCCATTGCAAAGACCCAACTTATCTTGGGACAACATCCGACCAAAGTCTATGACACACTGGATATTCCAGAGGAGAGACGGGAACTCCTAGAGAGGAAAAAGGTATTGAAAGGATGCAAAGAAGAGATGACTGGACTTGCCTCTCTACATCCCCAGGAGGCTGCACAGGTGTCCTGGCTGCAGAGACTCAGACCTCGGTGATGGATTATATCTTTATCCCAAAGCCCTCGTCTGTGATTGTGGTGCCCTGAGCAGGTAGTTTTCCAGTTGCAGTGAAGCAATTCCTTCAAGAAACAGTCTTAAAGTTATTTCCAAATCCTCAAAGCTGGGTAACCAGGGGGATTTTATTAGACATATTTATTCTATAATCCAGATTCTCACAAGACATCTAGAAGCTTCTTTTAAGCTGCCTCTCCTGCCTCCCAGGCACAATTCTCGTGTTGCTTCTCAGACATTAAAAATGAAATGAAAAAGCCCCTGTTGGGCAGGATGAAACAGGTTTAGCTGAAAGGCTCCTGCTCGCACGCCCATCAGCTGGTGGACATGCCTGCCCTCCACCCCATTCCTGTCTTCCTCCTAAGTCCCCTTGTGGCTGGGCGCCTTCATCGGCCATGGTCAAACCGACTTTAGATCGGCAAGGCTGAGGCAACGGTTGAAATGCAACACAAAACTACCCTATTTATATTTTCATTTCTATTAGACCTTTGTAATGATTCCTTATTGAACTGAAGCTTAAATGGCTAAAGACTGATTGTAATAGAACATTTAATTGTTTGCTTGTCTAACTCTCTCAGCCCTAATTAAATATTGTTTTTCACTGAGCAACTTACATGGTGATGTTTTTTTCCTGTCACTGAAGAGAGCAAGGGGGCCGAGGCAGAATTCAGATGAGCCCGAACTCACTTGGTGTTCTCATCGTATTCATTTTTCCTCCAACAGTGGGGAACAGAGCCCTCTGGAGGGAGAAGCACAGAGTTCTAGGGAACAGCTTTCGGAAATGACCTCATGCAGGTCCTCAGAGAGAAAGGGGTTAGAAGATGAGCCATGAGATCCCGCGCTACCTTGCAGGGATTCCTACAGGAGGCGCATGTCCTGGGCGTTCAATGCTGGCCTCGGAGCCGTCACTGTCACCTTTCTTCACAACCCTCTTCTCACCTCTGTGCCATCACCCAGGTCCACACCACCATCGCCTGCCACCAGATTGTTACAGAAGCCTCTTGACTGGCCTCCTGGGTTTATTCAGCTTCACGACAGTGTGTTTGCCGCAGAGCAGCTGGAGTCCTCCCGTGTCCCTCCCCATCTGAGGGTCCTCCAGTGGCTCCAGCCCACTCAGAAGAAAGCCACAGTTTTGACAATGGCCTTCAGCCCACTGTTCCCTCTGGCCTCACCTCCTACAGCCCATCCCTTTGCTCCTTCAGCTCCAGCACCACTGACCTCCCTGCTGTCTCCTCAGACACTCTTCACAGGCTTCCCTGCAGGGCTTTGCACTTGCCATTCCCTCTGACTGGAATATGTCTCTCCTGGAAATTTCCAGCCTTCAATCCTTCACACCTTTATCCAAATGTCATCTCTCGGTGTGGCCTCTGCCCCTATCCTCCACCTCTGTTTTATTTTTCTCCATAGATTTTACTACTGACATACACTATAATTCACCTACTTTTTTTTTATTATTATTATTGTTTATCCGCCCTACTAGAATGCTAGCTTTAGGAAGGTAAGGATTTTTCTGTTGGTTTCACTGCTGAATCCGGTATGCAAATAAATCTTTTGAGTGGCTAGAGTAGACGAATAAATGCAAACATGCATAAGTGAATGAATAGTCTATCATTCATTTCTGGCCACGAATCCCAATGGCTAGGGACTATTCTAGGCCAGATGCATGGAGGTATCTGCACTTTGCATTCTAGGACTCTGGGCATTAAAGAAATCTTCCCATGGGTGATGAAGATGCTAAGGACAGAGTGAGGTTCAGAGCTCGGAATGAGCTCCAGTCCTCCACCCATAAGTGCTGATTAAAGCCTAGGGCAACATGGTGAAAGAGGAGGCGATGTGAACCTGAGTTCAAAAAGGCCTTGGTTGGTAGCATGAGAAGGGGTAAGATGATTGAAGGATATTCCCTGGAGGCATCAGACAAGGACAGTTCGGTGAGTGGGGAAGGCATTACAGTGAACACCCATCAAGTCTGAGGAATTCTGGGAGACTGGGGATGATTTTGTCTGTCAATCCAGGAAAAATTTCCAAAAGGGAAGCAGGAAGGGAAGTAAGATAGCTGGGATCACCCCCTTTGTACAGGACTGATTCACAGAATCATGAATCCATGGTCGTATGCCGCATCTCCAGGACCAAAATGGTGGAGACACATCGGTCTCCAAAGGCTGATGGAGAAGATGGTTCTACTTTATCCACTCTTCACCAAGTCCGGGTTCCAAACTTCTTACAGAAGGGTAGTATTTTTCCATGAGACTTCAACATTTCAGAACCTCATTCAGTTCAACCTAACATTTATTTATTCATCAGGTTTTCAAGGTACGCACATTTTACATTTTGACAGTTGTGTCAATCCGCCCACCAGAAATCTTGTAGCAATTTATACTGTCCTTTTCTCATGTCTTACATTGAATATCTGTTTATGTTTCTACCTGCTTTGAGGGAAATCACACTTCTCAGAGATTTGTCTATTTGATTTATCCTTTCAAAGTTCTGGTCCTTGATTTGATTAATCAATTCCACTGACTTTTTGCTTTGTGATTAATGTAGGCTCTTACCTTTATTAATTTCCTCCTCTTGCTTTTATTTTGCTGTTCATTTTCTAGCTTTTTATTTTGAATTCTTAATCCAATTATTCTCAATCTTCAATGTTTAAGCATATTTATTTTAGTAATCACAGCTTTGGATTATGGATTTTACTAAGAATAACTTTAGTCACACCCCCTTATGTATTTTTATACAGTGTTCTCATCATCCTAAATGTGTAGCCTGTTTTTTCAGTATCGATTTCCACTTTGACAGAAGGGCTATTTTTTATGTTGTTTAATTTCCAGATGGCTACCATTTATCTTAATTAGGCATAGTCTTTCTATTAATGTGATCAGGAAATACAGTTTGTAAAATTTTAATTTGGGGATTTGTTGTGGATTTTTTTTTTGCCTGTGTATATACATTGTATCAGTCAGGATGGGTTAGGTTAAAGCCGTAGTAACAACTAAAAATTCCCAGTGGCTTAAATAACATGGGTAAGCTGGGCGTTCTGCTCGTCATGCTCATTCAGGGACCTGAGCTGATAGAAGCTATATTTTGACACATGCTTCCATGATCACAGGGGCAGAGAAAAGAGGGCCTGGCTCTTAAAGCCACTTCTGTGTCCATTTCATTGGCTGAAGAATGTTCAGATACCCAAAATCAACAGAGCATGGACATCTTATCCTCTCAACGGAAGAGGGCTGAGTATTTGTGAATAAATATTCTACTATATGCATTTGACAGATGTTTATCTATGGAGATAACTCCTACTATATATCAAAAATTGTTAAAGACATTGGGATCCCAGCAGATATTATTGGTTGGTGTCCTGCATCTTATTCTTATCCCTGACCCTCCTTTTCCCATCCACTTTCCAACCAGAGGTGGCCATGTGACCCAGAGGTAAGTGGAAGTTGGCGGCGTTCCCAGGAAAGATTTTTTTTTCTTTTTTTCAGCTTTTACTTTTCTGATGTTGCTGTTGTCCTGTCTTCCTCCTTCTTCCTGTCTTGACTGCTAATGTTGAGATATACCAAGAGAACCCCAGAAATATTTGCTTTGACATTGTTGAGCATCTGAACCAATATCAGCAGCTGCCTTCTTTCGGATTTCTCATATGAAGAAAAAGGGAGCTTCGTGTTTGTATAAGCCGCTGTGGTTGGGTTTCTTGTTACTTGCATCTGAAAGCATTTCTGAGTCATAAAGTATTCAGTATGTAAACAAAATAGATGATTCTCATCCTCAGTTCTGGTGTTTTTTCTGTTTTGAGTAAAAGAAAAGAAATATGTTGGTCTCTGCCCCCAGTTCCTGCACAGAACTCCCCAAACCTTTGTAATTTCCTAAGTGATCAGAGCACTAAGAACTTCTTTTGTTCTAATATTTGATATTTGATTCCAGTTCCTGGCAGAGTTCCTAAATGCCTTCAAATTTCCTAGGAGATAGTAGTGTCTTTCATTCTAATGAGAAAACTCTGGGTGGGCTCGTGGGTGGCCTCTGGATGGGAGCTGGTCACCAAAAAGACCAAGCTATGATTAGATTATTAGAAGCTTGTAATTTCAGCCCCACCACTCCTCTCCTCCTCATTCTCCACAGAGGGGAGCTGGGTGGAAATGGAGTCAGTAACTTACCCTGCTGACATGAAGCCTCCATAAAAATCCAATGGTATGGGTCTGCAGAACCTCCATGTTGGTGGTGAACACAACCACATGCCAGCAGGGTACCGTACCCCAACTCCACAGGGACAGAGCTCCTATGCTCTGGACCCACCTAGACCTTACTCTATGTATGTCTTCATCTCTTAACATGTTATCCTGGTAAATGTAAATAAGTATTTCTCTTAGTTCTATGAGCTGTTCTAGCAAATACTTGAATTCAAAGTGGGGGGTAAGGGTGGTTATGGGAACCTCTGATTTGTAGCCAGCAGAAGTTGTGGGTAACCTGGGACCTACCACTTGTGAATGGCATCCATAGTGGGGTGGGCAGTCTTGTAGGATTGGACCCTTAACATATGGGTTCTGAGCTACTTCAGTTAGTGTCAAAATTGAATTGAATTGAATTGTAGGATACCAAGCTGGTATCATAGAGATTGCCTTGTGTGGGAAAAAACACCACACAAATGGCATCAGAAGTGTTGTGAGTATGGTAGTTGTGTGAGAGTAAAGGAGAAAGACACAGGAAGAGTGAGTTTTTTCTACTCATTCTGTGGACATCTGAAAAAAATGTTAAATTTGTATTCTAAATATGTAAAAGAGTTTATATGGTCCCCGATAATCATTGATCTTTAAAAATATATTATGAGATGAAATAAGACTGTCAAAATGTTGATAATTGTTCCACAAAGAATATGTTTTCCCAATAAAACAATTTTCTCAATTATAATAGCCTTAGCAACCACACTAACAATTGCTTAGCCAACTCTAATTTTCATTGATATCAGTGATTCACCACTGCTATTCTTATAAAAAATATTAATTCAACCTATAATCACACACCATAGAATTCACCAATTTTAAATGGACGTGGTTTTTAGTATATTCAAAGCTGTGCAACCATCACCACAACAAGACACTCTTTACCCCTTAGAAGTACTCCCTATTTCATCCAAACTCCCCCCACCCCTCTTACCCCCCCTCCATCTCACTTCTACCCACAGCCTTGGGCAACTACTAATCTGTTTTCTACTTCTGTGAATTTGCCTATTTTGGACATATCATATAAATGGGACGATACATAAAGTGGTTTTTAAGTTCAGCTTCTTTCACTTAGCATGTTTTCACAGCTCATCCATGTTGTAGCACATATCAGTACTTCACTTCTTTTTGTTCCTAATTATTCCATTGTATGACTATACTACATTTTTTCATCCATTCACTTGAAGATGGACATTTCACTTATTTCCTTGTTTTATATTATGAATAATGCTGTTATGAATATTCATGTGCAAGTTTTTGTTTGGACACTTGTTTTTATTTTTGTTTAATTTTTTGTGAGTGGAATTACTGGATTAACTTTTTGAGGGACTTCCAAGCTGTTTCCCAAAGTGGTTGCACCAAATTAACTTTGATTCTTTGTGAGTCGAATTACTGGATTAATTTTTTGAGGAACGTCCAAGCTGTTTTCCAAAGTGGTTGCACCATTTTACATTCCTGCCAACAGCGTATGAGGGTTCCAACTCTCCTACCCTCTCCAACCCTTGTTATCATCCGTCCTTTTTATTTTAGCCATTCTTGTGTGTGGGAAGTGGCATCTCATTGTGGGTTTGATTTGCATTTCCCTGATAACTAATGATGTTGACATCTTTTCACATGTTTATTGGACATGTATATATCTTCTTTGGGGAACTATTAAGATTTTTTGGCCCATTCTTTGAGTTTTCTTTGTATCTTGGGATTGTAAGAGTTCTTTATCTATATTAGTACAAGTTCCTTATCAGAAATATGATTTGCAAAATTTATATCCATTCTATGGCTGTCTTTTCACTTTTCAGTGATGTCCTATAAACCATTAGAATTTTTAATTTTGATGTCAATTACCTATTTTTTTTTCCTTCTGTTTGTGTTTTTGGTGCCAAGGCCACAAAGATTTAGATCTAAGTTTTCTTCTAAGAATCTACTGGTTTGGGTACTTAACGTTTAGGGCTTTGATCCATTGTGAGTTAATTTTTGAGCATGGTGTGAGGCAGAAATTCAACTTCATTCTTTTGCATGCAAGATCCAGTTATCCCTGCATTTGTTTAAAAGGCTATACTTTCTCCCACTAGGTTGTCTTAATGCCTTTGTTGAAAATTAATTGACTGCAAATATGAGGGTCTATTTCTACATTCTCAATTCTATTCCATTGATCCCTACATCTGTCCTTATGCCAATACCACACTGTCTTGATTATTGTAGCTTTCTTTTTTTTTTTTTTTTTGAGATTTTGTTTGTTTATTTGACAGACAGAGATTACAAGTAGGCAGGGAGGCAGGTGGGGGTGGGGGAGGTGGGGAGCAAACTCCCAACTGAGCAGAGAGCCTGATGTGGGGCTCAATCCCAGGACCCCGGGATCATGACCTGAGCTGAAGACAGAGGCTTTAGCCCACTGAGCCACCCAGGTGCCCCTAATTGTAGCTTTCTAATAAGTTTTGAAATCAGTAAGTGTGAGTCCTCCAACTTTGTCCTTCTCTTTCAAAATTTCTTTTTGGTTATTCTGGGTTCCATAAATTTCCATATGATTTTGAATATCAACCTGTCAATTTCTACAAAGAAGTTAGCTGAGGTTTGGATAAAGATTTCATTGAATCTGTAGGTCAATTTTGGGAGTACTGCCAGTCTTAACAATACTGTCTTCCAATATATGAGCCTGTTTACTTAAATCTTGTTTACTTTCTTTCAATAATGTTTTGTAGTTGTAGTGTACAAGTTCTGAATCTCTCTTGTTAAGTGTATCACTGAATATTTTACTTTTTGATGCCCTTGGAAATACAATTGTTTTAATTTAACTTTCAATTTGTTCATTACTGCTGTAAAGAAATACAATTGATATTCGTATATTGATCTTGTATGCTGCAACTTCACTGAACTCATTTATTAGTCCTAATCATTTTTAGTGGCTTTTTCTGATTTCTACATACAAGACCGTGTCATCTGCACTTAAAGGTAATTTGACTTCTTCCTTCTAATTTGGATGTCTTTTATTCCATTTTCTAGCTAACTGCCCTGGCTACAACCTCCAGTACAGTGTTGAATAGGAGTGGTGAGAGCAGACATCCTTCTTGTTCCTGAACTTAGGGAGAAAACATTGAGGCTTTCACCACTAAATATGAGGACAGCTGTGGAATTTTCATAGATGTCCTTTATCACGGAGGAAGTTCCCTACTATTTCTAGTTTGTTGAGTATTTTTATAATGCAGGGATATTAGTGTCAAATACCTTTCTGCATCTATTGAAACGATCATGTGCTTTTTGCTTTTATTCTATTCACATGGGACATTAAATGAATTGACTTTGAAATATGAAACCAACCTTGCATTGCTGGGGTAAATCCTGCTTGGTCCTGGTGTGTAATCCCTTTTATATGTTGTTGGATTTGGTTCAGTAGTTTTCGTTGAGGATTTTTGTATCCATAGTTATGAGATACTAGACTCTGGTTTTCTTTACTTGTGATGTCTTTAACTTGTTTGACTATCAGGATAATACTAGCCTCATAGAATGAGTTGCAAAGTGTTCCCTCCTCCTCTGTTTTTGGAAGGGTCTGGTATTAATTCTTCTTTAAACGTTTGGTAGAAGAAAAAAAAAAAACTGTTTGGTAGAATTCACCAATGACATCTCGGCCTGGGCTTTTCTTTGTGGGTAGTTTTTTGGTTTCATTTTACTAACTCAATCTCTACTTGTTCAGTGTCTATTCAAACGTTTTACTGCTTCTTGGCTACTTTCTATCTTTCTGGGAACTTGTCCATTTTGTTTAAGCTAATTCCTGGGCTACGGTGTTCACAGTATTATTCCCTTATAATCCTTTTTATTTCTATAAGGTCGGTAGTAATATTGTCAGAAGGAAAAGGTCACTGTTTCTCTTCTCAAATCTCTACTACTAGTCTCAATACTTCACATCTAACACCCAAGTGTGGAAGGGTTTTCCCCACACCAAGCAATTCTCCAGTTCTTTGCAGATGCCAACCGAATGCCCTATGACTTCACAGCTCTGACACTGTCTGCCTGGGGTTAGTGTCGATCGCAGAGTTAAGGCTGCCCCCACCCCTCCACCTCAGACTGTAGCCGCAAGTCCATGTTGTTACCTGTTCTTCTGGCCAACTGGCTACAAACCAGAGGTTCCCACAACCTCTTCCTAAGGTCTGACAGTTTGCTAGAATGGTTCACAGAACTCTGTCAACAGTTTACTTACTAGATTACCCATCTGTTACAAAAGGATACAACTCAGCGACAGCCAATGGCAGAGATGGGTAGGGCAAGTTGTGTGGGAAAGGGTGAGGAGCTTCCCTCGCCTCCTAGCACCTCTGTCTTCACCAACCTACAAGCTCTCCAAACCCTGTACTTCGAGGATTTTTATGGAGGCTTCCTTTCGAAGGCATGAGTGATTAAAACACTGACCATTGGTGATTCACTCAACCTCTAGCCCCTCTCACCTCTCTGAAAGTTGGGAGGTGAGGCTGAAATTTCCAACCCTCTGAGCACAAAGGTGGTTCCCCTGGCAACCAGCACCCACTCCCTCCTTAGGGGCTTTCCCAAAGTGACCTCAATACACCTCAATAACAAACTCAGGTGGGGCTGAAGGGGCTTCTTATGAATAACAGAAGACACTGCTTTCACATTTATGGTTCCTTTCAGGAAATTGCAAAGGTTTTTGGAGGTCTGTGCCAAGAACCAGGATGAAGACCTAATACGTGTTTCTTACCAATCACAATATTACAAATGTTCTTTTTCATTCTTGATTTTAGTAAATTGAGCCTTTTTTTTTTTTTGATCAGTCTGGCTAAAGATTTGCCAATTTTGATGACTCATTCAAAATACCAACTTTTGGTTTTGTTGACTTTATGATTTTTCTAATCTCTATTTTAGTAATTTCTGCTGTAATCTTTATTATTTCCTTCAGCATGCCTTACGTTTAAATTGTTCTTGTCTTCCCCTAGCTAATTTTAGTATCTTCTTTTTATACTTAGAATTTATAAAAACCCACAAAACATCTCCAAGTGCAGAACTTTTTTTTTTTCAATTAATCCTAAAAGCATAAATCAGGAGGCCCATTTGACATAAAAATTTAAGTATTCAGGTCAAGCAAATTTTCTTTTCTTTGATTATTTCTTCCCCTCCATCTACTTCATTGTGTATTTTTGGAACACCTTTTACATAAGTGTTGAATAATTTGATCTAGTTTCATATCTTGTCTTTTATGATTTTTGTCTTTTTTAAACAAATTTTAAAGGCGTTTCTTGATAAAGGCTTTTAATTTATCCATTTGATTATGCTATCCTATTTTTGAAACCATTCTTTGTATCTCCAAAATTCCTTTTGCTTCTCTGAGGATACCTTTTCATAGGACCCTGCGTGTGCTTCTGTCATTGCCTTGCCCCTCTAAATCTCGTGGCTTCATGGTGTGCCCCTCGTTCTGAGTCTTTAGGGTACTTCTTCTCTTTTCACTTTGATGACGTCCTTCACGTGTCCAGAGAATTCCCTCAGAAATTGGTGAAGATAGTTCAATGTCAGTAGCTGAGAGTGAGCTTCATTAACGACTCCTCATGTTGATGGGTTGTTAGAACAAAAGGAGAAGGAAATCCTACTTTGTCTGATCATTAGATTGTTTGTCTAACTGACCTCAGTTGCAGAAAGTTGAGGTAAACATACCCCCTTGGTTTATGGCGTATTATTATATTCAGTCTGTGAAAAGCCTTCTTTCATAAAATAATTGAAAGTTCTTTCCCTTATTCATGCATGTACTGAGTTATTCTCCTTGCCCCCTTGATAACCGCCCCCCCCAAGGGGCTACCTGGCAGGTACTGATCACACACAATAGCGTCCCCCCTCTCCCCTTACAGGCCGTGAATGAAGGCTCCAAGGCATCGCTGTAGAACCCCCCGCTCCTTAGAGAGGACTTGTCCCTGGCATTCTTTCGTACTCACTGGTCCTCTCCCCTACCCTTTCACTACAGCATCTGTACATTCCACAGACGCTGTAGGGTTCAGGGAGGTTGGGGGTGGGGGAATCCTTCCATCACTTTTTTGGCAATATCTTCTCAAGGTCACAGGTTTTAGCAGGCCCACCTTCTCCCACACTGAGCTCTCCACAGATGCCTTCTGAGGGATGCTGCTTTTGTTTGTAGGCCTGGCCTTATAACTTTCTCTTTGGTTTAAGCAAGGACACTTTGGTAAGATACTGGGAGAGAGAGTCAGACGCATAGCTTCAAATTGTTATCTGGTCTATAAAAATCCTTTTCTTCAGCTTGTTTCTTTGCTATCTCATCAGAGGGAAAAATCTAAAATCATAAAAACCCAAATCACTTTACAGTTGTCCTCATTTCCAGGGGAATAAACCATTGATGGCTAATATTGCTCTTATTTTTCTGATAGGCATGAGCAAAGTAGAAAAACACAAACCTTGGTCTGTGAATAATGTGGGTCATGTGAAGTTATTCTGTTAGTATTTTCTTTCCATTCAACTATAAGCCACATGAAGGCAAAGAGCATGTTGGTTTTGCTCCATACTCTTCCCCCAGTGTCTGGCATACTACGGTTGACACACAGGAGACATTCGATAAATATGTGTTGAATGAACGAGCCAAACTTCAACGAAATGCTAGGTCGCCAAATGGAATCTACCAAAAAATGAAGGGCTCCACCTGGACCATGTTCTGATCTGAGAAAGAGGCACAGAGTTTGACTACCGATCATTGCTTCCTAATGGCAGGGGGACAAGGGGGTCAAGGAATAACATCCCCCTGTTCTGGCAGGATGCGGACAACAAACCAAGAACCTGAGCCAGCTGGCAGCAAACCTGAAGGCGAAACAGGAGCCAAAGGGGGTATAAAAATCACAGTTGTGATAAAAGCTGTAAACTGGGGAGACTTTTGGTGGCGGTGCGGGAGGAGGTGGACCTGATCACAGAGTCAGGAAGACTTCTCTGGTACCTGAGAAGAGAGTAGCACCCACCACCCGATCACCCAGGTGGCGGAGGGAGGGGGAAATCCTCCTTCTCCCCCTCCTCTTCCTACTCTTCCCTGTCCTCTTCCTAGAATTCGCGAGTGTGCCAACGTTGGTGCCAAAGGAATCACATATTGGTTAGAGTGCAGGCTGTCCTGTTGGAACAAAGACTTAATAATGTGGTACTTCGGTGAAATAACAGGCTCTTCTTTTTTCTCTCACCATAGTCCAGAGCTGCGGGGCTGCCCTGCCCTCCCTGGCAGGTGGCCTCTCTTCTGCTTGCAGGGGCCACCAGAGCCCAGCCAGCAGGTAGAGGAACGAGAGAAAGTGGAGGTCAACCTGCTTCCTTTACAAAGATGTGACCCACCAGTGGCATGCACCCATTCCCCTTACACCCTCCTGGCCAGAGGACCACCCCACCTGCAGGGGGGATGGGAAATGCAGCTGCTGGCAGGGGCGCGATGAACGGAAAATGGAGGACAATCGTCACTTTGTACTGCAGAGGACGAAATCACTGACCCCCGGACACAAACTCACCTCTCAACACCTCTAAACACTTGCCTAAGTGTTGGCCGAAGTTCCTGTTTCGAGGGCTAGAGCAGGAAACCCCGCCAGCCCCAAACCATAGTGGATGATCTACCCCAGAGTTTTTCCAAACTCCAGACATTTTAGACCCACCTTCGCAATTTTTGCTATTATCTATCACCCAGGTCCTATACGAAATCATGCCGCAGCCCTTATACCAGAGGCACACACGCCTCCTGACCTTGTTATCGTCCGTCCTGCACCCTTCCTGCAGGTTCTCTGGACTCACTCTTCACTACCTGTAGAATTAACATGGAGGGAGCCATAAAAACACGCTGCTACCTGGGCTTCACCTTAGGCCAATTAGAATCTCTAGGTGAGGGTTCTAGACGTCAGGAGTTTTTTTTTTTTAAACTCCCTAGGGGATTCTAATGTGCAATGAGGGAAGTGATCCAGTGCCTGAAGATTACTACTAAATTTCCACAGAGGGCCGGAAAACTGCGTCCCTTTCTCCTTCGTAAGAGAAGAGTGCCTTGCTCAGCCCTGGCTTGGGTCAGAGTGGTTCATCTGAGAAAGCTAACCTCACATTTTACACTCAGGCGTGGCAGGGAACAGAGGCAAGAGGAACTTCTTTTTTTCAGTGGGTCATCCAGACAGAAGAGCATGTCTACTTGCCCAAGGCCATTCAGCGAGTCAACAAGCTCCTCACTCTTGCGACACAGCTCCAGCCACACGGCCTTTTTAATGTGGCTCAATTCTCGCTCACTGAGTTCCATGGCCTTCCTCATCCACTCACCATGGATGAGGGTCAAGGAAATAATAATCACTCACCCAATTAACACCAAGCACCAGACATTTGTCTGAATACATCTGTGACACTGAGGCACAAAAATATTTTCAAAAATTTACCCAAGGTCACAAAGCTAGGAAGCTGTCAAGCTGGGAGTTGAACCTAGACAGTCATGACTCCAGGATCCATGATTTCAGAACTGCTCCATTAGACCATCCCTGCTGCTGGAAGGAGGTGGCTCTTCCCACCGCTAGGACCACAGGTCAGAAAGAAGCCAGTACAAGGTTCTGACTGAGCAAACATTTGTGGAGCATCAAAGTGTGCAAGAAAAAGCACTAGTCTCATGGAGGTTCTGAGGTGCCAGACACTCGAACGAACCTCCCCTCCCTGTCCTCTCATGCACCTGTTCCCCAGGTAATCCCATCCTGGAGCCTCTCTAACATGTCTCTGCCCTGGCCTGCTCTCTGAGAACCCTCTGGAGGGGCTGCCTTCCTTCTGCTCCTCTGAGCCCAGGATGGCTCCGCAAAGACTGGGGCATGGGTCACCCGGCTCTAACTGCGGCCACTTCTGTTCTGGACAGCACACGCCACACACAGGGCCCGAGCTACTACACAGAGACAGGCTTTCTGTGCTGAGCTCCCAGGCAGGCTATGGCTGCCGAAGCCCCATTCGGTCAACACACAGGCTTGGGAGAAGGCATTCAGGGAACACGAGAGTTGTTGTTAAGTAGAAAGTGCCATGCATGTCGCCCCTTTGTTATCCCCTTTCTGCACTGTCACTCTGACAAGCTCTGCCTGACACAGGGGCATTAATTTTTCATGCCACTCTGCCGTAGACAAACAGATTTGTTTGGAGCGATGATAAATGAAATGCAAATGTGGCTGGGAGCCCAGTGCTGAGATGCTGAGACCACAGGTCACATCGTGCTCCCGCCTCATCCACCCGTCCCCACGACACCTCCAGCCGCTGCTTTACATCTGCCACATCCCGTGGCTCCGCGGAGCAAAAGGTGACTGCTGTGCAGAGGGAATACGATATTCTCGGCGGGGAGCGGCCAAGCTCATTAAGAAAAATTCACTCCCTCAGTACCATTTCTGATCTCGTGTTTATCTTCATTTAAACCATCCTGGGTAGATGTGTTTTAATTGCAAGCCACATCCATTCCTTTTCCAGAAGCAGGCAGGGCATAAATTATAAAATAAATAAATGATTAAGAAACATCTAATTATTGTTATTAGTTTCTTACTTGAAGGTACTTCCAAGCTGCTTCTTATTAAAGTCATTCATCAAGGAGCCACCGTGCCCTTTCTGGAGGCGCTGCTCCCAGGACCGGTGCAGGACTCACTGTCTCTTGCAGCACACGGTGCTTAATAAACACGGAGAATATTGATGGCCGTGAATTCCTCCCTCAGCCTAAACTCCGGCATGATGGATTGATGCTTCCTAAATATGGCGGATAGTCCTCCGGCCATTCATCAGCCCTACCACAAATACAGGTGTCTGCCCCAGCAGACGTCAGCCTCTAACTGCCTCCTTCAGAGCACACATACAGAGAAAAGCCTGCATTTCCCACACAGGGACCTAATCAATTTTGCATGTGCTGCAGTCCCTTGACTTATTAAATATTTATAACAATGTCATTATTTACCAAACAAGCTACCAGGCTGTGCCCAAGGCCCCCAGAGCCAGAAGCCTGAGTGAGTATATGGAACAGGGACCGCCTTTCAGTGCCCCTTTGCCACTAGAGAGCTTTTTAAGGAGAGGCAATTGAGTCTAACAGACAGGTTTCTCTGTCTTCCTTCAAAAATGCACCTGTAAGGTCTCTCCAGGTTTTGGAGAAGGAACAACCGGGCCAGAGGTGCATCATCCTTGGGGAGACCAAAGTACAATGAAGCTTAAGGGTGTCACAGAGCTGGGACCTCTCCCACCAGGGACCCGTGTTTGCCATTCTTCCATCCTTGCCAAGATGTCCTCACTGTTCCCCGATCCACTAAGTCACTCTCTTCTCTGATTCCACAACCAAGAGCTCTAACGTTTCCACATTAATGGCCAATTATGTCTCTAGGCAAGAGACAAAGAACCTCATTCGCTCTGCAAAGATTTATTAAGATTTATAAAGATTTCATTGCAAGGCACTGCCTCAGGTGCTGGGCTGTCTCCCCAAACTCACTCCCCCAGTCCTCTTCTCTGTAAGAGCCCACCAACCTTCTACCATTCAAAACACCATTGGGAAACGTCATACTTCCTTCGATTTTCTTGCAACTCGGTCTTAAGCAGGTAACCAAGACCCTGGTCAACAAGAGGGAAGGATTTATTAGAGGAGGCTGGGAATGGTCTCTGGGAAATATTCTCTTACTGCTCGAGAGACCTAGGCAGAGACAGATCCCACATTCTTCAACTGGACATTGTCAAGTTTATGCAACTGTGGCAGTTGCTACTGAAGGCTGACTCTAGGAACAAAGGCTACCATGCTGAGGATGGCAGGGAGAGCCATGGTCCTCGTGACCCTGATGAGGCGCTGATCCAACCCCTGCATCTGCTCTGCTTCTGGACTTATGAAATCAGCTTATTAAAATATCTTTCTTTTTGCCGTTAGACCACAGTAATAAAAATTGTCACAGATCCTAAAACTTGAGGAGTTGGCCAAAGTCTGAGGAGACATTTGCATGGTCTAATAGTACCTCTCCCAAGACATTTATTAAGTACGAAGCGAAAAATAGTAATTTTACAGTGGAGAAACTGAAAAACATCACCTTAACCAAGTGACCAAGATTCTGATGTCACCAGGAATAGGACATATTACTCTGTACATATTACATGTACTCTCTATGCACTGAGAAGGGCGTATTGCTTTTGTGATATTCTTGCCAAAAAATGCAAAACCTCAATCTAATTGGGACAATGCATAAGACAAACCCAAACAAGGGACATTCTACACAACTGGGCAGTACTCTTCAAAACTGTCAAGATCAAAAAAGACTAAGTGCTGTCACTGCTTGGAGGAACTAAGGAGAAATGACAATTAAATGCAATGTGGAACCTGAGACTGGCCAGATGTGGAAAAACTTGTGCAATCTGGATAAAAGTCTGTAGTTTAATGGTATTGTACTAATGTTAGTTTCTGGTTTTGAACATTGTACTATGGTTACACAACATGCTGACATTTGGGGAAGATGGGTGAAGAGTATATGGGAATTCTCTGAACTATTCTTGTAACTTTTCTGAGTCTAAAATTATTACTTTTTAGTTTCAAAAAAAAATTTGAGCAAAGGAGGTTCTCCTAAATTCTGTAACCAAAAAGCAGAAATTTTCTCACCTCCTGAACTTGCTGTAACAAAAATTACTCAGAGATTACAAAGAAAAGGACTTTATATAATCTAGATTCTCCTTCTAGTAACTGCATGGTTAAACACAGTTCTATATGTTGATGATTTAATTCCCTTATTTATATCACATAAGGAACTGGGAGTAATAATGTGAAAAAACACAAGACTTGTAGTATTAGGCCTAATTCACATCCAAGATCTATCATTCATTACCTGTGTGATCTTGGGTAAGTTTTTTACTCTCTCTGAGTCTCAGTTTATATATGCATAAAATGGAAATAAGATCCTCTGGTCAAGGCACTAAGAGGTGGCTTCTGGGCCTGAAAGTGAAGGAGGATGATATAAAATAGGGCTGGAGAAGAGGGCAGATTTAGGACTTAGTTGTGGAAGTGGATCTAGACAGGGCCTGTGAATGGATCTGATATAAGGATGGGGGCTGAGGGAAAGACCAGAGTCAAGGATGGGCCCCTGGTCTGAACGGAGTAGCTGGGCTGGACAGTGATGCTATTTACTGAGTCCTGGAATGGTCTGGGAGGATGGCGCAGAAGCAACATTTAAAGAGATAATGGCTAAAAACGTTTCCAGGTCTGATTCATAAAGTACAGGATAAAAACACATTTAAAAGTGAAACTAATGAAAAACAAAGAGAAGCATCTTCAAAGCATTTAGAAAAAAAAAAAAAAGAAACCCAGCAACACACCTTCAAAGGAACAACCATGAGATTAATAACTGACTTACCAACAGAAATAATAATGGCAGAAGACCACAGAATGAAAAGGAAAGAAAATAACTTGCAACGTAGAATTCTATTCCCAGTGAAAATAACCTCCAAAAGTAAAGGCAAAATAGAGACCTTTCCCATCAAACAGAAGCTAAGAGAGTACATCATTAGCACAGGCAGGAAAAAAAAAAGAAAGATTAAAAGGAATTCTTTCAGGCAGAAGGAAAAGGATTATAGGGGACACACTGGAATGCGGGAGGGGAGAACAAGCGACAGAAGGTGAGCGTACTGGTACATCCAAGTGAAAACTGGCTTTCGACACTCGTAGTCATGTTAGTTATGTGTGTTATGTGTCTACACATGTTAAATAAACATGGAATTGGAATGCACAGAAACCAGTAACAAATGACGGAAAGGGTAAAATGGAATCAAAGTGTTCTAAGACCCTGAAAGGGCAAAAATTACTAAGTTTTCTTAGACTCTTCTAAATCAGGAATGCATGCTGATACCATAAGGACAGCCACTAAAAAAAGAGTAAGAGGATGAAAAAAAATAAATAAAATAAAATAAAAGAGTAAGAGGGTGAATAATAAGCTAACAGAGGTGAAAAACTGCAATTTTAAAAATGCTGGACTGATCTAAACGAAAGGCAAGAAGGAAGAGAAAAAGAAACAGAAAACAGGTGGGACAAATGGAAAAGGAATAGTAAGATAGGAGATAAAATCAAATACACTCACAGTTAATGTAATATATTAAATGTAGACAAACCAACCACCCCAATTAAGCCTCCCTATGATCCTGTAGACACACTATCAGCCACATTTTACAGGTGAAGAATTTGAGGTACAGAGAAGTGAAGTCATCTGCCAAAGGCTGTCCAGCTAGGAAGTCGCCGTACCAGAATTCAAACCAGCAGCCCGCCTCCGGGACCAGAGCATGTCACCCCTCCAGGAGCTCCCCTTGTCTCTGTCTACCCGACCCTACTTTAGGTCTGCGTTCCAGACTGCACGCAGACTCCCTGCAACAAGCTCCTTAACCCGGGCTCGCTGGTGCCACCTTGTTGCCATGGTGACCATGCTAAAACACAAAGTAGATCTCCTCTCTCCCCTAAATTAAAATTTCTTCCTGGACTCTCATTTACTTCAGGACAGACCTAAGTCATGGGAGGTCCTTCTAGATGAGGCCCCTGCCGGCCTTTCTTGCCCCTCCATCTACTGCTTCCTGCCCTACATTCCAGGAAAGCTGGATTCCTGGGGTTTCCAGAAAGTGCAAGCAGCACTTTCAGCCAGAAAGGTGTGAGCTCTGCTCCAATGGCCCTTCCTCTGTAAAGCTCCCATGAGGGTCAGCCCCAGCCCCCTCCATCCCTACCTTTATGATTAGGAATGGCACCATTCCCTGAGCACTTTTTCTGTGCCAGAGACTGCGCTGCACGCTTTATGGGCATCCTTCCTATTTAACCTTCACAACTCCACGATGCAAGTCCTGCTCTTCTTCATCTTCTAGACAGGAAGGGGACTCAGAATGGTTAAGTGGATTACTCAAGCAAATCCACTAATTCAGGTAGTCGATTTTTTACCAGGTACTAAGAGGCCCGGCACTCTCTGAGGTACTGGGTTAAGAGCAGTGAACAGAACAGGTAGGCAAGCTACAGAAGTGAGCATATGTGCTACACGTGCATACAGGCTCCATGCTGCATACGTATCGCTTATAGATGGATGTACCATATATATTACTGCATATAGACCAAATGTTGCAAATATATTGCATACATTCTATGTTGCATATAGACTGTGGTAGTTGACAAGTTACATGAAGAATATAATCAAGTAGGGAGTGGGGGGGCATGAAGCAGGCTGCAGTGTTTTAAAAGGGTGGTCAGGGAAGGCTTTGCTGAGAGGGCAACATCTTAGGAAAGACATGAAGGAGAGGACAGGATGGTCATGTGGGAACCCCAGAGACAAGCCGCCTGAGCAAAATTCCAGGAAGTTGGCTGGAAGAGGGATGGGAACATGGTGATGCCTTGAGGGAAGAGCAATGAGTAAATAGCATGGTGGGAAGCACTGAAATGTTAATTACCTATGAACCAACTTGACTAGACCGTGAACTCCTCAGGACGCAGTCATATCCCCAGCATTCGGGCATACAGGAAGCACTGTAAAACAAAGGACTCTGGACTTCGATCTTGAGTGCAACAGTCAAGGGGCACTTTCTCCACCACCACATTTCGTGGATTGGGAACCCCAAAGCCAGTGCCACCCGTGCTCAGCCACACCGCATCATCCCCACACGTGCCTTCCGACGAGTCTGACACCATCCGAGTCGCAGGAACTGGACCGCTATATGGTGAACCTCTATGAATTCTTCTGAAGCAAGGGAAAGGTGCAGGAGAGACTGCCAGTGGCGGGGCGGCCTGATTCTGACTAAAACCCTGGTTTCATTCACACCACCTTCCCACTTGAAGAAAAACCGAGCTGTTGTAAATACAAAGCAAAGTCAGATTAACGTCACAGCCCTGGATTCTTGAAGAAACGAGGTGCAAGACCATCAGGCTATATGGCGTGATGCAGAAACCTATCACTCGAAGAGAGAGCCCTTGTCCTTTCTCTGTGTAGCCAACGTTGACAGGGAGTGAGAAACATGGCTAAGACCAGACCAAATCAAGACTGAATTCCAGAGGGTTCTACATGAGGTAGGCCCAACCCACCCGGAGAGGTGAGACCTACCAGATGACCTGCGTGGAGATATCGGAGACTCAGGTCCGCAAAAAGGAAAACCAAAACCACCACCTGGAAAAACTTAGGAGCAGGCTTCGGAAAGAGAAAGGGGACCCTGAGAGTGGGGAACAGGCCAAAGCCCCATCCGATGGAGTCGCAGTGGTCTAGAATCACTCCCTGGGCCCAGAGGAACATGTGTCCTGGACCAGGGGCTTTATCATGCCTTTGCTTTCTCCAGGAAGACTGACGGAGGACAGAACGGCGTACAGGGAGATACTGATCATTCAGATATTTGAAAATAATCTTCCAAATTCTATGGAGATAGACAAAATGATCTGTAAACATCTGCAAAACTATTAAGTCTATGTACTTTATGATACACAAATACTTTCAGGCATAATGAAGCCTCTTGAATGATCAGTGTACTACATGGTTAGTCTTTATGGAACCTAAAATAAAACCTCACTATTTAAAATTAGAGAGGTTTGTTAAGTGCCGTACCTTGGTTCCAGGGCATGTGGCTCACACCCGTCCTTGGTTAGGAACCGTTTTCCCTGTCCCAATCCTATAAACCACCAGGCTGTGCTTTAGAAAAAACAAGATCTGCTCTACGGCCTGCAGTTAATAGTTTCCAAGTAAAACGATGGCTGGTGGTACTCATCTAAACCGAAACCCCTGCTTCGCTGAAAATGCACTCCACTCATAATGAATAAGCATGTCAACAGAGATGAACACACTAGACTTTTAAATTACATTTGCTGATGGCGATCTTTGGTGCCCCCAAGTGGTCATAAGTAATGTGCCATCTCAACAGGGACACCTGTCCTGAGGGAAGGTGAAGACTGAGAAAAATGTTTTTCAGAACATATGGTTAAAAATGAGGATATCTGGGGCAAGAGAGGGTCCAGAAAAGAATGGCTCCCTTGCTGGACCTAAGTCAGACTGTAAGTTACTGCCAAGCCCCAAGGTCCAGGACACACAACCTCTTAGAGAAAGTGGGAATAATAATCCCTGATCGTGAAAACTAAAATAAGCATAGATATGATTTTTTTGTTTTAAAATGTCACATATAGAGTACCTGTCTGTATTCTTCTGTAATTTGCTTTTTTTTCACTTAACACTATGGTTTCAAAGTGTTTTGTAGAGATCGGTGTGGTACGAAGATAATTCCTGCTTCATTTCCAAGGCTAGTCAACACCAAAAAGATAGAGGTTGGCAAGGGGAGAAAGAGGAATATGGCTTAAGGAGGGCATCATGTAATAAATTTATTTTATTTTGTTACATTTTCCACTTTTCTCTTAATTCCAACTGTATACTATATAATCAACTGCTGTTCCAGAAATAAAACGTTTTTAAACATAAAAATATAAATTTTGCTTCTTAAAAGTGCATACACCTTGAATAATAAAACATACAAATAAATAACAGAAGTCAGTGACACATCTCATGCAGTTGTTTCTAAAATAATTAAAAAATGTATGGTACACTTTTCTTCCAGCCTCAAGAAAAGCCATCCTGCCTGCCGTATTACTGTACAACTAAAGAAGAAAATGATACAGAAATCACTATGAACAGTGCACGAACAATATCAAGGCATTCTGAGTACAGTGACAGGGACATGCAGCTTTTAAGACAACTACAGAAATTCCAGTGTAGCACTGAAGCGTTCAGGGAAGAAACTGTTTTTGTAATGGGGCTTGAATTCGATTTTAACCAGTGATGAGAGGCACAGTTGGTGAGCAAACCGAGAGGGAACACAGACGCATTTTTGGAAAGGCCGGTAGAGGACAGGAGCTTCCGAAAACCCAGGAACTGTCTTCCCATCTGGTACGAGGACGCCAGGTCACTGAGAATAGCACCTACAGGCAACTTCGCACTGCAGATTCACCCCCACAAGGCCCCTCTGCTTCGAGGGGCTTTTCCACAGGGGGATTTCCAACTTGGATTTTCACTTAGATCTTCATTCCCTCGAAATGGTGGAAATACCAGATAAGTTGTGTTTTTCTTTTCTTTTCTTTTTTGTAGGCAGCATCTTGCTCGACAGGGTAAAACCACCTGAGAAGCACAGCAGACTACTCTGAAGATGTTGTACGTGCCTTCAGCTCACCACAGATTAAAACTCGATTTCATTTGCCTCTATGGGTAACATACTGCCAAATTTTTGGATGAGTATTATTTGACTTTTTGTAATTACATGGAAAAACACAGACGGTTACCAAAAAAGGACTCCAAATAAAATGCTTCACACTCATTTTTAAACTGAAAAGAACTCCTGAAATGGCACTGCGGGTAAGTAGAGAATGAGCTGACTAGGAAATCAGGTGACATCGTGGAGTTTGCTACTGTAATTACTACAGAGACAGTCCTTCTATCAAAATCAGGAACAGGCTTTCCAAGGCCATGAATGCTTTACTTCAGCATTTTCTAACTCAGAGTGCCTTCCCAGCTCCCCTGTGGGTCTGGCCCTGTGGTGGCATCCAGGGAAAAGGCTCTGGGAAGGACGCACACCCCCCAGAGGACCATCTGCTCTGGCAAACTGAAGACCACTGAATCCCACTAGACTCAAGTATTGGGCCACCCACCAAATGCTCCAAGTACCCAAATAGGGTCTCAAATCAGAGAGGCTCCCTTATTTCAAACAGGATGTTAAATCAGTGGTTCTCCTTTTTTTCCTGTCCTCTCCAATGAAACAGAGCTTGAGTCACTCCTGAGTGCTTCACATGGCAGTGATTCTCACCACAGGGATGGTGTTTAGCACAGTGGTTCTCAATTCTGACTGCAAATTAGAAACTCCCAGGAGCTTTAAAATATATGGCAATTCCTGGGACCTTGCCCCTTCACTAGTTAGATCAAAATCTTGGGAGTGGGACCCAGGCATTTTTAGAAGTTCTCTAGATGATTCTAGTGAGTGCTGAGCATCAGAATCTCAGACAAGTCATTCAGAAGAGTCTTAACAGAACCTTCAGGAGAGTACTCGTATGAGATTTGAAAAAGCCTCCCAAGCCTGCAGTGGACCTCCCTTCCCTCCAAAATTGGGAAACACTTGTTCTGAATGTTTGTGAGATGGATCTAGAAACTAATCCACTGTAGAATGCTACCATAAATTCCATGAGCTGTCTTATTGTGACTAGTGGCTGGGAAGCTCCGAAGCTTTCCAAAACAGCTCTACGTCTCTACAAAAGCATTTTAAAATTGTTAGCACTATTAGAAGCCACATTCTCTCCTTGTGACCACAATAGAACCTTAGAAGATATAAAAAATTAAAATCTATAGAAAATGGCAGGTTATTTTTTAGAACAAAATACTTTAGGAAAGTGTTCATGCTAAATACAGTATATAAACCCGTGTGTGTTCAACATATCCAATTCCACTCCTGCTTGCAAAATACCCTTTTACATACAATCTTGCCGATACAAAAAAAAAAAAAAAGCAAGCAGCAAAGAGAAACATGTGCAAGCAAAACAAGAAAACACATTCATGCTCTTCTGTACTGATGATTAAGCCACATGTAAAAAATTACAAATTCAAAAATAGAGCTCCATAATCCAAGAATTGCCTTTTTAAAAAATTTACATTTAGGGTAGTCTACATTTTATTAGTTATTTGCATAGGTGGTAAGAACATGCTTTCTGGGTTAGATGGAGGCCATGCAAAATTGTTTTTATTACTTGGGGGAAAAAAATGACTTGTCATGCTCAAATTGCAGCAGCAAAACAAACACTTTGAGAGTTGATCAAAAGGCAGTGTGAAACACTAAGTGTTCATTTGAAGAAAGCATAGGATTTCCCCCCCAAAAATGTAGTCAGGTTTAACAGTAACATTTCCTGTATGAAAGTAAAGACCGACAGTCTGCACAGTAGCAGCTACTCTGTTTATGTTATAGGCACTGGTTTGTCAGCGAAGTTTGCTCTTCTCAATTCCAAATAACACAAGTTCAACACGCCTCACAGAATATGTGTTTTATTGAAACTGTGCTTGTGATTTGCATACTATCTCAAAAATCCAACCCAGAAACACTAATTATCTTGCCATCCATTAATTCCGATAACCTACGTAGGAAACAACAGCTTCGGCTGTTTGGTTATTTGTCAGAATGAAATGTAACGTCAGATGTCAAGCTATTTTTTAAAAACACGTTTATTTGAAGTAAGTGAGCTCTGTTCCACAGCTCTTCTTTGCTCCATTCTTCCTAAAGGCTGACACTACTGTCTCCTTGACATACTGTCCCTAGTTTTTCCCACGACAGTTACTTTGGAGCGATGGCAATTTGTCCCCGGCCCCCAACCCCCACATCCACTTTCACACACACAGTGGAAGACCAAATTCTAATGGAAAGTGACTTTGTAATGGATTTTCAACCCCTAAGTAGTAGAGACAGCTCAGTCTGAAAAAGTGGATGTTAAGAGTAAAATGTCTCTGAAGATGAAGAAGGGCACTTTTGGTTTCTGGAACAGGAGAGACTTGCTCAAGAGGACCACAGGCCTTGACCAGTTCACCAGAATCCACTTGCTCTCTTTGTTCGGGGGGGACCGTCACTCCATTTAGGGTATCACTGGCATCCCCTGGCTCATCGGCTGGGCTCCCAGGGCTCCTCAGCTACAGCGAATTCCTGATGCTTTCCACTTGCTTTTAGGAGCAAAGCAGGCCCTCAACAAATGCTTGCAGAATGAATGAATGAATGAATGAATGAGGAAAGAATGATTACAAGGGTTTAGGGCAGCTTCACAGAGAACTACAATATTTTACCAGACCACAAATACTCCCACATCCATTGCTATTGGTCCAGCGAGGTATTACTTCCTTTCAGTTAGGCTGCTTTTAGGATGGGAAAACACCAGGGCTGGGAGGTGATCTTGAAATGATGTGAGCTCAAATGTTTCGTTGTGCTTCCACACTATACAAGGGATTGCAAAGGAATGATATAGCCTCAGTGCACTGGATGTTCACAGGAAAAGAAATCAAAAATAGAAAGTTTTTTTAAAAGCAAAAAACATTAAAAAGCCACACTCCTATCAGGGATTACTTTGTGCCTACCAGGAAATGACTGCTCTGGCCCACCTGGTTATCAACCAGAAACTCAGGCCCACCATCCTTGACAGATCATTTCTAACCCCAAAGCACAGATATGCTCAATGCGCCAAACATCACCAGGAAAATAAAAAACAAAGCAAACGCCATGTCCCTAAGCTATCGAACTGAACTGAACCAAGTAATAATTTTCCCATAAGATCTTTCACACCTCAAAGACCACGTCCAAACTTTCGGGCAAATATCCTCTTCTGTGGCTTAAAGATGGTTCCTAGTCGTTATGGATGAGATTTTCATTGTTTATCAAGCACAAAAACAGAACAGCTTAAAGACGCCCAGACAATGCCACAAGGCTTCCTGACTTTTTTTTTCATTTAAATATGAAAAAAAGAAGACTAAACCCCATAGACTTACAGTTTACAGATACCGAATTTTTTTTCTAGTTCCCATGGAAAATTAAAAAGAAATCTGCAGAGTTGTTCCTTAGTTTGGTGTTTTGGGGTTTTTTTGGAAAACAGTAGATATAATGGAAAACCCATTCCTGAAGGTCTCGAGAATAAAAATATTTGCCACCATGAAAATTAAATTAGATTCTACTAACGCTTAACTGATAATAGAAAAAGGTGTTATTAAAACCCTTTGGGCAGTCAGACTATAATTCTAAGGCTGTTTCAGAGCTTCGGATAGGAGATTTCAAATGACATCTACCTCTTTGAAAGAAAGATGAGAGGCTCAAGTCAGACAAACATTCAACTCCTGATTGATGATCCCATACCTGGTGCATCCTTTCCAGGAAATAAAAGTGACACAGAAAAACCAGCAGTGGCTAAACACTGAGAGGGCTGTCAGTGTGCCCAAGGAAGCAGTGACAACACTGAGGGCAGCCAGTCGTCGACGGTCACAATACCACAGAGAGGAGAGAAGCGCTGCTTTGGGAGACCAGAAGCTGGTGCAGTGCAACGGGGACACCTAGTGAAGGGGTGAGTACAGGACTGAGTGCACTGGCAACAGGCTCATGTTCAATGAACTTCACGGAGCACTATGGTAACTTCCACAAGGTGGAGTAGCTAAGTCTTAAAAATTGCAAGGGTCTAAAATTCCAGCTACCCTCAATATCAATGGCCTCCAGACTTGCAAGTTACCTGCTAATGCCCAAAGTAGCAGCAAAATAAAGTTAGAAACCTACTGGAAATATTTCCCAAGAGGTATTCATGGGGGAGGGCGGGATGGGGAGAAAAAAAAAAAAAGGCAGTGCAGAATTCATAGCTATGCATGTGTATGTATTCTAATCACTTCACACACAGCAATACTGAAAAGGGAGGTTATAAATGGATTTGTGCACCAAGAGTTCAGGAAGAACCGGAAGGGTTTACAATTTTTTTTACAAGTCAGTATTTTAAACCATAAAAACTTAGCATGCTATACTTCATAGCAAAGCGACAAATGCTATGCAAAGAGAATCAGGGTCATGACTCTCTTGACATTTAAAAAAAGAAATAGCAAAATGGAAAAAAAAAGAAAAGCTAAAAATTGCCAGAATACCTCCAGAAATCTTGAAGAACTATGTTATCTTGCTTATCGGTGAGATTTTGGTGAGGTTCCCTTGTTTTCTGAACAAGAAATGCAATTCGCACTGACAACACCAGATGGAACATGCTCCAATCCTGCTTCTGAGTTCTGGGTAAGAGATGAAGTCTTAAGCACAGAGAAGAAATAAACGACTTACTGAAAAGCAGTCCACAACTGACACTGGCAGGGAGTATCAGAAGCGCACACATAATACTTCGTCACACACTGCTTCAACACACCATCGACTGACTTTTGGCATTAGGCATCTTCTTTCTTCTCCAAATTACAAGAAACACGGGCACGCACACACAGGGTAGCATCGAGCTTTCAGCTTCCAACACAGAAAAAAGCAACAGCAGAGAAGGAAAATGGTACAGATTCATGCATCCAGGTCAGAATCCATTTTTTTCCAGGACTCTTTCAAAAGTGTTAACTGCTCTACTACATTTCAAAATGCCAATGGCCATAGCTAGCAAATTTAGAAGGAAAACAAAATTAATCAGTGACTGGCTCTCTGGCTGTCCTATGTGCCACCTCTTAGGACATATCTTAAGAATCAAGACAGCTTAGAGTACACACATCTTTGCAGACATGAAGGTCTGAAAGACTTCAGTTCTGCCTCTAGAAATTTCTATCTGCAGCAGCTGGAGAAGCGACAGTCACTCACAGGCCACCTTCTTCGTCAACCCTTTTACTGATGTGCATCCACCCTAAACTGGCTGAGTATATACCTGAGAAACATTAGTGTGAAAATATTGCCCTTTACAGAGACTGGTAGATGGGGCCAAAGTGCAGAAAGCAAGTCTTCTCTCGGTTTGTTCATTGTTAGCGTCACAGTTTTTAGAGCTCCTGGTGCCATACAACAATCAGCTGTGAGGACAAATCCTGCTCAGATGAAACCCAAGTCAAACAACCGATCCTTCTACAGCACACGCTAATGACAGCTTAACTGGTTCAGAGGTTTCCAAACCCTAGTGTCCAACGGAAGTCATGAGAGTTCTCTAGAAAGAAATATGTACAATTGCTAAAGGGACCGCCCAGGGTCTCATCTACAATTCTTCCAGTTAGCTTGGTATCAATGCTTTGCCTACGGCTGTTATTTGGTTCAATGGCAGAATAAGGCGACGCTTTTAACAATTTGCAGTTGAATTCTACGCACACATATACACACACTCACACGAGCGCGCGCGCACACATACACACACACACGCACACCAGGCACGTGACCCAAAACATACAAAAGCATAGAGGGCTTTGGTGGGAGGGAAGGGTTCTAAATAAATAAACATCTTTACAGATAAAACACTTAGATTGCAGAAATATCACTGAGGTTTTGGAGAAGGCCGTGCAGAGGTTTGCATGCTAGAAGATAACTTTTTTGAGGATTTCTCAGCAGACTGCCTGCCACCAGGAGATGCCGGCACTCCAGAATCTAGCTGGGAAGACTTGGATTTGCGAGCGGACAGCAGGGAATGTTTAGCAGAAGCAGGGTCCTTGGAGACAAGCTGCTCTTTTCCAGCTGCACTTGCATTTGGCTGCTGGGAACCTGGAGGCTGGTAGCCTTTCTCTGCCTTGTCATCCACGGCATTCTTACCAGCCAACTTGACAGAGCTCCCACCAGCCTTCTTGGAGAGCAAGGTTGTTTTGCCAAGGTCAGTCGACCGCCGGGTTTCCTTCTGTCTCAAGGCTGACTTGAAGAAGGACAGCCCCTTGTCCTCCGACTTGCTGTCCCTCTTCAGACCAGACTTCATGTTTGCATTGGGGGAACGAAGACTGGCCATGGAGGAGCTCCTGACATGCTTTCCGTCCCCTCGGCCCTCCCCCGCCCTGGCCTGGCTCACCCGAGGGGAGTTGGGTTTAGAGCTGGAGGAGACGCTGGCTCTGTCCGAAGCCAGGCTTTGCCTGGAGCCCTCTCTACTCAAGCTCCGGTCTGAAGTCCTGCTCTTCCCAGGAGGGAAGGGGCCCCTTGCAGCAGGGCCTGAGGATTTTTTGGCAGATGTGGAGGAAGCAGTGTAAGTGAGGGAGGAAGATGATTTCTGCCTCTGGGGTGAAGGAGATGATGTGGAGTCCTGGGGTTTGGAGGAGGACTCCTTTCTGGACTGGCCAGGGGCAGGGGAGGAATGCCGTCCACTGGCCCTGGAAGAAGAATCTGCTTTGCTTCGGGAGCGGGAGGGCTTTATAGAAACTTTTACAGGAACAGGAGAAGAAGGGGATGTACTTGAAAGAGAGGATTCCTGGCTTGCCAAGACTGGTCTTCCCTTCCGCAAGCTTCTATCTGGCTCAGAAGTGCCTTTGGAGCTGGGGGATCTCTTGGCTGTGCTGTCTGGTTTCTTTGTGAGGGAGCCCGGGTGGCTTGTGGGTTTCACTTCTTTGACTGGAGAGCTGTCTACAGAATCGCTCTGATCCACATAAGCGATCTGGTTATTGTTATCAAATGGATCAGAGATGGGAGGCACATGATCCCCTTGTGCTGAGTTTTTGCTCTCTGTGTCTACAACACTGGAGTTCAATTTGCGGGTGTCTGATTCGTCTCTGAACACACCTTCCATGACAGCCAGAGGGGCCCGACCCACAGCCTTGTGCTCACGTCGGCTGTGAGTATCATTTGATTCCTGGTAACTGCTAGCAAGGTTCCTCAAGCTGCCAAAGCAAGAGATAGAGACCTTGTCATCCGCTGCCTCCCCGATCTTCTCCAAGGTGGAGGCAGAGGTGTGGATCGGAGAGTCCCCTGAGAACCGAGAGGGAGAACTGGAGCGCATCTGCAGCTTGGCGGACAGGGACCAAGAAGGTCTAATGCAATTGTCGTTAACGGCCAAGGGGCTGGTGACAGAAGATCTGGATGACAAGCTCTGACGCTGGACACTTCTCACGAATGGTCGAGTTGAGAAACCTCCTGAATGCAGCAGAGAGAATAGCATTAACCTAAACCGAAAACACGTCCCAGCAACACCTTAAGATACTGAAGATGGAAGGCAAGCAAGCCTGGTAGAATGACAGGAGTGTGACCATCACAGCCAGCATGTCTGGGGTCACAAAGGCAGCCACGTGACTTCCAACTTTTGTAAGCTCAATTCCCCTATGTACAAAATAGGGACATTCTAACTCAAAAATCAGCGAAGGGTCTCTTTACTTCTTGTTGTACGTCGGGGGTCAAGAGACTTAAAGGCTCAGACAGTTCATGCTCTAGGGTTTGTGGGCCAACCACTCAGCTCTGTCACTGCAGGACGAAAGCCACCACAGAAGACACATAAACCAATGGGTGTGGCTTTATTTACAAATAAAGACAGGGGCCATATTTCGCCCATAGGCAGTCTGCTCTAACTAACAGGATTACTATAAGAACTAAATAAAGTCCTGAAAGTCTTATGCCCACCTGGCACTTTGCAGACGCTCAGTAAAGCTCAGTAAACGTGAGCTACTGATGGAGCTTCTTCATCTAAGGACAACCAGGACCCACAGAAGTCAAGTCGCTGCTCAAGGTTACAGAGTCAGAGGCAGAGCGAACACCAGAACCACAAACCCTTGCCCCCGACTCAACGCCACATGCACTCTGGCTTGTGATTATTGACTATAACAGCAGATCCGTGGGAAAAAACAGAGACAATACACTCCTAGCCTGAGTGACTTCAAACTTCTGAAGGCAATATCCATAATCAGAACAATATACTACTCAGTGATTTCAAACTTCCAAAGAAAAAGTTCATAATTAACATAAATAACACACTTCTATTTTGAGTGCCTTAAAACTTCCTTCCAAAGAAAATATTCTAAATCAGACTCCATGCATATTGGGTACTGTAGCTGTGGTGTTTATAAAACCTTCCAGATAAGATCCCCAGAGACAGGCTCTGCTCTGTGGGCACCACCCAGCACCCCCGGTGATGATGATGCTTAGGAGGATACTGATTTCACCAACTACACTGTTTAAAAACTGACCGAGGGCAAACCAGCTTACTGTTAAAACAACAGTGAATTCTAAATTTAAAGGCTGCACTGACAAAAACCTATCTAAACAAGCAAAGGTCCACTGGCTGGTTTTCCATAAAATGTCAGGAGCTTAGTGATTCCAGTTAAGTACTATTACTTTACAAATAAAGAGGTAACAAGCCAGAAGAGGGAGCGGGGCTGGAGTCACAATGACGCAGACCTCCCCTGCCAGCCTCCTGCCGCTTCCCTCCACTTCACGTTCTCAGTTCTCACAATTACCCATCAAAAGACAAGACGCAGATTACAGCCACCAGCTGGCCGCCACAGGTTGGCCGCAGAAGGAGACTTGCTGGGAGATGAGTCACCGTCCTCATTAGAGAAGCTGAGCTCACTCTCACCTCCTCCCAGCCTCAGTGCCTGGGCTGCCTGATCCTTCCCGCACCACCTGGGGTTTCTGTCAGAACTGAGGGTTCTGCTGCCATTACTCAAGCAGTCAGTGAAGGTTAAAAAAAAGGGGGGGGGAGGTCCATTTGTATTGTTATTTCCCAAGTTTCTGTATTGTGACCATCTTCAGAATTCTTAAAAACTACCTTTATGCAAAGGCAAGAGTTTTTGCTCTTGATGCTTCTATACTTAAAAGAACATGCCACAAATTCCTCTGAAGGAAACGGAGGTAGAAAGGGGAGAAGTCAAGGGTCAGGAAGCCCCCACTGGAGCCAGCACCGTGACTCCTCCTTGCCAGGAGGCCCGGGAAAAATCACCACTTTGCAGAGTCCCCTTACAGCTTATTTTAAGGACTCTGAAAAGCACTTTGAAAGAAATGTATATATTATTGTACAGAGTTACAGCTCCAGCCTCCACGCTAGACCTTAGAAGTGGAAAATAATGAAGTGGGAAAAGAAAGTCATCCTAAAGGTTACAGAGGAAAAGTGAATGATCAGGTTTATAGAAAACGGCACTTATGACTATAACCTACAGCTACACAGCCCTTTTACCTTCTCCCAGTCTTCTTGGGCCTTAGTTCCTAAGCATGAGGTACTCTGTGCATGTCTGTGAGACACCATCATGGAAATGTGTCACAAAACCCATACCCACCATCATCTTCACTCCTCTCCCCAGCCATCTCCACCGACTCGGACAACGAGGCCAGGGAGGTACGTCTGGAGGAAGCTGCAGAGGTCACGCTGGCTTGCTTGCTCCCTGGGAGTCGGCTCACCCAGTGTTCACACAAGGAAGAACTTGTGGAGCCTGCAGTAAACGAAGCGGGCACTGAGGTCAGGTCAGAATCCCGGGCTGGTGGCTCGGTGCACACCTGCACAGAAGCGCGGCTGCCGGAGCTGGAAGGTGGCCGAGCCTATGCTGCTTGCCTATTCCATTAAGATGAGAAGGAGGGCAGACTCGCACATGTTTATAGTAGTGAAATGCAAGTGTAGGCATGGACACTTCATAATGCAAAGTGCAGGTCTTAAGTGCTGGCAATGGAATCATTCATACTCATTCTACAAATATTTAATAAGCACCTACTCCCGGGCACTGTTCTAAGCACACAGAAAAAATTCCCACACAGAGCAGATAGAAGTGGCATGCTCCGTTATCTACTTAGCCTCACTGCTTTGTGGAATAGTTAAGTCATTTTCACGATGTTAATACACAAACACACACACGCACATACCCAGGCTGCATGTCAGTCTCTTACTGTCCATTCCAGGGATGCCCTAAAATATACTCCAGAGCAACAGATACTACTCTCGAAATTGAGAACATGTCTTTAATAGACTTCAAGAGGATGTAATTTCCAAGCATATCTCAGGTTGTGGAAAGCACTGGGGGAAAGCACTAGAGCACTGGAGTTCCCACTCTTAATGGAGTGAGTGCCTACAGAGAGGTGGGTGTACTGAGTGGGGCTTGACTCCAGCAGGGGTCCACGCTGCTTCAGCCATGCCTCCTTCCAGAGGCTTCGAACTTACCTCTCACAAGTTTCAGTCCAGGGCTAATACTCCCTAACGTGATCCCAGGTTACCATGTCCCCGTCCTCAGCCACAGTCTCTTAAACTCTGCATTAAGAAGCATGCATCATCTTGTTTGGACTGTGTGGCTGTATCCAGACTAGACCCCATCCAGCTAAACTCAGCCCATCTAATATGACTATAGCATTCAACCCTTCTAATAGAAAAGGCCAACCTCATAGGGAAAAATAACTATTTCTAATGGCGCTTTACCTTTTCTAAAAGGCTCTAACACTCATTTACCTAATCTGATGCACACAATAACCCCGTAAGACAGGTATTATTAGTATTCCCACGTTACAGGTGATTAAATACGTGGCTTAGATGGGATGTGCTCCAAGACAATGATCCAACCAAAATATGGCAAAGCCAAGACTCATTCTCTCTTTTAGAGTAGCAGGCCATACTGCTTTTCCATTCATCCATTCATTCATTTATTCATTCGCTCATACCACAAGCAAACATGGTGAGCTCACTTTGAGATAGGCTCTATCCACTTCCATGTGAACTCTGCTGGTTCACATGTTGCATCCCTGTTTTCTTGACCTCAATCATTTTGGCTTCCGGATTAAGTGTAAATGTGAGGATTTATCTGATTAACCCCACGGAGTCATGAGACCTTGTGGAGTTCTCTGGACCATTCATTACAATCTTCTGTTCTAGAAAAACCTGCCGAAGAATAAGTTGGCCTTACCTGCCACTGAGCTGTTGGCCGACCATGACGGAATAGCCGTCCGCCTCTGGTAGAAAAGGATGTACGCAGTCTGTGTGCAGACCTCATCTTCTGACAGCTGCTGCACATCGCTGTCATCAAAGCAGTACCACAGGCCATCCACAGAGTTCTTACAGTACGCTGCCAAAAAAGAGCCTGTCATCAGTACCAGGAAAGGAGGGTGCTAGCCACCTCACTCTGCCCAAAGACACTTGTGTTTTGGCTCACATCATTAATTGAAGAGCTTTCTAAGGCTGCATGTAATATGGTTAAAAAAAAATTTCAAATTGTCTATCACACTCAGGCAAAATGTTTCAGGGAATTCTAAATTCCAGATGGACAAAACTCTCTTTAATCTTAGAAAACACAATATACTCATTTATTTAAACCAGTGAGCTTCAACCTGGGACAATTCTGCTCCCCTAGGGACATCTGGCAATGAATGGAGACATTTTTGACTGTCACACTAGAGGGTAGGGTGCTACTGGCATTGAGTGGGTGACTGGGGATCCTGCTCAACATTCTACAATGCCCAGGATAGTCACCGCCGCAAGAATTATCCAGCCAAACTATCAAGAGTGCTAAGGCTGGGAAACCCTGATATAAGCATGTTATCACATTTTAATATTTATTAGCGATAGAAAACAGAACTAGAAATAAGGATACTAATACTACCAGCAGCTAATATTTGTTTAGCACTTATTATGTGCCAAACTTCTCAGCTAATCTTATGAGATTTGTTCTATTATTATGCCCATTTTACAGAAGCTCAAAAAGATTAATCGGTTTGCCCAAGGTCAAGCAGCTGGTGCAGGGCGCAGCTCATAACAGATGAATCTAGTCCCTGAGCTTACACTTAAGCCACCCCACCCTGCCTCCCTCAAGGGTAGCACAAACAAAGACCCAGAAGTCCCCTGGCAAACTAAGAACTTTTGAGCTCATAAATGCATGCATGTTTCTCTCCAGTTCAAATTCTAAGCCTGAGATAGAAATAATGACCATTCAAGTACCAACAAAAGCAGACAAGAACTTAGTGTTCATGAAGCTATGTGATCTTAAAAGGATATATCAAGGGGTGTGATAAGCTTGATCCAGAGGGATACGTTCTTATCACTCTTTCTACAAATACCCATTTATTGGAGTGAGAATGAATGAGTGCTAGAATATTTCACTGAACACTCCAGGAGCAGGGCACGTAGTGTCCTAGAGCCCTGGAGTTCCCACTCCAGTGGCGCCAAAGGGTGACTCCCTTGTAGGCAACAGCCACGTTTGTCAGTATGGAACCTTAAGAAATTTAAGGGACCCAGGTGAGGAGGGGCTACACTGGACATGTCCCTGAAAAGAAGAGCAGAATAAGAATCTTTGATCATGGGGAGGGAAGTCATGGATAGCTATGAACTCCTAGAACCAGAAGGGGAGAGAAGTGGAGAGAGAGGCAGCACAGGAGCTAGGAAAACAGCAACTGGCCAGTGGTGTCAGGTCAGACTTGATATAGAAATGACCCGGCTGGCGAGGCGGCTGCTTGTCTAGAGTGGGACACACACCCGAGACACAGTTACAGAGCAGCCCAGCACTTACACCGCAGTGTTTCTCTTCAGGGTGGTCTGTTCTCAGTCACAGCAAGGCAACTAAGGCAGCAAGGCAAATCACTAATGGTTTCAGTGTTATTTACAAAATAATTCTGCTTGCTTTTCTTCCTGGCACTAGCTTCTCAATTGTTCTCTAGACAAATGCTACTCAAATTGTGGTTCATAGACTGGTCTCAGTCCACAACAAGATAAGCACCCAAACTGAGATTAGCATTAAATAGCAATCTGACGCTGTTTTGATATTCTTACTGTATTTTTACAAAGGCTGTTTCATGAAAAACTGGAAATTTTAAAAAAGAAAAAAGGCACGTTCTTCATCAAGGAAGTCTGATTTAGAATTCATACACGAGTTAGCCATACAAGTACTATGTGATTATAGCTAGAACTAGTGCAAAATAGAATTCCAAATAAAAACTTAAAAACATGTTATCTTGAATTCAACAACACTAAGGCATTTAAAATGTTCTCTAAACTAAAACCGTAAACTTTTATATATCAATCAAAAAAGTAGTGGTATGACCTAGGATCACAAAGGGGAAATAAGGCAGAAAGTGCCTAAGCTCTTCCTAGGTAACAACAGGTCCCGAGAGGCAGTCCTGCACCCTTATAGCTCACTGGCGTAGTCACCAAGTTCATGTGAGGTCACCTGCTGTAGGTCACAGAAAGTGGAAGAGGTGTCTAGCTTCTAGCCCATGTTCCTGTCTCTAAACTATAGGACCTCCAAAGTACCTGCGGGTTTTCAGGTATTTTCCAAAGCCCACTCTATATAAAGAGGAACAAAACAGGATAAAATCCAGTTCTGTCTTACTTTTTCTCAACAATTTCTTGCTAGAAAGTACATTTTCCTGAGAAATAATATTATCAATGGAAGACACTTTCTCTACCGACAGCAGGTTACTATCCCCACAGCTTCTCCTGTGCCTCCAGCACTCTGACCACATTCTCGTGGCCCCCTGCCGCGCCCGCTATGCACATTTCCACCACAGAACCTACGACACATTACTGATCTTACGTATCATCCGGCCCTCTATCGCCCTAGCTGATTATGCTCCTGGAAGACAGAATTAAGGCCTGCTTGTTTCTGATGCCATCTCTGTTGTGAGCCCATGGCAAGCTATGTAGGATGTGGTCCATGAATGTTTACCTAAATAGAACCTACCAGTATAATCACGACAGTGTAAAATAATGGCCAAAACTTACAGAAAAACACTGGAAGAAATATTACCTACATACAAGGGATACTATCATTCAGCCTTAAAAGGAAGGAGATTCCGACACATTTAGAACACGGGTGAATCTTACAGACACTATGCTGCATGAACTAAGCTGGACACAGCTTAATTGTTCCACTTACAGAAGGTTCCAGGAGTAATCAGATTCAGAGAGACAGGAAGACTGGTGGTAGCCAGGAGATGGGGGGAAGAAGGCAGAGGAGAGTTGCTGTTTAATGTTTCCCTTTGGAAAGAAGAAAACGTCTGGAGAGGGGTGGTGGTGAGGGCCACGCAACAACATAAATGTACTTAATGCCAATGAGCTGCAAACTTCAAACGTGGTTCGAATGGTCAATTTTGATATGTACATTTATCGCTACTTTTAAAAATGTTACCAACGGTTATTTTTGAGTGATGAGCCCATGGATGATGATAATGTTCTTTCTCTCCCTCTCTCTAGTCTATAAATTTCAGATAATGAACAAAGTCACTTTTAAAAAATGAAGAATAAATTTAGCCTTGAAACAAAAAAAACTCTTCCAAGTCACTTTAAAGACTCTATGAAGCTGGTTCATATAATCACTCCAAATAAGCAAGAAGCTAGAATTTCAAGGAGGTGGAGTGAAACCTTAAATGTGGAGCACAGGGGAGGTAACCACAGTGAGTTCTTGGTGGCCCAGACAGTGCTGTCTGCACGCACCGCTCGCCAGTCAGGTCAGACAATTATTGGACGATCCAACTCAGGAAAAGGAAGAATTTTCATTTATTTGCTCTTGGATAGCAATCCAGAGGATGAAACTGCCCTCAAAGTTGGCACACTGCCTACTGGAAGAGAAAGGGAATTTTTAAAGCAAAAGTAACCCTGTCAAAAGCAAAAGCTGTCTGAAGGAAGGGTCAGCATAGACACCCGGCCTCTCGCACTGCAGACCTGTGTAGTGCCCCCCTTGCATGGTGCCATGATGATTGCACACAGCATACAGGTCATAGACGTAGTCCTCAGGGTCCCTCCCGAGTCCATAGGGCCGTCTCCATGGAGACCAATGGGATGGCAAACTCCAGCTGCTCTGACTTCTCTTAACCACATGAGGTGTCATATCCAGGCCAGTCAAGGGGAACTTGACCATGTTCTGAAGTTTCACACGCCTGTCTCCTTCCTGTTGCAAGAAGAAAAACAAGTTCTGATGATATTTTCATGCAAGTAGATGGGAGATCAGTTTTGTGTGGAATGTGGACCCTATCAGCTAGAGTGGTTTGAATTACCTATCTGATGTTTCCCAAGGCACATACAAATAAGGAAACTCACTAACAGTTTGAACTACCTGGAGGAACAGGTTGTAATACCACAAAAGTAGAATAAGCAATGACCTACGTATAAGGGGTCATGAACCTCTGAGTCTCCATTTCCTCATCTGATACAGGGTTTTTAGGTTTTTGACTTACAGAATGACATTATCAGGCAGTTCATCCTGATACCTCTGTCACAGAGGCATGAACAAGCGACGGAGTAATCATGTACGTGAGAGACGACGCACAATGCCGGCACAGAAGAGCGCTGGATAAGCAGTGTGCCCTTTTCCTCCCCACGTCCTCCAACAAGCATGTTACTGCCTAACACTGACTTAATATATTCATTTAGGTGATAATCTTGGGTAATCTGTACTTTCTATTGAGGCCACTGGGAAATCCTCTGAAATCCAACCATTAGCTCAATGGCTGTTTTCTAAATGTTTCCTATCTATGGGAGCTTTAAGAAATTAACCAGGCACAGCTAACATCCACCCCAAGGAACCAAGGATCTATTAAGAGAAGGAAAATGTTCATAAGAGAAAGGCGGGATGCGCCCTAGATGGTCAGGAAGGTCAGACTAAAGAATCTGGACCTTGTTCTGCAGTCAAGCACTGAGGCTTGAGGGAGGAGGGGACATCATCAGAGCTGTGTGAGCAGTGCACAGGATGTGACATGAAGGAGCAGCTTAGGTTAGGAAATCAAGTAGAAGACAATGTGACTGCAACCAGCTGGGCAGTCTCACAGGTCTGCAGGGCAGGCTGACAGCATGAATGGGGAGAAGGGGACACACTCAGGAGACCATGCAGAGGCTCAGCCAAGCTCAAGAGGTGACTGGCTATAGGGGAGGGCCAAGAAAGAAGTCAAAAGCAGCGCTGCAGTTTTGAGTCTGAGGTGTGGGCAGTGTGAGGGCATGCCTCCTAAAGAAAGAGAAAGTGAAGGAAGTTAGTGTGTGTGTGTGTGTGTATGTGTGGAAGGGGCCAGAGAAGTCTGGGCTCTGAACATCACTAGCTTTCTACCTGGATCCCAATGGAAACATGCAGTTGGGACATTCCTTACTATTGTAGGAGCCAAACCCCAAACCTCTGAGTGAAAGCCCAGCCCTAGGGATACGGTGCATGTCACCCCAGACACCTCGAAAGCCCAGCCCTAGGGATACTGTGCATGTCACCCCAGACACCTCCACTTCATCAGCAAGTCCTCAACATCTTCTGATTCTATTCCGGTCTTATCTCCATTGCCACTGCTCCATACAAGCCAGCAGCATCCCTCCCCTGGGCAGCTGCCATGGCTCCTTTCAGATCTCCCTAGCTTCACAGGTACAGCCTCACATTCTCCACATGGCAGCCAGAATGGTCTCTTCAAATCACAAATTTGGTCATGTTGCTTATCTGGTTATAACCCTTTATCAGAATCCCACTCTGCCTGCAAGGGTCTGCTTGGCCAGTGTCTGCACACGCCTTTAACCTCAACTCACAGCTTCCCCCGCCCTCTGGAGCTCCAGCCAAACTGACCTGCTTTCAGTCTCTGACACGTGCTATCCATGCCTAGGGCTCAGTGCACACTGCTCCCTCTGCCCTGGTGTGCCCGCAGCCCTGTTGCCACCTCACCTGGGAGATGCCTCCTCCTAATCTTTAAGATACAAACCTTAAAGCTAGGCCTCAGGCACTCCATAAACATTTACTTCCTCTTAACCTCTCCTACAACGGGGCCTCGGGGAATAGACAGCCTTTTTTTGAAAAACTGACTCAGAGTAATTCAGCTCAAAGCAGCTTTTCTTCGTATATATTTATGACTCATCTTCCCAACTATATGACAGCTCCCTGGGAGCAGGATAACACCCATTATTACTTTAGGTACAAAGGGAATTCTACCCACCCCAGAAAGGAGCTCTACTTTTTTTTTTCCAATCCCAAAGTACACTTACCAAAATTTAAAACACAACATTCACAAATCTAAAGCAAGTCCTCAAAAACAAAGTAAAATATCTGTAGTATGAACTAAAATGTTTAGAAATTAAAGGGTTACAGGATGCTCCAATTTTGCTTTGGGTAAGAAGCAACTTTGGTAAAAAGAATCAGGGGGCAGATATGTCTGTTACACCATGGACAGACACACTACATCAAACAGGGACACCTGAAGAATCCCCACGCAGCCCACCGTAAGAAACGCCGTCACAGCTTTTCTCACTAGGACAGAGGATTTACCTACCTGTCGAAATCTCTTGAGATGTATAATAAGCACATCAGGCAGAGTCCAGAGGCTTAATGTAATGCTCCCCTGCTGCAGCTGCTTACAGTGCGGGCAACGCCAGGCGTCATCTGGGGCGAGCTGAAAACAAGCAGCACAAAACGACTTCTGGTAAGCACCACTTGACTCGAGACTTTCTAGAGGAGACCGCGGCACTCCCTTCCTGGTCAGGGCATGGTGTGATTCAGAATCTCACTGGAAACCACATATGATGGGGAGTCAATGAAAAAGCACAATTGCAAGAGGCACCTGGCCAGAGCTGGCCCCCGAAGATTTGCTGAATATGTTATTCCTCAAAAAGAGATGACTGAACAGGTAAATATTCCACCGAGGACATTCAATGTCACAGAAGAACCTCAAATTCCACAAACTCCCAAACTCAACCTCTGTTGCCTTTCCATCAACACACTTCCTCTTCCTCTATGTCCTTACCTCAGCAACCACCACCACCACCCACCAAAGTTAGCACCCGCGGCAGGGGTAGGGATGGGCATCGCAAGCCTTCAAACCCTTTGCTCTTCCTCTGGTTCCACATCTATCCGAAGTAATTGTCCCCACCACAGCTCACACCTGCCTCCTCTACTCCATTCCCACGGAGATGGCCTTAATTCCAAATCCTCACCCCTGCTCTTACCTGGACCTCTGCAAGTCTCCTAACCGTTCTCTCCCCCCAAACACTGAACAGCTTTAAAGAATGCCCCCACCTCCTGCTAGCAACAAGGTCTTTCTGAGGCTTCAAGTCCACGTGTGTCATCTCTCCAGGCAAGGCTTGCGGGATGTGGACACATTCAGTTAGAGTTGCCCATGCCCCACGTCTGGTGAGAGATTTCAATCCCCTCCTGAGTTCAGAAGATGCATCGGACTGAGGGCCATGAGAGTGATGAGGTAAGGAAACCACGGTATGGATGAGAGTGCCCGCTGAGATGGAACAGACACAAGTCAAGAACAGAATCTTGGGGAAATGCCTCTTTTTAAACAAAATACTAAAGCTGAAAAACCACCAGAGCCTGAGGATGTATAGTCAGAAAAATAGGCAAACCAGATGCGCTCTTTTTTATGCACACCAAGGAGAGAGAACGGCAAGATCCTGGAGAGATCGGATGGAGATGGAGCAAAGGCCACAGAACTGGGCAAACCAGGGGCCACCGAGAGTTTGAGAGGACAGTGTCAGAAGCGCAAGTCAGATGCAGGGAAGGAGAGAGCTGAAAGCACTAAAGGGTAATGAAGCAGAAAGGAGGAGGAGAAAGGCAGGCCCAGTCACTGGAAAGGAAAACAGAATTGAGGGGATTTTTTTTTCATGACAGGGAGACCCAATCATGTTTGTAGGAAACATGGGGAGAAATAGAAGTCTGGGTGGATGGAAGTGGCTCAGACACTTAGACTTACTGGATGACAGTGTAGGTCCCTGCAAGTCTGCACCTCTCTGTGACAGTAATAGTCTCCAAATGTGGGCATCCAGCCCAGGCCTTGTGGTAAAGGCACAAGTTGTTATTTGTTTTGTTAACTTCTAATATAGATACTTACATAAGATACAGTAAGAATGTCCTGACAATGTCTAACAGCGGTGACATTTTCTAAAATGTCTCTGATTTCTGCACTTTTCTTCTTGCAAACTGCTACAAAGAGCTCCTGGCCCTACAGATCATATTCGGAGCACCACTGGTCCAGCTCACTCTGCCCAGCAAACGAAGGCCAGCCATCTCAGCAGGCAGCTGTTTCATTTTCAGATGGTCAGAGAGTTCTTTCTCATATTAAGACAAATACATTCTCCCTTGTGTTTCCAATCTTTAAGTTCTGCTTTTTAGATAGAATTCAGTCCAATCCCTCATCCACAGACAGTCCTTGAAGTGCCTAAAAATAACTATCAGGTCCCCACTTAAGTCCGCCTCTGTCAAAAGATATTCAGTGCATCATAGTTTCCAGATGCACCATCTCCTAGCTGCTCTCTCATGCCCTGGTTTGTCACTCTTTTAACCACGAACATTTAAGGTAATGAAAAGAGCAGCGCTATCACCATCTGAGTTCTGGGCTGGGTTTAAAAGTATCCATGGGGCACCTGGGTGGCTCAGTCGTCAGGCGTCTGCCTTTGGCTCAGGTCATGATCCCAGGGTCCTGGGATCGGGCCCCACATCCGGCTCCCTGCTCGGCGGGAGGCCTGCTTCTCCCACTCCCACTCTCCCTGCTTGTGTTCCCTCTCTCACTGTGTCTCTGTCAAATAAACATATAAAATCTTCAAAAAAATAAAAAAATAAAGTATCCTTAAGGCAGCTGACTATGGCTGACACGTGACACTGAGAATCAATACTGAGCTTCCAGACAACTACACCCAAAGTTACACCTCATGGCCTGCTGCTAAGTCTCCTTGTCTCCTCCTCTGTACGTGTAGTTATTTTTGGACCTGATAACTGAACTGCTCCAGTTATACTCATTTATTCGTTCATTCTTATGTACTTACCAAATGCTTTCTCTGTGCCAGGCACTGCTTATAGATGCTACGGATATACAGATGCTAGGTTATGCTAGGACAGATTCCCACAACTCTCTTCCTCAGGCCTGTGTCCCAGTCACACTGGTCTCATTCCTGTTTCTCAACGACATCCAGTTGCTTCCTTGATTTACTTATTTATCCCCACTAGACTATAAAGAGCCCAAAGGCAGAAACACCACCTGGCCTGGTACATAGTATGTACTCAGTAAACATTTACTGAATGAATGAATCTCTACTAAAATGTATCTTGCCAGCTTGAACTCATCCTTCTAGATCAGTGAGATGTTTTGTGGAATACCAATGTTGTCATCTAGACGATCTGATCAGTTTTAAGCTCTGTGCCATTCTCAAACATCTCCAAAATTAAAAAGAAAAAGAGTGGGAAAAAAACCCCAAATAGGACAAAGTTCCAAACAGAGTCTACCATCTACCCATTTTAAAGCCAACTAACTGGGGCGCCTGGGTGGCTCAGTCAGTTAAGCATCTGCCTTCAACTCAGGTCATGATCCCCGGGTGCTAGAATCAAACCCCACATCAGGCTCCCTGCTCAGCAGGGGGTCTGCTTCTCCCTCTCCTCTCCTCCCTGCTGTGTTCTCTCTCTCTCATATAAATATGTAAAATCTAAAAAAATTTTTTTATATTAAAAAAATAACGCCAACTAACTATTTTATAATTAGGCCCCACACTGAAAAAGAAAAAATAGGTCTTATAAAAAAAAAACTATTATTAAAGGAAATAGCTATGAACAGCTTGGGGGCAAAAGACTCTGCGAGAATATTAGAAGTATTCTCAAATACTTAAAGGATAGACAAGTGGAAGAAAAGTAAGACTTGTCCTCAAATATCCTTAACAAACTCAGGAGAGAGAACGCCTGTTGGCTGCAGTAACCTGGGGCCCATTTCAGGGCAGCCTCCATGACCATCAGAGACATCTAGAGAGGAAATGGCATGTCTCTTGAGTAGAGACTAATGCCTCATAACTAAGGTATCCAAACTGGCTGGAAAATCACCTATTTGCAATTAGGTAGAAGAACTCAACCTTTAGAATAAAGGAGTTTTAAAGTCCCCTCCGACCCTGAAATTTCAGGGTTCACTACATACAAGAGTGAGCAGTAACAATTAGTCAAAATTATGATCCTAAACATCAACTCAAGATTAGATGAATGCCAAGTACTCTAGTCAATGTGCATAAACCTAAAGAGTTTTAAACCACACAGGCCTTGGCCCCATCCACAGAGACTTATTTATCCATGTATCTGTCCATTCTTTCATTCAAATATTTACTGAGTCCCCTCTATCTGCCAAGCACTGTGTTGAGCGGTCCAAAGCATGCTGTTTGATAGAACTTTCCATGTATATCCGCTGCAGCTAAGGAACTGAATTTTTAATTTTACTTCATTTTCATTAATTTAGTTTAAATTTAAATAGGTTCTAGCACCTATGTTCTTAGCGCCAAAAAATTAAGAAACACTATTCTGGTTACTAGGGCAAATGATTTAAAATCTCTAAAATCGAGGGGCACCTGGGTGGCTCAGTTGGTTAAATGTCTGCCTTCGCCTCACGTCATGATCCCATGGTCCTGGGATTGAGCCCTCCGTCGGGCTCCCTGCTCAGGGGAGAGTCTGCTTCTCCCTCTCCCTCTGCCCCCCACCCACTTGTGCTCACTCTCTCATGTGCATGCTCTCTCTCGCTCTCAATAAAGTCTTAAGAATAAATAGACAAAATCTCTAAATCGAAACAAAAAAATGTATTATCGTTAAAAAGGGAAAATATTAACTATGAAGGTTCACTTCTAGAGCATTTTAATCAGTCAAAATTTTCTAGTAATCTAAACTACTTTTTGTTAAAGTCCTAAAAGAGACAGCACTTAGATGCCCATCAAGTGTGCAAAACTTACATGAGTGCAGAATGTCTGGGGACTTTTCTGGGGCATCATCTGCTTCTCTCGTGTCATCCTGCCCCATCACCCCCGCCCCCTCCCCACCCAAGAAGCGCTGCCAGGCGCTTACCCGCTCCTCTTTGGTGTAGAGCTGGAAACACTGGGATAAAGTGCAAGTCTGAGGCTGATGATGACGCTCCCTCTGCAGACGGACGCTTTCTGCATCAGGAATATATTCATCTTCAGTATTTACAAACAGGCTGCAATGAGGGAGGGGGTGGGTATTTATTAGAGGATGTCTTGCAAAACTGACCTCAAAACTGCAGCTTCACAATGTGACTGTAAATTTATAATCAAAAAGAACCAATGTGTAATGAAAGCAAACAGGTTACCCAACTGGTCATCCAACTTCTCTCTGTTTCAAAATATGCTTGAAAAGTTCTGTATCTATAAAGATATTTTCAAGAAATAACTTGGGAGTTGGTTTTCATGGGAGTGGCCATGAACTATTAATTCATATATTCTTGTCCTGTGTATCTAAGGGCATTTGACATAATTTACAAGAGTTAATGGGCCTATAGTAAAAATAAAAGGGGCAGCTGGGTGGCGCAGTCAGTTAAGCATCCCACTCTTGATTTCAGCTCAGGTCCTGATCTCTGGGTTGTGGGATTAAGCCCTGAGTTAGGCTCCTTGCCCAGCGTGGATTAAGATTCTCTTTCTCTCTGCCTCTCCTCCCCTCCCCCACCTCTCCTTGAGCGTGCTCTCTCTAAAAGTTTTTAAAAAAGTAATTGGCCCTGTCAAGTAATGAATGAATAGTTCTGTCTGATCAGCATCCAACAAATACTCTGAGGTTTTTGAGATCCAGATAACTGGTTAACTAAAGGATTAGCAGTCCACTTGGATACTTAAAGAGAGATTTGTTTTAGCTAATCTGAAAGATCAAAGGGATGCTATTAAAATGATCATTAAAACAATGATTCTATAAGTACTAGGTAAAAAAAAAAAATACTTACAAATCTTTTGTTTCCTTGTCCCATTCTACCACTAACTTCACATGAGCGGTGCCACCTGGTCCACAAGATTTTAATGCCCTAGAGCACAGAGATGGAAGTCACATATTGTGTTCTAAAGAAATGATTTTACCTATGTGATTATGTCCTATTTGAAATTCGATATCATAAATTGCGATTACTGAAAATCTTCATCATCGTTCCTTATCAGAAAAAGTTTCCAGTGAGACCATTATGACCTCGTATCTAGAATAACTAGGTTACAATTGGACTGAAAAATCCTTAAATTAAAATGTCCAGTATAGGGGTGCCTGGTTGGCTCGGTAGGTTAAGCCTCTGCCTTCTGCTCAGGTCATGATCCCAGGGTCCTGGGATCGAGCCCCACATCGGACTCTCTGCTCAGCAGGGAGCCTGCTTACCCCTTCTCTTTCTGCCTGCTCTCTTCCTACTTGTGATCTGTCAAATTTATAAATTTTTAAAAATCTTAAAAAAAAAATGTCCAGTATAGAAATAAAGAGATTGAAAGAAATTAGTCTCATGTTATAAGGCTGTTCACAATCACTTTTAGATATTCTTTATGACCTTTGTAATTTTTTGTCTCATTTCTCACAAACCCAGATAGAGACCAGACAATAGTTCCTCTGGAAACAAAGTCTGCTCCTGCATCTCTCCTTCTCCCCCATAAACCAAGCACAGAGGTAGCAGAATGAAGTGACAAAGTCTACTGAGGGAGAGGAGGGACAGAAAGAAGGCTCAAAGGAATGGAATGATCAACAGAGGGCACCACACATGCAAAGGCACACACGAAGCTGTGCCACACGTTCCAGCAATCCTCGCACTCTGATACTACTGAAAGTCTAAGATGGGAGGAGGAGAAGAGCGGGGCCTGACAAGTGGTAAGTAGCAGGGTTCAAACCGTGTAGAGCTTCATACACCGTGGGAGTCAGACTTTATCTTTTAAACTATAGGTTTCCATTTAAGATTTCCAGGAGGAGGGGCGCCTGGGTGGCTCAGTGGGTTAAGCCTCTGCCTTCAGCTTAGGTCATGATCTCGGGGTCCTGGGATCGAGCCCCGCATCGGGCTCTCTGCTCAGTGGGGAGCCTGCTTTCCCCTTCCCCTCTGCCTGTCTCTCTGCCTACTTGTGATCTCGCTCTGTCAAATAAATTTAAAAAGTCTTTAAAAAAAAAAAAAAAGATTTCCAGGAGGAGAGTGGCAGGATGAGAATTCTACTTTGGATAAGTTCCATCCTGACTGAATATTAAAATGTAATTTAGCTGTAGTCCTGGGACATACAATAATTTGATTTCCTGACAGGACTACTCCAGACTTCTCTGATTTCAAAAAAGATCATATATATCATACTCAAGTATGAATAAAAAGTAAAATAAGTAGACTTAATTTCTAAACAAGCCTAAAGAGCCTGCCACACTGAGGTAGAAATTATACAAGACATCACTAGAAATTACACAGGAGCATTAATAAAATTCTACAAGGTGACTGATTGATTTTTACCTTTCTACTGTTGGGTGGCACAGCGGCTGCTCCTCCTGGGGCAACAAGTATGTTATCCCCACAACACTGACAACACGCAAACTGAATGGACACACCTGCGTCAAACAATAAAGGAAAATGTGGCTGAACTGTTCTTCAAGGGCATGTGCGTCACAGTGGCATTTCCAAAACAGATTAGACGGACAACAAACGGTTTTGCAAAATGCTTCTCTCTGATATTCTGTTAGGCTGTCGAGCCACTCTTACACACTTTAAAGATGATGTACCTAAATGCAATTTACATAGCCAAATATGTTACGCAAGACAAGTAATATGTTGCTTTAGGCTGAACCTTAATTGAATGTAAGTCCTCCAGGGATACCGTCATATAGTAATCCTAATTTTGAAAATACACAGATAGCTGTTCTACAAAATCTCTCAAAGCTGGCCATGTACTAATCTTTATTAGATAAATATATATTATAAAGAAATACCTAGCAATTCAAAGAAATTCTGGCAGTGGCCAGGAACTGAGGGGTAAATTCTTAAGTCTTGAAAATGTGAACACAGCTGACTTTACCAAACAGCTATCCACCAGGGCTCCTCAACATCCCAGCTCAGCACCTGGTCTACCCTAAGTGCAGAGGTCCGAAATTCAAATTTCACCGCAGTGACTGTTTCTTCACTTGGGTACACACGCATGCTATGCTGGAGTGTCAAAATGCTTACTCACCTGGATGCAAACCGTGGGCCTCAGGAAATACTTCATCTTCTCCAAGATTTCCTTCTGCAAAAGGTCCCACGCTATTGTCTTCTCTAAGTGCAGCACAAAAGGCAGTCCAAATCTAACATACATAAATACTGCAATCACCTTAAAAGTATGGCAATCCCTTTAATGCGTAACTCTTCATTCATGGTCTCTTAAAATGGAATGACTATATTATTGGGTTTAGGACAGTTCTCAAAATAAAACAGGAAATTTAATAGTTACTCCCATCAGTGGATGAAAAAGTCAGCAGAGAAGCTTAGGTTTCTAAATGACATTTATCAGTTCATGTGCCAAAATGGCTTCTCAGGGGTACCAGATAGCAAGAGGACTGGATCAACGGATATGGTAAGGAAAGGGGATGGTTGAGGACATGGTCTGGCAAACAGCATGGGTCCACATATAAGGGGCTGTGTGCTGCAGGAATAGACAGGACTGGAAGGTCTAGCAGGCAGGTGGCCATAGCCTGGCTGTCTGACAAGGAAGTCACTGGCAAGCAAGTGATCCTGAAAGTCAGCTTCCAGCCTACGGTAGAAGCCATGTGCCCCTGCCCATGCTGCAGCCCCCGGGGATTTTTTTTTTTAATTAAGCCCCCAAGATTCTGCTGTAATCACTCTGGTACAGGGGCTGGGCACAGAGATTTACTGAGGAACCCCCAGGTGGTTCGATATGCAGCCAGGGCCGAGGACTCCTGGCCCAGGGGCTCTCTCACCCAAGCCTGGCCACTCAGACCTATTTGTGCCCTACGCATGTCTTACTCATTCTCTATGCAGTCAACCCCCTCCCCTGGAAAACCCCTCCACCCTTCCTCTAGGCCACTTCCTACTCACTCACATCAAGACCCAGTAGAGGGATTCTTCTCTAGGAAGCACCCTGTTGATTTGTTCCCTGTGCTGTCTGGGCCACAGCACTAACTCCACCATGCTACAAATACTGTCTATCTGTCTGCCTCCACCAGTAGACAGTTACCTGAGAGCAGGAACTGTGATTTATTTACCACAGTGATCCAAACAGCCAACGCCCAGAAATCAATACGTGCTTAATGAACGAACGAAGGAGCCAAGAGATAAACCCTGACTCAGGCTGACAGAGATGCACTCAGATCAAGAAAGCCATTCCTAACAGCCTCGGTCTACACAGGGCAGTACTCCACAAACAGCGCTGTGATGTGAAAGAAATTACAGGCACATGGAAACCGGCTCCTCCTATTTTTCACATGGCCGCATCTTCACTTGTAAGAGAAGAGCATCACAAAAGGGACTCCACAGGTTCTTTATTTTATATCAACACACTGAGCTGCCTTTCTTTCTGCCCCTTAAACATGCCAAGTTCCCCTTAGTCTCAGGGGTTTTGTACTCATGTTCTCTCCCCCAAGGAGCCTTCTCTCTGGAGGCTCACATCACTTACACTGTCTCCTCAGCTCCATGCTCCTTCCTCAGGTGGACCTCCCTGTCCCCCTCTCTAGAGGGGTCTGGCCGCCCCCCGACCAGCACACTCTGCCACCCCAGCCCGCTTTCTTATCTTCTAAGCAGTGAAGACTGTCTGAAGTGACCTGTGTTTACTTGTTTACAGTGGGTCTGTCGTCACTGGGATGTAAGCTCCACAAGAACACAGTCTGTCTCATTCACTGCCCCATGCCAGTGCTGGAACAGTGCCCAACACGTTGTAAACACTGAAGTATTTGTTAACGAATATCATAAATACACAAATCAACACGTTTCGTACCTACATTAACCATTATTAAATAAGGAAGTTATTTCGAAGAAACGTTTTAAAAGACTAATAAAATGCTATTCTGACAAACAGCAGAAAGAGAGTCCTTTGTCCATGAAACATATCCATATTTTGTTATTACTCAGGTTACAATACTACTGTGACAGAGCTGCCTTAAAAGATAGTCTAAAACTCCTATAAATTTTTAGCAGGAAACAGATTTGAGAGAGATTTGCAACTCCCGATTTTCTGACTTAAGCAGCTAAATGAATAGTGCTGCCATTTGCTGAGACAGGAAATACTGGAGGGCCAGATTTATAAAGAGAATCAGTTCAGTTTGGAACATAAGACTGAGATGCATGTACCATTCAAGTAGATATGTTAAGAATTTTTTTAAAAGGGGAAAAAAAGCTGTTAAGAAAGTAGCTGGATATAGGCCTCCAGGCCCCACGAGGAACCTGAACTAAATATAAACACATGAACCAAGACTTTAACAACTAGATGAGCTTGCAGAGCCTTTCTAATTCTGATTCTATCATCCTAATTTTATATTCTCCCCCTCCCAAGCCCTCAAATCAGGTCAACTAATACACACATTCTTTCTAAATATCCGAATCGAAAATCAATAAAAGTAAGGGTTTTTCATCCTTACTTTTTAAAATGTTTGAAAATACTGAACTTTTAAAGTTTCAGCACTTATTAGTGAGCCAGTTTTTACCTTTTCCCTTGCTGCCCAGTGCACGCTCGGTTACACACTAATAGAACAATCTTGTCGTTTCCTGCTCTTGTCGGGGGCAAGTCTGTTTTCCCTTGCTTTGCTGCTGCCTGTGTAGGAGAAGACAGTCGATGATCCAAGCCAAATTTCAAGTGGTTTAGATTGTTGTTTAAGTGGATTCCTGGAAAAAAAAAAAAAAGAAGAGAAAAAGAAATTTGTCAATTCAGAATTCTTTTTATTCATTACAAAGAAATTCACCCAAAAGAGAAATTAAGAAACTGCATTATGTAATTTAAACTATAATTTAAAAAAATGATCTACTTTGAGATAACTTCTCTAGCCATTAAAATAATTTTTTCTTTTTCTCTTTCTTTTTTTTAAGTAGGCTCCATATCCAGCGTGGAGCCCAAGTGGGGCTTGAACTCACAACCCTGAAATCAAGAATCTGAGCTGAAATCAAGAGTCAGAGGCTTAACCGACTGAGCCACCCAGGCACCCCACCATTAAAATAATGTAAGTATCCATCATTTCCTTTAAACTAGCTTTATGTATCTTGAAAACTGAAATTTAAAACTCTTTACTTGAGGTCACCTGGGTGGTTCAGTCAGCTGAGCATCTGACTCTTGATTTCAGCTCAGGTAATGATCTCCGGGTCCTGGGATCGAGCCCCATACCAGGCTCCATACTTGGTGGGGAATCTGCTTGAAGAGTCTCTCTCTCTCTTCCTCTGCTCCTCCCCCTGCTCATACACTCTCTCTTTCAAATAAATAAATCTCAAAACAACAACAACAAAAAGCCTCTTCACTTGAGCAAATACTGGATACAGTTTTAGAAGAGCAAGTTTGCAGAGATGATCCGCCAAGACAAATTTAAGGCAAGACTATGCAACCAGCAACCAAATAAACTGGAAAAAAACAACCTAGTAAGACTAGTAAATGTGGAATGAACTTCAATATTCTAACTGCAGTTTCTTCTCCCTAATTAAAGAGCCAGAGTTATGAGAAACAGAAGATAAACCACGCTTACCAGATCCACAGCCATTATAGGACATGGCAACTTTAGTACAATCAACCACACTAGACGGACCTACATTTAAGTGAACAAAAATATATGATTGATGGGCATGATACAGGTTGCTGAAAATCAGGTGAAAACAGAGCTATCAGAGCCACTCGGCAACTCAGCACCTAGTACAATGCCCTGTACTTAGCAGAAACTCAAGTGCTTGATTAAACAATGGTTCATGTCCATGGAATACTATTCAGCCATAAAAAAGAAGGATCTCTTGCCCTTTGCAACAACATGGATGGATGTTAAGGGCATTATGCTAAATGAAAGAAGTCAGAGAAAGAGAAATACCATATGATCTCATTACATGTGGAATATAAGACAGTATCAACAAAACCAAGCTCACATATACAGAGAACGGATTAGTGGTTGCAGAGGGTGAGGTGATGTCAGGCAAAAATCAGTGAAAGGGGATCAAAAGGTACAAACTTCCAGCTATAAAATAAATAAGTAATGGGATGTAATGTACAGCATGGTGACTACAGTTAATACTGTACTATATATTTAAAAGTTGCTAAGAGAGTAGATCTTAAAAGTTCTCATCATAATAAAAAATTATTGTTAACTATATGGAGATGGGTGTTAACTAGACTTCCTGTAATGACAATTTTGCAGTATATACAGACACTGAATCATTATATTGTACCCTCTGAAACTAACATGTTATATGTCAATTATACCTCAATAAAAAAATAAAATTAGTTGTTCCTTTCTTTAATCCTCTGGAAGTACAGCCTAAGGAAACCTGCAAAGAAAAGAAAGCCCTCCGGGTTGCCTCGGTGGCTCAGTTGGTTAAATATCTGCCTTAAGTTCAGGTCATGATCTCAGGGTCCTGGGATCAAGCCCCACGTCAGGCTCCCTCATCAGGAGGGAGTCTGCTTCTCCCACTCCCTTTGCCTCTCCCCATTCCCCGTGGTCTCTCTCACTCTCTCTTAAATAAGAATCTTTTTTAAAAAAGGGGAGGGGAAGGAAAGCCCTCTACCACCACCACCACAACCGCCACATGCACAAACACACAAACAAGCCCGCCACCAAAAGGAGACTAAAACAAAAAGTGGCTATACAAAAGTATTCATAGCAGCATTTTAGCAACAACCTAAATATCCAGCAATATGAGACTTGCCAAATCTATTAAGGGACATCAGCATTACCGCAATTTAAAAGGACCAGTGTGTGGTTAATCAAAATAAATTCCAGGTGAATTAGAGTTTAAAAAAAAAGTATATAGAAATTAGAAGTAAGAAAAAATAGAATCTTCATCAAGCTATTAGAGAGAGGAAGTCTTTTTAAGCTTAAACACCAAAAAGAAATCACAAAAGGAAGAACAGATTTCACTTCATAGTTATTTTAAACTTTGGTATGAGAAAATAAAAATAAAAGAAGTCTGAATTTGAGACAATGAATGATCTCATTTCCCAGTTCTTTGCAGAAGGCTGGGAAGACCTGTGCTAAAGTGATGAGGGTCCCTAATAAGATGAGGGGGCACCACTCAACTGCACAGAAATCAAGCTCTGTGTTCAAGAAGCACCCCCACTTGCTAGCAGATGCATGACTGGGATGGTTACTCAACCTCCCCAAGACTTCGCTCTCTTATTTGCAAAGCAGGAAGGTAGCAGATTCATACATCTCAAATAAGTTATTTACAAGGCCTTAACAGAGGCTAACACATACTCAATAAGTGGTCTGGTCTTCCAACAGAGGCACTTTCTGGTTAGTAGATGATAACCTTGAACCTCACCAAATTCACTTAAAAACAGAAACTTAGTGTTAACCCTTAGCAATGAGGGTGTGAAAGGGAATTTTAGCAAATTTTCAGTTAACAAACCTTAATTGGGCTCTTGTTGTGCATGAGGAACTATACTGAACTGCTGGATACAGAAAGAGAAAACAAAACACAGCCCCAACAGCAGAGAATTTCATAGTGCCGTGGAAGGACAGAGGAGAAAAAAGATCATCTGCATACAACGTGCTGGTGTCAGAGATTAGCAGAAGATGTGACTGGAGCAAGGAGGAGGAGGAAGTCAGCCAGCTTGTGGGGGGAAGGGTTCGGGGGGGGTGGTGAGTGGTGAGGAAAAGCTTTCTGGAAAAGGTGATAACTGAGTATTCTTTTACTGCAATGTAATTAAAAGTAGAAAACAACTTGAGCAAAGCACACACATGAAAATGCCACTTGGAAACAAAAAGAAGCTGTCAGGTCAAAGAAAAATTAAAACTGAAACAAAAGACTACCTAGAAAATAATAATGTAAATATGGGTATACCAGAGATAATGGAATCCTATCCTGGCAGCAGAGAAAGCTCACCAACCCAACGTACAGAATTACCAAAAGGTTCAGAAACTCGAGGCACCTCTGGAAATAGGTGGCGAGGGAAAGGAGGAACTAAAATAAGGACATTTAACAAGGGCACCAAGATCATTCAATGTGTAAAGAATAGTATCTCTGACAAATGGTGCTAGGATTACTGTTTACATACAACAGAAGAATGCAGCTGAATACCCACCACAAACCATATACAAAAAATAACTCAAAAGGGTACAAAGATCTAAATTAAGAGCTAAAATATAAGAGCTAAAACTCAAAAGGGTGCAAAGATCTAAATGTAAGAGCTAAAACTCCTAGAAGTAAACACAGGGGTAAACTTCATGGTCCTGGATTTAAGAATGGAATCTTAGATAAGCAACAAAAAGCCTAAGCCACAAAAAAAGAAAAAATTAGACTTCATCAAAACTAAGAACTTTTGTGCATCAAAAGACACTATCAGGAAAGTGAAAAGGCAATCTATAGAATGGGAGAAAATAGTTAGAAGTCATATATCTGATAAGGGTCTAGCATCTAGCATATATATATTTATATATAGCATCCAGCATATATAAAGAACTCCTACAACTCAATAACAAAAATAAACAAACAACCCAATTTAAAAATCTGAATAGACATTTTTCTATAGAAGGTAAACTAATGTCCAAAGCACATGAAAACATAATCAACATCATTTATCATGCAAATACAAACACATTAACACACCACTTCACACCCACTAGGATGGCTATAATAAAAAAGATGGAAAATAATAAATGTTGGCAAGAATGTGGATAAATTATGACCCTCATATATTGGAGGGATGAAAAATGATTCACCTGTTGAAAAAAACAGTCTGACAATTCCTCAGAAAGTTAAATACAGAATTACCATGACCCAGTGTTTCCACTCCTAGGGGTGTGTGTATGGGGGTGTGAATCCCCTCAAAAAACTGAAAATAGGTATTCAAACAAATACTTGTACATGAATGGTCATAACAGCACTATTTCATAATGTGGAAACAACCCAAATGTCCATCAACAGATAAGTGGATAAACAAAATGTGGCATATACATACAATGGAATACTCTTCAGCGATAAAAAGGACTGAAGGACTGATACATGTTACAACATGGATGAACCCTGAAACACTATGCTAAGTAAAAGAAGCAAGTCACAAAAGGCCACACGTTATATGTTTCTGTTCACATGAACGTCTAAACTAGGGAAATCTACAGAGATGAGAGTAGAATAGTGGTTGCTTAGGACTGGGTGAGATGAGTGGACTGCAGTGCAGCACATGTAGGGGAGATAAAGCAGGAGCTGATAAAGGAGCTAGAGAAATGAATTCTCAACAGACAGAAAGTATAAAAGTACATGACATATTCCAGAAATACAGAGTAACCTAGATAGGGTACATGAAGGAGATGGAATATAGTAAAGAGGCTAGAAAGAAAAGCAAGGACCAACCATGAATTCTTCCAAGGTGTTCAGATTTAATCTCAAAGGGGAAACACTGGCAAGTCAATACGCATATAATATGATCAGAAATGTATATCCAAAAAGTCTGGTGGCACCGTGAAAAAATAATTAACAGAAGAAAGTCGAGGGGTAAAGACAGTTAGTAGAGAAGTTACTAGAAAAGCCCAGCTGAGATTGGTCTGAGCCGTACCAGTGGCAAGAGGATGAGGAAGAAAACGGCATAGCGTTTAATCATTTCTATGTGAATTTTGAGGGAGAAGTGCTTGGATCCACCTTGGGTGAAAAGAAGGATGGTGGTACCATGATTCCAGAGAAGAAATGCAGGAGGATCCAGTCTAAGAAATGCTGAGTGTTAAGACGATGCAGGACTTCTAAGCAGAGATTCCGAGGGAAAGTCAGAAGTCAGGGTATGGAAGCAGAAGAAAAGAGGATGAGCAGGGAGGTTCAGTTCTAAAAAACATGGCAGGAGAAAGACACTGCTCAGACTAGGTTCTCAGTTCAGCCATTCTCCCACTTGGGTGTGCACTGGAATCACCTGTGAAAAACCGCAGGCTGGGCCCCAGCCCCAGAGCTTCTTGTTCAGTAGGTCTGCAGTAGGTTCTGGGAATCTGCATTTCTAACCAGTTCCCAGGTGCCTTTCATGCTTTAATAATCACTGGAGTAAAGTAAAGAAAAAGAACAGAAGCCCCAGAAGAACATGAAGAACACTAAGGCCAGGAACAAAGTTCGAGTTGCCTAGCAACTTTCAAAATCAGAAATAGCCCCCCAAATCCTCCAACCACAGTAGAGAGACAGGCTAAGTTCCAAACCACAGGAAAAGGAACAACACCATCCAGAGCTAGACTTTCTTTTGCTGCTTATTGATGCAAATTTCTTAAAAGCAAGGTATCAAGCAAACATTTTAGAACAGAGTCAGAATTCAGAAATTAAGCATCGGAGCAGGTAACAAAGGGCAAAAAAAAAAAAAAAAGGCAGCTATGGCATCATACATCTTCTCAAATGCTGTCATAAGATGCTTAAGACGCCACTTAACCAAAAAGGAGGGAGGATTCAGTCAGTTCTGAGCCTCAGATAGGGGATGCTCCAACTGCAGGCAGGAAAGATTAGAAACTAAAGAAATATCTTTGCCTAAAGCAGTGAGAACTGCCTTGTTCCAGGGAAATGTTACCATAAAATTTATACCATCATAAAAATAAGTTATGGGTATTTTACCATAGTTAAAAAAAAGTATGCCATTATAGAATAGACATCTCAAAGGGTAGACAGTTGTGAAACCTGAAAACCCTTATGGAAACAGATGCTCATTTACCTCTTTGACTGAGAATTCCTTCAGGCCTAAATATTTCTGGAGTCTCAAAGGCAAAAATGCAGTCGCTTTCATGGACTGTTTCCAGGTCGTCTGTGTCACAAAAGGAACGATGGAACCCATCATAGTACATTTCCGTTAACACAATCTAAAAATGGGAAAAATGTAAACAGTTGGGTAACTGGAAAGTCAATACAAATTGATCTCCTGATTCTACCATGAGCTTCTCCAGTCTGTCAGGGCTTGTGGGGACATGAGAGGGACTGAAACCTGTCACAGGGCCCACAATGTTTGCCTTCAGTGAGAGAATCATAGAAGCACGATATCCTCTGTAAATGTGTAACATACCCTCATTTCAGAATGCAATGTCACGGAATCCAGAGTTCCTCTAAGTTTTTGTAAAGAAGAGTCCCTAGGAAATGATAAAGTATAAGCCCCTTGTCTCACAAGGGGGAGAAACTGAAGAGAGGTGGGAGACTTGTCAACAAGACAAGCAGAGTCCACATCTAATTCCGAAACTTTCTCCTACCTCAATAACTTTTCTTTGTTTCAGGTTAAAAATGTCACACAACCACAGATTTTGTAAAAGGAAAAAAAAACGAAATCAACCCAAATGTCCAACAACAGGAACTAGTTAAGTATATTACATAGTCCTACTGTAATTACAAAGAATGAGCCGCACATACATGCACATGGGAAGATCTCCTAATTAAATAAGAAGTGACATAAAAAATAATTTGTGTAAATGATTCCATTCTTTATAAAATAACGAATGTAGTATATGCACAGGAAAAAACAGGGGTGAATATACAACACAGTATTAGAGTCAGTAACTCTGAGTTCTAAGATACTTAGGACAAGATACTTCCACTTTCTAAGTCCCGTTTCTGAAATGGTTGAGTATTTCACAATAAAAAAAAGGGGGGGGGAATACAATGGAAACATTTAGATGCTCACTACACGCTTAGCAGCACTGTCTAGAGAAAAAGCACTGGACTGGTCACGAAGAGGCTCCAGTCCCAGCCTGCCACCAACCAGCCCTATGCTCTTGAACAAGTCACATGGTTTCTCTGGGCCTCCTTCAAATGAGGGGCTTGGAAGGGACCCCTAAAATCCCCTCAGCTAACACAAACATACTATGAGTCTGTGAGGTTAAAGAGGCTGGTGGCACATTCCACAAATAGTCCAAGAAAAATATCCCTAGCGTATTTTTCTTCTGATGAGTTTAATAACCACATTGTTTTTCTGCAGGTGAACATGCAAGATAATTTACTTTCTCCAGCAAGCTAAGGTCAAAAACAAACTTGTAATTCTATCAGCCATTTAAACCACATGCAAAAAGAGCCAGAGAGCACTGAAGCTTTAAAGATACAACCAGATCTGCCCAGAAACACACACCTCAGCTTGCCTCCCTCTTTCAATCTTTCCCCTTACCCTGAAGGGAAAAAAGAGTCAAAAAGGACTTGAAAGTAAGGAAGAATATGAACATTTTATCAACACGCCAGTACTTGGCCTATGAAAATACGAGATATTCGCTATATTAAGGCAACACCATTGGTTGTATGTTTTACTGTAACTTCCCAAATGAAGCCACATGAGGCCAAAGTACAAAACACCTTTATTAATCACGTGATTACACAGCAGCTTCCAGAAGCTATCTAGGGAAAAGTTATTCTACCACAGGATCATCCTTCTTAGTAAATCTAAAATCAGAAATGTTTTTCTAAATAAAATCCTAATAGTGAATTGAGTAAAAACTGTATGCAAAAATGTCAAGTCACAAACAAGCCAAAAGTATTTTGGGTCAATTTAAATATAACTACTTATCAAAAATTTACACCCCCCCCCAAAAAGAAGGCAGAAGGGGCACAACGTTCCTTTCTCGCATCTAAATGAAGTGAGTCTCTGACCCAGCTTTAAGCAGGAAGCAAACCATGTGGAGCATCCATATGTACTACACCAGCAAGAAGATATCCATCCTTATCACCATAATGGAAAGGGATTTTCAGGAGCCACTAGTGGAGTTTTCCAAGCCTCCCTGACCTTCAAATAGCATAGGGATGCTCTTTCAATTGTCCACATAAGCATCCGTAAGGATAGTTTAAGAAAGGCTGAGTAATTGTGCTTTATAAGCAAAGCTAAAGGAAGGTCTTGGTGTCAAGTCACAGCTTTCCTTTTAAAAATATATGTATAATTAAATGAAGCATGAACAGTTTTGATGTACATTTTCCTTCTTTGGGTCTTGATTTCTTTCCTTAACACAGACACAACTGGTTTTGCATTTCTATCTAACCATACTTGGCAGAGGACTGTTAGAAAATTCCAGGAGAACAGAAAGCAACACTTTTATGGCTCATGTGTAATCGGCCTGAGCAGGCTTATTACCTGATCAGTGGGGATCTTTGTTTCCATAGACACTGCTTCCCGAAGCCTGGCGACAGTCCCAGACAGAGGCACGGCCACACCAATCCTCATGCAGTGAGAACATTTCCCCTGATACACTACGGTAACATAGAGAGGCCTGTGCAGATCAAAGTCAGATCTTCTCATTAGGCATTTATTTCAACTAAAATACAGAAACAAAACAAACCTGATCTGAAATTAACACAAAACTGAAGCTAACCCACACCTTTATTTGGAAGCCAAAGTCGGGGGGGGTGGGATCTCATCTAGACCTAAGCGGAACCAGAAAACAATAATCAAGACACCTTTGGAAAAGGCAGTCAAACAAAATATAACATATCAACACTTGATTCTGTGCTTTGTATATTCTTTACAACAGCCTAACTCTCAGAAATTTTGAAAAAACAGTTCAAATAAAGTAACTAATTAAAAATGCAACATATAGTCTCTAGAAAATCTAGAAGACACTCCACAACCCTCCCCCTGCCCCACACTATCAGTGGACAAGCAACTGAACAGACGACAACCACCGGGACTGTAAAAAGACTTGCTTGCCCCACGTGCCTGCTCACCTTGCAAATTCAGACTGGGATTTACAGACTTCTGTGAGGTTTTTACAATGCCTGTATTCAATTTATCACTAATCTCGTTACCTAAGTAAGTAAGGAGACCGAACAGGATCCTACAGAGGAAAGGAATACACAGGAATGTACAGTCTTAATTTTATTAAACCTGCTCTTCTTACCTTGTGTGCGGTAGAGGAATTGGCAAAGAAATGCAGAGGAAAGGGTCAAAGGTGTTGCTCTGCTTCTGACAGTGAGGACATGTCAAAGAAGATCTTCAAAGACAAAAATGAGAGACACACACAGTAAGATCATCTAGAACAATGTCAAGCAGACCACATAAGAGACAATTTGATATGCTCATACCTGTACTGGGCTTGAAAAAGTTCTTGTACAAAAGTGCTACAGACAGGAAAAGATGGTCCCTCGGGCATCATATCAGTCTCTGATGGTGGCTAAAAAAAGGGCAAGTACAATTTCACACATTAGAAGTACCAATTTTTGATGGAAGATAAACCTGAAACAGTCACAAATGTCCTGACTTCCTCTACAAGCTGTGCATCAGGTCCAGGTGTTCCAGTGAAAAGAATGTGCTGAAGGCATCAGAAAGCAGTGGCCAGGACGGGGGTCACGAGGATGCATGTCACAGGCTCTTCCACAGACCGTGCCTGTGCTGGTCTCTCCACCCACCCAGGCAGCCTGGCAGTCCTTCCATAGGGTGCTCCCATCTCCCTCCAGCTCTGAAGGTCTCCCTCTGGGCTCTTCCAGGAAATAACCCCCACCACGGTGCCCACCCGCTCGAGCCCCTGCCAGCTGTGCTGCTCGATTTGGTGCCCAGCCACTCTGCTGCATATTTAATTGGTCTTTTCATGTCCATCCACCTGACAGTTAGTCACTGAACACCTGCTAGCATGTACAGAGAGCCCCGCAAAGGGCACAAGGACACAAAGATAAATAAGACACAGTGCCTGACCTTGAGTACATCTCAGTCTGGTGGGAGAGCTAGCCACAATCACGTGGTCCTATGACAGTACAGAGTGTATGGGCAAAGAGGGACCTTGAATCGGAATTACTTAACACCTTACCAAAATCACAGACTGAAATTTTGAGATACAGTGCAGAATTATCAAAACCTTTAAAAATGGCAAGAGAATAGCAACTCATTGGTCTTAATTATTTCCATTATATAAATCATTTCACCAATCATATTAAGGCTGCATGCATAAAAACTAAGGAAGAATCACTATTTCTTAGTAGAATATTCTAGGGGTTCAGTTCCTACACTCAAATCCAATTGTAATAGCAAAGACATCCATTCATTTCCTTTTTGAGTGTGTATTCATTTCAGTAATCTGTAAGTTTATGTGTCTCACTGGAAAAGAAAGCAATTTCTGCCTTAAAAACAGCTTAGTGACCTGGAATCACTTGACTATAGTCTAAAGCTAGTCACACATGCAAATATGTCCTCCATCCCCAGACTCTTAGTTCCTTAGACACAGCATCTTTCTTATGCTGCCAGCAAGCAGTAAACACGAGGAAAATCCTCTAAGTACCCCTGAACTTTATACTTACCCAGAGCTTAGTTTATTTCACTATATTAATTAAATGCAAACCACAAGAACTCCTCAGTGGAGTTTTGAGAGAAGAATCTACATTCACTCCATTCACTAAACCACCCTGGAGCCCCCTGCTTCCGGCTCCCTGGCTACCCCAGCAGGATGCACACCCTCACCTTCAGAGGAGGCTGGCCACTCTGCTTCACAGCATGATTGAGGTCTTCATGAACTCGGTCCAGAAGCCACAGCAGAAACTCCTGGGCGTCATGCTGGGAATTTCCCCGATATTGCAGTGCATTCTTTGACACAATACTCTACACAGGTAAATAAATCAGCATGAACAGTTGAGTTCCTGGTTTTAAAGATGAACTATTCATAATCCCAAAGAGGGATGCAAAATCTCAAGGGTGTTAAGAGCACTTCCTAGAAAGACAGCAACGTAAAAACAGATGCTTAAGGTAAAAACCCACCCCGAGAAGCATGTACAGAAGACTTAAATGTACCTACCGAGCAATCCTACTTTGAGGAATATCTCTAAAGAAACCAACAAAACAGTAAGCCAAGACTTCTAAGAAAATATTTGTTTGTCAGGCTTTATAATAGCAAAAAGTTGGTAATAACTTGAACATCTTAAAAATGAGAGCTGGTTAAATAAGTAATATAGTACTGAATTATAAACCCAAGTATAAACTAAATACGTCTACAACATATAAATGATTAAGTAAATGAATAAGGGGAAGAAATAAATCTTCCTCATAGAATCCCAAATAATTAATGTCAATAGTTCCCTCTCAGGAGTTGGACCTTAACTACCTTGACCAATGACATGCTTCCAAAGATTACAATATGGAAAGACGGGTGGCCAGTGAAAGGTGCTCAATGAACTGGTTAATTAAATTCATGGCTCTGGAGCATACAGCCTGGGTTCAAATCTCTCTCCTACCACTTGTATTTTTAAGACCTGGACCTACTCTCTTCCAAAGTAAAAGAATGGTGATTTAATGTGGTGGTTAAGTAAGAATGCATGCACAACATTTCACATGTAAGTAAGATAGAATAAGCACTCAAATTTCAGCTGAGTATGGGATTTGGAAGTAGGAGGGAGAAGGAGACACAACTGCAGTTGTGGGCAGTGAGGAGACAAAGGCGTTGATGAGGCAAGAAAATACTGAGGATCCAAGCTAAGGCAGTGAGGACAGAAATATGAAAGCAGACCTGAGAGATTGAGGAATTTAGGCAGTAGACTCAATAGGATCTGTGACCAAATGAATGGGGACAGTGAGAAGGGAGGCATTAATGTCCCCAAGGTGTCATATCTGGGTGATGGGCAACTGATGGTACCCTTCATCAAGGCAAAATGAAAAAGAAAGAAGTCTGGGGAAGATGACAATGAGTTCCCTTTCATATCCACTGCATTTAAAGTTCTGTGGAACCTCCAAGTGGATGTATCTGGTAAACAAATGAGGAATACAGATCTGGGGTTCAGTGGAAGAGGGTGCCCTGAGGAAAAAGACTTGGGAGTCAATAGATGAGTGGTAGCTGAAATCATGAGTATAGATGAGATTGCCCAGACATGGTCAGGAGAGATCAAGCCAGAGGACAAATATATTTGGGGGCCCTCAAAGGAGACCAAGAAAAGACCACCAAAGACATGGTAAGAAAAGCAGGAGAACGGGGTGCCTGGGTGGCTCAGTGGGTTAAGAGTCTGCCTTCAGCTCAGGTCACGATCTCAGGATCCTGGGATCAAGTCCCGCATGGGGCTCTCTGCTCGGAGGGGAGCCTGCTTCCCCACCCCCACTTCCCCGCCCACCTGCCTCTCTGCCTACTTGTGACCTCTGTCAAATAAATAAACAAAAATTTTTTAAAAAGGAAGAAAAGAGGGGCACCTGGATGGCTCAGTGGGTTAAAGCCTCTGCCTTCGGTTCAGGTCATGATCCCAGGGTCCTGGGATCGAGCCCCGCATCGGGCTCTCTGCTCAGCGGGGAGCCTGCTGCCTCCTCTCTCTCTCTGCCTGCCTCTCTGCCTACTTGTGATCTCTGTCTGTCAAATAAATAAATAAAATCTTTAAAAAAAAAAAAAAAAAAAAAAGGAAGAAAAGAAAAGAAAAGCAGGAGAACAGAGTCTCAAGAGTCAAGAGAAGAGGGTTATGAAGGAGACAGTGATCAATGGTGTTAAGAATGATAAAATAGGACAAAAAACTAAAAATTGTCCACTGGATTTTCCATTTAAGATGATAATAGGGAAGTGCCTGGCTGGCTCAGTCGGTGAAGTGTGTAACTCTTGATCTCAGGGTTGTAGGTCTGAGTCTCACATCAGATCTAAATATCACATAAAAATAAAATATTAAGGGGCACCTGGGTGGCTCAGTTGGTTAAGTTCCAAGTCTTGGTTTTGGCTCAGCCCGTGATCTCATACATAGTGGGATCAAGCCCCGCATCAGACTCCATGCTCAGCAGAGAGTCTGCTTGAAGATTTTCTTCCTCTGCCCCTCTACCCACTCACTCCCTCGTACTCTCTAAAATAAATTAATAGATCTTTAAAAAAGATCTTTAAAAAAAGAAAAGAAGGGACAGATTTACAACTTGATTATGAACCATCATAACCTGATGATCAATTAAATGTGAATGATAACAAAAAGATGACTGATGAAGATTCAAATTCAAAGAGGAAAAAAATCAAAGGGACACAAATAAGAGAACACTGAGGTCTCGACTGGCAAAATCTACTAACTGGATCAGGTGAGCAGAAGAGCAGAAGGACCCTGACAACAAAGTTTCAGTGACCAGAAGGACGCCACTTGAATGCTATCTCAGACAAAGGTACACCAAAGGAGAAATGGTGTGGGGACTCTTCACTATGCTACAAAACTTACCCCAGGGCCAGACACCACCCAAATCATCAAATCCAGGATTTTCTTCCTTGGGTTTCACCTTCCTTAATCTCCCTACAGCAGTTTATACCTGACACCGTACTTCATCTAGAAATAGTCTGGCTTGTGGCCTTATGTACTCATTTAGGAGAATCAAAGCCAAAGACATTTGGTATAGACAGTGGGAAAATGTGAGCTACAGAAGAAAGAGAAGTTTTCCCCATAAAGAAAAAAAGACCAATAAAAGCCATCAGCACTAGCAGCACCACTGATAGTGTGGACGACTCAGGATGGAAAAGAAGTGACAAGTGATGGTGATACTATATTAAGGGATACAAAGAAGAAATGAGGAATGACACCAAGGTTTTTGTATCTGATTTAGATGGATAATGAAATTGGGAACAGAGGAAGTGACTGAGGGACAGTAGAGATTGAATCTGAGGGACCTGAATCTGAGGGACCTGTAGGATCCCCAGTGAGGTGAAGTCTGGGGTTCAGGAAAGAAATCTGAGCTGGAAAGTTAAATCAGAGCAGCACTCTCTTACCGTATGAACACTGAGGAAAAAACCCTGGAAACACATAATAAGAAAAGGAGGCAGCTAGATTCTTGAGTAAGGATGGCACAGAAGGGATAAGTCACAATGAAGAAGCCAAAGAAGATAAGAGAAGCCTGAAGAGCCAGAGAGTTCAGGAAGCAGAGAGGTGAATGACAGCAGAACAGTCAGGTAAGACGGGCACGAAGGCGGTCCTCTGGAACAGCAAGTTAAGAACTGACAGCGCCGTCTCAGTGAAGCAGATACTGACCAGAGAGGGCGAGAGAGAGAGGAAAGGTAAGGAAGTCGAACGACTGCAAGAACGCCACCCTCCGTACGCAAGAGGCTCGGTCACAGAAGGAAGGAAGGAGGAGAGATGCTCTGCCTGGTGGGGAGCCTGCGGTGAAGAGGGACTTGCACACTGAGGGGAAGGAGCTCACGGAAGGGAGACACCTGCAGAAGGAGCATTCTTCAGTGAGAGGCAAGGGGCGGGATTCAGAAAAGAGGTAGAGAAGTGCCTTAAACAGGAGGTGGGAGAGACAGGAGAGAAGGGCGTAAAGATAGTCACAGATTCAGAAGTTATAGACAGGAAGGCAGGGAACCTTCATATTTCTTAGTTGTTTTGGGTTGTTCCTTTTGGGGAAGAACCACACGACAGCTGCCAAGAGGCAGTCTCAGGGGTGGCAAGGCTAATGACAAATCTCCTGGCCTACAGACAGGGCACACCAACTGCCTGAAGCACGGCAAGTGTCTGGTCTAGGAACCCTCTCCTGTACTGACTCCCAGCGGGGGTGGGGAGCCCTCCACACACACATGTTCCTGAGAAACGAGTCAGCCGAAATCAAGCTCCTCGTTACGTGCCACAGCAGACAGTTCAAGCACAGTATCCGTCAAATGTCACAGTGGAGACAATACACAATTCTTTATCAGGACTGCATCAAATCTGATTTATGATTCCTGCCACTATCACTTCAACTCAGCTAAGCACTTATTCCCCAGTCCCTGTGTACAAAGTGCTGTGCAGAGGCTGCTCGACGAGATTTTTGTTGGGCACGACTCAACAGGCAATAGGACTTCCACAACCCCCGTAACTAGGGCAGAAACTGCTCCAGGTCAACCCCACCCTAAATCACTACATCACAAACTGAAGGACGTTTTACAGGAAACCTCCCTGAACACATGCAAACACAAAGGCTCCTTTTTTCCTCCTTCACAATGGTGACTTTTTCCCACTGCAGAGACCCAAGGGACTATCTGTTTTACTTCTTACCAAAACAAGACAAAACATAGAATAATCTAGTAATTACCTTGTAGCACATGTTATAGAAGAAAGAATAGTGGGAGTCAAGAAGGAAAAAACAGTGGGAATCAAGAAACCGGGGCCCAACCTCTGGCTCTGCCAGAAACCATAAACTGGTTATCTCAGGTAACTCACGGAACATGTAGCTTTCTGGTTTATAAAGCAAAGCAGTTGAGTTGGCCATCGATGACACTCCTAGCATCCCAAATCTTCCCCTAACCTCTTCCCCTAGAGTCCCAACAAGTGATTTGACTTTTGCTTTGGGCCTCATTTTCTTTTTTTAAAGATTTTATTTATTTACTTGATAGAGATCACAAGTCGGCAGAGAGGCAGGCAGTGGGGGAAGAGGTTCCCTGATGAGCAGAAAGCCCTATGCTGGGCTCGATCCCAGAACCCTGAGATCATGACCTGAGCCGAAGGCAGAGGCTTAACCCATTGAGCCACCCAGGCGCCCCGCTTTGGGCCTCATCTGACATTGCTTTGGTTTGCCTTTTATAACTTTCTGCACAGTTAAACCTTAGTTTATTTTTATTTATGTCTTAAAATCAATCCCTCTGTATTTTTGCAGTTTTAAAAAAAGTTAATTATCACTGGAATATGTCATCTATAATAGGAGCATTGCTACAATCTGAGAAATTATTTACATCTGTCACTTCTGGGCACCTGGGTGGCTCAGTTGGTTAAGCAACTGCCTTCGGACCAGGTCATGATCCTGGAGTCCCGGAATCGAGTCCCACGTCGAGCTCCCTGCTCCGCAGGGAGTCTGCTTCTCCAGCTGACCTCTCTCCTCTCATGCTCTCTTTCTCTCTCTCTCAGATAAATAAATAAAATCTTTTTAAAAAAGGATATTATAAAAAAATAAATAAATCTGTCACTCCTATGAAAAATAGAATATGAGCCTTCTAAAAATATCCATTTTCTAGAATGCAGGTGTGGTATTTGTTTGGAAGATTAACCTATTGGTTTAAATCCTACACATCCTACTATAGATGAATTTGACTATCACTCCAATTTTCCAATGATCCTTAACATCCAGTTACTTAACAATAAGGTGAAAGTCAAACAAATCTATAAAGCTTTTGAATTTTATAATAAAACTTCTCTTTACCCTTCAAATAAAATCTTAAGGCCTAACTCTACAGAGAACTTTTTTCCCCTTATGAAGAAAAAAGAAAAAAGGGGGGGGGGGGAGGCGGGGTTGGAAGCATGGCCCGGAAAAGAAAAAGAATGAAGTCTATCCAACTGGCACGGTAATATTAGACATGAGGTTTTCTTTCCATAGCACCCTAGTACAGCAGCAGCAGAATCCTGGGCTCGAGGGAAAAGACAGAAACTGGCTCTAGACACTCTTGACCCAATCCCAGGAAGAAGACAGCAAAGCAATGGCTATTGATGATCTCCTCCTACAGGGAATGGACATGGTGGTATTGATTTGATCAGGAGCTGGGTTATTCTTTCGGGGAAAAAGTGGCTCGCCAAAACTCACCAAATTATTACCCACTTTCCTTGATTCTATGCCAGAAGAAATGCAGAATTTATTTCCAGTGATTCTGGGTAAGAAGGAGAACTTGGGAGGACAAGAGCATTTAAATTTTAAGAGAAAGATGTATTGTGAACAGCTGAGTTCACAGATGGCATCTAAAAGTGAAATCTGGTTTCTGGACTGTATTGGAAAGAACAAAATAGTAACACTTGTCTTGAGAAAAGTTTCATCTTTTGAATCTGATTTTATGGACAACTACTAAGTTGATGAAGAACACTTAACTGTAACATAAGAGATAAAACAGTGATAGACCCAAAAGAGTCCATTCAACAGTGTTCCATACCAGGGTACAGAAAGCAGCCATGCTCAAACAGGGTTCTCTGAGTCCTTTATCCACTCTTGCCTCCTCACCTTCACCACTGGTGAGGAAGTCTTCACATAACACAAGTTAGGCTGAGGCACTCTTGTTATTTGCCAGCCGTGGCAACAACGGGCCCTTGAAAGAGACTGTAAGGCTTCCAGACTTTCACATATACTTGCCCCAGCACTGGAATGCCCTCCATTCCCATCCCTCAAATGCACTCCCTTAGTCTCCTTCCTTGGTAGAATGGAGCTGGGAGCTGAGTGGAAGAGGAGAGAGAAAAGAAAGGAGGCAATAGGAAAGGAGCATCCATCCAAGATGGAAAGACAACTCAATGAGAATAAGTAAAGACTGCCAAACAGAGCCTATTCATGTGTTCCCATTTGGCCACAGGGGAAAGGGATTTATAACAGAAGGACCTTAAGTAGAGGTGTCCCTTGAATCCAAGTTCTCATGATCCAAACTCAGGAACTAAACAGATTTGGATAGCAAGGGATACTTGCATTCAAAGAGTAGATTTGGATATTAAACAAACTTGCATATACCAAAAAGACTTGGTGGCAGGGACTCATTGCTGAAAGAGAGACTAGGAAAGGGTATATATCTTATCTAAAAGAGAAAGTTTTAGTAAGAGTGTTGAGAAATAGTGACCGCATTCCAAAAAATTACAACTAAGGTGGAAGTAGGGTCAAGAGCATTAGAGCCAGGATGAAAGAGAGAAATATAAAAAGGAACATACCCCACGTGGTTCAGCCAGATGAACAATGAGCAACGAGTTTACAACAGATCATAAAGCTATATAGGTAGAAAATACAGCAGCAAGAGAAGACTACCAAGTACGTAAACAGTGGCTGGAAGTTTCTCCTAGAAAGGCAACAGAAACAGAAAGAATGGATTCTGAACACCTGGATTCAAATCCTCTTTCTAGCGCCTTTTTCTTTATGTGTGTTTACTCTGAGCATCAGCTATCTTTTCTATAAAATGGGGATGAGAATACTTTTCTAAAAGAACTACTGTGAAGCTTTAATGAGATTTAGTTTACAAACTCTATAAAAGCATTTTCATAAAAAATTTTTTTATAAAAGCATTTTAAAAATTCTAAAATTCTACACAGCTTGAATTATTTAAGTTTCCAATGTCAAGAAAAAAAGAAAGGAATTATCCTATAGAATTCTGGAAAATGTCATAGAGAAAGCAAAAATATCTAAAGCATTGTCTCTTGGTTGCACATTAGAATCATCTAGGGAAATTAAAAAAACAGAAACAGAAACAAAAACCACAAACTGGGAGCAGGCCAGAGATGCTGATTTAATTATCTATAGCAGGACCTGATCATTTTAACCTTTCTCAAGTGTAATTAAAAAAAAAAATTCTCTTTCTATGTGAACCCAAGACAGAAAGAACATGGCCACAGTGGAAAAGCTCTGAAGTTTCATTTTCAAAAGCACTAAAACTCAAGGGTGGGTCTTTTATCATAACTGTACTATATTGTTTATTACACTCTATCTTATTCATATCACCAGAACACATAACCTCATATCTGCCTCCACCATTACACAGTGATTTGGAATGTCTCATTCAATATTATTTCCCCAAGACTTAGCAAAAACAATATTTGAGACAAACAGTAACAATAATGACAGCTAATAATTGAATGTTCATAATATACCAGGCATTATACTAATTGTTTATAGGTGTTATTTCCTATAAAATTAACCCTCAGAAGTCCCCTATGTTGTTAAGTATTATCATTATTATTTACAGACAAAAAGACTTGGGCGCAGAAAAGTCAAATAACTTGTCCAAAGTTACCATTATTCTTCAACCTCGCCTGACTAAAACAGCCTTAAAAACTTTTTGTCCAAAATCCTTCAATAAATGATTTTTTTTCCCCTTACATGACTCAGGATCATATAGGGCTTGATCATTTGGAATGTCACTTCTCAATGTGGACATAAAACACGTGTTGGAGACGCCTGAGACTTCTGGGAGCTTATTTCCTTTTAAAGAAATCCTTGTTAATGAGCACTTTGTTGTAATTTGCATTTTTTCCTATGACTGAAATATGGCCCAGAAACAAAAAAAAAAATGGAGTCTATCTAATTGAGATGTTATTATTTGAGGAGTAAGGAGGAATTTGGACAATACCAGAAGATCGAGTTGCAGTATGTGAAGGAGAACTATGTCCCGCCTGAGAGTCCCAGGATGCTGCAGAAAGCAAACAAGAGAGACAACAATCTGGCTCTGGAGAACTACATCTGTCTCTCATCAGCAAATGTAGAGGGGGTGCTCTTCACCTTACAGTGCTCAGGCTGCTCCACTGGTGGCACTGAATTCCCAGCCCGTCCATCCCTCCCAGCACACCCTACGTGGCCAAGCCTCGCTGACTCCGAGGTTAAAGTCAGCTCACGTCACCAAAATGTGTTTATGTATCTAATCAAGTGACTTAAGTAACTCAAGAGTATCTTCTTTTTTCAGTCTCTGTCATTATCCAACACTGTCTAAGATTCTTCCCAACTATAACAAAATTAGCTTTAAAAAAAAAAATTTTTTTTTAAGGAGGAAAATCTGACTAACACGGTCCATAAAAGCAAACGTCCACTTCTGATTTAGCTGAAAAGCCTCATTGGGAGCGTAATAATCTTCAGCAGTCAAAACAGAGATCTTGGAGTCCCCTCGATTTGCTAGATGGGATGCTGCTTGATTCATGAATTATTATTTAATAAAGAGCTTTCATTTTTTTTTAAAGTCAAAACAGAAAAACTAGAAAAAAACATCTAAATATCTACAAAATTAGGGATGCCTGGGTGGCTCAGCTGGTTAAGTGTCTGCATTTGGCTCAGGTCATGATCCGGGGGTCCCAGGATCAAAATCCACATCAGGCTCCTTGCTCAGCAGGAAGCCTGCTTCTCCCTCTGCCTGCCTCTCCTCCTGCTTGTGCTCACCCTCTCTCTGACAAATAAATAAAATCTTTTAAAAATAAATAAATTGATTGATATAGATATATCTACAAAATTATTATATATTCCTACCATGGAACAAATGTTTAAGTTTTAGAAAACATGGAAAAATTAATACACAATACAATTAAGTGAAAAGAAGATGCAAAACTACATATGGACATAATTTCATACTTTTTTTTAGAGACCTTTTTGTCTTTTATCCTAAATATACACTGAAACACTAACAGCCATTGCCTCAGAGTGGCAAGTTTTAGGTGAGTTATCCCTTTCTTCTTTATATGTTTCCATATTTTCCCACATTTTCTAAAATGAATTTGTTGTAACAATGACCAGGTGGTACTTAAGGAGATCTTATGAGAGCACACCACCTACTATCCTGGCCAGGGAACGCAAACCTTCTGCACAGAAGATGGGGATGGCAAAACAAAGAAATGTACCTTATTTCTGGTCCCAAATCCTAGAGAGTAGGACTGCACAATGCTGAGAATTTCTTTTTCCTCTGCTAGACAGACCTAAGGAACTCAGATCAAAGTTTTCTGCCTATAGTAATCCTAAACTCAAACTTACACCAATCTTCGAATCTTATCACTGGAGGAAAAAAGGGACTGAAGCTAGCATCAAAGAAAAATGGAGGAAAGAGAGACAGAAAAAAAGAATTTATGTTTACAGACACCTACCAGGGGCCTTTTTAAGCCACCCTGTCTTGCCACGTAGGAGGTAAAAGCTTAGGCATAGGGAGAGGAAAAAACCCAGGGTCAGCTTCCTGATCAAGGGAACCATACCACAGGAGAAACACAGCCTTGGAAGTCAGCACATGGCATTACTCATTGGCACAGCAGCCAAAGTACTTGGGTTGAGTGGTACTGCTCTTTGGGGTCGAAGTGAAGTGACCTATACACCCTTGGAGGTAGAATAGGTTGAGAAAGACAAGCAGTGGGGGATGCATAAGGTCAGACCTTGAACTACCCCAAAGCCAAACATGTATATATTTCTTCTATAATCTGTGTGTGTGTGTGTGTGTGTGTGTGTGTGTGTGAGAGATTATATACAAAGAGACAAAGTACGTGTCCTCTTGATTCTGAATATGTTGGTATTTGACGATAAACAGATCTAAAATGTTTTTGACCAAACAGACAATTTTATAAAGGGATCCAAAATATTCTGGAAACAATCTTGCTTTGAAGCATTATTGCTACTGCATTTTGATAACTGAAACATCAACTAGTAGTAACCAAGAGGTAACATTCATAAGCAGATCCAGCAAGTTTCACTACAAATGATGTGCTCATATTGCCAAAAACCTGGAGTGCCACAAACCCAATAAATCTTAGCTGGCTGAAGATGCTTTCAAGTCATGGGCCTGCCATATCGCTTCTCCACACCCAGCACCGTGTGCCTGATAGTCAAGACGGCTGACTCTGGAGCCGCACACAGGTATGGTCTCCAAATCCATCGGGCCTCAACCAGATCTTTCAGCCCTCACCTTGAAAATGAGATCAGATAAAAACCAGCACAAGGCCCTAATCTGCTCCAGGCTTTTCCTAGCAAACTACAATTTAAAACCTTCCCAGCCTCAGCCTGGTCTGACCCGACCAATTCTAGTTGGTTCAGGCCTTGGTCATCTGCCTGTAGAAGGTGAAGGCTAAACGGAAGAGTGTGTGCATACACAGAAAACAAAGGCAAGTCTGTGAAATCAAAACAGGGTAATTCCCTAAGCTATCAAAATGTTACCATCATATGGGTATATTCCCACTGTAAAGAACAGATGAAGCTGTCCTACCTCACTAGTTATCAAAGACATGCAAATTAGAACAGTAAAATGCTACTTCCCACTTAGGGGCGTAAAGATTTCTATTTTGCAACAGTAGGGTACAAGAGACATTCTTGCACATTGCTAATGGCACAATCCTGTAAAATAAGGGTAACAAGGTGACTTAAGGATCTTCAAAATAGAGAGCCACTGAACCAGGAATTTCACTTCTATGTATCCTAAAGAAATAATCAAAAGTAACTAGTTTTCTTACAAATTTTAAGAATTCATATATGTAATGAATAACCATTTTCTGCTCCTAAAAAAAGGTGAAAGATATATATAAAAAATATTCATCACAACCAGAAACCACCCCCAAATAGATCATTATATACCTTCATACGATGATCAAAAGAGGTTTTGTGGCAAAAATTAATCATAATACAATATGAAATGAAAATCACATCATGTAAAACTGTATATACAGTTTGATACCAGGAAAGTAATATACCAAACAACTTCTACATTTTCGATTTTCCTCTTTCAACTTTTACATACTTTCTAAGTTTTCCACAATAACTTAGATAATATTCTTATCAAAATAGATTTTACCTCATCATGAACTTTAGCAAAAGAATCCAGACACAAAAGAATATATACTTAATGCAAATCAAAACCACAATGAGGGGTGCCTGGCTGGCTCTGTAAGCAGAGCATATGACTCATCTCAAGGGCTGTCATTTCAAGCCCCGTGTCAGGGGTAGAGTTTACTTAAAAGATGCCACTTAAAAAAACAAACCACAATGAGTTACCACTTCACACCCGCTAGGATGGCTTTAATAAAAGAGACAATAACAAGTGTTGGCAAGAATGCAGAGAAACTGGAAACTTCATGCATTGCTGATGGGAATACATAATGGTGCAGCCACTGGGCAAAACAGCTGGGCAACTGCTTAAAAGTTAAACGTGGATGGGACGCCTGGGTGGCTCAGTTGGTTAAGCAGCTGCCTTCAGCTCAGGTCATGATCCCAGCGTCCTGGGATCGAGTCCCACATCGGGCTCCTTGCTCCGTGGGGAGCCTGCTTCTCCCTCTGCCTCTGCCTACCACTCTGTCTGCCTGTGCTCGCTCGCTCTCTAACAAATAAATAAATTTAAAAAAAAAATTTTAAAAGTTAAACGTGGAGTCACAATGTGACCCAGCAAGTCCACTCCCAGGCATGTACCCAAAAGAAATGAAAACATAAGTCCACACACAAAAATGTGTTCATGAAAGTTCACAGAAGCATTATTTGTAACAGTCAAAAAGTAGAAACAACCCAAATATTCATTAATGGGGGAATGGATAAGCAAAACATGGTATATTCATGCAATGGAGTACTTTTCAACCATAAAAAGGAATGAAGTATAATGATGAACCTTGAAAACAGATGCTAAGTGAAAGAAGCCAGATGCAAAAAACCACGTGTTGCAGGATTCCATTTATACAAAAGGCAAATCTAGAAAAACAGAAAGACACCCACTGCTGGGAGGCTGGGGGGAAATGAGGAGTGACTGCCATTAGGGAATGGGGTTTCTTTGGGGGGATAATAAAAATATTCTAAAATTGATTGTGTAGTTGCACAATTCTGTGACTACATTAAAAACCACTGAATCGTACACTTTGTGTGAATTATATGATACGGAAGTTATATCTCAGTAAAGCTTTCTTTTTTTTTTAAAGTAGGCTCCATGCCTAACATGGGGTTCAAACTCATGATGCTGAGATCAAGAGTTGAATGCTCTATTGACTGAGTCAGTCAGGCGCCCCAATAAAGGTGTTTTTACTATTTTATCCACAATAAAACTCATGAATAGGCAAAGTCTGTTAGAGGTGTTAGAGGTCAAAGGAATGGTTCCCTTGGGGAGGAGGGGGAGGGTAGAACTTGGGAGAGGGTGGCCATCAAAGGAGCTTCTGGAGTGCCAGTGACGTTCTACTTTGTGATCTGGTTGACACATTATCACTTTAGGATAATTCGCCAAGCTGTACACTAACGATGTATGCATTTTTCTGTATGTATGCTGTATTTCACTAAAAAGTTAAAAAAAATTAGTGGGGCCTGGGTAGCTCAGTCAGTTGAGCGTCTGACTTCAGCTCAGGTCACAATCTCAGGGTCCTGGGATCAAGTCCCACATCGGGCACCCTGCTCAGTGGAGAGTCTGCTTGTCCCTCTGCCCCCACTCATTCTCTCTCCGTCTCTTAATGAAAATATTTTATTTTTTAAAGATTTATTTATTTATTTGACAGAGAGAGAGAGAGAGATATCACAAGTAGGCAGAGAGGCAGGCAGAGAGAGAGGAGAAGGCAGATCCCAGAACCCTGGGATCATGACCTGAGCCGAAGGCAGAGGCTTTAACCCACTGAGCCACCCTGGCGCCCCTTTATTTATTTTTTAAGAGATTTTATTTATTTGAGAGAGAGAGAGAAGCATGAGCAGGGGGTAGGGGCACAAAGGGAGAAGGAGGCTCCCCACTGAGCAGGGAGCCCAATACAGGACTCGATCCCAGGACCCTGAGATCCTGACCTGAGCCAAAGGCAGATGCTTAACAGACTGAGCCACCCAAGAGCCCCATAAATAAAATCATTTTTAAAAAGTTTTAAAAATTAGTTGACTTCAAAAAGGAAGAACACTGATGTTTCTTAATTTAGCCAGACTCTGAGGCCATAACTCAGTTTATTTAGTCTTATTTAGAGGGGACTGTATTTACCTGGTTACTTAACTAGAAGCAGATTAAAAACGGCAAAAGACAGGAATGAGGAATCAGGAGGTATAGGCTCTCCAGAAAAAAAGCAAAACTGGATAAAGCAAGAGAAAAATAAGGAAGGACCTTGAAGAACAAATAATTATCTAGGAAATAACTTACATGAAAGACTTATTCCCTCAAAAGGGCAGATGAATGGCTAATATTGTGTTATTCAAAAAGATCATAAACTGACAACACGAGAGCACAGAATGAATCATCCTAAAAAGTACTCTCTGGGGGACAGAGGCCTCAGCTGAGCCACCTAGCTCTGTAACACTGGAAACTTAAATACCACCCCTTCAAAAAGGGGTCAAAACCTGGAGCACACATGCATCAAAGGTGAGCTACAGAACAATTAGAGTTGCAAGGCCAGACCCGGAGAAAATTCTGCAGCAGAACACGTTTCTCTTCAGCACCTGACTACCATGGCCTTCTGTAGGACCCTCCATGTCTTCTTCCTACCAAGGTCCCTTTCCTGTGTCCCAGGCTTACTCTTACAGGCTGGGGGGCGGGGGTGGATACGTGAGACAGCTGTTGGTTTTCCAGCTAAAATGTTCCCATCACTAAGGGAACCAATGGCTGTCAAACACTCATCTGTGAAGCTGGTCTCAAGTGGCAAAGAAAAGCAAAATAAAGAAACTGAGGCTCAGTGACCAGCTCACTAAATTCAAAACTCATGGGTTCAGATTTTCAAAAGGGAAGAAGCAGACCTGCACCCCAGGTACCCTCCCCCTGGCACGATCCTCTGATGCTGACAGCCTGAGACAGAAGTGGGTATCACCAGGAAGCGGGTGTGGGCAGTTACAACAGCCTACTCAGCTGCCTGGTATCACCACAGAGCCTCAAAGGGTAATGACCAACAGGTCTCCAACCTAACCTACCCTTCCTCCTGCTGGACAGATGATAACAACCTACCAATGCTCTTCTCTCCACCTACCTGCAGGGAAATGAGGCTACTTTCCTTCCTTTCTGTCACTAGTACCTACTTCCCATGAGCTACTGCTTTTAAAGGCATTTGACTTCTCTTTAGCATTTCTAGTTTATTCTCTCACGAAATAAAAGCTCTAAAATGAGGGAGATTTACCAAGTTGTCACTAAACTATTAAAAAGGAACTCTTATTTTAGGGTAAGATTAAAGGATGTTCTAAGTTAATGTATCTTTATAATTACTGGGAGCACCTCTGGTCAGGAAAAGTTCTTTATTCTTCTCCATCTATAGAGAGCTCTGGACCTCAAATAAAAGGTTGAATCTCCTTCCTTAGAGTTTAAATACAAGCCTTTCTCTGCCTCCCTCATTGCTCAAAGTAAAGCAGATAGAGAAGTTAGGTCCCTGCCCATTCATCCACTCATAAACATGCATACAAAGAACAGGACCAGTTATTATGGGAAATTTAGAGATTCACAGAATTAAAAGTCTACAGAAGTGTCTTGGTTTCTTCATCTGTAAGACAGAAATAATAATTCATGTATTTACTTCATACTGTTATAAGAAATAAATAAAATAATCCACTATGTAGGGCATGTGGTAAGCACTCATACGTCAGCTACAGGAAAAAGCAAGATGGAGAAAATTCCATACAATGCACTACCATTTATCTAAATAAGAGAAAATATGAATGAATACATACACAATACACACACACATATATATACACACACATAAAGCAAGAGAAAACCAATTTGCTTGTATTAAAACAACGAAAGAATAAATCATACAATCTAGGGAGAAAGTAGGTGTCAGGATCAAAGACAAACTAGACTTCCTTGAATAGATCTTACATTGTACATTTGACTTCCACCATGTATTTTATTTTTTACATAATTATGAAGCAAAATTAAATTTTAAAAAGCAATCGCTCCGGGCACCTCAACGGCTCAGTCATTAAGCACCTGCCTTCAGCTCAGGTAATGATCTCAGGGTCCTGGGATCAAGCCCCACATCGGGCTCTCTGCTCAACGGGAAGCCTGCTTCTTCCTCTCCCACTCCCCCTGCTTGTGTTCCCTCTCTCGCTGTCTCTCTCTCTGTCAAGTAAATAAATAAAATCTTTTTGAAAAATTATTCTGGAAACCAAAAATTAAGGGGAAAAAACCCTCAAGCATTTATGTTACCTTTCTTCTCCAAATTTACTTTAGGGTAACCAAATAACTCATGAGGGCAAGAACTTCTACAGAAGTGTTCTAACTAATAAGATGTTAAAGTTACATCACCATTTTTGATCCTTAATGAACTAATGGATCAAGGAATAATCATCAGTGTCTACTAACATAGTAAGACACACAACTAGACATTAATAGGCTTCCTGATTAAAGTTTACAACACTACCAAAAATAGAATGGGGAACAAAAAACAAAAACAAAAACATCTCAACCCTGAATCTCATTAAGCCTCCAAATCTATCATTTTACAGGAAATATGGGAATAGAACATTTTTTTTTTAACTTTATGTATTTATTTGACAGGGATCAAGAGAGAGCCCAAGTAGGCAGAGCGGAAGGCAAAGGGAGAGGGAGAAGCCGGCTTCCTGCTGAGCAGGGAGTCTGACATGCTGGGATCATGACCTGAGCCAAAGGCAGCAGCTTAACTGACTGAGCCACCCAGGTGCCCTGGGAACCTAACTTTTTAATTGAAACTACAGGAATACAACAGGCAAAATCAGACTCTGGAAAGCACTATAGCAATGCTCTTCAAAATGTGATCCACGGACCGGTGCCCGGCTGTGAAGTTTTTGTCTCCAGTCCATGACCAGGTAAACACAGAAATTGAGAGCAGGCATTTAGAAACATTTAGAGCAAATTAACAGTAGTTTTATGTCTACGGAGTCTAAATTTTAACGGGGCTGGTTTTACGTATGCTTTTTACTTCATTTTTCTGGAAAAGCTTAATAAATGCCAAACTAAGAAATTCATACTGTGTATTGTATATAAAAGAAAAAGTAAAAGCAATTTTTAAGAAGAGAAATAATGTAATCACTGGTAAACTTTAAGATTAACGTGGCAGCAATAAAAACTGCTCACTGGAAGAGACAGAGTTTAGAAATGGGGAAGGGTACTTGAAGGCCACAGACTTAAAATGACTGCCTTCATTTTCACCACCTGCTATTTACTGAATAGTTACTAAGTATAAGTTTCTATATTAAACCTTTATTTATATCTTTTTACTTAATCCTCCTAAAAATCATGTAAGGCTCTCCTACTTACTAGCACTGAACTCAATATCCTAATTTCAAAAATGGAATAATAATGCCTCTTTCAGAGGCACTGTAGTGAAAATTTAATGAAAAAATTAAATGAATGAACAGCTGACCCTTGAACAATGTGGAAGTTAGGGGCACTGACCTCCATGAAGTCAAAAATCTGTGTGTAACTTTGGACTCCCCAAAAACTTAACAACTAATAGTGACAGCCACCAGTGATCACTTATTGCAAAATACAATTTATTGGACAAACTGCTCACCCAGACATGATTTGCGTCACTTGGCATTATAAGTGGATGTTGACATCACTTGAGCTTGCCACACGAGCAACAGAAAGTGGCCATGAAAATCCCACAGTAGCATAGTATGAACTACAGTGAATTTTATACAGTTATGATTTAATACTACATCTCCATACTTATTTACATTTGACTATAAATCATGCCATGTACAGTCTGTGTGAGCTTAAGTTTTGATAAATTTTAATTTTTTATAATAGGTTTGTATATATTTTATGGTAGTAAATATTAACACAAACTAGTACCTATATATATTTCATGCATTCATGACATACCTAACTTCCACTTAAGTTTCTTTATATTTCTAGGCACACTCTTCATTCGTAAGTTTCTCTTAACTGCCACAAACCTCCAAAAAAATTTCATATATATATATATTTTTAAATTTCACATATAAGTGGACATGCACAGTTCAAACCAGTGTTCAAGAATCAAAGGGACTTTGTAAATGAACTGGTTCCGCACAAATAAATGGTATTTTATTACGATTAATGTTTCTTAAATCTCCTGAGAATCAGACAGCTCTGCCTTGCTTTTAAAGATTAGAATACTGGCATGCCTGGGTGGCTCAGCTGGTTAAGCATCTACCTCTGATTCAGGTCACAATCCCAGAGTCCTGGGATCACGCCCTGCATCGGGCTCCTTGCTCAGCGAGAACTTGCTTCTCCCTCTGCCTGCCACTCCCCTTGCTTGTGCTCTCTGACAAATAAAATCTTTTTCAAAAAATAAATAAATAAAGATTAGAATACCAAGGGCACCTGGCTGGCTCAGTTAGAAAAGCACGTGACTCTTGATCTCAGGGTTGTTGAGTTTGAGCCCCATGTTGGGTATAAAGTTACTAATAAACAAACAAACAGACTTAGGAAGGAAGGAAAGAAGGAAGAAAGAGAGGAAGGAAGGAGGGAAGGAAGGTAAGAATACAAAGAATTAAAAGAATTTACTGAGCTGGTGATGCGATTACAAAGGTTCCTTACAGTAGAAGCAACAAAGGCATTTCCTGACCAGTCCCATGAAATCTTCTAACGCGTGAACTGTTTGTTTGTGGACACACTGTTTGCTACCATCCAAGCTCAACAACCGGAGGGAAGAAGCAACAGATGTTCAGTGACTGGCCAATTCCTCTAGGAACTGCCGCAGTCCATGGCATCAAACAATGATTTCCAAATGGAGAAAGATCACAGTCAGATGAAAGACAAGATATCTCGATGTGCTCAACTGCAAAAATGTTGTTTGTTAAACATAAAATGTCATTTGAGGAACAGCCAACAAACGATTAATTAGCAGAGCAAACAAGAGTATTTTTGAGGGAAAAAGCTGCACAGGACAGAACTTTAAATCACTCAGCTTTCAATGATTTCTTTTCCACTATTATATATAAAAGGTTTTTTTGTGGAAACCATGAGATCATTGTTTTGCAGAGTCTTTACTATAGGAAACAGCTGTGGAGAACTACACAAACAGTGAACACTGCCCTATTTAGTAGCCCCTCACTGTGACAAGTGTATAGAAGGGGAGAGGAAAAATCCATCAAACCACACTGTAATAACAAAAGAGGCAGAGTCAAACTAAAAACTTTAGGCCACACAAAGGGAGATAAAAAAAGAACTAATTCAGGATAAGCATCTGTAAGTCAGGCCAAGCACCTGTATTATTACATCTGTACCTGGACTTAAGAGAGAATGATGAGAGCAGCTGCTTTCTACATGGGTCACCAAAAATCCAAATGATTCACTTTGCACAGTACCTGATATACAACAACATTCAACAAATATAACTTAAAAAAAAAAAGGGAAGGGAGAGAGGTACTATCAACATCTAGTGGGTAGAGGGCAGGGACGACCCTAAACGTGCTGATATGTCAGGACAATCCCCAACAAAACAAACAAAACTGACTCTATGAAAGGAAACAATTTTAAGTTTAAAAAATGATGAACAAAGGCAGTCTTGTAGGAGGAAGCACATGTCCGGGGCAGGCACTAGCATGCACCATGGATGGGCCGGAGAATCTTGTCCTCTACAGCTCTTGGCTGGGCAATCCGGCAACGTGTAGCCACATTTTAAAAGCACCTTCCCTTTGACTCAGAAGTGCCACTTCTAAGACTCGGTCTTTAGAAAAGGAGACTTGATACATGTTGAAGGATTGGCTATCATCATTAAAAACTTTATACAATCTAAACACCCTTCGTTGGACTTCTATACAACTGTTAAAAAGAATGAGATGGGCTCAGATGTATAAACAAAAAACCAAAGTAAGTCATACTACCCATGGGGAACGGGGAGAGGGGAAAACAAGTTATAGACCTACAGGCGGAGCATGTGCCCTTTAATGTAAAAGATGTATACACATGTTTATAAGTGCATTTAAGTGGTCTGAAAGGATTATTTTTAAGACAGGCTTCCAAAAGTGCCGAAGTCTGAGAAGCAATGGCATATACATAAAGCTAGCTACAGCCAACCTTCTTTTCAGAGATTCAGCACCACGATCTTAGAGGAAAAAAAACACGACACATTTCAACACACCCCCCCACTTCTTTATGTTTTATGTTGAGAACTGTCATTTCAGAGGTTGCAAAGATAAGGCAACTATGCCCCAGCAACGCAGGGGTGACAAAGAGTGAAGTCAGAACTCTGGTTCTGGGCGCCTGGGTGGCTCAGCTGGTTAGGTATCTGCCTTCGACTGGGGTCATGGTCCCAGCGTCCTGGGATCAATCAAGTACCACGTCAGGCTCCCTGCCTCTCCCTCTGCTCCCACCCTGGCTCGTGCTCATGCGTGCTCACTCGCTCTCAAAAATAAGAAATAACAGTAATTAAAAAAAGAACTCTGGTTCTGCTCCCTCAGTCTCTAGCCAGCTGGTGAACCCTAGTTTCTTCACCCAGAAAAAGGTGAGGCCACTCACATCTCCCCCACATCTCCTTCTAAGTCTAAAATTTGACGACTCTGTTACCTCCTTTCTCTTTCAAAGAGGTAGAGCTTCACTGAAACAAAAGTGACACCATTTGATGGACAAGGGAACTGACCAACCAGGAAGAGACATAATTTCTATTCTATACCCAGGCACAAAGCTAAATGTGACCTACACAATTTTGTTTCTACTTTTCAAATGAATTCAGGGGGTCCCCTGAAGTCTGAGTACTCCCTGGGAACCACTGGGACATACCAATATCCTAAACATCTTCTCACCAACCAAGAAAATCTAGACCACAGGTCTGCAGCATAAAATCAGAGCCCTCAACATGAGCTTATGAAAAATGTAGGCGTGAAAATGGAGCCAGTATTACCCTGTTAGCTTGTCTGCCACTACTCTCATTTATACCTTCCTTCCCCTTGAAACCTGAGAACTCTCACTAATAAAGAAGCACCACTGAGCACCACAGTTCAAGGGGGAAAATATGGAAGAGAAATTTCTATTCATCAATTATTTTTTTGTTTTACTGCAAATTTGGAAGGACTCCCCACATTCTTTTATCTGTAGATCACCCTGTTCTAGTTGTTCTTTGGGAGCACAGTTTGAAAACTGCTGCTCTAAAATGCATCTTTGTTACTTGAGATGACCATTCATCTTTTTACTGACTGCAAAAGGGCACCGAGCACTAGAAATCAGCATCTACACGAACCTGGAAGCATGCATGCTAGTACCCTACTAGTGAAGACAATAAGCTCATTTCCTCTAAAAACAGCATATTGCCTATTTGGATTTCAGAATGATTTGTTTTCTCTCATTGTTTTTACTAAGACAGTGATCCAAGGACCTGCCAGTGAAGTCCAAATTTTATCATAGTGCTGCTGCAAACAGGAAACACAAAGAGGAGAAAAAGTAACAAGGTAACCTTCTAAAGTCTGGGTTAGTAAGAAAAACACCCTAAGGAGGCTCAAAACATTCCTCCAACAGAGTGTTTCTCAATCTTAGCCTTACTGACATTTTGGGCTAGATAACCCCTCACTGAGGGGAGCAGAGCCCATAGTATCCCCAACCCAGTTGTGTCAACCAAGTGTGTCTCCAGACAAGCCAAATGTATCCAGGAATAAAGGGGTTGGGGAACCAGGCAAAACAGCCCTGGTTGAAAACCCTGCTCAAAGAGGAGAAAAATACCTGCTTAAAAAGAGAAGTGACAGCTAGAGAAATTTCTTAAAGAAAATTCTTAAAGCAAAGTTGGGCCAATCAATTCATTTCATTCTGGGAAATTAAAGTCCTACCTTAACAACCATCTTGCTCATCCAAAACCAAAAATCCGTTTAGCTGGCAAGCTCCTAAATCTCACAAAAATCAATGTGGTTAGAAATCAAGGAAGAATTTCAATAGAAAAACTTACAAAGAAAATCATTAGTAACTTTAAGACAGTAAAAGCACACTCAAAGACATACTAAGTGCTTTTCGAAACCTCAAGGCAAACTTTCAAGAGGGCAAATTGGTTTTATTTTCTCTGCCAACTCCAATGAACTGGTAGCGGCTCACTGAAGCCCAGAACTGAGCAGGATTCTAAGGCTGAACGTGAGCTCAGGAAAAGAGTATCCGCATCAAACACCAACATCTGCCACAAACAGGCAAGGGGCCGTGGTAACAGGTATGCCTCACATCCACCTTATAGGTGTTGAACTCAACTTTCTTTATGCTCAAGATAATGCCCATCAAATTTGGCTGTAATAAAATATTTTGGGGGGAAAAAAGTAAGTAGACTTACCTAATTCGGGGGCAAAAAGGATAAAAAGGAAGAAGTCTGATCTATCACTCTCCTGCTTAAGAATCAGCCTTGGATTCTCAGCTTCTACAGGATAATGTCCAAACCAACACAGCCCACAAAGCCATTCACACTCCACTTCCGACACTCTTCTTCCAAACTTTCTGCTCCCCCATTGTTCTCCATGGCATAACCAGCCACCAAACGTCTCACTGTTCCCCCAAAATCACAGGCCCTTTCATGCCACCTCCACCCCTTCTCTGCCCGGCTAATTTCTATTCATCCTGCAGATCACTGCGCTGTGACCCTTTACTTGTCCCCTGGACCAACAGTGTTCCCTAGACGGGCAGCATCAGCACCACCTGGGAGCTGATAGAAATGCAGAATCTCAAACCCGACCCCAGATCCACCAACCCCAAAACAGCATGGTAACAAGATGCCCACGTGAATATGTGCACATGAAACTGTAAGAAGCGATGTCCTGGGGAACATGCCAGGTCTCACTGGACTCAGATCTTCACAGGCAGTTACAGTGTCCCCCCAAAATCGAAGTGCCTCACACTTTGGCAGGCCGCCTCTGAGGCAAATCCCTCCTTTAGGAAGAGAAACACAAACATCCATCCACCTTCCAGCCTCCATGGCAGCCAGAGGTGGCCAATGGACAGGGTGGTAAGTCACTGAGATGTCAGCAGAAGCCTGCTGAGGGGGCGCTTCCGGAAGAGCTTTTATTTTCCCAGGGACTTCCTGCCTTGACAAACATTAAGGCTAAAAAGCCAAAGATGTAATAGGGACAAAATAGCAAAGGACAACAGAGCGGAAACACAGAAATGGTCTGAGTCCCTGTTAGGCCCTTTAAGCCATTGTACCACATTAGAACATGAACCTCCAGACATACTGTGTAAGCCAATTCAACATCTTTATTGCTTAAGACATCATCATTAGGGCTTCCTCTTTCTTGCGCTGAATGCATTCCTAACTGATGGAGTAAACCGTCAATAAACGGGAAGTGAGTGAATGAATGCAACGTGAAAGCTACTACAGGTTCAGAAGATTATATGTTTTAAAAATAGGAACTCGAAGAATCTGCTGAACTTTGCCAAAGCATGCTTATAAATCAGGCTCTGAACTTCTAGAATTATTGACCCATTTCTGTTCACAGCTTTTTAATGGATTAAAAAAAAAAACAACCTCTTAAAATGCAATGGAAATGTTCACATACAAAAACGCTGTAGAAATTGATTTTTACATTTTGGAAAGAGTAGAAAAACAAACTTAAAACACTGGTCTCTGACCTTGAAAAGTTTGCAACTGCTGTGGCTACTGATGGGCAGGCAACTATAAGCAGAAAAAAAAAAAGAGGGAGGGAAAAAGACTTACAGTAGCTAGTTGGTTGCCATTCTCTCCTACTTTCTTTTTTTTTTTTTTTAAAGATTCTTTATTTATTTATTTATTTGACAGACAGAGAGAGAGATCACAAGTAGACAGAGAGGCAGGCAGAGAGAGAGGGGGAAGCAGGCGCCAATGTGGGAGCCCAATGTGGGACTCGATCCCAGGACCCTGAGATCATGACCCGAGCTGAAGGCAGAGGCTTAACCCTCTCCTACTTTCTTATTTTGAGATCTCTGACACGGAACTCATTTTTTTTTTCCAGTCCCTACCCCAGTCCAGTACTTTCACTCAAACTTCCAAGACCAAACAGCAATCACTTTTTTCTTTTTGAGAAAAAGAGAACATTAATAAATATAAGTAAAATGTCTTAAAAGGGGACAGGTAGGGGCGCCTGTGTGGCTCAGATCGCTGATGGCTCAGATCAGAAGGCGCCTCTGCCTTCAGCTCAGATCATGATCTCAGGGTCCTGGGATCGAGCCCCGCATCGGGCTCTCTGCTCACTGGGAAGCCTGCCTCCCCCTCTCTCTCTGCCTGCCTCTCTGCCTGCTTGTGATCTCTGTCTGTCAAATAAATAAATGAACTCTTATTTAAAAAAAGGGGGGGTACTATTCCTCAACAAGGTGGGTCCTCAACCAAGTGCTGAACCTTCAGATTATCATTTTGTATTTTACTAAAATCATTTAACTTAAATAAATTTTAAAAGATACTTCACAGTATCTATGGAAAACCAGTACCATTTACCACAAATAGAAGACAAGTGTAAAAACAAACACGATGAAAACACAACCTTATTAAATCCTAGCTACTGGTACCTGCCAAGGCCTCTAAACTTAGTTTGTTCTATTAAAAAAAAGAAAACAGAAAGGTAGGGGAGTGAGCATGAGGTGTTAGGCTACCACCAAGCTAAGACCTTTTTGTGGGCATAATCAGGACGAGCAGAATGGAAAAGGAATTAACTTGCTCACCATGTGATTTCATTCTGTTTAACACCATATTCATGTCCCATCTCAAAGTATCCCTCAAACAATTTCAAATCATCTTCAGCTCTTTTTTTGCCCAGAATAAGAGCCCATTTCCCTAGCGCAGCCTAAATGGCCCTACACAAACTGGCTCAGCCCACCAAAAAGCTCTCTTCTAAGCTCTAAGGGCACCAGCAGACAGCAAACACCGACCCAAGGGCCGTTACCTAGCCCACTGCCTGTTTCTGTATGGCCTGTGAGCTAAGAACAGTTTGTAGAGCTAAGTTTTTGTTTTTCTTTTTCAAGATTTTATTTATTTGCTAGAGATAGAGACAGGGAGAGAGGGAAAACAAGCAGGGGAAGCGTGAGAGGGGGAAGCAGGCTTCCTGCCAAGCAGGGAGCCCGATGCAGGGCTCCATCCCAGGACCCTGGGATCACGACCTGAGCCGAAGGCAGATGTTAATGACTGAGCCACCCAGGCGCTCCAAATATTTGTAATCAATTTGATGACAGGGAACGCTAATTTTGAACTCTAATTAAGCTAAATGTTATTCCTTCCAAAAAAAGAATCCCATTTCTCTCATTAGACCTGTATTACAAAGTACTGTAGTCATATTTTTATTTTAGCCAATGAGAAATTTGTGGAAATTTGCTTTCTCTTGTTATATAAGTACCTACATAACAGCCTTGATTTTGCATCTTGACCATTTACTATACGCCCTTTACAGAAAGTTTGCAGATCCCAGAGCTACACTGTTAAAGCGCACCAGGCTCTCGTGCTTTCACACTTTCCTTACACCTGGGAAGCAATTCCCCCTGATTCCTCAAGGCTGGTTCTCCCTGGTTACTCAAGCCTCAGTTCAAATATCACTGCTTCCTAGAGGTCACCCTAACCCTGCCCCCTCCCCATTTAAAGCAGCCTGCCCACACATCAATCACATCACTAGATTTTACTTTCTTGGAACCACTACCTGATATCACCTTCTTACCTTTCTGAAATCTTTAATAATAAGAACAATAAACGCGGCAAATACACAGGGTACTATGTACAACGGAAGTGACTGACATACCAGGTTGAACCCTTTAAAAGTGCCAACCTGGAAGTCAAAAACGGTCAAAAATGGGTAACCTCATTGGATTCAACCTAACCTATCAACCTGTCTGCTGCTCACAACCACCTACGACGTGGATACCAGATGAGGAAACTGGCACAGAGAAGTTGAGTAACCTGCCTGAGGTCACACTGCTAGTAAGTGACACAACGAGAATTTGAAGCCAGGCTCAACACTCGCATCCCCAAGAATGTAAGCTCCATGAAGACAGCCGGTCTTGTTCATGGCCAGGCACATAGTAACCCCTTAATAAATACACGATGAATGAACAGGTGCATCTGCCTTACAATCAGCGGCATCGGTCCCAGACTCAGGGTCCACACCCTTTTAGACCCAGGCGCTGGTCAGCCCGCCGCACCGCCAGGAAAAGAGGCATGCAAGACTTAAGAAGCCAGTGCCCTAGGGACGCGGGGTGCAGGGCCCCCTCCTGGGGATTGGGACGCGGCGGGGCTCACCTTGAAGTCGCGGCTGTGCTGCGGGGTGTACTCCAGGGTCCAGAGGGCCCGCACCAGGTGCGCCAGCTGCTCGGTGACCTCGCCCTGGCCCTGCGTGCCGCGGCCCACAGGCTGCTCCGGGTCAGGCGAGGGCTCGGGCCGCCCCGCCCGGTACTGGCCGAGCGCCAGGTACTCGGCGAAGAGCTCGGTGTTGCTGAGACACTGCAGCGTGGCGTTCATGAAGCACGTGTTGCCGTGGTTCCGGAGCCCCGCCACCCCGGGCACCGGCTCGGCGGCGGAGGCGGGCGGCGCGGGCGAGGCGGGCGGCGGCGGGCACGGCGGCGGCGTGGGCGCGGCGGCCGGCCCGGGCGGGAAGCAGCTGCGGAGGCCGCCGCGGTCCGGGGCGGCGCCCTCGGAGCTAAGGTGCGAGAGCGTGGACAGCGTCTTGAGGACGCGGCTCATGAAGCTGCCCACCGAGCGCGCCGACGAGGGCGAGGCGGGCGCAGCCGGCCCGGGCCCCGCAGGGCCCCCCGCGCCGCCGCCGCCGCCCGCGCGGCCGCTCCGGAACAGCCGCTTGCTGAAGGAGCGCTTCTCCTTCCCGCCCGCCGCCGCCGGTGGCGGCGGCCCGGGCCCGGGCGCCGTTACCTTGGACATGGCGGCGGCCGCCGACGCTCATCACCGAGCCCGCCCGCCCGGCCCGCGGCCCCGCCACGGCCGCCGCCGCATCCCGCCGCGCCGCGCAGCGCCTCAGGGGGCCGGAGGGCTTGACGCCCCACACGCCACAGAGCACTGCCGAGAGAGCCAGCAAGCAGGCGGCTGCCGGCGGGGCGGGCGCGCGCGCGCGCGATCCGCCCAGCTGGGCCGCTCACGTGACCCGCCTCCCGGCGCCGCCTGGCCCGCGCTGAAGCCGTGGTGGCTGCCATGTTGACTATGGGAATGGAAGTTCCCCTCCAGCCAGACCAGATGACTGGCGGCTCCGGGGCTGTCCGGCTTTGTGAAGTCCGAGAGAGTCCATGTCTAGTGTGGGCACGGTCCCGGCGCGGCGGGCAGCGCTGGGCTCGTGCCCGGGGATGGACCCCGTGGGTGGGTCTCCGTCTTCTGATCTGAAGGCGAAGGCCTTGGGAAGGTGCGGAGATCAGGTTGCCGCCCCTTACCAGACCCTGGAAGAAGTGATGGACATGGCCCTGACCTGTCCTGAGCAACCCAACCCTGTCAGGCTCCCGAGGGACCCGGACTGCTTGCGTGCATACCGGAACGCCATCACAGAGTCTGGCACATCCCGGCAGGCTTGTCTTCCAGGTGGCACCTTGGACTTGCAGTGAAACGGTATACTCAGAATTACCTTCCTTTGCAGACCTTCCTTTAAATCCCCGCTGAACTCTACCATCATTCATTCATTCAACAAATAGTTACTCCTGTGTGCTAGGCACTGCTAGGCGCTGGGAAAGAATGAAATTAACACGGTTTTTGCCTGCCCTCTTGCATTTTCCACTCGCAGATGCTGATAATAGCTGCTATGTTTCAAGTATTGCTCTAAGCATGCAATATTTCCTTTATTTTTCAATTCAGTGCCTTTAAGATGTATCCATTTCAAATCCAAGTTTGTTTCAAAGCCCTAAGACTTGACCTCTAAACAAAAGGTCACAGACCCACAAATATCACAGGGACCAAGACAGGTCATATCAGTAAGTAAAGAATCATGGTGTTTCAGTCATGGTGTTGACCAAGTAATACTTCAAATGACTTGACTCCGTTGGGGAGATTATAAGAAATGGTGGGGACCATGGCAAACTGCAAATCAACATCTTTCTAAAGGAGGTGGCTGCTACTCAGCTGATCTAGTTGTTTCCATGCAAAAATGAGGGTCCAGATCTTTTTTTTTTTTTTTTTTTTTTGACAGAGAGAGACACAGTGAGAGAGGGAACACAAGCAGGGAGAGTGAGAGAGGGAGAAGCAGGCTTCCCATGGAGCAGGGAGCCTGATGTGGCGCTGGATCCCAGGACCCCGGGATCATAACCTGAGCCGAAGGCAGACGCTTAATGACTGAGCCACCCAGGCGCCCCTCATCTAACTTTTTAAAGAGAACTTGGGAATCCTGTTTTTAAATGTTGGTTCAATTAAAAAAGAAATAGTGCAGGGGGAAAAAAAAAGGTACATCTTTGGGCTGCCTTCATCTCAAAATCAACTGGTTTGTGACCTCCTCTCTCTAGACTGTCCTTTGCTGACCTTTAGCCTGAGCCCTGGTTACTGCATAAGGGAGAAATCAGGGAGGGGAAAGCCCTTCACCTTTTTAAAACATAAACCCCACCTTACATCACATTTCAGAGTAAATGTTTCTGCCAGAGCCTCCAACCTCAAGTAAACAGGGTCTTTATGGCGACTACCCCCAATGCCCACCCAGGGTGCTCTGCACTGGCCTCCAAATCACCTACATTCCCACCTCCTGGTCAAAATACCCATTCTTCACTTCGTCTTGAACTCATCTAGACTCTAGGAAGAAAGCAATCTGATCATTCATACTTTAGTGTGAATGCAATGTCCCTCAACCTTTGCAGACATATCTGAGTTTTTTTCAAATATGAAAATCATGGGTGAGGGAGGGACAAAAGAAAGGAATAACTTTTAGTGGAACTTCAAGCACTTTGACAACACTTTTCTCTTAATATCCAGCCATTATGTAACAAGTTTGCTTGCTTGCTTGTTTTTAGGTGGTGGGAAGGGTCTTGGGGCTGTGGTCTCCCTAAATATCAAATGGACTTAGAAGGTAGCCCTCCATTAGGGTGCCTGGGTGGCTCAGTGGGTTAAGCCTCTGTCTTCAGCTTAGGTCATGATCTCAGGGTCCTGGAATCGAGTCCCGCATTGGCCTCTCTGCTCAGCGGGGTGCCTGTTTCCCCCCTCTCTCTCTGCCTGTCTCTCTGCCTACTTGTGATCTCTCTCTGTGTGTCAAATAAATAAATAAAATCTTTAAAAAAAAAAAAAAGAAGAAGAAGAAGAAGAAGAAGAAGTTAGCCCGCCATGAGTTTTCCCATGCTGCTTCTTATTTATTTATTTATTTATTTACTTATTTATTTGTTTTTAGCACTCCTCCATTTTGGACGTAGATGTTCATAGCACCATCCTACTTGCTCCAAATCCGTAAAAGACCATCAGCTCTTAAGGCAGAGACTAGGTCTGTTTTGCTGACCCTAGATGCCCAGCATTGACCATGTTTCTAATAAATGCTTGGTCGAATGAATAAACGGCTTTAGAAGGAAATTGAGCATAGGAAAAGCTTTTCACTCCGCACGTTTTATGCCTGGAGCCCATCTCCAAATTCCTGCCACCACTATAAACTGTGTAAGCCGCTTTGTTGTGACCATCCCCCAACTTCAAATGCCTGCTCTTTACCCCTTCTGCTTTTCTGCCTGAGGGTTTTCTCTCGCCAGAGGGAAAGTTGAATTAACAACTCCTTCTCCCCCAACAGAGGCAACCTTCAACCAGTGGGAGATACCAGCCACTGGATAACTCCCAGGCCTCTCATCCTTTGGACAGACAACTCTAAGGTGTACCTAATGGGGCTCTTCAGAGAGTCCCCAGAGGAATGCAGCCCCAACTGCCCTCCATAGCCAGTTCAATAATGTACCTTTTTCTGGATTTCTCTACTGCCCTGTCTCCCTCTTCCTACTCTACTCCCTCACTCCTGCTTTCCGGATCACCTCCCAAATGTACTACCTGCACCCAGGTCTTTGTTGTAGGCTCTGTCTAAGGACGACCCAAACTAAGACACCGAGCCACTTAAATTAGGACCAGGTATTTAACCAAAGACAGATCCGGATTTGATTTGATGACATCAGGTTTTCTCCTAGCTGCTGTAAATAATCTTTGATCTTATCTACTAACAGCACTTGTCCATGTGACTGTCCTGCTGACTGCTTTCCGCAATATCATTCTTTACTTTTACTGTCCTACGTGGCTGGTGCGCAACAGATGCTAACAAACCTTACTTTTTTTTTTAATTTATTAAACTGAAAGTCAGAGACCAGTGGAAGTTTACCACGCTGCTTCTTTATACTAGAGACTTAGCCTGAATATGACCCCAATACCTAAGCCCTCCTCTCCAGTTTAAGCAAGCCACATGGAATCCTAGTTCATCAGGTGCTTCAGAGAAATTAGGGCTGAGCCCATCAGCAGATCTGACTTCCTTGGCTTAGCACCACTAGACAGGGGCTCAGGCTTCTCTCCATTGAACATTGCCCCTTCCCCTCGTCCGGTTGCCACTTCTTTTCCCACTAGCATGGAGCTGAAATTCAAAATGTAATCGGTATAGTTTAGCTGTAACCCCAAAGGTGGTTTCCACCGAGTCCACTAAACTACGATTCTCTCTAATCTGCTCGCAGTAGAGTTGCCCTCCAGCCCCCAGCGCTACGGAAACTCTTGGTCTTCCCTCCACACCCTTGGGCAATCTAGACACGTGGGTCTTTGCTTAACCTTTTCCCTCTGTCCCAAACACATTTCCTCAAGCCTCTTCACTTAGCTAACCCTTCCTTATACCTTCTGCAGGCTCTCTTGGCACCTCTCAGTCATGATGCTAATGTTACCATAGTGGAAGTCAACTTACAACCTGTCCCCAGCACTGAAGGGTAGGCTTCAATCCAACAGCTGCCCATTTTTTTGTTGTTGTTATTGGATACCTAGTAAGGTAGCCACTATTATAGCATATTGATTATTTGGCAACAATATAGCTAAACAACATGGGACCCCCTTAGTGGGACATATGACCTCCCTCCCAATCTGGCCCCTCCCACCATTCCATGTTTATTGGTCCCCATGGGGCCCCAAAGTCAACCTACCCCAGTTTGGCCAGAGCAGGATTGGAAAAGAATTCCTTATTGGAGTACCCAGATGGTCTTTTTCTTTTCTTTTTTTTTTTTTAAGATTTTGTTTATTTATTTGACAGACAGAGATCACAAGTAGGCAGAGAGGCAGGCAGAGAGAGAAGCAAGCAGGCTCCCTACTGAGCAGAGAGCCCGATGCAGGGCTCGATCCCAGGACCCTGGGATCACGACCTGAGCCAAAGGCAGAGGCTTTAACCCACTGAGCCACCCAGGCGCCCCCAGATGGTCTTTTTTAAAGACCTACCCCAAACAACATTCTACAGTAAATCTTCCACCGTCCCTCTCTGTACCCACCCCTGACCCCCACTGCGCCAGAGAAACACAAATTAGAAAGAGCAATGCAGTGAATAATCATCATGATCCAAACTTGGTCCATCCCTGCAAGTAACTCTCTCCTTAAACGGACACCTCGGATGAAACTGTACGCACATGTCATATTTTGACACCTATAGTCAAGCTGACCTCCAGAAAGGCTTTATCCAGTACAGCGTTGGTGGTACAGTGGTGAGCATAGCTGCCTTCCAGAAAGGCTTTATCCTGCCAACAGTGAATGGGGGGACACACATTTTCCAATCCCAAGACAGTATTGAGCTTTTCACTCTTTTTATTCTGGCAAATTCAATGAACAGAAGATGTCATGTTATGTGCTCGTATTTGTAGAAATGAAATTGAACATCGTGTGCTATGTCTTCAGCTATCCAGCATCTAAACAGACTTTCTATTTGGAAAGGATCCCAAATTAGACAGGACAGTTCAAGCTTCCACTGTGAAAAATGGGCAGGAGCTGGGGAGCAGGTCTTCCCTTTACAACCCCAGGACAGCAGAGCCCAGGAAGGTGACCTAAGTAAGGGCAATCAGACCCTCCCACCTGGGCCTTGGCTCTGGAAGTTTTGATGCAAGGTCAGTTGGAGACAACACAGCAAATTAGTGACTCTAGCGGCTCTGTATTCAGCAGAGATGAAGTGGGGGCAGAGCCAGTGATGGTGGCAGAGAGGGTCCAGCTGGCTGCTCGAGTGGCAAGTTCTTACTGGTGTCTGCCTTTCTGGGTTTCTGCCCAAGCCTGTTTCTCTGGCTCTGTTTATTGTGTGAGCTAGCCTGAGAGGCTTCCTATAAATTCTTTTACTGCTGAAATTAACCTGTGTCAGTTTCTGTTGTTTGCAAGCAAGAAAATGACTAGGAATGCCTTTTTTTTTTTTTTTTTTGCAATTTGTATTTTTACTGGTGTGATCTACCTGCCCACATCATTTGCCCATTTTTTCTTTGATGTGTTCCTTTTATAAATGCCTGCTAATAAAAGCACTTTGTATGTGAATTACATTATTCCTTGGTCTATACCATTTGATTATTTAATTTTCACCATATTTGATATTAAATATGATATTAAATAGAAAATTAAATAGATATTTTGACATTAAATAGGATATTGATATTAAATAGAAAATTATACTTATTTTATATGGTCAGGTTGATCAGTCTTTTTTCATAAAGGTTTCTGATTTTTTTTTTATAAACATGATTAAGAAAACAGGCTTTCCCCTTTCCAAAATCATAAGAATACTCACTTTGTTTTCATTTAGTGCTATTATGGTTCCTAATTTCTTTCTTTTGTCTTACTTTTTTAAAAAAATATTTTTTTTATTTATTTAACAGAGAGATACACAGTGAGAGAAGGAACACAAACAGGGGGAATGGAAGAGGGAGATGCAGGCCTCCCACCAAGCAGGGAGCTTGACACCGGCCTCGATCCCAGGACCCTGGAATCATGACCCGAGCTGAAGGCAGATGCTTAACAAGTAAGCCACCCAGTTGCCCCCTTTTGTCCTACTTTTAATGATTGCTCCATCTGGAATTTATTTTCGGTGAGAGATGAGGTAGGGATGTTGCCTTTTATCCACCTTACATGGCTAGCCAGCTGTCTCAGTGCCATTTACAAAAAAAACTATCTAACTTTTCCCCACTGCTTTATAATGTCACTTTTTATCACAGATTAAATGCCACATACATTTAAAGTCCTTAAACACTGTGTTCTATCTCAATGATGTGTCCCTATATTCCCTGATGATATAGGTTTAGAACATATTGCAGTGTTTGGTAGGACAAAACCTCTTAGTATTTGATCAGCTGTTTCCTTTTTCTCTCAGATGAGTTTAATCCTTAAAGGGGATTAACTTATATAGGTTAATTTAGGGAAAATTGACATCATGACAGTATTTACCTTCTTATCTGAGAATAAACTATTTCTTTTAAAAATTAAGGAAGGTTTTTTAAAAGATTTTACTTATTTATTTGAGAGAGAGAGAGAACAGGTAGGGGGAGGGGCAGAGGGAGGGAGAGAGAAGCAGACTCCCCACACGAGCAGGGAGCCCAGACCTGGGACTCAACCCCAGGACCCTGGAATCATGACCTGAGCGGAAGGCAGATACTTCACCGACTGAGACACCCAGGCGCCCTTATACAAGGATTTTTAATGCTTCTCAAAATTACTACAGTTCCCTTCCTTAGGTCTGTGTAACATTAATGAGTTTGTTTCTCTCTGTTGCTATTATAAATGGGATTTTTTTTTAAGATTTTATTTATTCACTTGACAGAGATCACAAGTAGGCAGAAAGGCAGGCAGAGAGAGAGAGGAAGGGAATCAGGCTCCCTGCTGCGCAGAGAGCCCGCAGTGGGCCTTGATCCCAGGACCCCGGGATCATGACCCGAGCTGAAGGCAGAGGCTTTAACCCACTGAGCCACCCAGGCGCCCCCTAAATTGGATATTTTTATGCCATTGTATTTTCTGTTGTTTGTCTCTAGGACAAAATTATTTTTGTAACCAGCCACCTTTTTTTTTTTAAGATTTTATTTATTTATTTGACAGAGATCATAAGTAGGCATAGAGGCAGGCAGAGAGAGAGGAGGAAGCAGGCTCCCTGCTGAGCAGAGAGCCCGATGCGGACTCGATCCCAGGACCCTGAGATCATGACCTGAGCTGAAGGCAGCGGCCTAACCACTGAGCCACCCAGGCGCCCCGTGTAACCAGCCACCTTGATATACTTTAGTTCTTTCTCATAATTTTCTGTTGATGCTGTTGGGTTTTTCAGGAACTCATATCGATGCATGAGATAATAACTTGACCTCTTCCTTTATAATATTGGTACTTCACCATTATTTTTTTCTTGTCTAATTGTCCATCCAGAATTCCATTAAGTAATATTAGTGAGAGTAGGAAAGCCTGCATCATTCTTGACATTCACAGCAATGCTTCCAGTGCCTCACTATTAAGCATGATGCTTGCTTTCGGTTTGAGATATATATTATTTATTGCATTAAAGTGGTATCCATTTATTCCTCCTTCAGAAAGGGTTATTATCAGAAATGGATCTTGAATTTTATCAAATGCCTTCTGGGCATCAACAGTGATGAGCATATGCTTTTTAAAATTATTATTATTATTATTATTTTTTTTTTTTTTTACTTTTGACCTCTATTCACAACATGAGTTTTGGGTAATAAACAACATAAACTACTTCTAGCTAACTTAAGCAGAAAAGGAGCTTATTGGAAGGGTGGATATAGAGCAGCTCGCAGAACTGTCAGAAAAGTTTCAGAATCAGACTTGGGAAATCAAAGAAGAAAGTACACGGCCAGGGACCTGCTCCAGAAAATGCTTCTTAAGATGGCACCATCAGTGAAGCCAGACACACCACTGCCACCAAGACCGACACCACCATTTGACAGTGTCAGCCGCACTGTTGGAGTCTTGGTTCTGCCATAGTCACTCTGAAGAATCTTGAATAATTTCTTGATTATCCCTGAGCTTCTGCTGTCCATCTTCAAAATCCTAAGCCCAAAGTAGAAACATCCATTGGTTGGGCTAGATCCTAGTTCTGGTCCCAAGCTGCTGGGATGTAGGGACAGGACCTTACCTCCCTATAGCTTCCCTCACGGGGGACGGAGCTGCCTCCCATCTCTCATGAGATTCCCTCTGAAAGGACCACGGAATGCAAGGCAGCCCAAAATGACAAATGACCACTGGAAGCTATCCACGTGAAACACCATATTGATAGCGTCAAGTGTATAGCTTGGTCCACTTGCTAATGTTTCATAGAGAATTTCACATCTATTTTTATAAGAAAGCCAGCTTGCAGGCTGTATGTGCGCTCAGTATTCTTGTCAGGTTTCAGTTTTATCAGCTTTTTAAAAACAACTGTGAAGTGTCCCTATTTTCTTTAGCTCTGGAACAATTTAAATGACGTGTTTTCAAAGGTTATGAAATTCACCCAATTCACTCTCTAGATCTGATAAAGCAGGCAGTTCTTTGAAATACTTCTCATCCATTAATTTTACCCATTAATACTGGTCTGTCTAAATTTTCTCTCTTCTCTTGAATTAATTTCAGCCATTTTTATCTCATCAGAAAGTCACCCATGTTTTCCAGTTTGCTAGCGAAATCTCACAAAGAATTATCTTAAGGCTTTATTTTCATTTTTAGCTCAGAGCCGTGCATGCAAGTTAAATCTATCCCTCAATTTGTGACTCTGATGTCATCGGTGTGGTGATGGCCTCCCCTGTTTCCTAGTCACTTCTTCTTTCCAAGGACATTCACTAAGATCCAAGATTGTAGCTGACACTGTTGGGGACCTACCCAGATCCTGTGGGATCCTTTTGCCTTTTCTGTGTGCCTGTCCCCAGCTGTGTGCTTTGCTACAAATGGTGGCACTTGTGACAGCTTCAGGTGCCTGCTTTTGGGCTATTTCCACTGTATTGTCTGCTCACACAGAAAGCTGGAAATACTTAGGGTTTATGTCTTCTGGCGTGACCCTTAGCCAATGATAGTCAGGTGCCAGAGTATGGAAACCAGCTTCCCTGCCTCCCGTCATGACAGATTGTGAGGTGTATCATACCAGAGCTCCCTGCAGGATTAGGCTAAAGATACTCTGCCCTTCATCCCATCCTTTCTTGACTTCTTCCTTTTCTATGACCTACTCCCCTCACTCCTTAGGAGTTTCTTCTAAGAACTCTTCCTGAATAAATCACTTCACATGAATTCTCATCTCAGGGTCTAGTGTTGGGGAACTGGACAAGGGCAAGGATGATGTAACTCATTCCCAGCCCCGAAAGACTGGTACACCATGTACAGAATTGCATCAGAACACCCAGACATTGTCCTAAGGATACAGATGAGATCCTGAGAGATTACGGAAGATGAGGTTAATAGTTCAGTTGGGAGGAGGTAGCAAGCACTTCATTTAGAAAGTATTAGTCAATCTGGGTTTTTAAGGATGAATAGGAGTTGTCCAAGTAGGAAGTAGAGTCTGGGGGTGCAGTGTGGCAAGAAGAGGTAAAATGGGCAAAAATTTCTAACTACGAATAACATGTAGTTCCTGTGCCTTGGGAATTCAAAATGTAGTGAGTGAATGTGGGAAGCCAAACGGATCTCGGAGAAATTATAACGCAAGGGATAAATAAGGGCTAGAATAAGTAGGATGTTGTTGTTCTTGCCTCAGAGAAGGAGCTGGGTTTGGAAGAGGGAAAATAGTTTCCTAGGCAGAGAAGGGAGTGAGGGAAACTGAAGAAGAGAGGCTCACATGTGTAAAGATGCAGGGGCATGAAAAGATTTGGAAGTCAAGGAGGCTCAAGTTCAAAGCACCACCTCTACAGACTCAGAAGTACATGGTAAGAAAAATATGTCCTTTCCATTCGTTTTCCTTTGAAAGCAATAGTCTCAGTGTGGGGCTGGCCAATTCGGGAGATTGCTCTGAAACTTTCTAATATCTTTCTTTCTCTCTCCCTTCTTAAATACCAGGGGAGCAGCCTCCAGGTCAGAGCCTTCAGCAGGCAACACTATTGTGATAGTTCATAGCTTACACCCCATGTGCTCTTTGAGAACCTTGCCACTCCCCAGTGAGAGGTAGAGTCTATGCTCCCTCCCTTTGGAAGCTTGGTGGGCTTTCATGGCTATCTTGACGAGCAGAAGAATTCAGCAGAAGTGACACTATGTGACTTCCAAGGCCAGATCATAAAACACGATGTACCTTTCATTTGTTTCTCTTGCTCTCTCTTAGAACATTCAGCCCTGGAACCCATGCTCTGAGAGGGACCAGGCCACATTGAGAGGCCCACATGGAACCAAGCAACCCAAAGCCCTTAGTCCCGGACCCTGGCTGAGCTCTAGCTGACAACCAGCCCCAACTTGCCAGCTGTGTGAGGAGGCAATCCTGGAAGTGGGTCAATTCACTCAGTGGTGTTGCTACAGCAGGGACAAGCCTTCCCTGCCAAGCCCTACCCAGGTTGCAGACTCATGGGCAAAATAAATTACTGTATTGTTTTAACCTGTTACTGTGGGGGTAATTTGTTACTTATAATGGGATAACCAAATAAGTATCCAGATAGATTTTAATTACATTGTTTTGTTTTCCTCTATTCATTTTTACATTTGCCCTCTATTTATAGCAACACTGATTATTCCCTTGACACAGTGACATGAAGTTTCAAAATACATTTGTTCATTGAATATGGACTTAGTGACTCACTTCCAAAGAACAAAGTGTGGAAAGGGAGAAGGAGTAACTTTGCAGTGGAGAGACCTAGCAGCTACTAACTTAACCAAGTGATCAAGTTAACATCACCCAGGGATAAGTCAGGTTGATATTAAGTAACCCTTTTTCATAACCAGAGTTCTTGAGAGAAACAGAACTAATAAAAAGTGTGTGTGTGTGTGTGTGTGTGTGTGTGTGTGTGTGTATACATATATACACGGAGAGAGAGAACAAGAGATGGGGTGGGACAGAGATTGTGGGGGGGGGCAGTGAGGAGACAGAAAGAGAGATATAAGAATTGGCTCACATCATTATGGAGGTTGACAAGTCCCCAGATTTGAAGTCATCAAGCTGGAAACCTAAGAGAACCAATGGTCTACTTCTCATCCAAAGGCCAGCAGGAAAAGCCAATGCTTCAGTTCAAGTTCAAATGCAGGAAAACAAAACACACACACAAAAAAATCCATGTCTCAGCTCGTTCAGTCAAGCAGGAGGAATTCTCTCTTGATTGAGGGAGGATCAACCTTTTTGGTCTATGCAGGCCTTCAACTGATTGGGTGAGGCCCACCCAAAATGGGGAGAGCAATCTGCTTTACTCAGGCTAACAATTTAAATGTTACTTTCATTAAAAACACCCAGAATAATGTTTGATAAAATATTTGGGTGCCCCACGACCCTGTCAAGTTGGCATATAAAATTAAACATCAAACCCCAGGATACAATGTGAGGAAGAAGGCACTTCACCCCTATGGTATTCTTTACCAAACCCATGACTCTGGTCGAATCATAAGGAAACACTTTATATAAACCCAATTTTAGGGGCAATCTACAAAATCACTGACTAGTACTCTTTGAAAATGCCATGGTCAGGAAAATCAAAGACTGAGAAACTGTCAAAGACCAAAGAAGACTGTGCTCACTTCGGCAGCACATATACTAAAGTTGGAACCAAAGAAGACGAACTACATATGATGCCTAAACGTAGCAAGGTATCTGGGATTGGATCCTGGCATATAACAAGGGTTTTCACAGAAAGGCTGACGAAATCCAGGTAAAACCTAGACATTGATCTGTACCAATGCTAATTTCTTAGTTTTAACAATTGTACCATGGTTGCATGAGCTGTCAAACTTGGGCGGGGGGCCCACTGGGTAATTTTATATAGGAACTCTGTACTCCCTTTGCAACTCTCTGTACATCTAAATTATTCCAACATAAAAAAAGGTATTACAATGCATTTAAGTTAAAAAATGAGGGTAGATTTTAAAAATAATATTTTTTGTAAGGAAGACTTGAGAATGGTAGAGGAGATCAGAATCTTTTTGTGGGAGAGTTTGCATCTGGGCATCTTAAGAGGCAACTGATACACTTGCTTGGTAAGAGGGGTGCCCACAGGGGCTGTCAGCTTCCAGGTGTCCGAGATCAGGCATGTCCAAACAGAGGGCGAGTCTGACCCTTACTCATGTGGCAGAGGCCAGAGGCCAGAGATCCTTCCAGGAATTGTAAGACCGTCTCAGACAGGAGTCAGGGACAGGGAATGGAGACCCTGAAGGAGTTACAGATGCCTGAGTGACACCAGAACCTCATGGAAAAGAAAAAAAAAAAAAATAAAACCTTTAACTTATTTGCCAAAATCGGAGGATCATGAGATCCGTTCCAGTGTAAACACTCAACAAATACTAGAGTGGGGTGTCTGGGTGGCTCAGTCAGTTAAGCATCCGACTCTTGGTATCAGCTAGAGTCATGATTTCAGGGTTGTGGGATTGAGCTCCAAGTGGGCTCTGCATTCAGCACAAGGTCTGGTTGGGATTGGGATTCTTGCTCTCCCTCTGCCCCTCCCTCCACTCGTGCACATGCTCTCTCTCTCTCAAATAAATAAATAAAATCTCTTTTTTAAAAGATTTTTTATTTATTTGACAGAGAGATACACGAGGGAACACAAGCAGAGGGAGTGGGAGAGGGAGAAGCAGGCTCCCCACTGAGCACGGAGCCCAACACGGGGCTCCATCCCAGGACCCTGGGACCATAACCTGAGCCGAAGGCAGATGCCTAATGACTGAGCCACCCAGGCGTCCCAATAAGTAAAATCTTTGAAAAATATGTTGGAGTGCTCACTATGCGGTAGGCACCTGTTCAAGATTCTGAGGGTGCAGCAGTGAAAATACAAAACGTTTTCCATTCCAGAGGGAAAAATGAGCAAATAAACAAATATCTTATATAATCTCAGCTACCGGTCATTGCTTTGAAGGAAACTAAAACCTAGGAAGGGTGTGGGGAGTAAGGGGAGATACTCTGTCACATAGAGCATTGAAAGCCACTCTGAGGAAGGACAATTGAACAGAGAAGCGAATGAAGCAAGGGGACAAACCTGGGGAAGACTCCTCCCGAGGGAAGGAGGTCGTGCAAAAACTCTTGAATTGAGGGTGAGGCTGGCATGTTCGAAGAAGAGCAGGAGGTCAGGGTGGCTGCAACAAATTGAGCAAAGCAGAAACTGGCCAAAGATAGGGTTGATGAGGCAGGGATGAGGTCAGATAACGTAGGATGTATTGGACACGAGGAGTACTGAAGATTTAAATTTTGCACAAAAATGGAGAAGATGTGATCAGTTAGTTATAATTTGACATGATGCAACGGGTGATGAGTAATTGTTCAAGTGATTCAGAACTCTGGGAATTTGAGGATAGAGGGATTTTTAGAAAAATGTGCACATTTAACATATAAATTTTCCTCTGCTCCATACCAAAACATTACTCAGATGAGAGTAAAAGAATAAAACAGATGTAAATCCACAAATGTGATCAGAAAAAAAGTGAATACAGTTGATGAAAGGTTGTATGAATCAAGGTTCCATCAGAAGAACAGAAGCCACTCTGTGCATTTTGGGTAGGAAGGGGGACGTTGAGGCTTACTCCATCATTGGAAGGCTAGGAAATGCAGGGCAAGCAAGCCGCTGTCACCCATCTCAGCCTGCATCACCAAAGTGAGTGAATTCCAGAAGCAACCCAGGAAGTCTTGAGCCTCCCCAAGGGCAAGACCAGGGATAGGCAAGGTGAGTGAGGAAGTCGCCTTGGACATAAACTTTAAGAGAGCACCAAGGCACTATGTATTAGGGTTCTCCAGAGAAACAAACCAATGAAATAGAGATACATAGATATGAAAGGAGATTGACTCTAGGAATTGGCTCACATGGTTATGGAGGCTGAGAAGGCCCACAATCTGCTGTTTGCAAGCTAGACAATCAGGAAAGCTGGTGGTATAAATCAGTCCAAAGGCCTCAGAATCACAGGGCCAATGGTGTCACTCCCAGTCTGAGTCTGAAAGACTAAGAACCAAGGGCAATGATGACCAGGGCCAGGAAAAGATGAATGTCCCAGCTCAAGTTAAAAAAAAAAAATCCAATTCACCCTTCCTCTGCGTGGTCATTCTACTCAGGCCCTCAGTGGATTGGAGGATGCCTGCCTGCATTGGTGAGGGTGATCTTTACTTAGTCCGCCAGTTCAAATCTCTTCCCGAAACACCCTCATAGACACATCCAGAAATGGTGTTTGCCCAGCTATCTGGGCATCCCAGAGCCCAGGCGAGTTGACACATGAATGAACCATCCCAATTCACTTATCCGAATCAAAAATACTTTAATGCACCATCTAGAAAAAGACCACTTATGGAAAAAAAAAAAAAAAAACCTATGCTGAACAAAATGTCAAAGTTTTAAATAAAAACAGACACTGGCCTTGCCCTTAGACCCTGACTCACTTACCTCACCCTAAATCCCAGCCCTGCTCCAGAGCTCTGGGAGGACCCACTGTCTTCTCATCCACCCACAGCATTAAAAGAAGTGACTTGTAGTAGCATGCTTGGGAGCTAATGAGAACTTCAGGTCCCGCTGTTTGCTCCTCTGTCTGCCCACAACTGAAAGCAGAAAAAAAACGTCTCTTTTATCTCCCAGATTCTTTATGTGTTCCTGGCATTAGCAAACGTAAAAAAAGAGATTCTTAGAAGTGTAATGCAAGGCTTCCTCCCTGTGATGCCCGGGGAACTACAGAAGAGGGAGGTGATGCTGTCAAGTTAGTAGCAGCTAATCCAGCAGAGAGACGTCAAGAAATTTCAAAAGCTGGACATCAGGTAAAGATAGTAACAGAACTCAGAAATACAATATCGAATATTTGCAGAGAGGAAGAAAACAACAAGCAAACCAGTTTGTAGCATCTCAAATATGTCAGTGTTATGGGCTGGGTTTTGTCCCTCCCACCAAATTCATATGGTAAAATCCTAACCCTCTGGGACTTGAGAATGTGACTGTGTTTGGAGGTAGTGTTTAAAGAGGTGATGTAGGGGGTGCCTGGGTGGCTCCAGTGGTTATGCCTCCGACTCTTGATTTCCCCTCAGGTCAATATCTCATAGTCCTAGGATCCAGCCCAGTGCGTTGTGCTCCCTGCTCAGCAGGAAGTCTGCTTCAGGATTCTCTCTCTCTCCCTCTACCCCTCACCCACTCACTCTCTCAAATAAATAAATCTTTAAAAAATAAAGAGGTGATTCAGTTTATTTTTTAAAGTTTTTTTTTTAAGATTTTATTTATTTATTTGACAGATCACAAGTAGGCAGAGAGGCAGGCAGAGAGGAGGAAGCAGGCTCCCTGCTGAGCAGAGAGCCCGATGCGGGGCTCGATCCCAGGACCCTGGGATCATGACCTGAGCCAAAAGCAGAGGCTTTAATTCACTGAGCCACCCAGGTGCCCCTTTTAAAGATTTTTTATTAAAGAAATAAAAAATTTGACAGAGAGAGAAATCACAAGTAGGCAGAAGTAGGCAGAGAGGCAGGCAGAGAGAGAGGGGGAAGCTGGTTCCCTGCTGAGCAGAGAGTCTGATGTGGGGCTTGATCCTAGGACCCCGGGATCATGACCCAAGCCAAAAGTAGAGGCTTAACCCAATGAGCCACCCAGGCACCCCTACTTTTAAAAGTATTTTATTTGAGAGAGAGAGAGAGAGAGAGAGGGAGAAGCAGGATCCCTGCTGAGCAGGGAGCCTGATGTGGGGCTCAATCCCAGGACTCTGGGATCACAACCTGAGCCAAAGGCAGACACTTAACCCACTAAGCCATCCAGGCACCCCAGAGGTGACTCGGTTTAAATGAAGTCATTTACAGTGGGCCCTTAATCCAAAAGGCCGAACCCATGACCCTGAGATCAAGACCTGAGCTGAGACCAAGAGCCAAACGCCCAACCCACTGAGCAACCCAGGTGCCCCAAGATCTCCATTTCATTGGTAGATGAAAAAACATGTCCATATTATATCAAGGAGCACATCACTAACTACCCTACTTCTTATTTTCTAAACCTTTTATTATGAAAATTTTCAAACATAGAGAAAAGCTGAAAAAGTAATAACATTAAATACTCATTCTTCCATTTCGGCCAATGTAAACAGACCTAACTGTCTCTTATTGGCCCATTCAACCACCCAGCCTGCAGTTAGCTGGGCATTTCCCCTGCCTGGAATAACCCGTTTTCCCCAGGCATAACCTTCTAGAGGCAGGGGAGCCAACCATAACCCACATTAGAACAGATTGTATTATTTTATTTACTCATTTATTCCTAAAATACAAATTGAGCTGTTGCTACGTGCCAGTCACTGTTCTGTATGCTAGAGATGAACCAGTAAATAAATCAAGCAAAATTACCTGCTTTTAGGGGCTTACATCCTAATGGAGAAAGATATAAACAAGTAACATACACAGTGCAACCAATGAAAACTGGTGCTATGGAGAAAAATAAAGCAGGAAAGGGGAACAGAACATTGGAATCTACAAATTAAATAGTGATCACCGAAGCCTTGCTGGAAAGGCAACTTTTGAGTAAAGATCTGAAGGAGGTGAAATAGTGAGCTAGGCAAAAATTGGGAAAAAGTGTTCCAGGCAGAGGGAATCACAATGCAAAGACCTCGAGATGGGAATATGCCTGGGAGTGTTTGAAAAATATCAAGGAGGCCGGCATGGGGCAAGTAAGTGAAGGGCCAGTATAGGACATGAGGGTTAGAATGGCAGTAGGCTCTGGGGCACTCAGTCCTGTAGGGCTCTAGGACAGACCACATGGCAGGGCATAAAGCAACTCCCAATATGTTTAAAGGGTTGAAATGACACACTATACATTCTCCGACCACAGCTGAGGGAAATCAGAAATCAGTAACAGAAAATGTGGCAAATTGACCAATACGTGAACATTCAAGAAGATACTCAAACTAACCAATGGTTCAAGAAGAAAACTTCAAGGGAGATAAGAAAATATTTTGAGATGAAAAAAAAAAAGCAAAGAAAATACTTTGAGATGAGTGAAAGTGAAGATACAACATATCAAAATTTGTGGGATGTAGCTCCAGCAGTTTCTAGAGGGAAATTTATAGCTGAAAATATCCATATTAAGAAAAAAGAGGGGCACCTGGGTGGCTTAGTCAGTTAAGCATCTGACTCTTGATTTCAGCTCAGGTCTCAATGTCAGGGTCATGAGTTAAAGCCCTATGTCGGGCTCCAGCTTGGGTGTAGAGTGTACTTAAAAAGAAAAAAAAAATTCTTAATTAAAAGAAAAAAGAATAAAGAAAGAAGAAAAGACCCAAGTCAATAACCTAATCATCCACCCTGAGACACAAGAAAAGGAAGAGCAAACTGAATTATGTAGGGCCATATGGGATTTGGCTTCTACAACCTCTGAGTATCTTTTGTATCCCGAGACTTGGAATGATGATTAATTTTATGGGTCAACTTAACTGGCGTAATGGATGCCCATACAGCTGGAAAACATTATTTCTGAGTACTTCTGTGAAGGTATTTCTGGAAGAGATTAGCATTTGAACTGGTGGAGTGAGTAAAGATCATCCTCACCAGTCTGGGTAGGCATCATCTAATCTATCGAGACCCTGAATAGAAGAAAAAGGCAGAGAAAGGGCACATTTCCTTTCTTCTTCCTGAGCTGGGATGTCCATTTTCTCTGCCTGCTTGTTTGAGCTCCCAACCCTGCAAACAAGTGTTCTTTTTGCAGCCTATTTAATGTCCTGTTTTTCACATTTTCTTGCTTTTCGTTGGTGATGTTGCTATTTAAAACAGCAGCTGATGATATGATACTTTATTTGGAAAACCCGAAAGACTCTACCCCAAAACTGCTAGAACTCATACAGGAATTCAGTAAAGTGGCAGGATACAAAAACCAATGCACAGAAATCAGTTGCATTTCTAAACACCAACAACAAGACAGAAGGAAGAGAAATTAAAGAGTCAATCCCATTTACAATTGCATCAAAAACCATAAGATACCTAGGAATAAGTCTAACCAAAGAGGTAAAGAATCTGTACTCAGAAAACTATAAAGTACTCATGAAAGAAATTGAGGAAGACACAAAGAAATGGAAAAACATTCCATGCTCATGGGTTGGAAGAACAAATATTAACAGGTCTATGCCACCTAGAGCAATCTACATATTCAAAGCAATCACTATCAAAATACCATCAACTTTTTTCAAATAAATGGAACAAATAATCCTAAAATTTATATGGAACCAGAAAAGACCCTGAAGAGCCAGAGGAATGTTAAAAAAGAAAACCACAGCTGGTGGCATCACAATCCCAGACTTCAAGCTCTATTACAAAGCTGTCATCATCAAGATAGTATGGTACTGGTACAAAAACAGACACATAGATCAATAGCACAGAATGGAGATCTCAGAAATAGACTCTCAAACTCGATGGTCAACTAATCTTTCACAAACCAGGAAAGAATGTCCAATGGAAAAAAGATAGTCTCTTCAACAAATGGTGTTGAGAATATTGGACAGCCACATGCAGAAGAGTGAAACTGGACCATTTCCTTACACCACACACAAAAATAAACTCAAAATGGATGAAAGACCTAAATGTGAGACAGGAATCCATCGAAATCCTTGAGGAGAACACAGGCAGCAACCTCTTCGACCTTGGCCACAGCAACTTCTCCCTGGACTCATCACCAAAGGCAAGGGAAACAAGGGCAAAAATGAACTATTGGGACTTCATCAAGATCAAAATCTTTTGTACAGCAAAGGAAACAGTCAACAAAACCAAAAGACAACTGACAGAATGGGAGAAGATATTCGCAAATGACATACCAGATAAAGGGCTAGTATCCAAAAATCTATAAAGAACTTATCAAACTCAGCACTCAAGGAATAAATAATCCAATCAAGACGTGGTCAGGAGACATGAACAGACACTTCTGCAAAGACATCGAAATGGCCAACAGACACATGAAAAAGTGATCAACATCACTCAGCATCAGGGAAATACAAATCAAAACCACGATGAGATACCACCTCACACCAGTCAGAATGGCTAAAATTAACAAGTCAGGACATGACAGATGTTGGCAAGGATGTGGAGAAAGGAGAACCCTCCTACACTGTTGGTGGGAATGAAAGCTGGTGCAGCCACTCTAGAGAACAGCATGGAGTTCCTCAAGAAGTTGAAAACAGAGCTACCCTATGACCCAGCAATTGCACTATGGGGTATTTACCCCAAACATACAAATGTAGTGATCCAAAGGGGAACCTGCACCCCAATGTTTATAGCAGCAATGTCCATAATAGCCAAACTATGGAAAGAGCCAACATGTCCATCGACAGATAAATGAATAAAGAAGATGTGGTGTATATATCCAATGGAATATTATATAGCCATCAAAAATAAAACCTTACCATTTGCAACAACATGAATGAAACTGGAGGGTATTATGCTAAGCGAAATAAGTCAATCAGAAACACTTATCATGTGATCTCACTGATATGTGGAATTTGAGAAACCTGGCAGAGGATCATAGGGCAAGAGAGGAAAAAATGAAACTAGAAGAAAGCAGAGAGGGAGACAAGCCATAGAGATCCATAATCTCAGGAAACAAACTGAGGGTTGATGGAGTGAAGGGGGTGGGAGGGATGGGGTGGCTGGGTGATGGACATTGGGGAGGATAGGATATGTGTTATGGTGAACGTTGTGAATTGTGTAAGACTAATGAATCACAGACCTGCACCCCTGAAACAAATAATATATTATATGTTAATCTAAAAAGCACAAAAACAGCATCTGAGCATAGTGTTGACAAGCTGTCCAGTTTTCATAAGCACAAAAAAGCTGTGATATGCCTTTCAGAGAAAATATATGTGTTAGATAAGTTTCATTTATGCATGAGTTATAGTGCCATTGGCTAGGAGTTTAATGTTGATTATTCAATCATGTATATTAAATAAAGTATCTTTTTTATTTTTAATTTTTTTCTTAGAGAGAGAGCATGCAAGCACATGTGAGTGGGGGGAGGGGCAGAAGGAAAGAGAGAGAGAGAGAATCTTAGGCAGGCAAATGCTCAGCGAGGAGCCCATCACAGGGCTCTATCCCATGACCCTGAGATCATGACCTGAGCTGAACTCAAGAGTCAGATGTTCAACCACCTGAGCCACCCAGAAGGCCCGAAATAAGGTATCTTTAAACAGAAACACACATTTTTAAAAAGTTATGTATTGATCAGTTGATGACTATGTTATGATCAGAAACTTGCAGAAACTTGCTGGCTAACTCTATATTTGGCTAATTCAGTGTTTGTGGCAATTATACAGAACATAACTATTGCAAGGACAAGCATCAAGAATCGACTAGTTTTAAAGGCATTCTGACTGTGACATCTCTCACCCATACCAACTGAATAAGCTGATTAAAGGAGGTCACTTTCACTATTTCATTCTTCTTATTATAGCCCTCTCAAAGCTGCAAGCAGTACTTGAGAGGGCAACATCCCAGCGGAGACCTCCTGCATAAAGGGAGAACCCACAAGTGCTGCTGTCCGCGGTGCTGATTATACAAAGGCAGCTTCCCGCAAGACTTTTCATCTGTTAGCCAAAATGCTGGCTAAACTCTCTCCAGGGGAAGGTTTTCATTGGTGGCTTGGGAAGTATGCCCTTCCCTGAACCAAATATGGCCCGAGAGAGAAATGTTATAATTGGTATTGAGGTTAGAGTTCCTATCGGTATCGCAGAGGCTAAGGTAGGAATTGATGTTTCCCCAAAGGAAAATGTAGGCTCTGTTGCCAGTAGGAAATGGACTAGATTCCACATAGGCAAGAGAAACAGATTTCATCAACTACTCTCCTGTGATAGTCATCTGTGTATTTTCAACACCCTTTCCCCATCATTACAGGTTATCTGTTCATGTCTCTTGTACTTTAAAGAATCTGATTCTCATGAAAGATTTTTTTTTTAAACACTAGGAAAATGATGCTAACTTTTGTCAAAACCGGGAAAGAAAGCGTGGAGTTTCTTTGGAGAAAGAAATTGTCCTAGAAAATGGGGGTAACCAAATTTGCATTTCTCTAATATTGCAATAATTGATGTTATTGCCCCTGGCTAAGACCACACATGGAAATATTACCTTTGTCATTGGAAACTAAGGTCTGATTAATAAGTAAGAATGATCTTGCACTATGCTACCACCCCTCATTAGCCCAGCAAGTCAGGGAAGTCCTGGAATCCTACCATCCTATTACATAGTATACATATGAGCCTGGGAGTTTGAGTACCACTGGGAGTTTGAGTACCACTACGTCTAATTCACATCATGCTGTAGGTTCTGTGGAGGTAATTTGATGAACTTTGGGCCTCACTGAGGTAGCTAAAAGGTCTGGGATCAAGGACAGTCTATTTTCTTGTCAGAATTCAAATTCCCTTTTCCCCTTTTAGTAGCACAGGGTTCTCACTGGTGTTGTCTAGCATAGAAAAATGTTCCCCAGAAGACTTCTAGATCCTTCATCTGGGACTGGATATGGGATACACTCACTTTAAGAAACAAAAATGGCTGGGGCGCCTGGGTGGCTCAGTCATTGGGTGTCCACCTTTGGCTCAGGTCATGATCCCAGGGTCCTGGGATCGAGCCCCGCACTGGGCTCCCTCTTTAGTGGGAGGCCTGCTTTTCCCTTTCCCATTCCCCTAGCTTGTGCTCTCTCTCTCTCACTGTGTCTTTCTGTCAAATAAATAAAATCTTAAAAAAAAAAAAAAAGAAAAAGAAACAAACAAAAATGGCAGGGCACCTGGGTAGCTCAGTTGGTTGAGCATCTGGCTCTTGATTTCGGCTCATGTCTGATCTTAGGGTCATGGGATCAAACCCTGTGTCAGGCTCTGCACTCAGAGGGGCGTCTGCTTTTCTCCCTCTTCCTCTGTCCCACTCACATTTTGACTCTCTATCTAAAATAAATAAATAAATTTTTAAAAAGAAAAGAAACAAAAATGGCATCACTCCATTCGAGTGGGAAGATAGGACTTTTATCCCCTATATTATTTGGGAGTCTTTTGGCTTCTAGTGAAAGAAATTGAACTCAAAATGTCGTAAGCATAATAACAAATTTATTAGCCCAAATAACTAAAACTGTGGGGATGTACACCCAGCTTAAGGTAGTGCTGGGTCCAGAGACATTTCATCATTAGGGCTGAAATCCTTTCCATCTCTCAGCTCTGTTTTCCTCTGTGTTGGCTTCACTCCCAAGCCCAATGTGATATTCCCCACAGCTCTTGGATCACACAGTCCTTCCTACTAGCAGCCCCCCTGCCAAAAGAGAAGTTCTCCTCACAGTCTTCCAGAACACATCCTGGGTGGGCCTGACTTTCATGCTTCTTCCTGAACAAAACACTAAGACCTGAGTGATGAGATAAGCTGATCGGCTGGACCTAGAGCCAGAAGTGGGAGTACCCCAACTCAAACCACATGGACTGAGAAAGGTGGACGAATTGTTCTCCAAAGGAAACTCAGAGTTGTCTCCAGGAAAAGAGGGAATAGATGTTGATAGAAGAAAAGAAAACATGACCGCTACAACATTGCTTTTGGCAAAAAGTCTATGTACTTAGGGGACAGCACAAGACTCATTTCATATTGATTTTTCCTAAGTTGCCTAGAAGTGATAGTATTGACAACAAAAGGATGTGTTGGTTCCTTTTAAGGTTCCTTTCTCCCTCACTCTCACCACATTCTTAGAGAAATGCCCATCCACCTATAGGGGTGGGCCTCTACGGCCATATTTGTTTATGTGTTTCCATCCTGAATGGACGAGGCATGAGGACACCTGACCCATAGAAGCTAATTATTACCAATCTGGTGGCCAGTGAAATTCTTCCTGGGGATCCACTGAGGCTGAGAGAGGTTTTGATTTTGCTTACATTAATTTGAGTTGGTTTCTGTTCCTTGAAACCAAATGACTTCACCAAGACTAATTCTGGTCACAGGATTCTGGTAGCACTGAGGTTAGGCAATTCTGCTTATCTTGACTGGTCTTGCTATACAGAAAAATAACATAGAAGGGATCGTGGGGATAAGAAATTTTGGAAAGGTGGGAAACATTGAACTTTTAGATAGGGTAGCCAGGGGAGTTCTAACTGATAGAGTAACAATAAAGCAAAGACTGGAAAGAGGAAAGGGGATGATTCACGTGATTATCTGGGTGCACGTGTGTGTGTGTGTGTGTGTGTGTGTGAAGAGTGGTGCTGGCAGACTGAACAGTGGTAAGAAACCCTGAGGCAGGAGTGCGTCATCATATCCAAGGAACAACACAGAGGCCAAAGAGAAAGAAGCAGAATGCGTCAGAGTGGTGGGAGATGAGAAAGGGTGATAACAGGGGTCAGACACGGAGAACCTTGTAGGTGACCACAGAACTTGGGCTTTTGCTAAGGATGAAGCAAAAAAGCCACTGAATAGGTTTAAACAGAGTGACAAGATCTGACTCTAATTTAATGGCAACCCTTTGGCTGGTATATTGACCATAGGCTGTAGAGGGGCTAGTCAGGGGAATACGGCAATGATCCAGGTGGGACATGCTCACAGACCAGCAACAGAGGTGTCACCTGGAAAGTTAGAAATGCAGATTCTCAAGCCCCACTCCACGCCTATAGAGGTAGGATCTGCATTTTAACACGATCCACAGGGCTTGTGTATGCACGTTAAAGTCTGAGAAGTTCTGAGTGAGAACAGAACCCTTCTTTCTCCAGGACTGTTTCTTCCCTACTCTAAGGGACTGTGACCGAGGTGTCCCTATGGTCCCTTGTACTTGCAATTTTCTTTTCTTTCTTTCTTTCTTTTCTTTTTTTTTTTTAAGATCTTATTTACATATTTGAGTGGGGGGAAGAGAGAAAGAGAGAGAGAGAGAGAAGCAGACTCCCCAGGGAGCAGGGAACCTGATGCGGAGCTTAATTCCAGGACCCTGAGATCATGACCCGGGCCAAAGGCAGACGCCCAACTGACTGAGCCACCCAGGCACCCCCCAGTTGCAATTTTCTAAGCTCCTTTCTTACAACTATGTGTGTCATTATGAAAAGGCAGCGGAAGAGAACAAATGACAAGCTACCTTTCTGCAAAGCCCCTGCTGCCCACAGCCAGAGGCAGCGGGCCCTGAAGCAGCTTGTGATCCAGGTCACTAGGGGCCCTGCGGGAAGAGGCCGCCTGGGATTTCTCCTGGTGCTGGGGTGGAAGGGGGCCCAACTGGACGGGAGTGGAAGGTGTCGGGCAGTAACAGGGCAGCAGGAGGCGCTGTGAAGTGCTGGTGGGTGGGGTCCAGACCCAGAGGAAATGCAGGGTGCTGGGTGGCCTCAGGGAGGCAGCAGGCTCTGCGCCGCGCCACCGCAAGACACAGTGCTGGCCGCACCCGGGCGCAGAGCGACCTCAGGGTGGCAGGTGGCGCTGCAGAGTCGCGGCTGGCAAATCCTGGGCCGCCTGGGGAATACACCTGGGCAGGTGGGGGCGGCCCCGAGGGGGCGGGGCTGGAGGGGCGGGGCCCAGGTCCGGCCCACAAGAGCCCGAGGCTGCGACGGCGGCGGGATGCTCTCGCTGTACGCGGAGCAGGGCAGAGCGCACACGGATCGCGCGCACGCGAGCCCCAGACTCTTCGGAACTGAGCGAGGTGAGCCTAGAGCCAGGTCGGGTCGCACGAGTTTGGGGCTCCCAGGCACCGGAGCGGCCGCGGGGCCAGGTGGCTTCTCGGACACGGTCCCCGCGGTCGGCGCCGGAGCTGGCATCAGCCCGGGGCTGCCTCCCGGTGGCCGGGATGCTGGGACACCTTCCCAGGTCAATCCAGGTCCAGCCAGCTCTCTGGCGTCGTCTACGCCGTGGCCTGGGACACGGAGCTGGGGTGATAAGCATTTCTGAGCTACTCAGGAACAAGATCCGGGACTCCCGGAGTGCCGGGCTGCGCCTTGCCTTGTCTCTCCGCGCAGCCCCTGTTCAACCCCCTTTCCTGGCCTTGGTGATACTAGACCGCGATTGTTCCCTTTACCTTCTGGAACGTTTTCAACACTTGAATCGGGTTGGGTTCTCTCCAGCGGCTTCAGCAGACTGACTTCTGCCACAGCACCGTGCGCGGTCGCTCTGCGAGGGTAGGCAGGGGCTGTGCAGTCGCCGGGGAGGAGGTCGGGTCCCGCGCCTAAAACCTGAGGCTTGGGGTCCCTTCCTGGGGCATGGGAGATAGGCGAGGTCGGGGATGAGCCAGTGGGGCAGGTAGAGAATGGCCGTAAAGAGCGGCCCTGGAATTTGGAAAAAAAAAAAAAAATCCTTTGAGTCTTGCTATCTGTGTGGCTTTGGGCAAGCTATCGAAGCACTTTACACCTCAGCTTCCCCTCTCTGTGAAATGGGCACAGTACTTTACTTCATATAATTATGAGCATTAAATAGGTAATGTGTTAAAAGAGCTGCGTGGGATGGCTGGGAGAAGGAAAGGCTCAGTGTATGGCAGCCGCTATTCTTGCTGTTGTTGCTATTGTTATCATTATTATTACTATTTGAGGAGCAGCACAGCTAGTAGTTGAGTGTGGACTCCTGAGTTCAAATCCCAGCTCAGCCACTTTCTAGTGTGACCTTGGACAAACTAAAGTTCTCAGGGTCTCCATTTCGTTTGTATAATGGGGAGAATGAGGATGCCTACCTCAGAAATCTGTTGTGGAAATGAACTGAGTTCATACCTGTGAAGTACTTTAGAGAGTGAATGCTCAGTGTCAGCTACGGGTTCTTCCCAAAGGCATCATGTTTAATCAAGCTGCACAACCTAATAGTAACCACAAGCTTGCTTTGCTTTGAAGCCGGAACACTGTTTGTGTGAACATTTATCTGTTTTGGTGATGAGCCAGATGGGTTCCCTTCTTTCGCCTGTGGTTTGACTGACATGGGTGGCTGATCCACTGGGGTCAAGGTCAGTCCTGGAGAAGGAGCTGATGGGGCAGAGGGACCCCAGGGCTTGTCTTCAGTGAGGAGAGTTAGAGACAGGAGCACCCAGAATCTGTGATTCTAAACATTCCCACAGAAGAAAACCTTCCCTGGGTTGCAGTCTTATTCGACAGGAAATGAAACCTGGATCCAGGTTTTAATTTTTAAAAAGATTGTATTTATTTCTTTGTGTGTGAGAGGGTACAAATGAGGGGAGGGATGGAGGGACAAGCAGACTCCCCGCTGAGTGTGGAGCCCAAGGCAGGGCTCAATGCCGGGTCCCCGAGGTAATGACCTTAGCCAAAGTCAGATGCTTAACCAATTGAGCCACCCAGGCACCCCCGGACCCAGGTTTTTAAAACAAACAAACTTGTTAACTTAATTGCTTTTGGATTGTAGGGAGAAAAGAGGTGGGGATGAGACATATTTTCAATGATAAAATAAGTTACATTCCTGTTGCCAAGAGGCTAACAGCATAATTTTGAGGGTTGAGAGGGTTTTCTCCATCCCAGTAAGGTCCTATGCATCTGGGAGGGGGCACTGCTGGAGGGAGGTAGCTGCCTCTGGACATCTCTCCCTGGCCTCCCCCTCCCCCAGCACTCTTATTTCCTTTACACCATAAACCTGAAACCCACTAACCTCATAAACTTGGAAGCCTCCCAGCTTTGCCTCCAGTTCCCAAATCTGGCCACTATCTCATGGGGTCAGCGTGGAGAAAAAATAACTCGTGCAGTCCAGAACCCTGCCCGAAGAACTTGATGGAGCAAAAGTCCTTGTCCCAGACACAGGCCCTCTGGGGGCATGGGGCCCACCCTCCACATCCTACTCCAAATTAAGCTCTACCCTACTTTGCCTCTGTCACCAATGGCAGGCCCAGGAGGCAGAGTTTCTGTATAACCCCCTCTCCCCCTTTACCAGTGCTCACAGCTGTCTGGAGGCAGTTACACTGACTGTCCAGAGTTTGAAAATTAAATAGCTCAGGATCCTCTCTTTTTCCCTCCTCCTTGGGGAGGGGGCAGCACCCGGCACAACACCAGGCCCCTCAGAAGCATATATGGTGGTGGAGAAGGCTACAAGGTTCTATCTAATCCAGTTCCTTCCCTTACCAGCAGTGTGGCCTTGCATGAACTACTCCCCCTCTCTGAGCTTGTTGAAACACAAAATGAAATCTGCGTAGATTATATGTCTATTTATAGAGAGAGAGACTGTATATATCTATGAGACTAGTGAGAGTTTATATATGATAACCATGAGAGGACTCTCCCTATATATAGACTATATATATATAGCCTACAATACACGTGTATTAGTTTGTTTCTAGAAAGAATGTGGTTGCATGTTGTGAATTTTCTGTAACTGCAGTGCGTCGTGAACGTTGATGAATGTGGTAATTTGCTTTCTATCACTTTCCCCCAAACAAAGCTGTTATTGAATCAAAGCATATTCCCCTAATTAGTGATATCTTAGAATCAAGGAAATATGGCACGATGCCTGGCAAATATTAAGTGGCCAAGAGCTGTGGGCTATTGTTTAGAAGGTGTTCTAGAAACACCAAAAGCTTGACTGTAAAGAGAAGAAGTTAAACAGAAATGAAACAGAAACTCCACTCGCAGGGAAAGCAGCAGGGGAAAGCCTGGAAAACACAGCTGGGAGCCTACCGAACAGGATCTAACTTGGCTGCGGAGCCATTCTCTTGGCAGGTTGTATCTGTCAAAGGTGCAGGGCGATTGCTCGGCTAGACGCTGAGGGAGGCACCAGAGGCAGGAATGCTGCCCTCAAGGGGGCAGGTTGAGGGAAGTGATGGGGGGGGGGGTGTGCTCTAAACACGGCCTCACTGGTAAGAGTGGTACAGAGGCCCATGTGCAGTGCAGAGGGCTCCTGCTCCAGGAACGCAGGGGAAAGGTTCTTCAAACCTGCCCGGTGATCCTCGGGTTAAACCCCACCTAGACCCCACAGGGGGTTGCAAGAGGAGGAGGCAGCCCTTTGGCAGCGGCCAAAAAAGCAAATACCCAGGAAAAGGGGCCTGGGACCTCAGAATGCAGATTTGTCCAGCCCCCGAAGGGAAAAAGGAGGGCGGCCTCCAGGCACCGCCCCGCCCGCAGGGGGGAGGCGGGAGGGGGGAGACGGGGGGAGGGAGAGGGGAAGGCGGGGGGGGGGGGAGGGGGGAGGGGAGAGAGGCGGGGCGGGGGGCGGGATCGCGCCGGGAGCTGGGAGCTCACCTGCTTTGCTTCTCTGCCCCTCCAGCGTGCCTGCCCCTCCACATCCCATTCTCGCCATGGCTCCTGGAGAGAAGATCAAAGCCAAAATCAAGAAGAATCTTCCGGTGAGGGGACCCCAGGCGCCTACGATCAAAGAGCTGATGCGGTGGTACTGTCTGAACACCAACACCCACGGCTGTCGCCGCATCGTGGTGTCCCGCGGCCGCCTGCGGCGCCTGCTCTGGATTCTGTTCACGCTCACCGCCGTGGCCCTTATCTTCTGGCAGTGTGCTCTCCTCGTGGCCTCCTTCTACACCGTCTCTGTCTCCATCAAAGTCCACTTCCAGAAGCTGGATTTTCCTGCTGTCACCATCTGCAACATCAACCCTTACAAGTAAGAGGCAGGAGCAGGGCCCTGGGGGTGGGGGCGGCAGCCCCTCTCCAAGGTACCAGGCGCCAGCCAGGCCGCAGACACGCTTTTTAGAAATCTGAATTCGTTGCCAAACTTGGTGAACTCCCTCTCCCGGGTTCTAAATGTGTACCAAGTTTTCTGTCTATCAGCTGCTCCTGAGGAGGGACTAGCTCGGGATGTACAGCAGGGGGCGGAGGCAGGGGTCAGTTTCACTTGGAGGTTGGGCCTGGAATGGGCTAGGCCTGTCCCCCAGGCCTGGCACCTGAGTGCGTGGGCACACAGGAGCACACACAGCCCCGTTTAGCCATTTCCCGGGAGCCCTGTAAGTTTACACCTCACTCTCCCCAAAATGTGAGCGGGAGGCTGACTCAGAAGTGACACCCAGATGACTTCCGGAAGCATCTCAGCTGCCCCAAACCCTCATCTGAGGGAACCCAGCCCCACTAATTGAGATCGCCAGGCTCTGCACAGGATCAACCCTTGGTCCTGCCCTATTGTCTGCCACGGGGCCTGCTCTTAAATGGGTCACTGGAATCCTGCTCAGGATTATTGAAAACTGATCTGTGAGGCAGGTCTGAATCTGGCAGAATTTGTCCGAGCAGGTGTGGGTGTGGAGAGAAGGGAGGAAGAGTATCAAAGGAAACCAACTGGGCAAAATCAAAATCAGGTCTAAGCCTCATTTTCCCCCTCAGAGTCTTTTGATCCCTCCCCCTCTTCCATCTATCACTTATTCCATAGTCAGACAAGGGGCCATGCAGTGTGCTAGAGTCAGGGCCATGGACCTGAACAACCCAACAGTCTTTGTCCTAATGGAGCTGAGCTGTAGTGGAGAAGCGAAATATTAACAAATACAATTCCACTAATAAACTTAATAGTGAATGTGTGCGCGCGCGCACACACACACACACACACACACACACACACACACGGGATAAACTCAGAATCTCGGCAACCCTCCCATTTCACAGATGAGAAAAGTGAGGCACAAAGAGGCTAAAATAACTGGTCCAAGGTCACAAATCCAGGGCCAGGATGGGGAACTGGACCCCATGTAGTCTGGCTCTGGAGTTCATACACTCGGTCACCATGCTGTGTCGCCAAGTCAGAGAGCAAGGGGTAGAGAGAGGAGAGATGAGGGCAGTTAGGAGGGAGACCAGGACTATCTGTGTTATGAAAATTTAAAGATGGTGTTGTGCTTCACGCGGTCACGTCCTTTGTCATTCTTCTGTGTTTTGGGGGGTTGTCAAGGTGACGGTTCTACCTCTCCCCGCTCCCAGCACTGATTCAAGGGGAATCCGTGGGCAGGGCCAAGTGAGCTCAGTGGAGACAGAGCCTGTCCCCTGGACAGACTTCTGGTTAGCAGGTATTGTCTGCACTGTAATTGTCCTCCCCGTGGCTGGTTTATGGGAGGCACCTGATAGTCACCACTCCAGAAATGCTGGTTGGGGCAAACTCACCAACACACCCTGAGAGCAAGCAGATGGTAGTGGCAGAAATGCAGCCATAAGAAGTCACGCAAGGGTCACCCGGGAGCCTGTCACCGTTTACTTAAGCCAACAGTCACTTTGGATGGGGCAAATCGTGAAAGCCTTGGTTTCCTTGGCCAAGGAGGCAGGAGGGAGTGGGCCCAGGGCTGCCACACATTGACGGGAAGCGGAGGGGAGAAGGGCCAGCACTCTGTTGGGGGAGCTTGCCCTTTCCCTGACGCCTGCTCCCCACCTTGGCAGGTACAGTGTGGTGCGGGACCTTCTAGCTGACCTGGAACAGGAGACCAGAGTGGCCTTGAAGACCCTGTATGGCTTTCCAGAGAATACGTCTCGAAGACGCCGAGAGGCAGAGTCCTGGAATTCGGATTGGGAGGGCACCCGGCCCAAATTCCTCAGACTGGTCCCACTGATGGCTTTCAGTCAGGATGAGACCGGCGAGGCCAGGGACTTCCTCACCGGGCGGAAGCGGAAGTTCAGCGGGCGCATCATTCACAAGGCGTCAGATGCCGTGCACGTCCACGGGTCTAAGGAGGTGGTGGGATTCCAACTGGTGAGATGCGCGTCCTCACCGCTGGGGGGCATGGGAGCGGACGGAGATGGTGGGTCCGGGAAGGTTTCTCCTTTGCCACTGTCTCTGTGGTCCTGTCCAAAGAAATACAACCAGCTCAGGGTGAATTTTCTGCAAGCAACTAAAACTGACTCAGGCAATACTAAGCAGGGAAAAAAAAATGTCTTAGAAAGGGACCAGTAGCTCATGGAAGCTTCTCCAAGGACAGGAAGCAGCGAAGATCCAGGGATCTAGGTGGCAAGAAATGCTGGAGTCATTTCACATATGACTCTGGATTAAATAAACTTCAATTATTTTCAGGCTTTTTGCTAATCCATCCATAAAGACGATTCAAGTCCCATCTTGGGACTATCTGATTGGCCAAGTTTGGGTCACCTAATGGCTAACGGAGGATGAGGCATCATGGTGGACAGTCTCATCAGACTGTATCCAATAGGGGAAAGGACATTCCACTGAAACTAAATTAGGGTGCAGACCCCTAAAGGAACAAAATAGATAACAAGGAGAGGAAATGGCCGAGGATCCCTGCACTACTTGCCTTTGTGAGGGGCCCTGAGGAAGCAGCCATTCACCAAAATCAAATTCCATTAGCGTCCCGGGCAAAGTCAACCCATCACCCTATCTCTCCATGCCCAGACTCCTCTGTGGGATGAGATACCTCCTCTATAACTTAGAGAAGAGGCTTGCCAATTGTGAGACCCTGGGGCACCCTTACAATCCTGAAAAAATGGCCCTTTCTCTTAATCACCGAGCCTTTTCAAGTCTTCCTGGGTATTTTCCTGAGATACCCACCCCGTCATCCCTGAGAGCCAGATCAGGCATTTGAGAGTTTCCAAACTCTGTGTGATGAGAACATCTGAAACATACTACCGTCTCCCTATAAGGCTCTCATTATTTTATATTTCAAATGTTGGTCCTCCCAACTACTCTCTGAGGTTGGGAAGGATGATGTTTTAGCCAACATCTGGCAGGTGCAATAATGGAGCCGTAACGCCTTGCCCAAGATCCTACAGAGAAATCATGCTGGAGTCTGGGCAAGCATCCAGATTTCTAGACTGCTGACTTAATAGGAAATGGCTAGAGGTGTGTGGGAGGTCAGTAGCAATAATCAGCCGTGGCCTCGCTATCTGGAGATGCTAAAGAAACTGGTTTTTCTTCTTATCTGGTAAGCAGTCACAGGAAGTCGTGACCGTGAGACTCTGTCCTCCTCTCAGGCCCTGGAAGTAAGAGGAAGTGCATCCTTGCTTCAGGTGCCCTGCCCACTCGCCCCAAGTGTCTGGTCTAGAGTCCCAGTTCATCATCCTCACCGTCCTGTGGAAGGCGCGTGCTAGTGCCGATGGCCTCAGCCTACTCTCTGCTCTTCTTCACAGTGCTCAAATGACACGTCCCACTGTGCCCTCTACACCTTCAGCTCAGGCGTCAATGCCATCCAGGAGTGGTACAAGCTCCACTACATGAACATCATGGCGCAGGTCCCTCTGGAGAAGAAGATCAACATGAGCTACTCTGCCGAGGAGCTGCTGGTCACCTGCCTGTTTGATGGGGTGTCTTGCGACGCCAGGTCAGGAGAGGGGTCCGCTCCCTCAGCTTTGAGCCCCGGGGCCTGCACCTGCAGCTCCGCGGGGGAGGGCCTGGGAGTGGAAGACGCTCTTCTCACGGTCCCTGTCCTTTGGAAAACAGCTGACGTGGGAGCCAGGCTCTAGAGTCAGTGAGGAAGATAGAGATGGCACAGAGTCAAAGTATCCGTGAATTCATTAAATTACTCATAAACATTTTTTATACGCTTTTTATTTATTTATTTATTTGACAGAGAGAGAGATCACAAGTAGGCAGAGAAGCAGGCAGAGAGAGAGAGAGAGAAGCAGGCTCCCCGCTGAGCAGAGAGCCCGATGCGGGGCTCGAGCCCAGGACCCTGGGATCATGTCCTGAGCCGAAAGCAGAGGCTTAACCCACTGAGCCACCCAGGCGCCCGTAAATTACTCATAAAAACAGAGTGGTTGATGGTCTATGTATAATCTTGGATGCTACCATCATACATACCAGTGATGGAGAACCACTGAGCTAGCACAGAGGAAGAAACAAAGGAAGGAAGGGAAGGTGGCAAAGAGAGAGGAGAAAGGGTCTACATACCGATGGGTGAGCTCTCTCAGCTTTCTGCCTTGAAGTTAACACTCAGACCCCTGGTGGTGACTGAGCAGGGGTGGGACATTCTCGAGTGTTCCTGCCTATCCAGAAGGCTTACTTCATTCTATTTAAACACTAGGCTTTTTTCTTTCTTTTTTTTTTTTTAAGATTTTATTTATTTATTTGACAGACAGAGATCACAAGTAGGCAGAGAGGCAGGCAGAGAGAGAGGAAGGGAAGCAGGCTCCCTGCTGAGCAGAGAGCCCAATGCGGGGCTCGATCCCAGGATCCTGGGATCATGACCTGAGCCGAAGGCAGAGGCTTTAACCCACTGAGCCACCCAGGCACACCTAAACACTAGGCTTTCTATATGCAAGTAGCTATATTGGTCCTTTTGAAGCTGAGTGATTGGAATCATGTTCGCCTGAGGGTTGGGTTCTAAAGCCAACGGGTGATGTGCTTCCTTCTCCGGAGATCATTTCCCGGTATTGGAATGGAAAAAAAGGTCAAGTGTTGGCTGAGAAATTCATAAGCCAAGGAATCCGAGAGCAGACAAATGGCACAAGGAGTGCCACCTTGAGATGGAGACAGAGATGAGAGGATTGAGAGGGAGAACAGAGCGGAGAATAGTCCCGCATTAGTGTGCCTCACGCTGGGTGACGGGCTTTGTCTGTGGCTTATCAGACGGAAAGGTGGAGAAAGTAAGACATTTTCCATTGCCCATAAAAGAGAGCTGGCCCCATAAGCACGGCCCATCCAGCCTTCAGCTCAGACACTCGAGGGGCGGCCCCACCACAGCTCCTTCTGACCCATATTTTTCCTCATAGGAACTTCACGCTTTTCCACCATCCAATGTATGGGAATTGCTACACGTTCAACAACAGAGAGAACGAGACTACCCTCAGCACGTCCATGGGGGGCAGCGAATATGGTAAGGAAATCTGCACCAATGGTGAGCACGCCGGCAGCGGGACAGCTGGGGTGCCCGAGCCTTCCAGAAAGGCTCCGTCTGGCCAGAAACCAGGGACTGCACTTCCCCCCTTGCCGCAGCGTTTCCATCAGCATCCGTGCTGGCTCCTTCTTTCTCGGTGTCTATTTTCCTTTCTGACGTCTCCTCTTTACTTTCGAGAGAGAGAGAGACAGAGCAGCAGTGACATCACTGCAGTAAAACCGCTCTGGTTTGAGCTTGGAGCTGGAACGAGTAACGCAGCGCAGGCAGCTTTCAGATGGACTTGAACCCAGATGTGCGGAGCAGGAGATGAGGGAGGCCAACACACCTTGACCTTGGTAGAGATAACGCAGTTCTGCGCCTCACCGTGTGGCCCCGTACGAGTGACTGCACGTCGTCTGCAAAGTGGGCATCGTAATAACACGCCTGCTCTGAGGCTATGCGGAGGACTTCCCGTGTGTAGCGCTCCCAGTAAGTCCCGGCACACACTGGATGAGTCTGCCCAGGCTGCATAACAAAATATCACAGGCCGAGAGGCCTGAAAAGCACACATTCATGTTCTCTCGGTTCTGGAGACGAGGGGCCCAGGGTCAAGATGCTGGTGAATCTGGCTTCTGGTGAGAGCTCTCTTCCTGGCTCGCAGATGGCTGCCTTCCTGCTGTGTCCTCACCTGGCCTTTCCTCTGTGGCAGAGAGAGAGGGAGGGCTGGTGTCTCCTCCTATTCCCATAAGGACACTAGTCCTATGGGATCCTGGCTCGCCTTATGACTCCATTTAACCTTAATTACCTCCCTAAAGGCCCTACCCCCAATTCTGTCTCATTACGGGATAGGATTTCAACACACGGATTTAGAGGGAGGGGAACACACATGAAACACACAATAAATGCTGGTTGTGATCGTCATTCCTACTGTTGATAGTGTTATGACTATTACCACCAGCTCCAGTAATACCGTGACGACCTCTAGCCCTGCCACCAACCCCGCTCAGCTACTGTGACTGCTGTAGGGCAGGCAGAGACAGTTGGGCCTGGCTTACCCGCAAGAGGAATTTGTGTGAATTCCTAAGCAAATCGAACATGATGTGATACACAGATGCACTCCCACAAGGAACGGCAAGGCTTTGTCATGGAGGAAAACAGTGTGTGGACGCCTGGCCTTTGCATCTGTGTGGTCTGTATTCTTACCAAGACTGCAAGAAACTGTAACTCAGGACACGTACTCTGGTGGGAAGAAGGAGTCTGGGAACTGGGAGCTGAGTTGCAGAGTCCTGGCTCTGCTACCTATGTGCTGTGTGACCTTGAGCAAATCACTTGACTGCTCTGGGCTTCAGTTCCTTTATTTGCAAATGGAATAAGTCAGAATGAACTCTCAAAATTTTCTTTTTCCTTTCTTTTCTTTCGTTCTTTTTTTTTTTTAAGGTTTTGCTTATTTTAAAAAAAAGATTTTGTTTATTCATTTGAGGGAGAGAGAGAGCACAAGCAGGGGGAGCAGCAGAGGGAGAGAGAGAAGCAGGCTCCCCGCTGAGCAGGGAGCCCGATGCGGGGCTCGATTCCAGGACCCTGAGATCATGACCTGAGCTGAAGGCAGACGCTTAACCGACTGAGCCACCCAGGCGCCCCCTAAACTCTCAAAGTTTTCTATTTTCAATCCATATAGGCCCTGCTCATTTGCTCAGTCATTCACCAAACATTTATTGAGTACCTGCTGTATGCTAGGTCCTCTTCCAGGCATCAGAGACGCTATAGTGTCTCTGCTTCCAGGAAGCTTAAATTACAGTGGGGAGAGACAAAGATCAAATGAATGAACAGACACAGAGCCATTTTCTGCTTATAAATCCTAGTGCAGGCAATAAGTAAAATCAAGGAATGAAAGGGAAGGGGGTGCTGGGGTCAGGATGGGGGTTTTATTTCAAATAAGGAGGCATGTGTGACAAGAGTTAGTCAGGGGTGAGAAGATCCATAGAAGAGCATTTGGGTCACTAACAAGTATGAAAACCCTGAGAAGGAAAGGAATTTGATGTGCTCTAGAAGCAGAAGTCCAGTGTGCCAGGAGCCTCTTGAGAGAGCAGGGAGGGGGACAAGGAGGGAAACAGAGGCAGGGCTGCATCACTGTAGGCATGACAGCCACAGTCAGGTTTACGGATTTTATTCCGTGGGATTCCCATGTATCCAATGAGATGCCACTGAAGGGTTTCAGGCAAGGGAGTGACCTGATCTGATTTCCAATTTTACTTTTTCAAAATTTTGAAAAGATTTATTTATCTGTCTGAAAGAGAGAGAGAAGCAGAAGGGCAGAGGGAGAGAAAGTCTCAAGCAGACTCCATGCCGAGCTCAGAGCCCAACGCTGGGCTCCATCTCCTGACCCTGAGATCATGACCCGAGCCGAAACCAAGAGTCAGATGCCCAACTGACTGTGCCATCCAATTTTCCCAGGTCCCTCTGGCTGCTGGGTGCAAGGGTAGGAACTAGAGTAGGGAGAGAAGTTAGACCAGTGATCAGATAGCCCATTAGTGCTTTTCTATAAGGGTTTCAGCAGCCACAGCCCTGCACGTCCCTTTGGATACTGTGCAGAATGCCCCATCTCAAAGGACCATGAGGAGCTGCACGTCTCGGGCTGGGTCGAGGCTCCTTTATTGCTCAGCAGAACTGTGGCAGTGACACTGGGGGGACACAGCAGTGAGCAAGTTGGGCACCAGCCCTCCACCCTGTCTTCTCCACGAAGCTTCCGGTCTAGTCCTGTGCACCTTCTGTGTGTTGAAAATGCCTGCATCTTGATTTGGAGCCTCCCAAAGCAGCTGGAGAGGCAGGCTCCCGCCAGGGAATGTTCACCAAGCCTTTGACCACAGTGGCCTTTTGTCTTCCCAGGGCTTCAGGTCATCTTGTACATAAACGAAGAGGAGTACAACCCCTTCCTGGTGTCCTCCAGCGGGGCTAAGGTGATTGTCCACCGACAGGATGAATACCCCTTCGTCGAGGACGTGGGGACAGAGATCGAGCCTGCCATGGCCACTTCCATAGGGATGCACCTGGTAAGAGAATGATGTTCTGGCTTCTGTAGGGGTGGCAGGGAGAACAGATCTCTTTTTTCAAGGATAACCAATAAGGTATAGCTTATGGAAAAGTGTGTTGGTTTCAAGAGGAAGCAGAGTCTTGGATTTGCTAATAGGTCCCACAGTCGTCATTCCAGCCATTCTCCTGAAGGCTGTTTTTGTATCTCCTGCATGGTTAATGAGGCCACAGGATGCCATTCTGGGAAAGAACCGAAGGAACCTTGCTTGTTGCAAAGACAGACACTAGCAGTTATGGTAACTGTGCTGGGAGCCAAGCATCAGACACTATATTTGTCACTAATATAAATAGAGCAGATGAACACCTTTCTTTCTGGGCCACCTAACTGTGGATGAGGCATGTAAACCACTCCTTAATGGCTAATGGGAAGTCACCGGGCCATCGGAACTCCGTTTAGCCAATCATACTTCCATCAGTTTCACCTCATTCATCAAGAACCTCTTTCTCCCTCAACTCTTTGACCTTCTCTGGCCTCAGTAGGTGCTAAAAACACTCATAACCTGTCAACAGAAGCACATTGGGGCTGTAGACTCGAATCCCTGAGTCAACGATGCCCAATAGGAACAGAAGGGCAAGAAGAGGGGCGTGCCCCGGGCACTCCACTAATGCAATCTTCCTGTTTGAAGGACTGAGGTCTTTTTTTTTTTTTTTTAAGATTTTATTTATTTATTTGACAGACAGAGATCACAAGCAGGCAGAGAGAGAGGGGGAAGCAGGCTCCCCGCCGAGCAGAGAGCCTGACGCGGGGCTCGATCCCAGGATCCTGGGACCATGACCCGAGCCAAAGGCAGAGGCTCTAACCCACTGAGCCACCCAGGGCCCCATGAACTGAGGTCTTTTTATGTCAGTAACTCTCCACCTTTTGTCTTCATCCCTTGCAAGTCTGTCCTCCAGAGCCATGGTTTCCAAACAGGACTGATCGTCGGACTCAGATCCACTGAATCAGAATCTCTGAAAGACGAGCCCAGGTTCTGTGTTTTTACCCAAAAATTGATTGTTCAAGTGACTATTCAAGATGCAGAAAACCCAGGAACCTCAGCTTTAGAAAGCTGAGTAGTTCAACATGAGAGGAGAAGCAAAGTGTGTCTTCCTAAGTGATAGTGAAGCTAGAATGAGAAAAGCTTTAGCCCATCCATAAATGACGGCTTCGTACTGGGTTATAAAGTGATATAGTGAGCACTGGGGCTTGTATATCCATCCATTATTTAACGACTCAACAAGCATTTTCTGAGCGTCTTTATATGCTGGACGCTGGGACCATATCAGAGCGTAAGACACTCACTGTCTTGTTGGAGCTTAGAGGCAGAGAGGATCGATCACAAACAAAAAATTGCACAAGTGATTAATTATAATCATCATCTGTGCTACCAAGGAGAAATGCAGGATGCATGAGAATCTATCGTGGGGCTGGCTGACCTTGGGCTTCCAATGGGGGGAAATGGCAAGTTCAAGGAGTGCTTTCCAAAGGAAGCAATATTTAAGTTGAGACAGCTGAGATGATGAACTGAGTACATGGTGACAGTCCAGAGGAAATCTGTGGCTTCTGTGTCCCCATCAAATGGGACAATCCTGGACAAGAGAAACAATCAAGATGGTTACCTGGAACCTGGGGGCTCTCGGAAGGCACATTCCAATGTGGGAGGTTTGTTTCAAGACGGGAAGTGTTGTGTACCAACCTGGATTGTGGGAATACAGATTGCTCCTCCCCCCCACAAATAATCTTGAGCCCCAAGCTATGAAATTGTGCTTGGAAAGACTTTAGGGTACCACTTAAGGATCTGGGTCATTGATTGTTCTCTTCACCAAGATTGCAAAACTCTCAAATCAGAATAGTGAACATTTCCCCCCAACATTGCCCACGCAGTTTTACCTGCACCCTGAACAGGACTTGGGATTTGCAGTACATCGTATCCTTTTTTTTTTTTTTAAAGATTTTATTTATTTATTTGACAGACAGAGATCACAAGTAGGCAGAGAGGCAGGCAGAGAGAGAGGGGGAAGCAGGCTCCCCGCTGAGCAGAGAGCCCGATGCGGGGCTCGATCCCAGGACCCTGGGATCATGACCGGAGCTGAAGGCAGAGGCTTTAACCCACTGAGCCACCCAGGCCCCCCTAGTACATCCTATCCTTTATCCTTTTTACTACCTATCCTTTTGCCCTCTCGTTCCTTTCCACCCCTTACAGTGTCTGCAGGCTTGGGGGAGAGGATCAAGAGCTTGGAGAAGTGTAAGAACTGAGGAATTCTGCCCTCTGATTTCCTTCTCTGAGCTTAGAACACCCACCACTTTGTTAAGCAAACGTTTTCTTAAACAACGGTGGGTAAACAAAGACAGGGGTGGGTTTTCTGCTATACCTAATTTGAGATGTAGAAAACCAAAGTGACAGAGCAGGGTCAGTCAGCTCTCCTTCTGATTTACGAGCATTTAGAACAACAAAAAGTAATCTTGGGGATTATTAAGAGGTCAACATGGGGTTACTAAGAATAAGTCCAAACAAACTAGACTTCCCTCCTTATTTATTTTCTGTTTACTTATTTTTCTCAATAGGCATGTTAAGCTGGTAGATGCAATCAGTTGGTTAAAAATTTTCCTTCATTTAGTGAGGGACTGTGTGTCCAAAGCACTGGAAATTCAGAGATGAATACAACAGAACACCTGCCTTTAGAGATCTTATCTTTAAGACCACAGGGCTTTGCAATACAGACCCTAGCTCCGTGGGAAGAGAGACATTCTGTCTTGTTACCAGGCTCAGTTCTTAGAACATAATAGATGCTCAGTAAATACTGTTGAATGGGTAGATGGATGTATGGATGGTTGTACAGATGGTGGGGAGCCGCTGAAGCTGAAGGCTTCCTAGTTGATAGATTCTTGAAGGACAAGTGCCAGGCAAGTAGTTTCAGGAAGGGCTAATAAAAGCAAAGGGCAAAGCAGTGACAAAGGTGTCACAGGAAGTATTTTAAGCTGAATAATGAAACTTTCTGAGAAATCTCTTTGGTTGAAGTGTAGTCGAGATAAAGTAATCAAAATACTGGAGGCAGCATCTTTACATAATTCCAGAAAGAAGTGGTGAGGCCCTTAGCTGAGGCAATGGCTGTAGGGACAAGCATAAGTGAATGGAGGCATGGAGGCAACAGGGCTTGACAGCCAAGGTCAGCGAGGAAAGGCCTCACTAAGAGGGAAGTTAGATTGATGTTTAGGTTTTGGCTTGGGCAGTGGCAGGGGACAGAGGTGCTGGGCTCAGAATTAGGAAATGCAAGAGAAGGGATAAGTTTGTGGGGGAAGATGACCACTTCTGTTTGGGACATACCCAAGTTGTTGTGCCTTTGGGGAATCGGGGTGAAAATGTCCAGAAATGCTATGAACCTGGAGCTCAGGAGAAAAATGGAGGTGGGGGTTGGGGGTGGGCATCTAGCATAACTCTAGACTTGGAAATAAATGCTGTCACCCAAGACCCGAGACAGAATGCAAATGCGTAAGGGCTGAACAGAAAGAAAATGGAGAAATAGAAGCAGAGAATGAGAAGCAGCAGCCAGAAAGAATGGGTGCCAGATAAATCAAAGAAGAGAGTTTCAAGGAAAGTATGAACCAACGTGCCAAATGCAGCTGAGAGGTCAGTCAAGAGAAAGGGCAAAAGGTCCTTTCTGGGTTTGGCAACCAAGAGATCACCGGCGGGTTTTGCCAGAGCAGTGTTCAGCAGAAGAAGTGGAACAGAAACCAAAGTACAATGAGCCAGATCATGAATGGGAGATGAGGAAGTGGGCAAGGGCAGACAACTCACCCAGGGTGGTGTGCAGCCAGGTCTCAGAGAGAGCGCAGACTTCACTACCATTGCAAACCCTACTGTTTGTTTTTATCTCAAAACGCACACACACCTCTTTTCGCAAGCATATGCATAACAGGGCTTAAGTGCCCAGCTCCGTACAACAGTTGTGTCATCTCAATGTCTTCGTTACCTCGTCTGTGAAATGGGGATGATAATAATCATGTGACTTTATAGCCTCCTGAAAATTCAATGAGTTGGTTCACATGAAGTGCTTGGAACAGTGCTTCGTCTGTAGTAAGCGTTCTGAAAATACCGGCTGTTACTGTACTTTTTTATTTTTAAGAAAAGAAATGTGACAGAAAGGAAAAATAAGTTGGAAGCGAAAAGAGTGGTTAGGAAAGCTTTTCTTATCCTTGGTGACACTTTCCTCCTTTATGAGACGTTGCTTACTTCCATATATGTAGAAAAAGTGCTAGTTGTTTGCCGTATGTGTTGCAAATATCTTTCCCAGTTTGTGCTTTCCTTTCGCTTTTCTTTATGCTGTTTCATATGCAAACATTTCAAATGTTTACATAGTCAAAATCTTTGTCTTCTTCTTTAGTCTTTATGCTTTTTGAGGCTTTTTCTTCCTTGAGATCATATACTGAGCTGAGTTACCTTCCAGTTATTTTATTATTTCAATTAATACTTTAATCCACTGGAATGTTTTTTCTGCAGGACGTGAAGTAGAGATAGAATTCACTACTTCCTCCAAAGAGTCAACAGTAGTCCTAACTTCATATATTGAGTCATTATTTTTCTTTTCTCTTTTGATTAAAAGTATAAACTTTGCCATGCACAAATAAATCTTATAATTTATTATAATATAAAAACAGAACAGAAGCAAAAAGAGAGTTAAACCACCCATAATTCCATCTAGGACATCATGCTGCCATCTGGTCTTTTCCCTGGCACAGTTCATACCTATAAAGAAGTGAGCGGGGGCGCCTGGGTGGCTCAGTGGGTTAAGTCTCTGCCTTCGGCTCAGGTCATGATCCCAGGGTCCCGGAATCGACCCCACTGAGCGGAGAGTCTGCTTGTCCCTCTGCCACCCGCCCCCCCCCCACCGCCGCATGCTCTCTTTCTCTCTGTCTCTCAAATAAATTAATGAAATCTAAGAAGCTGAGGATTCCTGTGCAAATGCCGGCCTCCCCCAGGATTCTAAGAAGGAAGCAGATAAGATCTGGTTTGATAAAAATGGGCCCTGTTGCCCACACGTATACTCACAGAGACTTAATCACGCCTACATACACCCATGCGTGCATGCACACACACACACACGTCTCGCACATACACATGTACACACCAACACACAGGTGTGCTCACACATATATACACAAAACTTGCATCTGTTCACATACATATATACCCATTCTCATTTCTGTGTCCCCAGGGGTCAGGGACAGATCAGCAATTCTGAAAAACCGATGGTAGAGTGGAGAGTGAAGGGGAAGGAGGGCGGGAGGGAGAGAAAAAGAATGAGACAGAGAGGGAAGGCTGGAGTGCCCGCCCCACCGGCCTCACCTCCCCACCCTGCCCTCCGTGCTTTAGGAAGCAACCTGAATACCCCAGGGGCTCTCAGTTCAATAAGCTCCTTACAGCGGACTCAAAAGCATAAAAGTCAAAAGATGATTTCTCACCATCAGTTCTCTGCAAGTGGCCCACAGGCTGGTCCTCAAAGTGGACAGAGCTCCGGCCACCTTTGCCAGCTGTGGCCTCTCCAAGTAGACCCTGTCACTTAGATGCCAGGGTCTTGTACTCCCTTCCCCATGCCCACCCCAGGCAGGTAGAGCCTGTAGTCACCGCCACACACTGGGCTCCGGGACAGCTTGGCTGGACTCGGGCGCTTGAAGGAACATCTGCCCAGCGAGCCTGAAGCTTGGGGGAAGCTCAGAGTGGCACTGAGTTGAAGTGCCCTCCAGGGAAACCACAGTCAGCACTTCGTACCCCAGGCATGTACAGCCCTGGCATGTTCTAGAGACTCTAAATTTGTTAGCCATCCAGCTAGTGGAGAAATGAAATAAGTCTGTTTATTTTGTACCGACAAGGAAAGATACTCCCTCTGTTGTTAGTGGGAAAGCAAAGGGAATGTACGAGAATGTATCTGCCTGTCCACTTGTCTCTGTATCTGAGATCAGGTCTACTCCTCTCCTAGGAAAGACAGGAGACCACACGGTTGCTTTCCCCTTTGCTTCTGTTGTCTAAATGTTTTAAAATGGGCACTGGTCATCGCCCTTGAGGTCCCTGAAGTTAATTGAGGGAGACTAATGGTCACCAGATGGATTATGATACAAACAAAAGGAGATTACAGCTACTTGAGATGTCTACATTTTCCACCTAGCTCAAACTCCTTGATTCCACCTCCCCCCCCCCATTATCTTTCTGCCTATCTGGTCACTCTTGAGCAGAAAAAAAAGATTTTCTTTCCTCCAACAAATCTGTAATCAATTTCCCCTTTTCTCCCATTCTCAGAAAACAAAAAGAAACAAACAAACAAACAAAAACCAAGGAACGTGGCTATAAACTGGTCACAATTAATATTCAATTAGCATTGCCCCTTGGGAGATATTATTCTTTTTTTTTTAGTCTTTTCATATGTGATTTATTAAAAGCATATATATATATTTCCAATATGAATCATTTTGTCACTTTCAATGCCTACATAGGATTACATGGTAATGGTGGTACCATAATTTATTACATTTAATTATGGAACCCATTTTAGGGTTATCCAGGGAAACAGAATCTATAAGTTAACACACCCCCAAGTATACATGACAATCTAAATATTCTGAAGTTAGGAAATTCCATGAGGTTTTATCTGTACTTGGTATACCTTCCATGATGTTTACCTAAAACACAATTTTCCTTCACAATTTTAAGCCTCGTATCTTTTCCTTGTCATTATCTTCAATCGTATTTTCTTTTATTGTTTCTGTTCTCCCTGTTTATACTCTCTAGGATCCCTGATATATGTACATTCAAGTCTATTCGTTTTCATCTGTGTCTTTTTCTTCTGATTTTTTGGAGAATTTCTCACATTTGCTCTTCTAACTCACCAGTTTGATTTGATAAAGTGTCCAATTTGTTATTCAGTGGTCCCACTGGCATTTTTTTTCCTTTTTTATTTTTTATTTTTATTTTATTATTTATTTATTTATTTATTTATTTTTTAATTGGCGTGTCTGGATTGTTCATTTGCAGTGACAAATATTAAGCTAGAGCCAAACTTAGTAAACCACAGTAAAACATTATTTCATAAGGTTTTTATTTTTTTTTAAGATTTATTTATTTGACAGAGAGAGATCACAAGTAGGCAGAGAGGCAGGCAGAGAGAGAGAGGAGGAAGCAGGCTCCCTGCAGAGCAGAGAGCCCGATGTGGGACTCTATCCCAGGACCCTGAGACCATGACCTGAGCCGAAGGCAGAGGCTTAACCCACTGAGCCACCCAAGCGCCCTTCATAAGGTTTTTGAACTGGGAGTCACGTTCTCTCACCTCCTCTTATCAGGGTATCATTCCATTCTATGGGGCATTCCTTGGCCCTCTCTAAGAAAGTCAACTTTTCCAAGTCAGCTTCTGGGACCAGAACACAAGAGGATAGGAAATGGGTCCTTCCCTAGGAGGAGAATCCCACAAAGCAGACAGCCACTGTTCATCTTTTTTCCCTCTCCTGCGCCCTCCCAGTGGATTCTCTAATGGCCTTTTTTTGAAATCCAAATCCAAATAGAGATTTCTCAGCCTGACATAGGAGGCTGCCACGAGTTGGCCTTACCCCCCCGCCTTCTCGTGCTGCCTTCCAGCCACCCCCACCCTGGTTCCACCATCCCTCAGCCTTTGCTGTTGCTTCTGCCTTATCCCCTTCCTCCACTTCTTAGCAAATCCAGCTCTTTCTTGCCATTCCTTGTTGAGCCAGCATGTCCCTTTCTCAAAGGCGTCTTCCTCAATCGCTCTGGACTGTGCTCCTTCCCACAAACCCTCCAGTCCCTCTTCCCAGTTTCACTGATCACTGGCCATAATTATCCAAAATTATCTTATGCATTTATTTGCCTTTTGGCTGTCTGTCTACCTCACTGGAAAGTAAGCTCCAGGAGAGCAGGGAGCTTGTCTCTTTTGATCATTGTTGAGTCCACAGTGCCTAGAATAGCCCCAGGCACCTCTTAGGGGCTCAAGAAATATTTGTTAAATGAATGACTAAATGCTCAGCTCGCAGGGGTTCCCTCGCCTGGGCCCTGGGGCAGGGTAAGACTGAATGTGTGCTGCTGTGATTACAGACGGAGTCCTTCAAGCTGAGCGAACCCTACAGCCAGTGCACGGAGGACGGGAGCGATGTGCCCATCAGTAATATCTACAACGCAGCATATTCCCTCCAGGTATGGGCGGGAGGGGGCGCGCAGCCCTGGGTTGTGGCTTGGACACAGGAGACAGTTATCTATAGGCTGGGGTGTGTCTGGGACCAGGAACTCTGGTGATAATTCCTGGGGTTCATCCAAAGACCTCAAGAACAAACAACACCAGTTGGTTCCAGTCCTCTCCAATCCGTCCGTAACCAGAGCTGAATTGATTGAGGTTTGCGTGGAACACAGTGTACAGCCGAGACAGGCCTGCTTCCTAAATAGGCCTTGGCAGGTGAGGGACGGGAGAGAAGCAGTCTGGGAGAGGTGTTGGCTGAGAGGTCAGGAGCCTGGTTTCTGGGCCCCTCATGCCCCTTGCTCGCTGATGTCCTCGGATAAGTGATGTCATTGTCAGCAATCACCGGGGTAGGTAGGTTTGGGTCTGCAGCTACGAACTGGCAGCTCCCAGGCCCCTTCCAGGCCGCACACCTAGTTTTCTTCTGGCCTGGATGGTGTTTAAAAGTCAGGGAATTTCATAAGAAAACCTAGATTTCCAGATTCTCTTGAAAAACAAGATCTGGCAACATCAGGCCCATAGCCCTGCAGTGTAAACAGTGGGCGGAGCTGCCCTGTTCAAGGACGCACGTGTTCTCATTCCCCCTAGTCCCCACTGGCCCCTAGTGTATTACCTCTGTCACTGGCCCCTGAAAGCATTTGGGTTTGCAACCCCTGAGTGTGACCATCCGTTATGCCTTCTCTTACAATTCTGGGAGTCTGCAGTCCCCCTCCTCCTGGGATGCTACAGTTAATGAAAATCACCCCAGTAGAATAAAAAAGGGTGGGTATTCCTACGCCCTGAGTCCTCTAGCTTACATCGGAGCTGAGCTGAGAGGTGGTAGGAATGCTAAGTGAAAAGAGACTGTTAGTCAAAGAATGTCTAATTATAATAGAAATACAATCAAACTGAATTCAAGACCCAAAGGAAAGGTCAGCTCATTGGAAAGACACTCCTGGATAATATTTAGCGAGAGGCTACCATGTACCAACGCCTTACATATGGCGTTGCATTTCGTGCTCACAACAACCTCGTGAAGTAGGTACTGCTATACTTACTTCAACAGTGTAGAAACCAGAGCATCAGAGAAGTTAAGGAACTTGCCTGAGGTTACATAGCTGGGGTGTGGCAAATCTGGGATTTGGACAGGAGTAGCCTGCCTGCAGAGTCCTCCCCCTGAGCTTGTATGCTATAAGCTTTGTTGACTCGCTGGTAGCTTATGATCCCTAAGGATCCAGCGTGGAAGGACTGGTTGAGAACAGAAAAGTCAGGGACTCTGTTTCTCTCTTGTTTCTTGGCATCTGCTCTGATCTGATGTCCCCCACCCCCTTGTGTTGGCACTCAAGTTACTGGGAAAGGACCACCCCAGATGTGGCCCCAGCTCAGCCTATTCTCCACCTCTCGGTTAATCTGAATGCTCACTTTTCTACCTCAGTCCCTTTGACTCCAGGGCCACCCCTGGCCTGGTCCCCTGTGCCACAAGGGGCACAATTATGCGGTCTGCCGAGGCTGCGGGAAGCCAGCCCCCTGGATGTGGGTTGCGCAGGGAGGGAGCTCTCGGGCGTCCATGTGCAAGGAGGTGAAGGGAACCCCTGGGTCTTGTCTTTCAGATCTGCCTTCACTCGTGCTTCCAGACGAAGATGGTGGAGAAATGCGGGTGCGCACAGTACAACCAGCCTCTGCCTCCAGCAGCCAACTACTGCAACTACCAGCAGCACCCCAACTGGAGTGAGTGAGACCCGCCGCAGGAGGGGGGTCCCCCCAGCCTCGGCACCAGCCTGTGTAGGGCCTTTTGCAGGTGGGAGGTACTGAGAGAGAGATCAGAAAAAGGGTTTTACTCCGGTCCTCAAGCCTGGCTTGAATTCCACTCTCTGATTAAGGACCAAAGGTTGAACCCCAGCCTGTGCTGAGAGGCTGGCCACCTCTGTCAGCTCCAAGAGGCAGGAACCACAGATGGAACCCTTTCAGGGAACAGATAACTGAGGCTCAGGGTGGTTAAGCAACTTGTCCAAGGTCACACAGCCAGGGAGTAACAGAGCGAGATTCAAAGCCAGTACTGCCAACCCGGCAACATACATCCTTATCCTCCACAGTATTCTGTCTCTCAACATGACAGAGCAGCGTTTGTCTCCAGAGAACCAGTGTTTGTAGCAAAGGGGAGGAAAAATCACTACAAGGAGACTCTGAGGGCCCCATGGGTGACCCCCCTGGAAAAGTGCGGTGGCCCCGAAGCTCATACTGCCCTCTGCCTTGTCCCCCAGTGTACTGCTATTACGAGCTGCACCAAGCCTTTGTCCGGGAGGAGCTGGGCTGCCAGGCCGTGTGCCGGGAAGCCTGCAGGTGAGTGGGCCTGGCAGGACGGAGCACCCAGGGCTGGGCCGGGCTGGGCCGCCCGTACTCACTCTGTGCCCCTTCCCCCTTAGTTTTAAGGAGTGGACACTGACCACCAGTCTGGCACAGTGGCCATCCGTGGTTTCTGAGGTAAGTTATGCTGCCCTGTCTTTACCCTCACATCCTCAGCCGGGAGCCTTATGTCCCGCGTAGGTCCTCTGGCCTCGGGTGGTAGGGGACAGGAATGTACAGGGGAGGCTGAGAAGGGAGGCACAGGGGCTGGCCCTGCGCTCTCTAGACATCCCCAGATCCCCAGGTCATTCCTTCTTTCTCTATCACAGAAATGGCTGCTACCCATTCTCACTTGGGACCAAGGCCAGCAAATAAAGAAGAAACTCAACAAGTAAGCAGACCCCGCCCTGTTTCTTCTGCCTCTGCCAGCCCTGGGCCCCAGCCTCCCCACCTGCTTCCTCGCTGCCAAACGCTCTCTTGTTCGTTCACTCATTCCTTTATTCAACAACTATCGATCAAGCGCGTGTCCAGAGCCAGGCCCTGCGCTAGGTCTGGGGCTCTCAAAGGCTTTGACCAGAGCCCGCAATATCAAATGGTTTTCCACTGAATATATACATGAGATAAAAGTCTCATGGAACAGCACTTCCTTATGATTTGCCAAGCACTCGGGCTGATCTTCAGACACTGCAAGCCGGTGTAGCCAACCCAGCTGTTTATATCCATCCCAGTGACCATGGCACCATTCGGAATGATTAGTGCTCGTATCAGTTGACAAAGAGTTTGAACATCTCTGTGGCTGCGATTGATATTTCTTATCCTATTTTGCTTTGTCAAAGGCACGGGTCATGGCTTAGGAAATTGATTTCATGGCTTCCTGATATATCTTGACCCAGTTGGAAAAACACTTCTCAGAGCTATGCAGCTCCTGATCCCACTTAAATTTTCCATTGGACGTCAACATTCGCTTCCTGGATCTGCCATTCACTTCCAAGAGAGCTTTAGCAAAAATCAGCCAGGCCAGAGTTCAGGCAGCCTAGGGGATGAAGACAAAGGTGTGAGATAGGGTGTACGTGACCCCGTATCTCTCTAGGCCCTTCTCATCTCTACAGGGCCCAGTACGGGGCCTGGCCCCCGTGGAGGTTGGGCTAGCCTCCAACATTTACCGAATATCCACTAGGTGCCAGGTGCTGTGTACAGTGTTGGGGGTGACAAGATGACCGAGCAGACAGGGTGGTTACGGTCTAGCCATAGAGGTAGACTTTAGCCAAGCCACTGCAGACTCTTAAGCCAAGCATTGCAAGCCGGTGACCCCTAGACCAAAGCCAGCTCCAGAAAAGGAACCTGTTACTTCTGGCTTTCCTTGAAAGATAAGTTCTGGAAATAGAAAACCTCCATTCTTCCTAGCACTAAAGAGCTGAGTAACAGCTGCCCCTTTGGAATAAGCATGGGCTTTCCAGTTTGCCACAATCCTAGCAGGAGGTCATTTAGTAGAGCGGCTAATGGCATGGACTTTGAAGCCAAATTCATCCAGGTCTGAATACTGGATCTGCCAGTGACCAGCAGTGCGTTCTTGGCCACGTTACTTAACCAGCCCGGGTCTTGGGTTCCACATCTGTAAAATGGGGACGATGAAAACAGAGCTACATGGGGTTGTTGTGAGCATCAAACAAGTGAATTCACGTAAGATGCTTGGAATGGTGGGTGGCAACACCAGAAGTGTCCGTTAAAGGCTGGCTGTCGTTATGGTCATTATTATTTCCTTATACCCAGCCTACCTCGCTCGTGTACATTACCTGTGTGTCCCTTGCACATATTTAAGATTGCAATCAAACAACCGCAATGTCAAGGTTTAATGAAGAACAGGGTGCTAGGGGGTGCTAGGGGAGCACAGCTGGGTGGACTGACTTAGTCTGGAGGGTAGGAAATGGTTCTAGAGGGAATGAATGGCCTGAACAACCAGGCCCAGGCTGGAAACGTGCTCTGGGGCACAGAAAGAGCCCTGGGGGACCAGGTTCTAAGACCCCCAGGGAGTTCAAGGCCTGGGCTATGCTGGGGTCTGGGCAGGAGGGAGAGAGTCATGCTAAAGCGTTGGTCATCTGGTAAAATGCAAAGGCACTCAACTCACCTTGGCTCTGCCTGTTGGAATTTCTGCAGGACAGACTTGGCCAAACTCTTGATATTCTACAAAGACCTGAACCAGCGATCCATCATGGAGAGTCCCGCCAACAGTGTGAGTAGCTTCCTTCTGGAACCTGTCCGGGGTCTGCAAACGTGCCCATCTGCCCAGATCCAGTCTGCCGGTGATCCAGTCTGAGCTGGTAGGGCCGCCATAGGCCAGCCAGGCCTGGGATCAGTGTAGGCAAGAGGAAGAGGGGACAGAAAGCCCTCCAAACCCATTCAGGGCCAGGACTCGCCAGGAGCTCCCTTGGGAATCGGGGGGTCCCTGCATGAGACCAACTTGGGAGGAGGGACCCTCTTCACAATATGGCTTGGCCTCCCTTGCAGATCGAGATGCTTCTGTCCAACTTCGGGGGCCAGCTGGGCCTGTGGATGAGCTGCTCTGTCGTCTGTGTCATTGAGATCATTGAGGTCTTCTTCATTGACTCCTTCTCTATCATTGCCCGCCACCAGTGGCAGAAGGCCAAGGAGTGGTGGGCCAGGAGGCACGCTCCCCCCGGGCCTCAGGGCCAGGACAACCCAGGCCTCGATATAGACGATGACCTGCCCACTTTCACCTCCGCGTTGCGCCTGCCTCCAGCCCCAGGGACCCAGGTGCCGGGCACACCGCCTCCCAGATACAATACCTTGCGTTTGGAGAGGGCCTTCTCCGACCAGCTCACAGACACCCAGATACCAGCTGAGTCCTGAGGCAAGGAGGTGAAGAGAGATGTAGCTAGGAGCCCCAGCCACGGTCTGAGAACTTAGACCCTGTCTCCTGCATGTCGAGGGGACCCTTGGCACCCCTCTGGGCTTTTCAGAGACAATGACTAAAAGTCTCCTTTGACCAACAACATGGTACCTGGGTGTGTGCAGAGACCCCCCTGGACCCTGCCCAGCCACCCTCACAGCCGCCCAGGGTGAGAAAGAGCCGGCCGCCCAAACCCCTCGCACATCTGCTCCAGAGAGAGATGGGGGTCGAGGAAATGGTGCCTGGCCAGCCGCAGGCCAGAAGGAAGCCTGACAGAGATTTCACTAGATCTTGAGAGAGAAAGACTCCTCCAAAGCTGCAAGCCAGGAGTTTCACCCACTCCTCCGGCCTGGGTTGGGGCCCAGCCGTACAACCAGAAGTAACAAGGGTGGACAGCCACTGCCTAGTGCCAAAGCCAGGAAGAAGCACCAGCCCCGGAGCTGGGGCTGTTTGCGAATAAACTGTTCTGAGTCTCTGACATTGGGGCAAGGTCTCTCCTCTGTGCCCTCAGGCAGGGAGCTGGCCCGAGGTCCTTGGAGTGTGTGGGGGTGGGGGCGAGTGCAGTGGGGGGAGGCCTGGGGGCATGACGAGCTCCTCACTCTGGGAGCAGGGGTGGGGCCACGTTCTGAGCAGCTAAGCCAGTGCCCCGGGCCCATTACCCAAGCACAGAAAGGCCCATGAAAGGGCCTTGCTGGACACCCCTGTCCAGCGGTGGCCCAAGGCGCAAAGGATCATTGGATAACTCGTCGCATCCTCTCTTCCTCCCAGGCAGGCCACCCCGCCCGCTCACGGCCTGCCTCTCCCCAGCAAGCCGACTTACCGCAGGCAGCCATTCCTGGACTCACACTTTCCAACGTGATAATGCCTAACATGTATTAGGCACACAATAGGTGTCCAATGATAGCTCAGCAGCAGCGTGCTGAGTGCTGTTCTAAGCACTTACAGACAATACTGTCGGGGACAGCAAACCGCAACCCGTAGGCCAGATCCTGTTTTTGCTCATGACCTAGGAATATTTTTTATTTCACTTTTCTCAATGGTTAAAAAGATCAGAAGACGACTCTTTTGTGACTCATGAATATTATACAAGGTTTCATTTTCAGTGTCCATCAATAAAGTTTTATTGGCACATACCCATGCGCACTCATTTTCATATTACCTGCACCTGTGTTGGCGCCACATCTGCTACCATCCGAGTAGTTGCCACAGAGACCCTAGGTTCGCAACGCGTAACGTATGTATCCTCTAGCCCTTGACGGAGAAAAATCTTCCAAACCTTGGATTGGCACATTAAGGGGGTCTGATTATCCCATTGTACGGCTGCAGAAACTGAGGCACAGAAAACCTAAGTTAGTCACCCCAGGTGCCACAGCTAGGAATCTGCAGAGCTAGGATCTGGACCCAGGCTGTCTGGCCCCAGAACGGTGCACTTATCTATCACTTTGCATCCAAGCAGAATCTGTGTCTTTTAGAGGTGAGGCTCAGGTCAGTCCAGGTGGGACGAGGGAAAGCTCAGCATCTGGTGATAGGGCAGAAAGAAGTCCTTCATCCACGGGTGTAGGGAGGCCTACATTTCAGGCCTGCTTCCCGCCCAAGGATGCTCACCAGTGGAGGCAAGAGTCTTGGTGAGAGAGCAGGGGCTGTGGGCCCCTCTCTGGGCCCAGGGACACCTGGTCTAACTTGACTCCAGGCCAGTGGTTACAGCAGCCATCTCTGGCCCCATGCAGAGGCTCCACTGGACCTCAGTGGGTGGGGCACCGTGAGCAGGCCTGGCAGCCAGCAGGAAGGAGGTCACCATGACCTCGGGCTGGCTGGGGCGCCCCTGAGGAGTGGGCTCAGAAGCCAGGGCTGAGGCAGGCGAGCATCAGGTTACAGAGGGTGCGCTCCTGGCTCCTGTGCTTACTGGGCTGGGGTGGCTGCAGCCAGCGGGGATGGGAACTTGTGGTGTGTGCCTGCCCAGGAACCGTGGAGAGCTGCTGCTTCCTCCTCGGAGGAGGCAGGAGGGGTGGGGGCTGTGTCCTCCCATTCATGAAATTGACCAGACTCAGCATGATGTCACAGGCAGGAACACTTCCGGCAAGCCTGGGGTTGCTGCTGGCTTTGTCAAAGGTGAGGCCAGGAGCATCTGGAGTCAACAGCCACCCATCCCCCTGCCCCCCAGGGAGCACATGCTCACAGCTTAGGGTTCCGGCCAGCTCCTTCCTGCCGGGCACCCAGTCCCAGGGCTTGTGTTCCTGCAATGCCAGATGGGCCCTCTCTCTTCCTCCATGCACCGTCCCAGGCCGGGCACCGGTGTCACCATCTCCAACAAGCCTTCCTATACCCTCCCTTGCCCCGGGAGCTCCCTCTATTCTAGAATTTTCATCCCCTGATAGAATTTTTATCCATTGGACTGTCTCTCTCACTCAGCAGTGAACACTCGAGGGCAGGATGTCTTATCTCTTTGTCCTCAGATGGGGACAGGACTGAGGACAGGGATGGCATTTAGGAAAAGTTTACAGAATAAAAACAATAACAATCATAATAATGGCTAATATTTGTTGAGCACTTATCGTTTCAAGGAATTCTGCGAAGCACTTCCAAATAGGAAAACTGAGGCACAGAGTTCTCCTCGTCCACTAGTAACTGATAGGCCCAGGGCTGCCCCTACAGCTTGTGTACATACCTGCCAGGCTCACTGTCTTTCAGAGGGAAGCTCTTCCTCAGAGGCCAAGTCTACTTGCCCTGGAAGAAGCCCCTGCCAGTCCTCTCTGGCTTCCTTCCCCACCAATCCGCTCAGCTGAAGGGCCCTCTCGTGCCAGGACAGATTGGACAGGTGGGGGAGAACCACCTCATGCCCACACCCCATGGATAAGCAGCCACTGGGGCCACGAGTTCCTGACTCCAAGGGACAGTGACTCCGTTTGCCGATCACAGGAATGTTTGTTCTCGATGGGCCACTGTTCTTAAACCATTACCTCATTGCTCTTCTGATCTCCATCCTGGGCCCCTGAGTTCCAAACCCAAGTGTGCCACAGCCCCCAGAACATCTAAGGACAGAGACATGTCACACTCAATGACCTGCACCCTAAGGAGAAAGCACAATGAGACCCCAGCCTCTGCCAGGGGGTTGCAAATTCAGGAGAGAGACCCACACGGGACAGAGACATGTGGTCCTCGTCAAGGGTCTGGATTAGGTCACCATGGGGGAGAAACAGGTCAAGAATGGAAGCAGCTGGAGCATGAGAAGGAGCCTGGGCAAGAGATGGGGCAGCATGAGCACCGCCCCCCACCCCAGATTCCCCTGTCTCTCAGCCCTCCTTCCTCCCATCCCAGGCTATGGCAGGAGGATGTTGCCAAAGGGCAGTCTGGACCACGGCATTTCCTGCTTAGAAGCCTCTGGAGGCTGCCCGTCACCTTGGCTACACTTCTCAAGTCATGGGACTTAGCCCGTGGTGCCAACGTTAGGCAGCACACACACTCGATGGCCATGCCATGTGCTGGCCCCACTCTTTCTGCACGCATCCTCCCAGACCAGATACAAATATCAACATCTCTGTAAAGTCTGCCCTGACCTCCTCCCCTAGCCCTGCAGACTGAAGCCTTAAGTATCCTCCCCTGGTGGAATAGGAAAACCATCCCGTTTTCCACTGTGCCCAGACATCAAGTCCCCAGTGCGTGCTCTGGGTCCCTCGCACCCTCCTGTCTAATGCGAGCTGTGTGGGAGCCTGCAGCCCCGCATGGAGTGGCACCACTGTGTCTGCGCTGCCCATGTTTCTGCTTCTCTTACCTTCCACTTGTTACAAACCAGACTGGTGTCTCCTTCAGCGACTGGTTCAACAAGCACTTATTCATTCGACAACTGTTTACGGAGCACAGCCTTCGTTTCCAACAACTGCCACAAAGTCAATGGTTTAAAACCACAGAATTTTCTGCCCTTGCAGTTCCAGAAGCCAGAACTTTGAAAAGAGTGCTACAGGGCTACAATCAACGGGTCAGCCGGGCTTGCGCTCCCACCAGATGCTCTAGGGAAGAACCCGTTTCCTTGCCCTTTCCGGCTTCCCAAACTGCACTCCTTGGCTCCTGGCCCCTGCCTCCACCTTCAAAGCCGGCGGACTAGCCTTGCTTCAATTGTCACACTGGCCCCTTCAGAGGCACCCAAATCTCCTCTGCCTTCTTTTTACAAGGACACCTGTGGCTGCACCCAGGGAACCCAGGATAATCTCCCCTTCCCCAGACCCTTAATCTCATCTGCAAAGCATCCATTCATGCCCTAGGAAGGAGCATTCACAGATTCTAGTGATCTGGACGTGGATGTCTTGGGGACAAGCACTGATGGATGTAAGGGCTGGGGGCGCATCTCGGAGTTCAGCAGACAAAACTCTCTGGGCTCGTGGAACCTACGCATGTCTGGGTGGACAGACACACAAAAACCACCAATAAAAAACGTAAGTAGATTACACAACATGTCAGAAAGCGAGAAGTGCTTTCTGAAGAAGAAAGAAAGAAAGTGTGGAAAGAAAGAAAGTGTGGAAAGAAAGAAAATGTGGGGCAGGATAAGGAGGGACTGGGAATTCACAGGGGGCCATTTACAGTGTTACTAGTCAGGGGAGACCTCCTTGCAAACGCGTCACCTGAACAGCTTGAGGGAGAACAGCGTTGCAGAAAGGGTCATAAAAGGGCTTCCTCTTAAAATAAGTAATTATTTTATTTATTATTATATTATTTATCAATATGTATTTATAGAACATATATTTATAGAATTTATACATTTCCTACATTTGTTTCTATATTATTTATAATTATTATTTTACTTGATATAATGATTAGTCATTAGTAAAATATCACTCCTCCTTGAAAAGAAATGAAGTACTAATATTTACTATAATGTAGATGAGGCTCGAAACCATGACATTAAGTGAAAGAAGCCAAACACAAAAGACTACAGACTGTATGATTCCGCCTCTGTGAAGTGCCAAGAAGTGCCTGCCGAGAGAAAAAGTGGATTCGTGGTTGCCAGGGTCAGAGGAAGGGAAGACAGGGCGTAGCTGTTTCACAGGTATGGGGCCACCTCTGGGGATGACAAAAACGCTTCCAAACTAGATAGAGAGAGGGTGCCTGGGCGGTTCAGTGGGTTGAGCCTCTGCCTTCAGCTTGGGTCATGATCTCAGGGTCCTGGAATCGAGTCCCGCATCGGGCTCTCTGCTCAGCAGGAAGCCTGCTTCCCCCTCTCTCTCTGCCTACTTGTGATTTCTCTCTCTGTGTCTCAAATTTTTTTTTAAAATCTTAAAAAAAAAAAAAAAACTAGATAGAGAGGAACATAAGAAATGCCACGGAACTGTACCCTTGAAATGGGTGAACTTCGTGTCGTATGAATTTTGCCTCGATGAAAGCACTGAAAAATAAATCTACTTAAAGAAAGAGGATGATGTGAAACTATGATGAAAAAAGCCAGAGGCACTGAGCACAGGAGAGCAGAAACTTCTGGGGGGCAGGAGTGGAGGTGGTCAGAGGTGCCCAAGGCCGGTTGACGAATTGGCTGGCAATGATCTATTTCTCATCTTCGATGGCAGGGCAAACACAGCTGTTTGCTTTCCTCTTTGTCGTCTGTTTTTTGTTGTTGTTGTTTTTGACCAAACATGGTGTTTTATGCACTTCTCTTTGATGCATGATTTTGTTCAATTTTTTAAAATCTCAGAAAAGGGAGAAAAGGATGAATGGGTACTAAGATAGGTACGGTGTAGGTATTAACAGAATCCGGAAAGCTACATGGTGTTGCAGGAAATGCCCCGAAGAGTGCAATGTCACTCTGGCTCTGTCCCTTCCCTCCTCCACCGAGGCAGCCCCAGGAGATGGCCGGCCAAGCATCCCTGAGGGGGGGTGGTGCACCCTGGGAAGTTCCCCGGCCAGGACCTATCTCCGCACGCAGCTGCTGCCACCTCCCAGCCAGCTTGGGAATCCTTTCGGCTTCTTCTCTCCCAGGGCAGGACCAGCCCAGGGTGGAGAAGAGGCCTGGATCAGCAGGATTCCTGAGCCATGTGCTTTAATTGCAGGCTACAGACTGAAGGAGTCCCATTGTGCCCAGCTGGAAACTGGACAGAGCAGAGGAGAAGGTGAGACAGAGCTGATTGTTCAAATGTTCCCTCACCCCTCTCCAGGAACAGTCCTGGAGGAATCTTCCCAGCAGCCTGCTCCCGTCTCTCTGGCCCGACCTGCAGCTGTTTGTTTGACAGACGGTTGTGTGACGGCACTGTTTGTGGACTGACTGCCTGTACTAGGGAATCCCATGGTTGTCTTTGGTTCTTTTTTAGTAACGTTATTCAAAATACAATTTCGCGTTTATATTTGTACAAGAGTGATAACACGTTGTGTTAGAAACCTTGTCTGCAAGGGCCAAACACCTAACTCAGGTTGGACTGAGAAAAAAGAACTAAATTTCAACTCCAACAACCAGAAATGCATCTCTAGCTTCAGGGATGGCTGGATCCAGAGACCGAAGGGATAAGGTCAGAACTCTCTCCTTCCACCTCTCCCCTGTGCTGTACTCTGTGTTAACTCCAATCTCAGACACAACCTCTTACATAGGGCTAATGGATCCTGAAAGCCCCACACGTGTATCCCATCTCTCAGCATCCCCCAAAAGAAAGAGAGCTTCTCTTTTACAACTGTTGGAAAAAAAAAAAAAAGTTAGCTCATGGGCTCGCACTGGACATACTTGGGTAAGTGTCTTTTCTTGAACCAATCGCCGTAGCCAAAGGGATGCAACACCATGATTGGCCAGATCTGGACCATGTGCTTATTTCTGCATTGGGGAGTCACCTTCCCCTCTCCCCCCCAAAACTACACTGACAGCAGAATAAGGAGTGACTGCCCACGAGCCACCAGGGGATTGCTGTCACAAGAAGGAAGAACACATGCTGGTCCAGCACAAACAACAGAAACCTGCTACACGGCGCAGAAAATTGGAAAAATCTCAGAGAAGCACACAGAAGAAAATAAAGGCCAGCCATTATACCACACCGACAAGAGACCTTGATAGCCCTTCTGGGTTCTCTTTTCATACACAAGGGAACTTGGTCACACTCAGAACATGCTCCAAACCGGCAGCATGACCGTGATTCAAGCAAGAATGTGAGAAAGAGAAGAAAAGCAAAGGGACCTTTGCTGAGACAGTGGGACTAGCTGCCAACCTCCCACTGACAGGCAGTCCTCAGATCCCCACCAAGCTCAGAACAAATTTCTGCCTCCTAGAATACCTCCGGTCACCCATCCATCCATTGTCAATTCATTCATCCATTTATCCATCCATCCATCCTACCACCTGCCGATCCAATAAGCTCCAAAGTCAGACTACCCAGTCCTGGCACCTGGTTCAAATCCAGATCCCAACAGTTCCCAGCTGGGAGACTTTGGTCAAGGTCACCCGTCCACGCCCCAGTCTGCTCATTTGTAAAGAGGGGCTACTAACAGTTTCTACTGTCTAACATTATTTTGAAGATAAAACGAGGCAATGCAGGTACTAAGTGCTTAGCTGAGGGTCTGGCTCATAAAAGATTCCCAGTAGGGTTTTCTAGGGTTGGGTTACTGTTGTTTTCACAACATTAGGTACTTACATTGATCAGACATTCTCCAGGCTGCATACAGGTAGCTGAAGGGGCTAAGGTCGACCAAACACTGCCAACTACAACTTTTCCCTCTTTGCTGCCCTAGGGGCAGGTTCTGTCTACAAAGAACTGTGAGGACCACAGGAAAATGTCCTCCGGGACTTACTGATAAAAGAAGCTGCTGTATCTTTTTTCCTTTTCTTTCATTCTTTTTTTTTTTTTGAGAGAGAGAAAGAGAGAGGGAGGGAGCCTGTGCAAGGGGGTGAAGGGGTGTCAGGAGGGGCAAAGGGAGAGGGAGAAAGAATCCCTAGTGGGCTCCATACCTAGCACCGAACCTGACACAGGGCTCAATCTCAGGACCCTGAGATCATGACCTGAGCCAAAATCAAGAGTTGGACGCTTAGCCAACTGAGCTACCAAGGCATCCCAGCAAATGCTGTATCTTAAAAAACAAACAAACAAAAAAACTCAAAAAGCAAGAAACAAAAAAATACCACACACACACACACACACACACACACACACAGAGAGCAGCTCAGGGTTTGTGACTCCTGAAGGTTCTCAAGGCAGTTGTTCAGCCCTGGGATCAGCTATTGCTGACGGAAACTTCCGGGCTTACAGCTGGACACCTGAGAAATCACCAAATTGGACCATGGGAGAATCCCATTTTAATGCAGATCTGGGGAGAGGGACAGACAAGTGCCAATCCCGCCTTCATATCCTTGATGGACAGTTGATGGAAATGGACAGGCTCACAGAACACCTCAGGAACCAAGAGACTGTCCTCTTCACTTCTTCCCCCTGGGACAGAGATGTCCAGAGAGAGGGGAAGATTTGGGAGGTCACCAGGGGTTCTCTAGATAGAAAACTGCATTTGGATTTCTGGGCCAAGGCTTGAGATCTTGAAATAATGTCCTGGACCCTCACAGGTAATGGCTGCAGCTCAGGAAATCGGGGGGCGCTGTGGATGCCCTGAGCCAGCCAGCTGGCTCTGGAGACTTTACACTGAGTCTGAAAAGAGGGGGAAAGAATCAGGGCTTGGCAAGTATCAGGGCTTGCCAAGGGCCCTGAGTCAAGGGTCATTTCATGGCCAGAGGAGGGCCGAGCCCAAAGTCAGGGTCAGGAGTCAATCCGCGGTCAGGATCAGGGTTCAACCCACAGTAGGGCCCGGCCCAGTTAGTGACCAGGCTTTGCTTTTCAGGCTTTTGGTGGAGGCTGCTCCCTTGCTGGCAGGCATTTCTGGAGGTGTTCTTCACGTTCTCCTGGACCCTCTCTGCTATTTCCACACCTTTCCTTATTGCCCTCCTCCTCTGAGGCTCCAGGTGCCAGACTCACCACCCTCATTCATCCTTGGCCACATCACCCGCCATCACCCAGGACCCTGTTGCCTTCCCCTGCCGATGGCAGTGCAGGCTGCCTTGTTTTCTTCTTGTAGTTATGCTTTCTCAGTTGTGACAGATACTCCAGCTCACACAGGCTTCAGCCACGGAGCTGAACATTCGCACTCACTGAAATGAGACGTGCGGATGCATCCAGCCGTAGGTGCAGCTGCACCCAGATGTTCCGTCGGTCACTGGGCTTCCTCCATCCCTCTCCCCCATTGCCCTCATCTCCTTGCCTTTATTCTTAAGACCACTTCTCCCCATGCAGCAGAAAGATGGACTCTGACATCCGCCCCCCCCACAACCCCCGCAAGCCTATATTACTTTGATTCATTCACATCTAAAGAAACAATATTCTCCTTGCCCAGCTTACGTAGATCAAACTCACCAAGAAATTCTGATTGGACCTGCTTGGGTCACATGCTCAGTTCTGAGCCAATCACTGGGGCCAGAAGGTGAAGCGCTCTCACCGGCGGAGTCTGGCTTACATACCCATCCTTGATGAGGGTGAGTTCCACGGAAGTCACAGCGATCCCCAAAGAATGGTGGCCAAACAGACAAGCATAGATCCTCACCTTGAGCGACTAGAACTTGAACTAGGAACGACCCACTGAATCGGAAGACCCCCCCAACTCCACGAGTACCTCCAGTCCGATTGCTTCCATCTCCATTCCTTTATAGCCACCCACCCCCAAGAGGACACCATGGGCATGAACTTCCCTCCCATCCGTCCACCCTTCCTACTCTGTACTCCCTCCCCCCCAGCTTCTTGACCCAATCCAAATCTCCAGACCCCTTCACCCTTCCTGAGACTCCCAGCTCATCAGTCCTTCTCCTCGCCTTCTTTCTTTCCATCCTAGACCCATGCTCGAACCTTCCAACCACCATCATCTTCCTCTTTCCATCCTCCCAACCCTGTTCAGTCCAAATAGGAGTTCCTCCTTCAGGCTAGTGTGCTCACCACCGGGGACAGTCATGTAATTGCTGTCCAGCGTACATATGGATGGCAATGGAGATTACTTAGTGTAGAGCTTCTAAAACTTTGATGTGCCCGTGGTTCACTTGGGGATCACATTTAAAATACAGCTGCTGATTTCTTAGGTCTGGAGTGTGCAGTTCCAAGCGGCTCCCAGGTGAGGCCACTGCTGCTGGTCCTCAAAGCACATTTGGAGCAGACAGCTTTAAGCAATTCTTTTTTACTTTGGTGTTCCTCCTACTTCCCTCTGGGGAAGAACATCCTGGGGCACTTGTTAAATATAAAGATTATCGGGTCTCTCCATAGGAATTTCTGATTAAGTAGGTATGAATTGAAGGCCTAGGGACTTCACGATTTTAACACATTCCAAGTGACTCTTATCTCCTCAGGGGATTGGGAAAGACTGCTGTCTCATGGTCATTTGGGTTGAATGACTCATTTTGGCTTCCATGACTTCTCTGTCCTCCACAAGCTCCACACCTTCCCCACCCGGCTCACGTTCAGCAGGTGAGCTGGCTCCTACCTCCCAGCGAAAACCTAGGTGCATTGGCATAAGCTTCTCTGCCAATAAGCCTGAGTTACACCCTCTCTTCTCTTTGTTCTTTTCTCTCCAGTCTTGGAGAAAGAGGCACCTTGTCCACCTCAGCCCATCCCACCTGCTTGCCTCAGCCACCTTGTCTGCCCACAGCTCCCCTTCTTGCTTCTCGGCAGTTCTCATGACCCCTTCTCTGCTTGTGTAAATGCTCTTGTCCTAGAACCCCTCTCTATTCATACCCTACTCTCCTCCTCCTCCTTTTACCACCAAGCTCTTTGTGTTGGGCAGGGGGAGTGTCCCATCTATCTATATCCTACAGTGCTATCATTTAAAAAGTTACATTTTTGTCAGTAAACTTATTTTTTAACACATGTAAAGAGAATTTTTATTTCAAAATTATTTTAGATTTATAGGTGAGTCACAAAAATAGTAGAGTTCCTGTATATCCTTCATCCAGCTTCCCCTAATGTTAGTGTCTTACAGAACCATGGCACATTTGTCAAAACGAAGAAATCGACATTGGTACCATGCTATGAGCTAAACTACAAACTGTACCCTATTTCTCCAAGTTTTCTGCTGGTCTCCAAAACTAGTATATTTTTAGTCAGACAAAGCCTATCACGCTTTCAAAAATTAGGTGGCACAAATATAAAAAGAGAAAAAAATCATGGTCACCAAAGCTACCATCTGGACACAGCTACAGCTAACATTATGTTTCTTCCCCTGCCATGTTTTATCCACATAAATCTTTTTACTAAAGATTTACTAAAGATTTTATTTATTTATTTATTTAGTTAGTTAGAGAGCAGGGAAAGGGGCAAAGGGAGAAGGAAAGAGGGAATCTTAAGCAGACTCCTTGTTGAGCGTGGGCCCTGACACGGGGCTTGATTCCCTGACCCTGAGATCATCACCTGAGCTGAAATCAAGAGCCAGTGAAATCAAGCCAGTGAAATCAAGAACACTTAACTGACTGAGCCACTCGGGTGCTCCAAATCTTTTTTTTTTTTTTAATAAAAATATGGTCACCCTTCCCTTCCCACTAAATACTATATTATAAATAGCCCTCCATGCTTGTAACTGTAGCTCCAGATCATAATTTTTGTTTTATTGAAATTTTTCCTTTTCTCCTCAAAATTCTTCTGAAAAAACCTGGCTGGGGGTGCCTGGGTGGCTCAGTCAGTTAAGCATCTGCCTTCAGATCAGGTCATGATCCCAGGGTCCTGGGATCAAGCCCTGTGTAGGGCTCCCTGCTCAGCAGGAAGCCGGCTTCTCCCTCTCCCTCTCCCTCTGCCACTGCCCCTGCTTGTGCGCTCACTCTCTGTCTCTCTCTCTCTCTCAAATAAGTAAGTAAATAAATAAAATCTGGGGCGGGGGGGTGGGGGGAAGCCTGGTGGTATTCTATCCAGTTCCTGGTTTTGCTCTTATTTCTCCAGTCTTTCCTTCTTCCCCATCTTCTTTGCTGGCTTCCCTGCCGCCATTTTCCCTCTCTAAGCATCCATTCTCCATGGTTTTCTGTTTGCTCCATTGTTCTTGCTCCGTTGCACAGCTGTCATCCCCCCTTACTTGCAGTTCTAATTCTACATCTTTATATAATTCTCTGGCAGCTCCAGATCAACACATTTGGTTGCCCTATAGCCATTTCTACATCAACACCCTTCAAATACCTCAAAAGTTTCTATGTTCAGGGGTACGTCGGTGGCTTGGATAGCTGAGCCCCGTACTCTTGGTTTCAGTTCAGGTCAGGGTCTCAGGGTGGCAGGATTGAGCCCTGCATCGAGCTCAGCACTCAGTGGGGAGTCTGCTGGAGATTTTCTCTCTCTCCCTCTCCCTCTGCCCTTCTTCACCCCCCTTCTCTACACTCACATACGCACACTCTCTCCCTCTCTCTCTAAAAAAAAAAAAGAGGTTCTAGGCTCAAAATTGAACTTGGTCCCTTCCCCCTGCCCCCAAATATGTTCATCTTCCCAAAATGTCAGCTGGCAGCACTTCCATCTACCCACTTAGTCAGGCAATACCACCTGGAAGTCACTCTGCCCCCCACCCCTCACCCTAATCCAATCAGCCACCACCCCCAAAAGACAGGCAGGCTTCCAAAGACAGTTGCCTCAATGCAGTGGACCTGAGCCGTAACTTACACTTCTACACCCAGGGACAGAAGTCTTCATCAGAGGCTCTTTCAAACCTCCTTTGGCCTACATTCCCCTATACTTGGTCCTGGGACAGCCCTGTTATTTAGCTTTTTCCTTGATATCTGGGAATACCTTTTATTTTGGATCTTTTACTGTGATTAGATAGTGTTGGCAAGTGCTCTGATTTTTACGTTCTCACGGCAGCCTTAGGCCAGGCCTTACCTACGGAGGCAGCACGCCAGGGAAAACCCAGTTATTCTGTGCCACAACTCAGCCACAGAAGTCTGGAAAGGCCCAGGCCCAGGAGCGGGGCCTTCACTTGCTCCAGGCTGGTGCACACCCGGGGCTCTAAGAGATAGCTGAAGCTATACCTCCAGACTGGGGCCAAAGTTTTGCTCCTGCTATCTTCCCCAAATGCACTCCAGATAATAAAAGCAAGCCTAGATAGGAATCGTTAACGTTGATAAAACTTTTACTATATGCCAGACGCCAGAGCTGATGTGCTATACTCATAATAACCTCCTTTAACCTCACAGGGGCCTAGTAAACCAGTTTTATGCCCATTTTACCGAAAAGGAAACTGAGGCTCTGAGATCTTTGGCTCCAAAGTCCATAGGTTTAAACACTTCCTACACTCTAGGGTAGGGACTCATGGGTGCAGAACCCCAGCCATGGAAGCCTCAGCTACAGACATGCTGCTTTCCTTTGGCCTGATGTTTCTTTGTACCATATCAGAGGGTCTGCCCGGGTTTCAGCCCCTGAGCACTCCTTGCCACCACCAGGCAGTTCCCCTGCAGGCCTCCAGACCTCAGGGCACCAGCCCAAGCTAGGAGAACTCAGTTCTCTCTACCCTAGGAGCTACTTTGCTCACTGGAGCTGCAGGGAAGCCCCACCCACCAGCGGTTCCAACCTTCTTGCAGATCACCGGCTGCCATCTTTGGCCTGGTTCCCTGAAGCTGGCCATTCATTCTTTCAGCGAATATTTACTAAACAATCAGTGATAGGCACTGGGCAGGAGGCAAAAACTGTGCCTAGCACTGTGGCTCATATATACTTGGCTCCCCATCAAATTTTTTTGAATGAATGAATAGGAACTGCCGTGCTCTGTAGATGACAGCCTACAGGGGAAGACAGATTAGTAAACAGAGTGAGAACCCCAGGTGGTGAGGCCTACCGCAGGCAGAATACAGGAAGTTCTAAGACCACAGCATAGGGTAGCTACGTGGGAGGACTTCCAGGAACATTTCCTGGAGGAAGT